>NW_028076432.1:6556803-7159993 GCF_014824575.4 Sturnira hondurensis
AAAAATCCCAGGGCAATAACCCAAGTGAAAGGTGAAGAAGTCCTGATCTTCACTCAACAGTACCCCTGACTGTACTCAGCTTGCCTGACACTAGGTTGTACTTGGTAGTGCACAATGTATGGCTTGTAACTATTACTGACTCTCTCCATGAATGGGTGTCTGTTCTCCTTCACAAGAGCAGAGACTGAGTTATCTACTGAAATATTTATAGCACCTAATTCTATGCTCTGTACTCCATGTGGACCCATCAGAAAAGTGAGCTGAAAATTGGACTCACTGAGCTGTTGTAGTGAGAGGGAGGCAGGCTGAACAGGGGAAGAAGGACAGGACGTTCCGTCCCCCTTGCACAGTAGGCTCTCTCCCCACCCATAAGAGAGTAGGCGGATTTCAAACAGCCAAACCTGCTTGCTTCTTTTCCTGCAAAGCCCGGTATGTCCTTTTTCTTTTTCGGTTGTACACATCCACCCTATCTAGAAACTTCAGGATAATACTGGAAGCCAAAGACGAACTATGGGGGTCGGGGGGGAGAGATCATTTTTGGGGTTTCTAAGACTATACTCTTTCCTGCAGGATCTGCAGAGGAGTTTTTCCTCTCATTCACACATAGAAAGAAATAGGTGATCCTAAGCTCCCGCAGTGCCGCGTCTCCGAATCTACTCTACAGACACACTCACACACGTACACAAGGAAGAACGTGTAAGCACGTTCTTCCCACAAGAGAGGAAAATGGAAACAGCCTGAAGTCAGTTAACACTACAGATGCTAGATAAATCACGGCATATCCACAACACAGAATCCTGTGCAACAGCTAAAATGAATGAAGTAGATCTACAAGCATTAACACAGAAAGCAATGCAAGAGGGATTGTTTAGGGAGAAAGGCAATTTAAAGAATGTTAGATATTATACTATTTGTGGAAACAGATAATAAAAAACTGACAACTTGAACCAGTAATTTGTTTCTATGGCTAGATACATAAGCATTAAATGCATAGCAACTGGTAATCGTAATTACCCCTGGAAAGGGGGGAGGGGAACCAAGGCGGGGAATGATGATAGAAAAGAACTGAGTGTTATCTGTGTCTAAATTTTTTTCACAAGTGTAAAAATGCATTCATGTATTCAAAATTTAGTTTAAAAATTAAAGAATTTTTAAGGTAAAAATATTATTAATGATGCACTATTCTATTTTTAATAGTAAAAAGTTGAAACTACCTAAATATCCAACAATAGAAATATTATTTAATCAATCATGGTACTATCCATATAGTAAAATTTAATAAAAATGATGCTGTTTTATGTTCACAGATATAAAAAAATTGGTAATCTATACTTCCATTTAAAGGGAAGCAGATACTTATTAATATGCTTTGAATTATCCCATTTTTGTTAATAAATATATGCACACAAATGTTTAAGATAATTTTATATAAAATGTTTATAGTTGTTTCTACATCAATGAGACTCTGGTTGTGTTTCCTTTTCCTCCTTTATGTCTTACTTCTCCTATACAGAATAAGGAATTAGAAAAATTCTGTTTTAAAAAATAAAAATGATGTAAGGAAACTATACCAGGAATAATGAAAGAGGAAAGGTAATGAAAAGATAATGTAAGAAAAAGATGTTATTGGGACTTTTTAAAGAGATCTTGTTATTTTCCAGAGGATTAAGGGGAAAAATATTTTTGTTCTCAGAGTTTTTCAGTATAATTTCCAAGCCTAAATATAACCAAATATGACGATTTCACAAGCAAGCCAATATAAATATGGTAGATGTTTATACTTCTACATGAACATGATGACGTTAGAACTGCAAAAATTCTTTCAAATTAGCTATATTTTATTTTTCTAAAAAAATTCCATTTGAGTCCCCTTTAAAAATATAACAACCCCCGCCCCCCCCCCCCACACACACACACTCAGCTTTAAATTCAAGAAAAGGCAGAACTAGATTAACAGAGTGACATTCAGGAGTGGGACATGAGTGGAGGCACAAGAGGGAGGTCGGAGAAATAAAGTTAAGCATTTGGGCAGGAACTGGACGGGACGGACTTTTTGCGGAGCCTTACCTTAAGTTAATACTGTTTTAGTGTGTATTCAGGTCATCTGGCGATCATGTGAAAATGCAGATCTTGCGTCAGCAGATCTGGGCTGGGACTCCCAGCGGACACCTGCGCTGCTGGTCCATGGGCCAGTCTGAGCAGCAAGGCCTCTGAGTCAGGGAATTTGCTTTTCCACCCTGGTTGAACTGCATTTCATTTTAGCAACCTCTGGCTGTGATAACTTCTTTCTTTCTAAACCTATTGGTTTTTTGGTCAAAATACAAAATAGTAGAAACTTCTCAGGAAGTCATTTTACCACATTACAAGGTACAGTTCAAGGCCTTTTGCATGGAAATGAGTAAAATGGGAAACAGAATATGCAATGGGCAGGAGCTCATGATACACAAATGTTATTTGGCATATAGGGCATGGTGTTCTGGAAGAAGCCCTGGACTGGATGTTGGAAGACCTGGTTTCATTACCTGGCTGCATGCCTTTGGGCCCGTCATTTCTCTCCGGTTCTCTGTGTCCTTTTCTGTCAAATAAATGGTCTACATGGCTTCTAAAAATCTTTTCAGCTCTGACACTTGAGGAATCTATAAAGGAGAGCCTATACCAGCAGGCAGGGGCCAAAAGGAAGACCTGCCATCACACACAAAGCTGCCAAGGATCACGAACATGTGATATAATAATGGAAGAATTTTTCCCTTGTCTGTCCAGACACAAAAATGTTATTGGAGTGAGAGCCTGGGAAACTTGCCTGGTATGAAATCCTAGTACCACGACTTCCTGGTCTTGACAATTTAGAGTTTTGGGAATCTGTCCCAGTGCCTGTAAAATAAGGCAGACAGTGTAAACAGGCTCTCCAAGAATCTCAATGTGTCTCTGGCAGCTTTCAGATTCTAAGGTCCTCAAGGCTTGGGGCCACCCTCAAGTTCCACCTCATTCCCCTACACCAATCAGCAGCCAAATTCTGAAGCCTCTTGAGCTTAAGGTTTCAGCCAAATGACCCTACTGCCTTCCTGTTTGGAAAAGCCTCCAATTTCCATCCAGTGGCCAAGGCCCACTTTCACAGCAACAAAACCCAATAGCAATCAGGGGATCCTGAGTCTCCCAGACACTGAAGACTCTATTCAGGACTATAGCAGCCAAGCTGAAGAGAAGTGGGCAGAGAAGATAACGACACTTCTCTCTCCGAATTTAAGATAGTCCTAGCCTCAATGTGGTGATCAGCCCCCGGTTTGATAAGCACAGGGTGGGCAGGAGACTTGCTGCAGTGAGATTACCCAGACTCTGAGGCAATCTCCACCTCACACCTCAACGACGCATAGTCCTTACACTTTAAATTATTAATCAGGCCTGTGGCTATTTTAGCAGAGACTCTTAAGTCAGCTACAAACATGCCAGCTTCAGGCAGTTTCTTACAGTCTACCTAAGCCTAGAGGAAGGGTAGCCAGACCCCAGCCATGTTCCTGAGACCCCTGTCTCCCAGCAGATACTCACTCAGGGCCTGGTCTCCACAGGAGCCCAGTTGGAATACATACAGTGATCTGTGGGCTGCAGGAGTTTTTTTTCCCTTCACCCCCAGTTTAGGCTGAGCTGAATGATGGGGCTGGCTGGTACAAAGGCTGCTTTTTATAATGTGCTTCTTCGGTATTTCTGGTGCCTGGAAAGGGCCTCCTTTCCTCCCACAGTTAATTAGCAGCACCGGAGCACTTGCCTTCCTCAACAGAAAGCCTGTTCTCACCCCTGAGGCCAGGCAGAGGAGGCAGGTGTGGCTATGTGCTCCCTGAGGTTCACCTCAAACTCAAACTTAGAGCCATACTTGGTGAGAAGCAACGAGAAATGCAGAGGTAGCTTCCATTTGGGCAGAGTAGGCAAGAAGGCACAGGTCCCTGGCAAGTCAGGGGCTTGTCTTCCAGCCTCTGGATCAGGTGAGGGGACAGGAGAGGGGGTTGGGAAACCAATGTGTGTTTGACACGTTTGTGAATTGTTTCTACAACAAAGGCTTTTTTGAAAACAACAGAGAGCTTTATATGTCTGAATGAGAAACACACAGAAGAACCTATTGTCAGGAGGAAGGATTGCATGAGTAATTGTGCATGACTTCAGTCTTCCCATTTGAAATGTTAGGCGTGTTAAGGATGATTGTGGACTTTCCAGTGTTTTCAGTGTTGGCAAGTGGGGGAAGGAACTCCTGGGAGGTGAGGAGGCAGGTTGTCTAGCAAGACAAAGAAGGCAGGAATCTGAGAGGCTCATGCCAGACTTTTCCTTGCTGGTTCCCATTCTTCTTCTTCTTAGTTGAGGTACCACCTCCCACAGGAAGCCTTCCTGCCCCTACCTCCTTGCCCCACCTCACACTTTCATTACTTACTAGACTGTGATACTATTGATAGGCTATAGGGCAGTGAGCATGGATTCCTCAGCCAGACTCCACCGGTTCCTAAGTGTATAACCTGGGCGAAGGCACTTATTCTCCCTGTACTTCAGTTTCTTCATCTATAAACGGGAGTCATACCTGACTTCTGGGGTTGTTGAGAGGATTAAATGTTAAGACCTATAAGGCACATAGAACAGTGCCTGTCATATAGTATCCACTCCATAAATAGTAGCAATTATTACTTTTATTTGTGTCCCCCCTGGGTAGCACAGTTTATAACATATCATGGGTAAGTGGTTTTTCAACCTCCATATGCATCATAATTTCTTGAGGAGCTTTAAAAAGAAATAGGGGCCTGGGCTCCACTGCTCTGGGAATAAAATCCAGTCTAAGCATTTTTTAAAACTTCTCAGCTGGTTTTATTATGCAGCCAATGTCCGAGGTGCTCAATGAATATTTGTTGAATGAAGGAATCAAATGGGAACAAAATGAACAAACTCAGGCTATTCCATCCTTAGGAATGTCAACGTAATTCTGTCTCCCCAAACGCTGGCTCTTCCTGGGGCAGGCTCGAAGAGAATATAGGACAGTAAATATAATGCAATACCTAAAAGAATCATAATTCTAAGCATCTCAACATAATGCAATATTGAAGAAATAGAGAGAAAAACAATTAGCTACAACTAGTATTAGAAATTAATAGATATTTTCTTTTGTCCTTCCTTCTATTTATGAGGATTTATTCCTCAGAGAGTTGCCATGGCAACCCTAGACAGAAGCTGAACTTTGACCTTTCCTCCAATTTTTATTTTGATTTGCAACCCAATCTTTGATTTAGTGGAGGTAATAAAACATTTAAAGATCTCAAGTAAAGCATTTGTACCATTCTAATATATAATTATGTGCATGATAATAGCATAATTGTAATTAACATCACCTAGTTGGTTTACAAAATTTAAGCTGATTGCTGCTTATAGAACATTGTCAGGGATCTCACAATAGAATAAGAACCTATAGCTAGGTCCCCTACTTTCATAAAACTTATATTTTAATGGAGGAAATAAAGATAAACATTCTTAAAAGTAGAGAAAGCAAATAGAGTAGAAACATTTAAACAGTATATGGAGGTATAAAGTGGGCTTTGAAGTCAGACTTTGTCTATTTCTTATTAGCAGTATGACATCAATTAATTCAATTAACCTCCTTGAGTTTTAGCTTGTTCATTGACTGGATGTGGATTTGGATGCCTCAGTCACCAGGGTTGTTGCGAGGCTTCAAAGCAGTAATATATGCAATTATCTGACACTTTTGTTAAATAAAATTTTTTAATTAACAAAGAAACTGTATTCCCAATAGTCCATTTTGTTGTCAGAAATTTCATTATCAAAAGGAGAGATAACGTGGACTAGAAGGAAGGAAATCAGGATAGAGAATTGAGCACATATCTGCCCTTCTACCATAAAGCTCTTCAGAGACAGAAAAAAATAGATTTTAAAATCAGTGAGTCCTTACCAGCACCAGCAAACAAGAGAGGAGGCAGAAATTACGATAAAAATCTGGACAGAAAGCAGCTGAGATCAGACTAACAGAGAACCCAGAACCCAGAACAGAGTATTAATACATTCTGAACACTCTTAAGAGAAATGACTTTGAAGGTGGGAACAGAGAGTCTCCTAGCTCAGAGGAAACCAATAGAAAGAATAGGAGAGGGGTGTGAAGCAGTCATCAGGGTCATTTATGAATCTTCAAACTACTCTCTGAACAACAGACCTCTCTTCTCCCTCTACTTTAGGGGGCCGTAAGGGGTGGGGATGGGATAAAACACAGACCTTCACCCTAAGGAAGGGAATCACCTGTCTGGGGAGGGCGCCTGCAGGGATGTAAAGGCTTATGAGAACAGCAGCCACTTTCCACAGACACAGAGAGGAAAAGGAAAAGCTGTTCCTGCCCAGCCTGTGGACTGCAGCTGCACCAATGTGAAGGTCTCCGTTTTGGCATTTGGGGATTTGACAAGAACAGGTCCCCCGTCCACTCTCTGCCTGCTCCGAGCACCTGACAGGGAAGTCTGCAATCAGTGTCCTACTCACAGGGCCCAGATGAACCTTCCATTCATCAAAAGAACCAGTAGGGAAAAGGGATAGCTCAAAACTGAAAAGAAAACTTAAAGTAGATACTAATTAACCTAATCCTCAAACATAGATGTGAATGGAAAACCAAGGATCACCAGGTACTTGAGGAAATTCAACAACTCTAAAGAAAAGAAGTAAGATGAACAGACTAAAAACTGACCTTAGAGAAAAGACAACTAAAAGAACATGAAAGAACATGTTAAAAATTCTAAGCAGCATCATCCTTAGAAAGATGGGTGAGGAATTGTATCACGCATCTTTCTCCTACAATAGGCTGCTCCTATTGTAGCAGCCTCCTGCGAAGAAAGAACAAACAAGTGCTATGACAAAGGAAAAACCACAGCAACATAAGGAAGTTTAAAATTATGATAGTAAAACTAAACCAGAAATAGATGGAACGAATAATAGAATAGAGAGGGCAAAAACTGGGTGTGTTATCCAGAAGCTAAGTGTGGGGAAATCTCTCTGAACATGCAAAAAAGATAGGAAATGGAAAAGTTGAGAGAAAAATGAAGAGAATGCTGTGGACTGAGTTAATGTCCCCACCCCACCCCCAAAATTCCTGTACTGAAGCCCTAACTGTGACCATATCTCTGAAGACAGGGCCTCTGAAGAGCTGATAAAGAAAGCTTACTTAAATGAGGTTGCAAGGGTAGAACCCTAATTCGGTAGGACCAGTGCCCTTACAAGAAGAGAAAGAGACACCCAAGGTATCTCTTCTCCTCGTGAGAACATAGTGAGAAGGCAGCCATCTGCAAGCCTGGAAGACAGCCGTCACTAGAAACTGAGTTGGCCAGAACTTTGATCTTATCTCTGAAACTGTGAAAAAATAAATTTCTGTGGTTTGAGCCACTCAGTTGTGATATATTGTTGAGACAGCCCAAGCAGGATAATATAGAGACACAAAGGATGTATTCAAAAGTGCTTCCATTCATTTCCAAAAAAAAAAGTGTCAGGAGAGCACTGAGAATTGTGGGAAAGCAATCCATTAAGAAACAATAAAAGAAAATTTCCCCGACCCAAAGAAGGACTCAAGACTTCACAGCACCTGCCAAGTGTCATGCCATGCAAATTTTAAAAAAATCTTTACTTAGACAAATACTAGAGATATTTCAGAGCCAAAAAGACAGAGAGAAAAGCCCAAAGGCATTTAAAGAAGAAAAACAGTTTACCTACAGGAGCAAAAATGAGATCAGCTTTCAGACTTCTGAAAGGTAACTTAACTACTGTGCAGCAATGAAGCAGTAACTTCAACATTTGAAAGAAAATGATTTTGAGTCTAGAATTATCTGCCATGCTAACCAAACAAGCACTCAGATGTAAGAACAAAATGAAGACATTTTCTGTTTACGCTTTAGGTTGTCCAAAGTGGGTAAACTTGCTACAATCCAGGTACTGGCAGGGTTCCAGGGCAACAGCATTGCCAGGCGCTGAGGGCGCCAATTGCAGGTAAGCATCCAAAGTTGCCATGAGCTGCCTGCGCTGGTGTAGGCAAGGAGTGGGGTCATCCACGAGGATAGTTTTAAACTATAACCTAAAATCAATAATAAATAGTAATAAGATCTTCTTCGTCTGCTTTTTATTATCGCCATGAGCAGTGAAAACAAACAATGTCAGTGATAAAATACTACTTCCTGCCGGGCAGCCCATTCCTCCTTTCCCCCTAGCCTCTATCCCTGTATGCGAATGAATCTTCCTAAGTGTCTAAAAAAAAAAAAAACTGTGACAGAAACTTACAGTACTTACTAAACAAGAAAATCATTTACAGAAAGAAATGGGGGTATGCGAGTAAGGATTTTACTTTTTACTAGTTATATGTTTTTTTAAAAAAATTTTACAGGCTATATGTATTTATAATTACTTGCTTGTGTAGTTAAAATTTCTTTAATTTGAAAAAAGAGAACAAACATGGTAGGCAGCAGGATTTATTCCCGGAAGTCTGAAAACCGAAGTGCAGTGACACTATATAGCCATTGGCCCAGTGGGTAGGTTATGGAACATAGGTATTTTCACAATGAAAGATCAGAACCCAGTGTCTGCCAAAGGGTTTTTGGAGCAACTTCCCGGTAGGAGAGACAGCCTGGAACGTCCAGTCTAGATGCCAAAATCATGGAATTTCTGGGACGCTCTGATGGTTTATCATTACAAATAGACTATTTCAAACTGAGCCTGTCCATAAATCCCTAATACCACTCCCTTTTGGGTCTTGTTGAACCTGAACTCCTCCTGATACGACATCAGCTTAAAATCTAGCCCATAGTGTGCTTTATTCTCACTCCCCCAAGTCCAAGGCCTTGCAGTCTTTGCTGCCCCTCAGATCTGCCAGGAGCCCTGATAGGGTACTTTGAACTTCTCAGGTGCCTCAGCAGCATCCCCAGGTACACTGTCTGCCCTGGCCTGAGGGAATAGCTATTTGTCTATCAGGCCCTGGTTCCTACTGGCCTCCCCCACTCGCAGCTTGGTCACCTGCACCTGACACACACCCCTCTATTCCTTATTCCTCCCACCCTCCCCTCCCCCATGTCACCCCTTTCGAGCAGCTGAGCCAGCCCTGCCTGGGCCACTGATACCAATCATGCTGAGGCCAGCACAGACAGTCACAGGCACAGGGTAAGCTGAGGCCATGGAAATGACATTGCTGTGTACAGAAAGGATGAGGGTGTGACTGAGCCAGAGAAAGAGGAAAGAGTTTGCCAGGAAACCAGACACAGGCTGAGTGGAAAAGAGAAGTTGGAACAGTACTCACAGACACTCTTGGGGCCAGTAAAGGAAGTGGGAGAAAGGTAAGAACTCAATGTACCCAGTAGTTTTAGCTCTCAGTGTGAAAAAGGGTGCAAGGTAAATGCATGGATTGACCACGGACGAGAAAATGAAAGGCTCCAGCAGGCCCCAGGGTGTTCTGCTGGGGAACAGGGAAAGGACATGTGTCAGGGAGACCCGCTCCTCACCCTGCCTATGTGGCACCAAGCAAGTCATTAGCCTCCTGAGCATTGCCCGTAAGTTGGGGGTTCTTCTAAACATTAGATGAATTCAGATGAGTAAAGCTTTCAGGCCAGGATTCAAGAAATCTGAATTTCTTTCTCCTCCCTCAAAAGACAAATGATGATGATGAAACCCCACCTGTAACCTCTGCTACCTACCCACACACTCTGTTCTCAGTGTGAACAGTGGACACACCAAGTAATAGCTAATTATGAGAGCTAACATTTATTGTGGGTGTGTTATTTGCAGGCCCTGTTCTGAGCCTTCCACAGTATTAACTCAATCCTCACACAAACCAGTGGAGTAGACAATATTATTATTCCTAGTTTACCAGTGAGGAAAGTAAGGCCTAAAGAAGTTAGGTAATTTGCCCAGGAGGTATAGCTAATAAGAGGCAGAACCAGGATGAAAATCCAGCTCTAACTGCAAAACCTATGCTCTTTTTCACCGCACTACGTTCTCTCTCAGTACTAAGGCAGAAAATAGAAAAAGAGTTAAACAAGTAGAAGTCCTATCAGAGGCTCCGATGGCAGTGAGTAGGCGGGCTCCTATTATTCTGTCTCCCTGTGTGAGAGAGCAGCTGCTGTAGGAGGCTTCTTAAAGACCTCCCATTTGACAGTGGGACCCAGGGGAAATGCTACTGCAGCGTTAAAGACATAACCCCCTCCCAACTGCCAGAGATGGGTGATGGCACCCGAGAGCAAGCCCATCATATATGTAAACAGTGCAAAGAAAGCTGTGAGCAGGGGCATGGGCTCATGTTATAAAGGTGTCTTGCAATAAAAGATGTGGTAATAAGTCCAAACAGAATGGTGGTGAGTTGGCAGGCAGTCTGAAATAGCAGGGTCAAAGTTCGTCCATGTGTGTACAGTTCACTCCACTCAGAAACCACGTGTTCCATCTGCTACTGGAGACAGAAAGCCTTGGGAGGAGGAGAGAAGCCTGAAGGAGATGCTGTCTGGGGGAGGTCAAAGCACCAAACAAGTAAAAGAAATGACTACTGTTGATTTAATGGTGCCAACGACTTTAGAGGTTTTCATTAAGGTTATAGCAAGCACCACTACTTCATTTATTTACTCACTCATGTATTTACCCAGGAAACATTTAAAGAGAGCCTACTGTGTTCCAGACCTATGCCAGGTGCTGGGACATGGTAAGGAATCCCCAACTACTGACAGGGTAGTCAGGAGACAGCAGAAACAGGCTCTTCCAAACCATCGAGTAAATGTCTTCTCTCAGTGAGGGCTTTCGGTATAAACCATGGCTTTCCCTCAAAGGAGGCGATTGGGTCAGTGGGGAGTCAGGAAAATACCTCCTATACTGTACAAGCCAGAAAGGACCTTTGAGAATGGGTCCAACTCCCTCCCTGTGTAGAGAAGAAAACCATGAACCCAAGTTATAAAAAAAAGCAACTGCAAATCAAGACCACATATAGTATCAGCTGAACAGCACTATCACAAATACCCCAGGAGTTTAAAGGAGACAAGCATCACTGTGAAGCAAGAAGGCTTCCTGGAAGAGGTGGGACTTAAGTTGGGCTTTCTTGGAAAAATAAGATGTGTGCATGTGTGCTTGTGTTTTTAGATAGTAATAAAATCATTCCTTAAAGCTGTCTAAATTTTTTTTTATCTGGTTAAACATCCAAAGTCCTTCAGCTGTGAAAATTTTTATTTGCTTGAGAAGATCTGCTATCAGATGTCATATGATTTCTTGCATAGGCTTTGGATTCTGACAGTCCTGGGGTTGAGTCCAGACTCTGCCATTTTCTAACTGTGTGACCCTAATTTCCTCATCTGTTAATGAGGATAATAATACCTACCATATGGTTGCTGTGAGTATAGAGAAAACAATGCATGTAAAGCACATGGTATAGGACATGACACTCAGGAAACACCTGGCATGGCTCCTTAAAGGTTGTGATAATGACTTACCTGCATGGACCTATGACATTTACAGTGTACCCTATATACATTAAGTTCCCATGAATTTTATCAAACAGTTAGGACAGTGGCGAGCACCACGCTAGATGCTGGACACAGCCAAGTACCAGACAGACATTCTCCCTGCCTGCTCTGGGCAGTCTAGAAGGATGTCAGACATGCAGACACACGCCGGTGGTACAGTGGGAGGTGCACTGTTAACACAGATAGGCAGTGGTTATTGGTGGTCAGCTCTGGGCACACTGTGGACTTGCAGGCTCATACCAGGGCCCGTGGGGCCTGACCTCTCCAGGGCCCTACAGCTGCCCTGAGACCCAGCTGGAAGATGCTCCCACCAGCAAGTCATTATCACTTCTTGAGAGCACTTAACTTGTTCTATATTATCTACAGTATAATTTCTATTTAATAGCAAAAAAGTCTGAGCAGAAAATAAAGTTCTCTCTTATCAGTCCAGTAACCAAAAGAAACTACAAGAAGCAGAAAAAAATGCACCTGAGCTTACGCTTCAGCAAATTTTCCTGGCTCCTCTTTTCTTCCAGTGCGCATCTGAGATGGCTCCCAACGACCCCCACCTCCTGCAATTCACACTCTTCTGTCGTTTCCTCTTTCATGGCACTGTGGTTGGTCTTTGTGGCCAACAGAAAATGGCAAAAGTGACATCATTGCTCTTCTTTTTTTAATTTTATTTTTCAACTACAGTTTACATGTGATATTATTTTGTATTAGTTTCAGATGGACGGCATAGTGGTTAGACAATCATATACTCATCATAGCACTTCTAAGGTTAGGTTACAGTCTTGAGAGCTCTCTCACATACACTCTCTCTCTTTCAGATGACTTGCTTTGGGGAAAGTCACGACTTGAGCAGACCCACAGGGAGGCCCACAGGGCAGGAACTGAAGCCTCCTGCCGACAGCAGTGTGAGTTAACCTGGAAGAGGATTCTCCCAGCCCTAGTCAAGACTTCAGAGACTACAGTCCTGGCCAACAGTTGGAGCCCATGAAAGGTCCGGAGCCAGAATTACTGGGCTAGACCATTCCTAATTTTCTGACTGTCAGTATATTTGCGAGACAGTAAGTACTTGCTTTAAGCTACAACGTTTTGGGTTTTGTTTTGTTTTTTTTACAGCAATAGATGACTAACGCAGTGTCTCTCCTCTGTGCTTCAAGAGTTCTGCTCTGCCTCCGTCATGGCACTTACCACACTGTGTTGTAATTACCTGTTTACATGTCTGCCTCTTCCTCAGACTGTGTGAGCTTAATGGAGATCTTGTCTTACTGTCTTTGCAACCTCGTCACCTGGCCCATGGCAAATGGTCAAAAACTTTGTCAGGTGGATAACTTGCATTCATGTAGCACGTTAGAAATGGCAAAGCAATGAAGCATCCATTCCCTCATAGCCTCCATGAGAACACTAGGGTACAACTACTAACACCATTCCTATCTAGCAGGTAAGGAAATTGAGGCTCAGTGACTGGCTTAAATATCTCACAGCTCCTAATTCATAAAATCAGTACTCAAATCCAAGTCATTCACGTCCTAGTCTATGCTCCTTCCAAATTGTTCTTTATTTAGCTTGGATGGTGGGAGGGCAGGACAGGGACAGGAGGAAAATTAATCTGGAGAATGGGGTGCTGTCCAATGATGGTGGAGTTCCATAGAAGGGGACAAAGGTGTGGCTCGTTTATAAAAAGGCCGGGTCTCTGTGGGCCTTCTGTGCTCCCACATTCATTATTTCGTTTAATCCTCACACACACACACAAACCCTAAGCTAAGAAATCAGCTATTTTTATTCCCACTTTACAGGTAAGAAAACCAAGTCAAGATCTCTCCTATGAGATCACATGGAGGGTTAGCTACAGGGGAGTGGGAGGGGGAGAGAGGGGGAGAAGGTACAGAGAATAAGTTGCATAGATGGTGGGGAAAAAATAGACAGGGGGAGGGCAAGAATAGTGTGGGAAATGTAGAAGCTAAAGAACTTATGACAGATGGACATGAACTAAAGGGGGGAATGTGGACAGGAGAGGGTGTGCAGGGTGGAGGGGAATGAAGGAGGGGAGGGGGACAACTGTAATGGCATAATCAATAAAATACGTTATAAAAAAACAGATCTCTTCTATGTTAAGTGATGGAGCTGGGACTCAAGCAAATGTATTCAAACTCCTAGTTCAAGACTCTCTTTAAAAAACTCAGACCACTTCTTTTTCCCAGAACCAGAAAGTGGGGTTTTGAGAGCAGATCGAATTCCTGATTCCAGCAAGGGCCCACACAGCAAGATGTCAACAGTCTTAGACAATGAGCAGCCATGACTAATGCAAGGATTCTATCTGTGTGGTTATGTCTCACGTCACCGTCATGCTGAGTTCTAGTCACTAATTCTAGGGCCCAAGGTCAAAGGTTTCATAACATTCCTTTTAGCAATAAAAGCAAATATGCTGTTGTAATTACAAATATGCTGTTTCAGTTTTCACATCTTTACAATGGGAAAAATAATTACATTGATGATTAAATGTGATGGTGTATATAAACTGGCTGGCACAGAATAGGTATTCACAAGCATGTGAATACTCTTCTCTCCTTTGGCTCTTCCTTCTATTCCTATGAGACATTTTCAGGACAGGAGCAAAAGGAGGAAGACTCTTCTCCCTTCTTCCTCACATCCTTTTGTGAGTCTTTCTTCTCCCCATAAGCCGAAGGCTTAGTAGTGGCAGTGGAAAGCAGAGGGAAAAGAGGAAATTTCTGAGGGCTCTGTGCAGTCTCCAGCCTGAAGGGAGCTCACGGTGGGATTTCTGCTTCATGTCAGCTGCACAGTGGGGGCAGGAAGACCTCCATCCTCAGAGGGCAGGTATCATGCAGAGGAGAAGAAGCCCCAGCTGTTCTGTGGGTCCTAACGAAATGTGGCTCAGGGCTGTCTGACGCCTGGCCGCCCTGATAAAGTTTGGATAAACTTGGCCTGTTCACTTCCATGCAACAGACCTTTCCCCTTGAGAGCTCAGTGACCAGAAAAACATCCCAGAGGCCAATGATTTCTCATTCTCCAGGGATCTAGGCAGCAGACAGTTTCTGGGCTGAACATCAGGGACAAACCAATGAACTGTAAGGACCTTTGCACTGAGGGCTTCATCTGATCCCAGGAAATGGATTGCGAGTTCTGTGTGCTAGAAGACAGCTCCCTGCCAGAAAGAGGATCTGGGCTTTGTCTCTGTATGCACCAGCATGTAGATGTGGCTGTCTGGCCTTGCATGGATGGCTGTGGAGATAGCTGGCCCCAGCTGTGAGTCAGAGTGAGCCTTACTCGTGTGGTCCTATCCAATGCAGTTCATAACAATTAAACAGCCAAGTGAGAACTTACCAGGTCAAGCCTTTGAGGAAGCAAGTGATGTTGGGGAAAGGTCACGGGCTTTGAAGTTTGAGAGGCTTCGGTTTAAATCCTAGCTCCACCACCTACTAACAATGACTTGGGAAAGATTCTTACCCTCTTTGGGCTTCAGTTTATTTGTATGTAAAGTAATAGTAATAGTTATACCTGCTTTGCAGGGCTGAGAGAAAAATTAAAATAAAGTTACTGTGTATAAAGGGTGTAGAATAATGCATGCTGCCTAATCAGTGCTCAGAAACCAGTCTTCATTATTAGGTTTCACGGGGAGACAGGGAAGAGGTGAATAACAGACACAGGGAGATAGAATGTGTAAAATTCAATATAATTCCTTTGATTTTTTTCAACCAACACATATTAGAGAACCTCCTAAGTGTTAGCAACTAGAGGGGAGATACAAGAATAATGACCCCTGACCTAGAGGAACTCAGAGTTTTGCAACTGAGATTGATGAGGAAGCAAATAATTTCTACCAGGATTATAAGTGGTCTGAGATAAAGGAGTTAAAATTCTATGGAAGCAGAGTGGAAGAAGTGCTTACATTCTCTGAAGGAGTTAGAAGAGGCCTTGCTGAGGAAGCAACTCTGGGGCTCCATTGGCTGAGACTTAAAAGATGAACAAACAGAAGCTTAGCAGGTGAGATGGGGGTGGAAGGTCACTGCTGAGGTCGGAGACAGTCTGCGGAAAAAACACAGAGACATGAAAGAGCTTTGTTAGGGGAATTGGAACCATGGAGTAACTGGATATGAGACGCGATAAAGGACCATCAGCCTTGAGAGATACTAAAAACTCCTTGCTTGTTTGCTAAGGAGTTGGGGCTTCATTCTGCAGGCAACTAAGGGGTTTTAAAACAAAAATAAGATGGTTAATTTGTTTTCAGGAAAGGCAACTGGGTGAAGGATGGAATGCAAAGAAGAAAGAGTGGAAGTCAGGAGACTGGAAGCATGTAGAGATAAGAAGCTCATCAGAGTTACATAGTCAGGAAGTTGGTGGTGATCAGAAAGAGACGCTAGACCTCCTGGCTCCTGGTTTGAGGTTTTTGATTAGATTGCTCCTCCTTTCACATCTTTGAAACCTTCCTACTAAGCAAAACTTGACCTAAAATTACACTGCTCATGTGAACAGGAAAATAAAGCACACAAAATTGCAACTAGGTTTGAACTGGACTGAGGCACTTGTTGTTTATCTGTGATCTACCACAGCATTAAGTATTTTTCTGAGCATCCACTCTGTGAAGTCTGTATTTCTAAGGAGAATGCAAGTCCTTACTGATTTGGGCCAATCATTCATCCATTTGTTCAATCCATCCATCCATCCATAGAACCACAGAATCATCCATCCATCCACAGAAATGCATTGGCAGCTGCTACATTCTAGTCTGGCTAAGTCCTGAAGGTATAGAGAGAAAAGGCAACCTATGCCGTCAGAGAGCTCACAGCCTCTTGGAGCAGGAGACAGAAAAACAGACAGGGACAATCTAATATGATGAGTGCTAATCCAGTGAGAAGTCTGAGCCATCACAGAAGAAGGGGGCACTTGCATCAAGCCTTGAAGGGCGAAGAAGAAGGTATAAAAGTACTCTGAGTAGAAGGAAGAGCATATGCTGGTCGGGTGACAGCGCAATGGTGAGAGTGGATAGAATTTGAGAAAACAACTATCTTCCTAGTCCTGAAGCCAAATACCTACTGTGCCTATTTTTATCTACATAAATCACATGAATTCGGATGTTATTTATGGCTTCCCTCTGGTATCTCACTATACAAGACTAAACCAGTGTCTACTTTCCCTAAAACTATTAACTGGGCAAAGTTTGCTTGATATTTTCTGACCTCCTCTTTCAGTGCCTGTCTCAAGGCACCTGGACTACTGCTGGCCTCAGTGCCCTAAGTCGTTCTCCCAACATACAAAAGCCAACTTCAGCCCCTCCTGGGCATTGGCTCAGGTTCCCAGTCTCTGTTCATTCTCCTCACTTCCCTATCAAGTCAGAACAAATATCTACATATTTGTTCAAGTCTTGTGCATCAAATTCTGTCAGGTTTTTAGAGGGCTTTACATTGTTCCTAACTATATTACTTTGTTTAGAACTATTGACCAGCTTAGTGTGTTACCCTGTCAAAGGTGTCTGCACTCAACATTCTTTCCCTCATCCTACTTGTCCTCTGTGAGGTGCATAACTTCATCACTCCTCCACTTGTGGTTTTCAGTGACATCCGTTGTGTGGAGTCACCTCCCGACCTCTCTGGCAGCCCCATAGGTAAAGCTGAGTTTTAACTATCTCCCTATCTTTTGGTCTTCTCTGCAGACGAAAGCTCTGTATCCTCCTCAGTTTCTCTCTCCCTAGTCCCTCCACATACTGGCAATAATAAACACCTGATGGTTGAATTAATCACTAAAGGAATGGGCTGAAGTCTCTGGAACAAACTTCTGCCCATAGACTGACACTCTAGAAGCAGGAATGGCAAGTGTTTGGAGAACCAGTGTTTGAGAGCTCCAGCATAGGCCTCTGCCCTAGGCCAGCACCTACTTTGCCTGTGTCTAAGCTTTGTTGAGAGGAAAGAAATGCAGCACTTGAGACAAGAAGAAGACAGAATCTTACACCTTCATTTTTCTGAGCCCTGTCTGGCCTAATTTCTCCAGGCCCATTTCTGAGGGCCTGTGCTACTTTGTGCGGTTCTTATTCATGAACTATGATCTATTAATGACACACCAAGAGCTGATATTATACTTGACCTCAATTACGTTTTAACATTAATGCTGTGAAATTTCACAGAAGAGAAGAACTAAATTGAAGTTAATGCTCATTGAAAAGAAAATGAGTAGTCCCTGGTTTATTATTTTAAAAAATCCTGGCTTTCGGTCTGAATTTTTCTTTCTTTTTTGTATTAAGATCCAAAAATACTAAAAAGTCTGACTGACTAGCCATGTAAAACATATGCTGAGAGTCCTCAGCCAAAGCCAAATATGAGAAAAGTCAAACAGTGTATAGAAAACAAATAAATGAATCACAGTGTTGGGTAAACTGCTGTTTGGCACAGACCCATGAACACAGACCAAGAAGTGTCTCTGCAAAGATGTGAGAAATATCTGTGGAAAATATCTCCAAAAACTGATCTGCATTTGCCCTGAAATCTTGTCTATTATCTGAACTTTGTTCTGCAGGAATAATCCATATTGTTTTCCTTTAGTACATATTTGTTCACCACCTTGTCCATGGATCCTGGGTGAGGCTGGCCCCTGTAGGGTGAACTGCACCCCACAGTGTCCTTGGTCATCATGGTCATGCATGGCCAGCTGGAGCCAGGCTGACCCACAGCATGGGAAGCAAAGGTGATAGACTCTGGCTGCTTGGAGATATGGCACGGGGCCAGGATTAGGAGTTGGGGCCTTGGGTCAAATAGCTGTACACCACATGTAACATTCTTTAAAAAGCCCAGTCCTTAGCATGCAACAGCCTACAGACTGTTTAGTCTAATGTCCAACTTGACATTTAATTACCAGAGCTTCTTTAGTTTATGAAATCCCCTTTTTACTATTAAAAGCATCTTGTGAATATTAGGGATGAAAAAGGAGGAAGGGCTTAAGCCTAAGTGTCCCAAAATCTGTGCTAAGTTCTAGGTACAACAGGAGCTACAAAAAAAAAAATGAATAGGCACAAATCCTCCTGCTCTCAAAGAATGTAAAGTCTAGGAGGCAACATAAGACAGAGAGAGGTATTATATCTGTAAAGTTAGGTAGAAGGAGGAAAGTAAAATGATAGCCTGCATTTATTAAATACTGTGGGTAAGACACTATTCCAAATGCTACACATTTATTTCATTTACACCTAACAAAAGCCATATGAGGTCGGTACTGCAAGTAGCTCCATTTTAAAGATGAGGAAACTGAGGCATGGAGAAGTTTATAACTTGCCCAATCTCACCAATAAGGTACCAATAGGGATTTGAACTCAGGTGGTACAACTGCAGATCCTGTGTGCTTAGCCACTGTGCTATTCTGCCTGCCAGGGACTTTCTGAGAGGTGCATAACAAAAGTGTTCTGGGAGCTCAGCTGAGGGAGATACTTGCCACACCCAAGGAAAAAGATTACTGGCAACTTGTGGAGAGGTGACATTTGCATTAAGCCTTGAAGGATGGAGAGGATTTGCACATGCAAGTACTGATGGTGAGAACGGAAGATCAGTTCAGAGAAAAAGAGAGAAGTGTTTCCAAGTTGAAAACAGCATTAGTAAAACATGAAGCAGTAAACACAAAGGATCTGAAGAAACAGTCAAGATTGGTCTGGTTGCAGGGGTGTCCAACCCACAGCCCACAGGCCACATGCAGCCCAGTACAAAGTAGTAAATTTACTTAAAAGCTTTTTCTTGCTCATCAGTGTTTTGTTAGTGTTTATGTATTTAACGTGTGGCCCAAGCCAACTCCTCATCTTCCAGTGTGTCCCAGAGATGCCAAAAGGTTGGGCACCCCTGGTAGAGTGTACAAAAGCAAAGTACTGAGCGCTGGGAGGGATAAGCAGGAGCTAGACCTGAAGGATTTGCTCATAAATCTGATCCTTGCTAATTCCCAGGTTAAACTCACCAACTTATCACCAAATTACGCTCTCAGAGAGAAACTTTGACAATATGAAGGAAAAGAAGAGAGTTTTTTTTTTAAGTCACTCTCCCCCAAGGACCTGCAAGTGCAAGGGGACTTAATTCTGGTTCCAGTTTTCTGCTTGTCAGGTGTGACTATCATTCCAGATGTTGCAGGTCAGCAATACCCTGTCAAATCATCAGATAAAGAAGTGCAAACATCCTATGAGATGGTAGTCAGATTCTTGGCAAGAATCCTTGATAATCATGTAGTGTTCCTGAGCTTCTCCAGAAATAATTGGGGTTTGAATTACTCTTACACCTATGCAAGTAATATATAATTAGAGTGTAAAGTAAATTTACATATTTATTTTAGAATTGGTAGGGTCTTTAGAAATCTTATAGTCTATTATTTTGCAGAGGAAGCAAAAAAAATAGCTAAAAAGGTTAAGTGGAGTTATTTGAAGTCATCCAGCAAGTCAATAGTGAAAACATGTTTTGAACACAAAATTTTTGGAAAATAAAACAAATGCTTTTATTGCACATTATGAAATCTGCTTATATATGTATTCAATGTTCCACTCTTCCATCGTTCTTTCATGAATCTTTCAATTTTGGTTAAAACACAATAGCCAAAGGGGAGACTTTAAAAGAAAATTGAACGCAATTTTTTTAGATTTTACTTATTTATTTTTGGGCAGAGAGGAAGGGAGGGAGAAAGAGAGAGAGAAACGTTAATATGTGGTTGCCTCTCACATGTCCCCCACCAGGGACCTGGCCTGCAACCCAGGCATGGGCCCTGAATGGAAATCAAACCAGTGACCTTTGGTTCACAGGCCAGCACTCAATTCACTGAGCCACACCAGCCAGGGCTGAGCACAATTTTTTATGCTCACTTAGAAAATGAGCTTTTAAAATATATACCATGCTACAGAATAATTCATTAGTTACTAAAATTAACAACAGCTGACACTGCTTGAGCGCAGTGGTAAGCACTATGCTGAGCACTTAGAAATGCTTTATCTCAAATGTTAGGACAAGGACCCTCATAATGGTACCCTCATCCGCACTTTATGGTGGAAGAAACTCAAAGACATTGGTGACTTGCTCAAGGTTACACAGCTAGTGAGTAGCAGTCTGGACTCACACCTAGGACCACCTGACACCAAATTCCACATTATTTACTATTACAATACATGATCTCCATAGCAAGTAGTGGGTGAAACTTAACTTTTTACCAGGAAATATTAATTACCCAGCCAAAGTGTAGAAATAAGTCTTATTTTTGAAGAATTCCTACCCTTATTGAAAGCCTCTAGGTAGGTAACGCTTCTAACAAGTGTTCCTGTGTGTCATAATCAACTATCCTTGTGGCATTTTTTCTAAATCTATTTAATTTTTTAATTTTTAATTAAATTTATTGAGGTGACCTTGGCTAATAGGATTATATAGATTTCAAGAGTACATTTCTATGATGTGTGATCTGTATATTGCATTGTGTGCAATATACTACCCAGAGTCAAATAATCTTCCATCACCATATATTTGACTCCCTTAACTGTTTACTATCCCCCCACCCTCTTCCATCTGTCTGTCTTTAAGTTTCAGTTTTATATTCCACATATGAATGAAATCATATGGTTTATAGCTTTTTCTAGCTTACTGATTTCTCTTAGCATAATATTTTCAAGGTCCATCCATGTTGTGGCAAATGGTAGCAGTTCATCTTTTCTTATGGCTAAGTCGTATTCCACAGGATATATACTATATCTTCTTTATGCAGTCCTCTATTGAAGGACTTTGTTGCACTTTGCTGGGAAAACAGACAGCCTTAGTTTATCACAAAGTCAAAGTTTTAGTGACTGTTAATGACCGGTAGCAGCCTCAGGCCAGTTCAGTGCTTGGCCATCGGACAGCTGCCCTGCCATGAGTGAAGCCTGTGTGGTTTGCCTGGGACCCTGGGCGGGAGTCCAGGTCATGAGCTTCAGTGAGCCTAAGGCCCAGCCTTCTGCTCTGCCCAGTTCCACCTGTGGTTCCACTGACCATAGGCCCCATTAGCAGGATTAAAGAAAATGCCTTTGAGTCTCTTGCTTCCTCTGTGTCCTCACTGTCACTGCCCTTCTTTACATCTCCATCAGTCATTTCTTGCCAAGACTACTCTAAAACCCCCACGGCCTTATGTATCACACTTGACGCCTTCCTATCCATCCTCCCTCTGCTACCAGAATAACCTCTCTAAACTGATCATGTCAGCCCTGGCCAAGTGGCTCAGTTAATTGGAGCATCATCCCATACACCAAAAGATTATGGGTTTGACTCCCAGTCAGGGCACATACCTAGGTTGTAGATTTTATCCACAGTCTGGGAGCATATGGGAGGCAACCAATCGATGTTTCTCTCCCTCTCTCCCTTCTTTTCCTCTCTAAATTCAATAACATATCCTTGGGTGAGGATTAAGAAAAACCCTGATTATGTCAATCCTCTACTCTGAACTCTTTGATGGCTTCATGTTGCTGACACAATAGAATCCACAATTTGGCCTTTCCTTACTTCTGGGGTTCAACAAATATTTGGTGAACTAGTGAATGCTCTCCTGTTTAGACATCTTTTTATCAAATATTTCCCCCCCTTGCTCTTCAATGATTGGATTCCTGAGTGTCTGCAACATGTTGAATTTTAACAATCACTATTTTTTTACATGCTAATGAACACAGATATGGACATAGAATCTAGAGACTTGAGTTAGGTATCGTTCTGGCCCTTTTTCTCTCTGTGGCTTTGGGAAAGTCATTTCTCTCTTCTGGGCCTCAGTTTCTCCATCTGTGTAAAAGAAGGTAGATTTAAACTATTGCTAAGGCTCTTACAGGCCACGTCTGTGCTGGTTCCTGATACTAGAATCCCCCTGAGAGAAAAACTAAGAATGTTAACCTCTAGCCAGCCAAAGAAGTGTGTCCCAAAGCTAAGTCCTGTGCTAAGCAGATTGGAGACATCCTTGCTTTACCCACCTCACCACTTCAGCACTGTCTCTTGGAATCTCATGACCAGCCCTGCACTGAATCACTGCACTGGCATTTTCGTTTTCAGTGTAATAGACCCTAGAGCTGAGACAATGGAGCTCTTAGAGCCTTCAGCTATGATCTCATCAACTGATCAAGATTTTTCTTGGCTCAGCTCTGAACAACATCAACAAAAGCCCCTACTTCAGGAAGTGCTGGTATTGACTCAGCATGCTCTAGGTCTAGAATTGGAGCAGGAACTTGTGTGGACCAGCGGGAACCTTGTAGGCTCCAGTAGTAGAGAGAGAAAAGGCCAGATAACCCAGGAGAAGCCATCCTGAGGGCAAAGAGACTTCTGAAGGTGGAAGGCAGCAGGGCTGGTGAGAGGGAGATTCTCAATTCCTTGAGAATTGTCTGCACACCAGGCACTTTCAATCTGAGCTACAACTTCACAAGGCAGGTATTATCCTATTTCCCAAACTCAGAGAGATTAACTAACTTTTCCAAATCACATGATTACCTAGTAGCTGTGGAGTTTAAACTTTGGTCTCTAAAGACCTGCATTCTTTCCATTAGGCACCAAGAGAAGCACCTGGGAGAGATTTAGGAAGTCTTGAGAGTAAAGCCAGATGCATAGGAAATAGTCACTGGATGCTCATTTCAAGGAATCAGGCTAAATGCTAACGGAATAACACTGAATCCAAAATCACCAACACTAACCATGAGAAAAATTAGAATGACATTCAGGATCCTAAATAGCTTTGGGTCATAAATAAATGTTGTCTTTGGGGGTACATGAAATGATGTTAATTCCTTGAACAGGCATGTGACTAATATGCGGGGTGTGGCATCAGGCATCTTATCCACACAGCTGTCTGGGTAGCTAGTCTGTGGCCTGAGCCTCTAGCTGCTGTCTGCCCAGAGGCATGCAGCGCTCTAATCTCCAGTCTTCCAGTCAGCTTGACATTTTTGCTGAGTCTGACTCACTCACTCCGAGCCTCAATTGTTCTGTGCCAATGCAGACTTCTTTTACAATTGGCCTACTTAGAAACACAGGATGTTAGTGTTGGAAGGGAGCTAGCTACCTTAGGAGTTACCTAGTATAACCCCCTCATGTTACAAATGAGAACATGGGCCCCAGACAAAGTTTTGGTGGTGTCTGAATGCAGGTGGGTTTGGGTGTGAGGCACTGTGAGTGAAACCTTGCCAGGAGGAGGAGGAGGAGGAGGAGGAGGAGGAAGCTGGGGTCAAGCCGCACTGGAGCTGGCAATACTAACTCCCCTGCAGGATTGCACAGGTTGTGGTGAGCTCAGGGAGCAGATCCAGCCTCCGGGGAGACTGGGTTGGGATAGGGAGGCTCAGTCTCAGGACCCCAGCCAAGCAGTCTGGAGTTCAGGGAAGGGCTTCTGTCCCCACAGGAAAATGTGGGGCTGGGCAGGGGAATTGGACTGAAGGTCAGTTGTGAGGACTAAGCCAACATACCCAGGCAGGCAATGGGGTGTAAAGAGAAAGGTCGTAACTCAGAGTCCATCAGCATGTGCAGAGTTCACCAGAGACACGATAAAGTCCAGATTAGTGGCGGGATTCCCCACCCCCAAGGAGGGTTGTGGTGGATGCACTCCTCGCCCTTTTTTGGAAGGCTCCAGCCTGTAGCTGGAGGGAGCAAGTGACCCTAGGTCATAGCTGGGGAGCCAGAGAAGACATCACTGAAATAGTCCATCCATTCTGCCTCCCAAGTGTCTCCTGAATGCTCCTTCCCTCCGTTTCTGTTGTCGTTGTCCTGAACCACCCACACAAATTATTGCAACAGATTTTTGGTTCATCTCCTTCTCTCTCTCTGCCTGCAATAATGCATTCTTCTCGCTGTCACTGGAGAGATTTCTATGATATGTGAGGGTGTCACTTGCTTTCTATAAATGTTGGATGCTTTACCATTCATTGCCTAGCGGCCTTTCTCAATGGGGCTTCCACGGGAGAATCAAGCTCTACAGACAACTATTTGAATGACTATTTTGTCAGTTCATTCAAGGATGAAACATACCTGGCACCACTCTAGGTATACAGAAGAGAGATTGATTTGCATATGAATGCCTGGAGTCAAGAGGGCTTAAAACCACCTGTCTACGCCCAGCATACTAGGTCCCACACGTCCTCAGCCCAGACTTCCCTCTAGTCTCATCTTCTGCCCTTCCTACCATACATCTCATGTTCTTGCCACACCAAACCCTTCCCATTTCTTCATCGTTCTTTTTTTAAATTTATTTTTTGTTTTTTCTATCACCCTTTACTCCTTATAACCTCTTCCACTTCTATCCATCCTCTTTCTCCCACAATCACCACACTGTTGTCTGTGTCCATGGTTTAATTTTTATTTACTGATTTTTTTTTAGAGAAAGGAAGGGAGGGAGAGAGAAAAGAACATCAATTTGTTGTTCCACTTATTTATGCACTGATTCTCATACGTGCCCTGACTGGGGATCAAACCTGTGTGTGACCTTGGCTTATCTGGATGAGGCTCTAACCAACTGAGCTACCTGACCAGGGCCCATCGTGCTATTTTTTTCATGTCTTAGCGTTCTTCCTTCTACTCAGACTCCTCACTGAACTTGTATTCTCAGTCATGCCTGAAAGTCTTGCTCAGATGTTACCTCCTCTTTGAAGTGGTGCCTCCACAACATGTGAAGGTTGATTAAATTGTTCATTCCTCTATGCACCCATATTATTTTTGTGTGTGTGTTTGTGTGTGTGCGTGCACCATTGTATCACTCAGAATTGGAGGTTTACTTATCTGTGTGATCTATAAAATTTTGAGCACAGCAAGCATATCCCCTCCCCGTTCCATGACCTAAATAGATGTTTTTCAAACTGAATGGTCCAACACTCCCTGGATAATCAAAAAACAATGCTAATTCTGGAACACAGGACTCTAGACATTCTGTCCATCATTATTTAGGTTTCTACATGACAACAACTAGATCAAACATTAAATATGTCAGTGTCAGGTATACAGGTATGCAGGTATGCATGGTGATAGTGTGTGCTGGAAGAAACCATCTTGAATTATTATAGACAAAAGGAGGGGGTAAGAGCTGATAGGGCCACTGGGGAGGGAGAATAGAGCTAGAAAGATGTTCGGTAAGGTGTTGTAGTAGACTCCTTCAGGAGTTTGCATAGAACCAACCTTATAATTTTTTCCAGGAAACAAGAAAAAAAATAAGGAGAAATATTTGATAGTAGGCTTAAGTGAAGGACACATACATCAAGAACTGAAGTCTGAAATGACTCACTGAAGCTGAAATTTGGTTTAAAAAAAACTTACATTTGCGTAGTGTAGAACATCATCATTTACATGATCTCATCTAATTCTTAGAATAACCTTGTGGCAGGGGTTGGGTTGGGGTTAGGGTAGGAGTGGAGTGGTGTGAGTGTGTTTGTGTGTGTGTGTGTGCTCACACGCTGTCATTGCAGTTTTTCCTTTACAGAGGAGATGACTAGGGCTCAGAGGGGAGAAATGATATGTCAAACACACACTGTCCTGACACTGAACTAAAAGGCAGGCCTGCCTGCCTCGGGTCCAGGCCATGTTCACTCTATTTCAGAACAGGAGGCAGCTCCTCTGCTCTGGAAGCTGAAGGCCTTTGTAAAATCAAATAGGATGACATGTAGAGGTTCTTCTGAGTCATGACTCAGAGGGACTCTCCATAAACTCAGGACTTTTCTAGACTGTTGTAAAAATGAAGATAGAAAACCATTAGTCAGCCAACTTGCCGGGAGTAGCTGATACAGAGCAATTCTCCGCTTGAATTGGGCAAAAGTGTGACGTGGCTAAAGAATCTGGGGCAGGACAGAAGAGCAGAGGGTTTTTTTTAAAATTTGCCTGTGGCTCTGGGGGCTCTGTAGGACAACGAAGGAGTGCTCGGCTGCCGCACTGTTCGGTCCGCTTAGAAGGAAGAAAAAGTGTCAGGAAGGTGGAGAGGAAGAGCAGGGACCATAAGAGGTCACTCAGCTGGTCCTCTCCCTCTTAGATTTATCCATCAAACTTGGAAACTGTGGGATCTTAGAATAAAAATTCACTGGCCAAAAAGAAAATAAACAAACAAACAAACAAACCAACCACTCTGCACAGGCCAGGCTCTGCACGTGATTCCTTCCGATTCCTTCCATTTAGCGTCTCTGGTATGCATGTCCTGTCACCTGGGGGCACAGAGTTGGTTTAAATAACTTTGTACCCCACTAGTACTCTGAATATATACAACAAATTTTAGAAAATGACAGTAACTATTTCAGGTTTACCAAAAACATCTTTTAAATAATTCCACAGAGGAGATTTCTTGATTTCTTTTCCCTCTCCTTCAAAAGTTACCTAGATAGGTGTTTTTTTTAATCCTCACTCATTTGTTTTTACTAGTATTTATAGGACCCACTGTGGGGTAGGTGATGCTACATGTTAGGCCCTATGCTAGGTGCTGAGCGCCCAGAAGTAAACCCAAGCCAGCCCACCCTCACAGAGGTGAGAGTTTATGGTGATATGGACATGGACATGGAAAGAGACCACAGAGACTAATTCAACTGCCTCATTTTAACAATGAGAAAAAGAAGGCCCAGAGAAGGGTGGTATCTCACTGAAAGTCATACCGTGAGTCACTGGAAAAGCCAGATAAAGAAAATAGTTCTACTTTTCCATTAAGATTCTGATCTGAATTTATCCAGGAGACCAAAAAAAGCATTATCTTCCTTCCCTCCTTTCCCAGCTCAGTAAATCTCTTTCTTGGCTTCTTGATTACTAGAGAAAGTAAATGTTTTCCTACCCTGTCTTTTCTGGAACTAAGCATGCTCAGTTAGTAATAGCCAGTTTCCCCGTTCTCCGGAACTCTGTCTTCTATAGCCTTCGTAAACCTCCCATCTCCACAGAGCCTCTCGGTCTTACAACCGCAGCCCTGGGGCCAGAAAAACATGCTGCCTGTTTGATTTTTTTCCACAGGAAGCAGAATGTTAACTCTCTGTCAGAAAACACCATGAAGTTCAATTTCACTGTTGTCTAAAAGATTTATGCTGTGATAAATACTGATAATATTTGTATCAGTTAGTGTTCTCCAGAGAAACAGAACCAACAGGAGAGAGAGTGGGGGGGTGGGGGGGGGGGTGGAGAGAATGTGGGGAATTGGCTCATGCACTTAGGCAGGCTGGCAAGTCCAAAGTCTTCAGCATAGGCCCGCGGGCCGGAGGCCCAGTGTAGAGCCCATGTTGCAGTTCATCTGCTGACAGCGTTCTCTCTTGCTAGGGAATGGTCTGCCTTTTGTTTATTCAAGCATTTGACTGATTGGAGGAGGCTCACCCACATTATGGAGGGCAATCTACTTTATTCAAAGTCCACTGATTTAAATGCCAAGCTCATCCAGAAATGCCCTCACAGAAACATCCAAGAATAACATTTGACCGAATATCTTGGCGCCATGGGCCCAGCCAAGTTGACACAAAATTAACCATTATGATACCATGAGCTGAATTTTCTACAGCCCCAAGAGCCATACCAGATTTATGAGGTAGCCACATGGATGGATCTCGGTGCTGCGGGAACCATGGAGGTAAAGGCCTCATGAAACTGGAGATCAGCACCAGGGGAGAAGGAAGGAAGCCTGACCGAGGTGGAAAAACCATCAGGTGAACAGAAATGTTACCACTGGAAAAGAGCACCAGAAGAGGGTTTTCTTTTGGCAAACTTAGAGACTCCCTAGCCCTAATGCTTTTCCTACTGTTCTGTTTCACAGATGAAGAGGAGGAAAATTTAAAGGCCAAAGACCAGATAGGGGAGACATTGCATTGCTCTTCCTTGAGATATGCTAGTGGACCAGATTTCAAACAACCAAACCTTTGGGGCTGAGACATTTCCCCTCCTGACTCCTCTGTGGGGGGGACAGAGGCAACTGGCTACATGCTGAGGGAATTAAAGCCTGTGGCTGTAGAAGATCTGGGGGCGGGGGGTGGGGGGCTCTGACCCTCAGGGAAGCAGCAGCAATCTTAGAGCTCCAAACACACTCCATAAAGGGCTTCAGAAGGGAGGGTTTTTAAAAAGTTAACCCTCACCCAAGGATATGTTTACTGATTTTAGAGAGAGAGGAAGGAAGACAGAGACAGAGAGAAAGAGCCAGCAAAACATAGATGTGAGAGAGAAACATCAATCAGTTGCTGCTTATGGGGGCCCTGACTGGGGCTCGAACCCACAACCTTTTGGTGTACAGGATGACACTCCAACAAACTAAGGCACACAGCTTGGGCCAAAAGAGAAGTTCTTACGTACATTCAGCAAACATCTCTTGTGCCAGGCACTGTTCTACAAGCTGGCAACGCAGCAGTGGACAAAACCCACATAAATCCCTGCTGTCCCGGAGTTTACATTCTACCAGGGGAGGCAGACAATGCACAATATAATGACATGAAAGACAGCATATAGTATGCTAATGACAAATGCTAAAGAAGAAACTAAAGCAGGGACAGGGACTAGGAAATGCTGGGAAATGAATGTCGCCATTTCAAATAAGTTGGCTAAGGAAGTCCTCACTGAGAAGGTGACATCTGAGTAAAGACCAGAAGAGAGAATGAGAAATGCAGACACGTGGGGGAAGAGCATTCCAGGCAGAAGACCATTTTTGTGGGTTGAATTGTGTCCCCCAGGAGACATACTGAAGTCTTAATTCCTGGTACTTGTACAATATGCATGTCCTTATTTGGAAAGAGGGACTGATAAGAGGACACAGATACAAAGATCTGTAGGGGGGCTGCCACGTGATGACAGTCAGAGTTGGGCGTGAGGCATCTGCACACCGGGACGGCCGAAGATTGACAGCCACCATCAGAAGCCTGGGAAGGAAAGGCAGGCCTTCTCCTTTCCTCCCTTCCCTTCCCTTTCCTCTGGATGGGATTCAGAGGGAGCGTGGTCCTTCTGACACCTTGATTTTTGAAATTTTGGCGTCCAGAACTGAGAGAAGATCAATTTTGTTGTTTTAATCTACCCATTTTATGGTACTTGGTTATAGCAGCCCTGGGAAAGGTGTATTTGTGCATTCCTCCCACAGGCTCCCCACTCCCCCACACGCACTCTGAAATAACCAATCTCTTTCACACAGCTGTGCATCAGTACCTGCTGCCCTCCTTGCCTGGGTGTCCTTCCTCCTCCCCACGTTTATCTCCTAATAATGCCTGCCTATCTGCCAAGCCTCCACCTAGGTTTGCGTCTTCTAGGAAGCGTTCCCTATTCTCCCTTCTTCCTCTTCTGTCCATACCACACAAAATCACACCCTAACACACACAGACCTGTGGCTTGCAAGGAGGGCACCTAATGGAGGTGTGCTTCTCGTTCTCACTGCGGATCATTTAGAACTGTAATTATTTGCTTTCTTACCTGCCTTTTTTACTAGACTGTAAACATCTCTGTGGCAGGAACTGTATCTTTTATTTTTACATTCCTGGCCCACCCTAGTCCTCATGTAAAAAAATTAAAATTATTTTTTAAAGTAGGTCAACAGAACAAACCTTTGAAGGAGGGGTATCATCTCTATTTCTTCGGGTGAGAAAACAGGTTCAAAAACTTGTAAGTGACTCCATTTAAGGTCATGCAATTAATACAGAGCCGAAGAGGAGCTCAAAACTGATCTTTAGGCTTCAAAGTTGGACATTTCTTCTGTAGCTTCACAGCCATCACAATTTCTGTGCTAGGGATGCCCAAATTCCTCAGAAGTAAAATGAGAGTCAAACGTACTCATTTTCAAGGACAGTTGTGGGGGTGAACTGAGAGCAGCTTTGGCATCACTCAGAGGTGAGTAGGTGCCATGACCGCTGGTTTGAAGCCGTTCTCTGCAAGGCTGGTGAGGATGAGGATGCCTCTCTGTCCTCCCCTTTTGACCCTAAAAGGTTTCATCCATTGGCCAAGGAGGAGATCACAAAAAGGAGCTGTCTTCCAGGACAGAAGGGGCCCACGGATTGTGCCAAGAATCTGAGAATCATATTGGGGTAAGGAGGGAGGAGATACAAAGTTCATTTTGATCTGAGGCCCTTTCAAAGCCTGACTCCATGCCGTGACCAAGAGCCTGGCCCCTGGAATTGAAAAAGGTTTTCTTTTTTTTTCTTTTAAAGAGGTTTTTCAATCCTACAAGAATGATTTCAAAAGCAGCCCTCCTGGCACTAGGGATACTTGCCTCTGCCATTCTGAAGGGAAATGATCTACCCAGATGTGGGCCTGACCAGGCTCCCTTCTCTATCAAGATCAGGACCTAGAGCTCGGAAGGGTCGGAGACAGCACATCCGTTAACCAGCCGTTTTCACATACTGTTCATGCACAACATTTGGAATTGTGTGCAACACAACAGGTGGAATAACACTGGTGGAGCAACACTGTGTCCTTTCAGGATAATAAACATGATGGGGAATTTGCTACAGGCTGAAGCAGTTTAATAAGTGGGGCAGATCCAGATGTGAAAACGCTGTGTGGCTTGGAACAGACACTGAATTGTGTGAAGTATGAATTTATCCCCTTCCTGAAATTCCTGGTATACAATTTATTAGTCTCTTTTTACTAATTAAGTATGGTGTTCTATATCCAACCTTGGACTTCCAGGCAAGTTCTGACCATTCGCTCATTACACAACTATATATTGAGTACCTGCCACATGCCAGGCAGTGTGAAGAGTATATGGGATCTAGGTTCTGATTCTGAATGAGGGAGAAGAGATTGTTTTGTAAAAATTCAGAGGGCTTCTCCATTTAGATGTCTTTGTGGAGAAGTGAGAATGTCTCCCCTATCTGCATATGGAGAAAATAATTTCACGTAGAATGGCTTAGTTCTGCTGTTCACTGGACTCATCATCTCATCCGGGGGTAGTTCAGAATTGGGGAGGATAGAGCAGCAGAACATGTTGTTATGGAAACTCAACATTAACACACCTTGGCTCCTTTGTGGCATCCCCAAATTACCTCTACAGTTTCAGAACATGGAAGCTTTTTTTAATTTCCACACAGCCAGCATAAAGCATTTTCCAAGGCACATAGACAAAGGAAAGGTCCTTTGTGTTTGACACTATGCTAATGCTGTTTCCTAAGCCGGAAACAGTACGGAATCAGGATCCAGACTACCTTATCTTATTCTTTTGTGGAAGATTTCACTTTCAAATCCCTTTCACATGTTATCTCACTTTTTATTGCCACATTTTTTTAACCTGATGGTTAAGCAACCGAAAAGGGCAGAAAAATGAATTTACAAACACTTAGTTATGCCTGAAAGTAATCCTGTAGGGTAGGAACAAATATCCCTACTGTTTGGATGGAAGAACTAAGGTTCAGAGGGTTTCCATCGTGTGACTGAGGTCACATGATTAGAAACGGCAGGATAAGGAATGGAACCAGGCCTTTAGATCCCAAATTTGGTGCCATCCTGTTATACCTCCACTGATTCCCAGTCTTTTTGAGCCTTTGCTATTTCACAAAACTATAAAGCTTTTCTTAAAAGCTTTGCTTTTTAAGAAAACAGCTTAAAAACAGATGATATTGATCTAAAAAAAAGAAGAAGAAGAGTTACAGGGTAGGGCATTAAACCTGATGCAGGGCCCTTCTAAGCAGGGGGCCTTGAGTGATCCAAAAACCCCATAAAGTTGGCCCTGGAATTAGAGTTACTGTATATAAAATACTTTGTACAGAATAGATGTTCATTAAATTGTAGCTATAATAATTGTACTAGTTTGCGATTGCTGCTGAAACAAATCGTTACAAACTCAGTGGCTTCAAACAACACACATTTATCTCTCAGGTCTATAGGTTAAAAGTCTTGTGGGGTTAGTATCAAAATGTCAGCAGGCCCGCGTTCCTTCTGGAGGCCAGTTTCCAGGAGCAGCCTGCATTCTGTAGCCCAGGGCCCCTTCCTTCGTCTTCAAAGGCAGCAATGGAGTGTGTTCCCCTCTCTCGTGCTTCCTAACTGATGCTGCCTTTGACACTTTTCCTTCTCTGATGCTGACCCATTTCCTGTTTGAGAGGCCTTGTGATTATATTGGTCCCACCTAAATAATCCAGACTACCTCTCTATGACAAGATGCTTAATCACATCTGCAGAGTCCTTTTTGCCATGTAAGATGGCAGATTCCGTAATGTTTCAAGAATTAGGATTTGAACATCTTTGGAGAGTCATCATTTAGGCTACTACAATAAAAATGTGGTGACCATGAAGATGACAACAGTGTTCACCTTTTTTGATCCTCCAGCAATTTTAGGATAGAGTCCAAACTCTTTTGCAAGACATGGCTGGCCTGTTGTGATCTGACCCATGGCTGCATTTGTAGCTTCATCTCTTCTACGGCCCCACATTCACTGAACGTTCCAGCAATTCTTCTGTGGCAACCTGGTTTCACTCGCTGACGACCCTCTTCCCTACTGTTGCTACTGCACGGAATACGCTCTCTCATTACCCCTCTTCACCATCCTTCTCCCCTCTCAATTCTCTTTTTTAAAGTACAGCTGGCATACAATATTATGTTAGTTATATTAATTTCAAGTGCACAATGTAGTGATTTGACATTTTTCTATCTTATAATGTGATCACCCCACTAATTCTAGTAAATTTTTTAGCACTAAACCCAAGTTTTCTTCTTGCAGAGCCATTAATCCACCACTGACCTGAGATTTTGAGTCAGTTATTTCTCTTCTGTAAGTCTCAGTTTTCATTTCAGTTTTCTTTCTAAAGAAAGAAATAATAAAATATTACATACATTATTGTGAGAATCAAATGACATGATGCACATAAAACACTTAGCAGACTGCCTGGCAGATGTTGAGTGCTCACAAATAAAGCATCTGTATTTATCATTGTAAATACTTCTTGGCCATTTCCTCTAATATGATATAAGAACTGCCCCCTCTGTCCCCTTTAGCAACCAGTGCACAGAAGGCAGAAGCCTTTACTGAAATTGTCTGTTCATTCTGCTGTACTGACCATTCTTTAAGATCAGGATCTAATCATTCATGTCCGTGTCCCTAATGCCTAGCACAGGGTTTGTACCTGTAGATTAGCATTTATGGAGGTTAAATAGGGAAATAACTCTTAGGAGGACACATGCTAATTCTATTCTCAGAATATTTCTGTAACACATTCCTTCCATTCTGATCTTCCTGCAGTACCAGTCTAAAAATATTCCATCTGCTTATTTAAATAAAAGTGCATCATTAACAAAACTGACCCTGTTCTGCCAAATTTCCTCTTGTCTTTCTTTGCTCTAGCCACTTCCTCCTTTTTTTCTTTCTACTTCCTCCTGGTAAAAGTCATCACTTTCTATGTCATGATCCCATCTTTTTATTACTTCTTAAGAGTGACTGTCTTTTTCCCAAAATCTAAGTTACTGCAAGCTTTGCAGAAAGCTGCATCATGTTGCCCATAACATGGGAAGTCCCACCCTTCCCTTTGCACCTTGTACTGCAGCCTTTAGGTCACTGGGATAACTGGACCTTGACCACAGAGTCAGCATGTGCTCCTTGTCCCTGCAGGTTGCAGTCAAGCTAAAGCCAGACTGAGAGCTAGAGCATCCTTGTCACACACTCAGGAACTATTATTACACATGAAGCCATTTGAGCCTGTGTGCCCCTTGAGCACAGATTTGAGGAGGACGTGGGGCTATCGAAGGCATTCATGAAGTCATCCACTTGACAGGCATCACAGAGATCCAAAACCCACCCTTTCACTTGGAGAAGAGACGCTGCACGGCTTAATGGAAAGAGTGCTAACTTTAGAGTCATGACTTGGCTTTGAGCCCAGTTCCTTCATTCACCTGGCTGGCTGCTCTTTTGGCAAACCACCAATACCTGTAAGCCTCTCTATCTTCAGCTTTAGGGTAACATTAGACCTGGTTCACTTATCTTACAGGGTAGATATACATTTTTTTAAAGAATGTAAAAATACTGGTACTTATTGGGTACTAACTACACACCAAACAGTGGTAGGTGCATTTTCCCTATTTTATACACGAGAAAACCAAGGTTCAGAGAGTTGTCACATAGTTATTCTACCAACATACGGGGAGCCAGGATTCAAACACAGAGCTGCCTGATTCAAAGTCTCTGTGTGTTTGTTGTTGTTTTTCATTTAATTAAACCAGACCAATACTCATGAATTACACATGTGAAAACATTTGGAAATAAAAAGTAAAGTTTTGCCCCACACAGGAAATACTATTTTATAGGGGAAGAAACTGAGGCCCAGAACAGTGCAGTAACTTCCCTTAGAAGCTAGTGGCGTATTTTAGATGCAGCCAGTACTCAGTAGGGCTGGCACATGTGCAGGCCACTCAGGAGCTGGGGTGTGGCTGCATCCAGGTGAAAGAGGGAAATCCAACCCAGCGGGGGGCATGTCTTTAAAACTGTTTTCACATACCTCCCACTTTGTGTTGACACAATCTCAGGGAGCTGTTGGGGTCACAAGAGTTTCCACACTCCTCGTTGTGGACACAGGAGGCCCTCTGGGACTTGGCCCCGGCATAAATCCCCAGTCTCCCTGTTGTCGGGCCTCCCTCGCCACCACCCACTGCCAAACTTCCTCTTCTGTCATAACGAACCACTTGCAGTTCCTGGAACACACCCAGTGGCTTGTGTCTCTGTGCCCTGGTCCCTTTGCCTGGATGGCGCTTCACCCTCTGAGTACCCAGGGATCCCCCACACGCCTTCGTGAGGACTGCTTAAATGTTGTTTCCTGAATGAAGTGTCACCTAGAGCTAGCCTCCCCCCATCTCTCCTCACTTTAGTTGGAACCAACCGTTCTCGCCTTTGGGTCTCTAATATCTCCTCTACATAGTTTTGTACCCATTTTACTTTTTTATTGTACCAATCTGTGCAATAAAAATGTCCACTGAAGTGTGCTCTCCCTCCTGGCACCATGCCCACGCCTTTCTTCCCTCTCAGGAGTGCATCTCCTAAACACTTCAGGGTCCCTGCGAGACTTGTCACCAGGGGAGCAGTGGGCAGCAGTGGCTCATCTGGGGCTGATCCCCTGAACTTCTCCCCAAGGACCCCTTTTCTCTGACTCCTCAGTGAGCCAAAGCAGCCCTGCCCAGGCTCTCCTGTCGCCTTTTGTATCCCAAGTCCTACCTTGTTTCACTGCCACCAGCTTTAATAAACGTACTCTCAAAGTAAAAAAAAAATGCTTATTGGAATAAAATTGTTTATTCACATGTCTTTTTTCAACTGATAACATGTTAAAATTAAAACTACCTTATTTCTCATTTTATTTTTAGTCTTTAGCCGGTAGTATGGTGAGCATTTGGTAGCAGAGCCCGGTACCTTGCTCACCTACCAGCTACTCCCAACTTGCTTATCTTTTGCCTGCCTCTTCTGTAAAGGCTGGAAAAAAGTAAATTCTCTCTCCAGTCTCCATTACAATTATTAAGGACTCTGTGGGGGAAAATGGTATGGTTGTGTAAATATATATATTTATGTATATATTTGTTTATATTTACATACAAACATAGATTCATGCAGGGTCCAGCACAAATAATGCCTTTTTTTATGAGCTGATAGTCTATACCAAATGTTTTATCACAAAGTCATAAACATGTAATTCTATAACATGACAATATCACACTCAGGCATGCCATATGACATTTTAGGTGAAATGTTCAAGTTGCTGTCCATCTCGTATGAGACATTCACGTACCTCACCAACCACACTCAATGGCGCTACTTTGGCCAGACCCTACATATAATAGGAATGTAAATGCACGGAAAAATGTCTTGAAGAAAGACAGAAAATGTGAACAGTGATTACTTTGGGGATATGAGATTGAGGGACAGAGAACATTGACTTTTTATACTTTGTAAATCTGTGCATTGTTTGAACCATTGGAGTGCATTGTTTTTATTATGTAAAAAATAGAAAATAAAACCTCACCAAAGAAGATATCTAAGTGGCAAGTAAGCATATGAAAAGACAACCCACCTTATATGTCACGAGGAGATTGTAAATTAAAACAACAGTGAGCCCTGGCTGCTGTGGCTCAGTGGGTTGAGCACTGGCCTCTGAACCAGTCAGGGCACACACCTGGGTTGTGGGCCAGGTCCCGGGTTGGGTGCCGGTGAAGGGCAACTGATTTAATGTTTCTCTCACACATTGCTGTTCCGCTCCCTCTGTTTCTTCCTCCCTTCCCCTCTCTCTAAAAATAAATAAATAAAATACAATAAATCTTTTTAATTGTATTTTAATTACACCCTGCAACCATGGCCCAGTGGGTGCATAACCTCACAGAGAAAGCCGCGGTGCTGGTAAACGCTGCTGTGACTTACTCAAAACCTGGACTGGCCACGTTTCGGCACGATGCTAAGGTTGAGCTGATTCCTCCAACTCCTGCTGCGATCCCAACAGCTATTCAGAGCTTGAAAAAAAATAGCCAATAGTGCTCAAACTAGTAGCTTCAAAGAGCTCACAATTAAGGAAGCTCGGCTGAATGGTGGGGTGGCCGCTGAGGTGTGGGTGTGGTTTTATGTGGGCAAGATCATAGGCAAATGTGGCATCATTGGCTATAATGTTTGAAGATCAATCTTTAACATCTATTTCTTTTTGGTTTATTACTTGTTCTTAGACAATGAGTGATCAGAAAGGTATTTGAATTTAAAAAAAGATATATAAAAACAAACAGTGAAATACCACTACCTACGAGAATGGCAAGGACCCAAAACACTGACAACATGAAATGCTGGCAAGAATGTGGAGCAGCAAGAAGGCTCGTCCGTTGCTGGTGGGAATGCTAAGTGCCATAGTCACTTGGGAAGGCAATTTGGCGATTTCTTACAAAAATAAACGTGCTCTTACCAATTGAAAATTCATTCTACACAAAAACTTGCACACTGATGTTTAAAACAGCTTTATTCATAATGGCAAAACTTGGAAGCAACTAAGATCTCTCTCAGTAAGTAAACAGATAAACTATGGTACATTCTGACAATGGCATATTATTTGGTGCTAAAAAGAAATGCACTCTCAAGCCATGAAAAGACATGGGAGAAACTTAAATGCATAGGTAAAAAGGCTATATACTACGTGATCTCAAATATGACATTCTGCAAAAGACAAAACTATGGAGACTGTAAAAAGATCGGTGGTTGCCAGGGGTGAGTGGGGAGAAAAGAATGAATAGGCAGATCATAGAGGATTTTCTTTTTTTATATAATTTATTTATTTATCTTTAGAGGGGAAGGGAAGGAGAAAGGAAGAGAAACATCAATGTATGGTTGCTTCTTGTACATCCCCTGCTGGGAACTGGCCCCTGCCGGAAACTGGCCTGCAATCCAGGAATGTGCCCCGACTGGGAATCGAACCATGATTGTCTGGTTCACAGGCCCGCGCTCAATCCACTGAGCTACACCAGCCAGGGCTCTTATAGAGGGTTTTAAGTGGTGAAATTATAATTGTGAACACATGTCACATGTATTTGTCAAAACTCACAGAATGTATAACACCAAGAATAAATCCTAATATAATAAATCCTAATATATCCTAATATAATAAATCCTAATATAAAAAAATCCTAATAAATCCCAATATAAACTATGGACTTGAGTGATAATGATATATCAACATAGGCTTATGACCTCATAAACGTACCACTCTGGTGCAGAATGTGAGTAGCAGGAGAGGCCAGGTGGTAGGTGAGAGGAACTCTCTGTACTTTCCACTCAATTTTTCTGTAAATCTAAAACTGCTCAAAAAAGTAAAATCTATTTTTTAAAAAATAGAGAATACCCTTCCTGGTGTAGCTCAGTGGATTGAGCGCGGGCCTGCAAACCACACGATCGTGGTTCAATTCCCAGGCAGGGCACATGCCTGGGTTGCAGCCAGTTCCCAGCGCAGGACACACGAGAGGCAACCACACATTGGTATTTCTCTCCCGCTCTCCTTCCCTTCCCCTCTAAAGATAAATGAATAAAAAATCTTAAAAAGAATAGAGAATAAAACAAATGACACCAATTTAAGACTTAGCTCAACGTATTTATTCAATTTTATCATGCCCAACACAATGGCCTGGGTACTATGAGGGTACAATGATAATTAAAACATAGTTCCTAATCTAAAAAAAAACAAGCCACAGTTTATGTTCTCAAAGAGCTTAAATATAACATGGCGAAGATATAAAACTATACCATACTATAAAATAGAATTGCTAAAGAGCTACAAAAAGACACAAAGAACTGGCTATGAGACTCCAGAGAAAGGAACGATTTGCTCTGTTCTGATAAGTGGATGTTAGAATACTTAACCGAAGCAAGAACATGTCAGTTAGGCCTCCAAATGTAGCTAAGATTCTGTAGGTCAGATACGGTGTGGCAGGAGAACAGGAAGAGCGCCGTAGGCAGAGGAAACAGCATAGGTGAAGGCATGGAGGCAGGAAAGTGTATATTGATGTAAGAAATGCTGGCTGCCTGTGTGGCTGTGAGGGATGCAGTGGGAAATAAAATTGGGATGGAGAAGTGGGATAAGTGTTCAAAATTTTGTATACTCCCTGCTAAGTTGTTTATGTTCATAAGACCAAAAAAGTCGGCACAGGTTGGACAAGTCTGGTAGACTGATTTGCTTGTCCTGCAGCCGGGATGGGATAAAGAGCCACAGGCCTTGGTATTCAGGAAGGATGGGATCTGGCACAGAAGCCCTCGGGAGCCTGCAGCGGGAGCTCCCAGGATAGAAGCAAAGCTGGGGTGGCCCGCGAGGCCCACGAATGATTTCTACTGCTTTGAGGGGCTGAGCAGTTCTGCCCTCCCTGCTCAGCCTCTCTCTCGCTAGGCAAACCTTCCATCAGTAAAAATCAAGCTTTCTCATGACCCTTGTTTAGGGTCACCTTCTCTAGGCAGAGAGAGGAGATTGGTGGAGATTTCTGGTTTTTTCTCTCTTTCTCCTTATTCCCTCTATTCTAGTGGTTGAGTACGGCCCCTGTCACTTGATCCAATTCTCTCTGATCATCTGTAATTCAAAGCATTGGGACTTTAGAATCTCTCTAAATTTTCCTGATTTTAGTCTTCTAAGCTTCTGACCTTATAGTACTACCTTACTTTTTCTCTAATGTTCTATTTGTGTCCCTGGCTGATTCCCAGTTGTTCCAAAATGTATTGGTTTAATGGCTTGGCTCTGCATTTTTCTTTCATCGGAACCTCACCAGAGACGCCTAAACATAAAGGCTTGTCACCTAATATGGATGGAACTCATTGTTCCGAAGCTACTTGTAACCCAAACAGGAATGCACGATTTATAAACATTAAACAAAATGCAAAAAATAAGACATAGTGAGAAGAAAACTAAAATCAAGTTCTCGTTCTAGCAGTCAGTCACTAACTGGTTGACGGACCCACCAGGTCTCTGAACTTCAACCATAAAATTGGAGGATTGTTAGACATCATATATAGAAATCTATATATGATTTCTAGTAGAACTTAGAATTCTGTGACTAAGTACTGCATTGAGGGAGAAAGGGAGAGATCTTATTTGGATGATGTTTGTTGGCTACATTTTCTAGGGAAAAAATGAATTAAAAATGAGCCTTAAAGATGGATGGGATTTTTAATTGAAAAGATTGAGAACACTTGCTGAGTTGGAGGTAAAAATCATCAGCCAGTGGAGAGATAGGAATGAGTAGAGCGGTTTATAGCACAGCAAACACACTTACTGCACACAGCAGCTGGGAAGCAGTGGGGGGCAATCAGATGGGCAGGTTACAGGGATGCTGGCTGCAAGGACGCTGGGCAGTAGAGGATCCTTGCAGAGGGAAGAGTGGTCTGGGAACTGCGGGCAGGATGGACAGGAGGGAGAATATGTTGGAAGGGAGATGAGATTGTGACTGTGTCCGGGAGTGAGTTAGGTAATCTGGGAAAGGGTAGGTGAAGTGTGAATGAAGAGGAAGTAGAAAATCTAAGAGGCATTTTTGAAGAAGTGGTTGAATAAAGAGGTGAAAAAAGAGGAACCCATCTAAGTTTACCCCCCAAAGATGGAAGGTATTTTTGGGGGGGATAGTTGGTCTGCTGGGGAATTTGGTAGACTCATTTTTAGACATGAACATGCCTGAATAGTTTTACTGGAAGTCCTCTAAGATGATTATGTCTCTGTTAGAAATGAGAATATGATTGTCAAGAGCAGATATGTAGGGTTTTTAATAACTCACACTAAGGCAGTAGTTGAAACCATAAAAGTAGATACTGTGTATGAAGGAGAATATTGCAAAGAGAAAGCTACGTGGATAAATTATTAGAAGAAAAAAGGAATAATAAGTCTTTTCCAAGTCCCAGGTTCCAAGTTAGCTTTCATTGTATTATTTCCATCTCTTAGAGTGTTCCTTTGACTTGTCTCACAAATATATATATATCTGCGTGAACGTTAGCAGTCTTTTCATTTCTGGTTGTATAAGTAGATATATAAGTGTATACTTATACTTGCACTCAGAATCTTGGTGGCCTAAAATTAGTTCTTATTTACTCCATCTGTTTCTCATTTCAATGTACATTTTATTGGCCAAAGAAAACCACAGAGCCACATCAGTCTTTGAAAGAGGTGGCAAGTGCAATACTCCTATTTGCATTAACTGAGAGTGGGAATATTTGTGAGTAGTTCTAGCAACAACCATGATGACAAAAATTTTTCTTCAGACTCCTTCTGTCTGCAACCATGCCTGCTCCACCCTTTATCAGTGTCATCCCTAAAATGTTTCTGGTATCAGCATTGTATAACCAGTGGTAATACAGCATAACTCCTGTGTAAACAGGTTTCTGCATCTTTTCTGTTTTCTCCTTATTTTGATGCCAACTTTTTCTTTGGTTCCACGGTTGCTTCTCTTTTTTATCTTTCTTTCCCTATTCTTGGAACTGAAGACTCAAGAAAATGCTACACCTACAATCAAAATAATCTTTGCCCCTCTTTCTCCTCCCTCTAGTTCCCACTTCTTTCTTTCTCAAGAATCAATTACTTCCCTTAAAGCTCGGTCACACTTCCTTCTTCTACTTTCCCACTTCCTTATCACTCAGCATTTAAGGCCACGCCAGAGCAAAATACCCAGCTGACGAGTTATAGATATTACTCAATCCACTACTTATTCTGTTCAAGATGAATTAACTGGTTGTCCTTGAGTTTCATAGCTTGTACACATCCCAAAATTGTTGACTTGATTAATTCTAACCAGAATTCATCTTTTTTCCCTCATAATCCCATAGAATATTGTTTGAGTTTCTAATATGATTATCATAGTTTGCTCTATCTCAGGATTATTTTTGTATATGCTCCCTCACTAAATCATGACACTCTTATAATTTAAGTGTGATCTGCTTGCACATAATGGACATTCAATCATTGTTAAGTCAGTGATGAATTTTATTTTTGACTTAATTGACCATTGGGTTTCGTAACATTTGGATATATCTTAATTCAGCAAATGGCACTTATTAGACTCTTGTTTATATCTAAGAAAAAAGGAATATGCAGCATTTTTCTATTGATGACCTCTTTACCTTTTATCTCTCATGCTAGACTGTAGTATTATTGCTTATTTACTATTCATACTACACCTACCTCCCAAAGGGATATGAATGGATGTGAGGCAACAAATTGACTTATTCATTCATTCATTCACTGATTTATTCCATAGTTGCCTAATGAGTGCCTGTGATGAGCTAGAGATGGGGAGAAAGGCTAGTAAGACAAGGTAGCCTCTTTCAAACCCTGGAAGCATGTGGGAGGCAGAGAGGTAAAGCAATTGCTACAGTGCAATAAATGCTATGGCACAGAAGTGTCAACATCGCACTGGGATTCCATGAGCGAAAGGACCCCTGGAATATCTTTGAGGGTCAAAGGAGACAGGTAGGAAATTGAGGTGAAACGAGGGCTTTGTGAAAAAGAAACATGCCACGTGCAAAGACACCAAGACGGGAAAAAGTTACAAGCTCTAGGAACTGCTCAAGAAATTTGATACGACTGAGGCATACCATACAAGTTGAAGGATGGCGGATGAAGCTGGAAAACATGACAGGTGTCAGATCTAAAAGGGGCTTGTGTGCTAAGCTAAGGCATTTTAGCTTCAAAGCTATGGCACATGCCTGACCTCTCCCAGTGGAATACAGTAGGCCGTTCCGGGATATAGTTCCAGAAGCTGGGTCTGGTTATAGATAAGGTGAGACTCCCCCGTAAGGTGTAGGGAATGGAACTAAGATTATCTGAACATGAAGGCCCCGGGAAAAATCCAAGATTTATTCAAAGTTAAGAGGAAAAATCAGAAATAATGAATATGAAACATAAACCACAGGACAAAGCAAAGAGGCTGAAACAGAGGGCCAGAGGTGTAATTTCTTTTTCTAAGATTTTATTTATTTATTTTTAGAGAAAGGGGGGAAGAGGGAAAAGGAGAGCGAGAGAAACATCGATATGCAAAAGATATATCAATTGGTTGCCTCTTGTACGCCCCCAACTGCGGACCTGGCCTGCAACCCAGGTATGTATGTCCTGTGACTGGGAATCCAACCAGCGGCCTTTCAGTTCACAGTCCCGCACTCAATCCACTGAGCCACACCGGCCAGGGGCAGAGGTATGACCTCTGAGATCCTCCTTTCCCCTTTCTGGGCTCCTTAAGCCAGGTTTCTCAGTGGCAGAAGAATATTCTGAACTAGTTTGGACCTGAAGCCCTCCAAAGATTTTAAGCAGAAGAGTGACAGGGACTCTCATTCTCTTCTTAATTCTAGGCACACAGCATCTTGCTCTGTCCTATGAGCCCTCCCCAGCACCCATCAGGACCAGACTAAATCCTCAAGAAATATTTGGTGAATGGAATGCACTTGCTGCTAATTGGTAAGTGCAAGAATGCTTTTGTTTAGTCTATTCATATGTTATGTGAATATAATGCCACAGGAAAATTAATTTCATACAAACCCATGAGAACTCACTCTTTTGTTTGTTTTTTAATAAATGTCAGCTGGAATCAGATCATCTAACCAGCCATTCAAACGTAACACTAACCTCTTTTTTCAACAATGTCCCAGGCATGCAAATTTAAATCATATGCATTAAATCATATGCAAATTTAAATCACATGCATTAAAAAAAGAAACTCCCTCAGGAAGAACTAAGTAAAATATAAGGACAATATAACACAACAAATTTGGCCATCGTGTGGTATAAATCACTATAACAACAGGAACCCGGAAGCAGTGGCTGAGATGATTGTAAACCATGAGTTGAAACAACACGAAGCTGCTCACAAATCTCATGTGGAAGTGTGTGAGTTGCCAGTCATAACGGAGCTGGGTGGCTACAAGTCATGAAGGCAAAGCAGAAGCTGGGGAGAAGCTTCCCTGTTTGCCTGCCATTCCAAAACTGGGGGAAATGTACAGTTTGGCGCAGTCCCCAAGGAGAGAAGGCTTTCTAAATAAATATCACTTGAACAGGGTGTGACCAGCTTGTACACATGTCACAATGGTGCCATCGTGAGACAAGTCCATGTAATATAAAAAGCAAAGGAGGAAATACAAAATGCTAAGAGCTGCAGAGCCTCCCAGATTACATTTTTCCCAGCCCAGGCATCAGATACACCTTGCAGGTATGTGCATCATAGGTTGTGTCAACAGGCATTGAAACCCATATAATGATTTCAGTTATTTATATGAACTTCCTGCCTAGGATTTCAGGATAAATTTTTATATTTAACATCAGCAGAGAACAGAAAGCAACATTATTTTTCTGCAAAGATAAGCCTTGTGGTATCATAACAAGTAAGTGTTTGGCCCCGGCTAGTGTGACTTGGTAGATTGAGCATTGGCCTGCGAACCAAAAGGTCACCAGTCTGATTCCCAGTCAGGGCATGAAGAAAAGAAACTCCCTCAGGAGTCAGGGCACATGCCTGGGTTGCAGACCAGGTTCCTGGTTTCGGGTGTGTGAGAGGCAACCACACATTGATATTTCTCTCCCTCTCTTTCTCCCTCCTTTACCCTCTCTCTAAAAATGAACAAATAAAATATCTTTTAAAAAATTAGTGTTTGGTTTTTGTTCTGGGTTCCTGGCTCCTAGAGCCCTTGGAGTGATGAGTGTCTTTTGTATACTAATAAGATGACTGGTGGCCCTGTAGGTAACTTCAGGATGGGAGTTGTGGCTCCCCACTTCCCCCCTGCCCTGCCCCCCCCACCACCACCCCTGCCCTGCAACCTCCAGACAGGGGAGGGAGGCTGAAGATTGAGTTCCACCACCAGCAGCCAGTGATTTATTTAATTGCACCTGTGTAATGAGCCCTCCATAAACACCGCTAAATTGTGGGTTTGGATATCTTGCAGGATGGTGAACACGCTGAAGGTCTGGGAGGGTGGCATAGTCTCATTCCATGAAGACAGAGGCTCCTGCACTCAGGACCCTTTCAGACTTTGTACTATGTACCTCTTCACCTGGCTGTTCATTTGTATCCTTTACAATAACCAGTAAACATAATTGACTTCCTGGGTTCTGGGAGCTGTCCTAGCAAGTTATTGAACCTGAGGAGAAGGTAATGGGAATCCCTGATTTACAGCTGGTTGGTAAGAAGTACAGATGATCTCATACTTGTGTCTGATATCCGAAGTGAGGAGTCTCCTGGGACTGAGCCCTTAACACTACGGAGTCTGCCCTGGCTGGTGTGACTCAGTGGACTGAGTGCTGGCCTGCAAATTAAAGGGTAACCAGCTCAAATCCCAATCAGGGCACATGCCTGGGTTGCGGGCCAGATCCCCTGTAGGGGGAGCTCAAGAGGCAACCACACGTTGTTTCTCTCCCTCTCTTTCTCCCTCTTTTCCCCTCTCTAAAAATAAATAAATAAATAAATTTTAAAAAAGAATGAGTAGTTTTCATGGGGAAAAAAAGAGCATTCTAAGAAAAGGAAAAATATAAATTCTAAACTTAAGGTCTTTGAATTTATCAGTATAATTATTATTAATACATTAGTGCAGGGTGTCAAACTCATTTTCACCGGGGGCCACATAGGCCTCACAGTTGCCTTCAAAGCACCGAATGTAATTTTAGGACTGTATAAGTGTGCCTACTCCCTAACTAGGGGCAAGGAGCTCAGCGCTGCCAGGTGGAAACAAGGTGCTGGGCCAGATAAAACAAGGTGGAGGGCGGGATTTGGCCCATGGGCCTTGTGTTTGCCACCTGTGTACGAGTAGAAAAATGTTAGAAGACTCACTTATGAATAATATTTATACTTACTATGAATTTCTGGGGGAAATGCCCTTAATCTTGTCCATCAATGGACAATCATGTAGTAACATATAGTATAGTAACTATTTTGTTTTTATTATTAGTTTCTTCTACAAATTACAAATCCTTCCAGGAGAAAGACATGTGACTTAGTTTGTAACCCCACAACTTGTACACAGTAGGTTTCTCAATTCATGGTGATGAATGAATGAATGATCGTCTCCGTGTCATGATCTTAACAATGAGATTTTCAAGCCAAGTGAGATGGGAAATACTTGGGAGCAAGCTCGCCTATCAATTCCACTTGCAAAGCATGAAAGTGATTACCACAATGAAGATTAACTTTAAAAAAAAGAAAGTGCTTACTTCTTCTTTGTCTGTATTGTGGCCCTGTTTAGAAATATCCCCAATTTGTCCATGTACCATATTTTTCAGATTATAAGACGCACCCCCCCCCCAATTTGGGAGGAAATGGGGTGCGTCTTATAATCTGAATGTAGCTTTCCTGGCTTGCTGTGGGGAGGGGGGCAGTGGAGCGGGGTCACAGGTCATTAAATATTTTACCACATAAATATTTTATTTGCTTGAAATTTTTTTCTCCTCTAAAACCTTGGTGCATCTTATGGTCTGGTGTGTCTTTTAGTCCTAAAAATATGGTACTTGACAAGAATATATTGAGTTTCTGTTATATATCAGGGCTTCTACTTATAGATTTATTTTCAAAGAGAAATATATTAATTTCTTGGTTTTTAAATATATATATTTATAAGTTAATATTAGGGAAAGGAAGTTTGCACTTAATACCAACCATATTCTTTCTATAAAATATATTTACATATCTGACTATACAATATCATATAATTTTTAGTCTTCACATTAATCTAAAAAATAATCTTCCCCTTCCCATCATTCTCTTTTTCTTTTTTTAAGATTTTATTTATTTATCTTTAGAGGGGAAGAGAAGGACAGGAGAGAAATATCAGTGTATGGTTGCCTCTCATGAGTCCCCTGCTGGGAACTGGTCTGCAACCCAGGCATGTGCCCTGACTGGGAATCGAACCGCGATCATCTGGTTCGCAGGCCCGTGCTCAATCCACTGAGCTATACCAGCCAGGGCCTCACCATTCTTTTTACAGATAAGAAAACTGACACTGGAAGGGACAAGGTCCAGGTCATGTGCCTAATGGGTGAAGCACCAGAATGTAAACAGAGCTTTGTGCTCCTCCGAAGTCCAGGCCCTGTCCCTCACATCGCGCTACCTCTTCGGTTTGCCTTCATATGGCTAAGCGGGTGGTTACTAAAACATGTAATGAATCCATGGGCAAGACTACATCCGAATGACTAAAAAGTGACCTTTCAACAAATAGCCCACATGGCACACATCTACATGTTCATTTTAAACTAATAGATTGGCTCAGTGGGTTGGGAGTCATCTTGAAAAGCAAAAGGCCTCTGGTTCGATTCCTGCGCAGGGCACATGCCTGGGTTGCAGGCCAGGTCTCTGGTTGGGGGCGTGCGAGAGGCAACCTGTTGATGAGTCTCACGCATCAATGTTTTTCTCCCTCTCTCTCTCCCTTCCTTCCCCTCTCTCTAAAAAGGAATAAACAAAATCTCAAAAGTAATAGATTGCCCTGAAGATGACTGCAGTAACTTAACCAACTTTTCACCACAAATCTGCTGTTCTTGGAAATACAGTTTATGGAGTCTCTGAGCACAAAATGATGTAAAAGTTTATAGTTTTATTAATGCAAATGATTCAGCTTGATAACTCAGTATGGATTTTTCTTTTGGACTCCTCTTGCTTGATTGATTATTTTTTGGCCATTTCTTTAATCTATTGCTTCTAAACAGCATGACCTAGAGTGTTGGCAATGAATGGTTAGTTTGGCCAATCCAAACAACTACCCTGGATAAGAATACTAAATTGACAACAGAAAGTAAATCAGGATCAAATTCAAGATTAAATTCCCAGATTGTTAGGTTATGCTAAAACTAGGCCAAAAGTCTTCAGAAACGTATTGAGGCAGTTCACAAATATCATAAGCAGATACGGGAATGGAGGAGGATGGGAAGAGAAACTATCCTGTAACCATCTCAGGAATGAGAGGATTGTGTGATACGCACACCCTGTTCTGTACAGGATAGGAAGGCAGCACTGGCTGGGCCGAGGTCCCTAACTGGTTCTGGCAATTCGGACGGATTCAAAATGCTGGAGTGCATGTGGAGCAATTTCTCTGGACCCCTCTTCCTCAGAGACTGCCCTTTAAGCTCGTCTCTAGGCTCCATTTGCTATCCAGGAGCACGTTAGACACAAGTGCAAGGTTTCTGTATGCGTGAAATCATACAGATAACTAACTCCCTATCTTGGGGAGTTCGCAGCAGGACACGTTAGAAAGCCCAGGAAGGTCTTACCTCTAGGGAATGATCCAGATAGAGGCATTCTACTCAGGACTGGAAAGGCATCAGATATTCCTGCTCAGTCCCAGGACAGCAGCGGAACATTCATGAACAGATAATCTCTTCAGTCAGATATTCAGCGCAACTCAAATGTTCCCTAACTCAGGCGGTTGGGAAGGCCACACAAGTTCCTTGACAAAGTTCTTTAAGAAACTGAGTAAATGGACCTAATAAAAATTTAACTACAGGAAGACTGTAAAAGCCGAAGAGCAGGATTAGCCCATTTGGGAGACCAGAAGTCTTGGCTCGGCCTGCTCAGTCCTCCCCACTACTTCCGGGCAAGCAGCCTCAGCAAGCAGGACAGTGTGGCTGAAGACGGGAGGCCTGAACGCAACTGGTCCGTGCCACACCCCGCAGTCCGAGAGCATCCCTGGGAGCCACAGCAGGGAAAGGGAGCCAAGTCTGTGAAATGAAGAAAAGAGATGGGCACTCCAGCTTTTGGGTATTTCATGGATGAGAGAGGACTGCCTGGGAGGAAGGGACCTGGGTGGGGGCTGGGATTTCTGATTGTAGAATGGGTACCATTTTGCTTCCTTACAGTGACTTTGCATTGTTTTGTACTCATCCTTTGCACAGAGTTGTCCTTACTGTTGTTTTTAATCAAATCTTATTTCTGATGGTGTCTGTGTTTTATCTATATTTACTCTTATGTGATAAGGTTGAAAACAGTATAGCAATAATAATTTGGACTCAGGAGCTAGAAGAGTTCAAATTCTGACTGTATCATTTACCAATTTATATGTCCTTGAGCAAGGTCCTTAAACCTGATTTTCCTAAGCCTTGATTTTCTCATCAGTAAAATGGGAATAATAAAATTTGTCACAAAATCGTTGTGAGGAATAAATAAGATAATGTATGTAAAGTGCTTAGATCATTATGCATAGTAATTCTCCATAAATGTTATTCTTTATTACTATTATTATTGTGTCTGTGAAGTTACCAAAGTATAATCAAATGTATTTTCTCATTGAAAGTATTTAGTGTGCCCTGGCTGGTGTAGCTCAGTGGATTGAGCACGGGCCTGCGAACCAGAGGATCGAGGCTCGATTTCCAGTCAGGGCACATGCCTGGGTTGCGGGCCGGTTCCCGGCAGGGGACACACGATACATTGTGTGTCCTCGGCAGAGGCAACCATACATTGATGTTTCTCTCCCTATCTCCTTCCCTTCCCCTCTAAAGATAAATAAATAAAATATATATTAAAAAAAAGAAAGTCTTTAGTGTTGACATACAATGCAAATAAGGATGCAAAAATGGATTGATAAAGGAAGAGAGAGATTGGTAAAGCAGAGGTTCTTCCTTGTCCTTTCTCTGGCATCTAATATCCCATGGACTTTATAAGCCACCCCAAAGCTCTGGGTTTTGTGTGCTCTCCTCATCTCAACCCTCCAAGAGCTATCAGCTCCCCACTCTCAACTTCTTTGCTGGAAAGTCCCGCCACAGGGCCCATCACTGTTTCAGCACAGCCCTGTCTCCACTTCACTTAGTCATCGAATCTTTTTCTATTTTACTCAGGAAACAGTTGAGCCCCTCGAGGGCAGCAAAAGCACAGCCCACGGTGCTCCCTCCCTCCCTAAGCAGGGCCTCTCTCTGGAGGAAATGCCTAGTGCCGTGGTGGCAAGCACAGGCAAATGCCTGGAGGTCACCCACAGTGTTTCCACCACTCCTCCTTCTGTGGCCTCTCCTGTATGTGGCTGGGAAAGTCCAGTTCAGTCATCTCTGAAGACCTTTGCTACGAGAGCTCGATCTTCCACTGGTTGCTTTTGGTGGGGAGAGGCGCCTGAAATAACTGTCCCCACCCACACCCAACATTTCATACCCCTTTACTCAAACCCTCCGAAATGCTCTATCTGCTTGGAGAAAAATACACTGCCCCCACCCCCACCCTGTCCTGTGTGGCTCAGTGGGTAGGGCACCTGTCCAGAAAAGTGAAAGGTCACTGTTCCATTCCAGGTCAGGGCACATGCCTGGATTTTGGGCCAGGTCCGGGTTGGGACTTGCAAGAGGCAACCAACTGACATTTCTCTCCCTCTCTTTTTCCCTTCCTTCCCCCATTCCTGAAATCCCTCAAACTAATCAGAATGACAGACTCAGCCAGCAGAAGGGTGTGCACACGGAACACTTATTTTTGGTGTTCTCTTCCAAAAAGGTCCTCTACCCACTAGTCATCTATTAGAGGTGATCACCCCATCAGCATACTTCCTCTCCCACACTCCTGAGAATAGCACAGGGCCATTTAAAACAAGGTTATTACAAACTTAATCAGTAGAATATAATCAATAACTAGCATTAAATGAGCAGATAGATTTTAAATTTCCTAAAATTCCCCTAAATATTTTCTGTGCTGCCAAAGTCCTTTTCTTTTGAATGCCCTCCAGCTCGCTCATGTCTGGTGAAAAAAATAGGAATCTTTCTGTCTACAGCCTCTACCAGTGTCCTGATTCATTTGAGCTTCTGGCTCTAGCCTTGGAGCTCAGCTATGGGCTCCACTTCTAGTTATGTCATTCTCAGGTGCATGTTCAGCAACTTAACATTTCTGAAATCGAATCTACATGTCAAACACTCAAACTCCTGACTGACAGGAAATCCAAATCTATACTTCAATTCCCTTAGCAGTTGTCTTTTTTTTCTCACTGATCCAGTGTACCGACCCTGGTTATCATGATTTCTTCCCTGCCACCCCCCACCCAGAAATGGAACTGACTTTAGGGCTGGTGCCCTGAGAAGATCTTCCCCTACCCCTTCTTCAGTGCTTCACAGAATTTCCATCCCTTCCCAGTGATAGCAGCTGCACTATGCTGAATAATGGCCCCCAAATATCCCCAGAACCTGAAAATGTTACCTTGTTTGGAAATAGGAGCTTTGCAGTTGTGATTCAGCTAAGGATCTTGAGACCGGCAGATTATGCTGGATGATCAGGGTGGGTCCAAAATGCAACCACAGCCTGGCCAGTATGGAGGCCTAGGTAGATACACTTTGCCTCCTTGCACAACCAAAAGAAGGACAACAACAAATTTAAACAAAAAATAACCAGAACTGCCAGAAAAATCAAATTGTATGGAAGGCTGACAACCAAGGAGTTGAAGAAGACACATTCATCCATACTGGTAGGAGGAGCGGAGACAGGCAGCAGAGGTGGAGCGGACTCACAGCAAAGTGGCAGCTGGAGGACCAAGGCAGGAAAGGAGGTGGCCAGTGGACCAGTTGCCCACATTTGTGTGCAGATAAACTGGAAGGAACAACTGGGGAGTGAGACAGACCACGCAACCCAGGGTTCCAGCCTGAGGAAATAAAGCCTCAAAACCTTTGACTGAAAAAACCTGTGGGGGTTGATACAGCAGGAGAAACTCCCAGCCTCGCAGGACAGTTCATTGGAGAGACCCACAGGTTCCTAAAACGAACACAATACCTGGGAATCACCCACCTTGGAATCATCACCAAAAGGGCCTAATTTGCTTGTGGGTAGCAAGGGAAGTGACTGAAAGCTGGCCCAGCGGTATTGTTCCCTCTCAGACCCCTCCCTGACGCACAGTGTCACAATGCTTCGATGTGGGTTGCCCTGCCCTGGCGAATAACTAAGGCTCCACCCCTTACTACAGAATAGGTATGCCGAGACAAAAAACATATATATATATGGCTCAAATGAAAAAAGATCCAGAAAAAATACAACTAAACAATGAAGAGATAGCCACCTATAAGATGCAGAGTTCAAAACACTGGTAATCAAGATGCTCACAGAAATGGTTTAGTATGGTCACAAAATAGAGGGAAAGTGAAGGCCATGAAATGTGAAACAAAGGAAAATATACAGGGAATCAACAGGTAAGGAAATCAAGATTCAAATCAACAGTTCGGAGCAAAAGGAAGAAATAAACATTCAATAGAACCGAATGAAGAAACAAGAATTCAAAAAAATGAGGAGAGGATTAGGAGCCTCCAGGACAATTATGAACGTTCTAACATCCAAATCATAGGGGTGCCAGAAGGAGAACAGGAAGAGCAAGAAATTGAAAACATATCTGAAAAAATAATGGAGAACTTGCCTAATCTGGCAAAAGAAACAGACTTTCAGGAAGTTTAAGAATCTCAAAGAATTCCAAAGAACTTGGACCCAAGGAAGCACACAACAAGGAACATCATAATTAATTACCCAAGAATAAAATGAAGGAGAGAATCTTAAAAGCAGAAAGAGAAAAGGAGACAGTTACCTACAAAGGAGTTCCCATCAGACTGTCAGTTGATTTCTCAAAAAAACCTTACAGGCAAGAAGGGGCTGGTAAGAAGTATTCCAAATCGTGAAAGGCGAGGACCTACATCCAAGATTACTCTATCCAGCAAAGCTATCATTTAGAATGGAAGGGCAGATAAAGTGCTTCCCAGATAAGGTCAAATTCAAGGAGTTCATCATCACCAAGCCCTTATTATATGAACTGTTAAAGGGACTTATCTAAGAAAAAGAAGTAGATCAAAAATTCGAACAATAAAATGACGACAAACTCAGTTATCAACAACTGAACCTAAAAAAACAAAACGAAACAAAAAATGAACTAAGCAAAGAACTAGGACAACAACAGATTCACAGAAATAGAGATCACACAGAGGCTTATCAGCAGGGAGAGGGAGGTGGGAGAATGGGGGAAAGATACAGGGAATAAGAAGCAAAAATGGTAGGTATGAAATAGAGGGAGGCTAAGAATAATATGGGAAATGGAGAAGCCAAAGAACTTATATGTATGACCCATGGACATGAACTAAGGTCGGGGAATGATGGGTGGGAACAGGGTACAGGGCAGAGGGGAATAAATGGGAGAAAAAAATGGAACAACTGTAATACCATATCAATAAAGTATATTTTTAATAAAGCAAAATACAATCACAAGTGTCCTCAAACAGAGAGGCAAAGGGAGATTTGACGAGAGAGAATGTGATGCGAAGCTAGATAGAACAGAGAGATTGGAAGATGCTGGCCATGTGGGTTAGAGCCGCACAGCCACAGCTCAGGAATGCTGGAAGCCAGCAGACACTGGAAAAGGCGTGAAACAGATTCTCCCATAGAACCTTCTCCCGAGGGACAGTGGCCTTGCTGACACTTTGATATTATCCCAGTGGTATTGATTTCAGGCTCCAGGCCACCAGGGCAGCGGCAGATAAACCTCTCTCTGGGTGGTTCTTTTAAACCACCCAGATTGTTGTAATTTTTTGTAGTAGCCACAGGAAACTAGTACGACAGTCATGCCTCAAACATCTTTCTATGGCCTTTCACTCACTGCTGCATACTCAGCTTAATTTCAAGTAACTCTAATTACCATCCGCCTCCTTCCTCTCTTTTCCAGGAAAGGAAGCCATTTTTGCAAACAGCGGCATAATAACATTTTTCAAAAGTTCTTTAGAAGATTTAGGCTTCTGATGTAATGCTGTCTCTTCTCTCTTTTCTTTTATTCTCAGTAATTAATGGCAAAGGTAAGTATTATAAAACCTAGTATACTTGGTATTTTCTCAACCAAAACTCCTTCTAATTAACCAGTACTTCTGAGATCTTAAGTACAATAGTGGTCTTCATAAGGACCCCCTTAAGACTTGCAAAACCCTGAAAAGGTTTTTTTTTTTAAGACACTGAAAGAAAGGTTAAATTGACCAATTTGTCTATATTTTTAGAAAAGGCATAGCTATTTAACCTGTCTAGATCATTGAATTGTCTATATGCTACATAAAGAGCATCTTAAATCCGGGAGACTGACAGACTGGTGAGAAGTGGGAGGATGAAGGGGATGGAGATCTCAATGAGATAATGGCAAAGGCCAAGGAGTAGAAAGGCTGGGATGGAGAGGGACTGAGTAGAGGAGTTTAACAGTTGACACGGTGTAGGGGTTGAAGCTGTTGTGAGCAACATCAAGGTCCCCAGGAAGGACTCCAGTAGGTTAAGGAGGCCGATGGCAAAGGGCATTGGTGTCAGGAGGTTCCAGAACTGGGAACTCTGCATGGGTTTGGTATTCTATGTGTGTGCTGAATTTGTCTAGGATGCACAAGTTTAGGACAGAGAAGGGGAGACAGGCAAGAGGAGCACTGTGAACAGGACAAAAAAATTGTCAGTAAAGGAAGACTAGTAATGTTGAAGGTGGTCAAAAGATGCTGAAGGATGCTGCAAGGACATATGTGGGAGAAGTGTTTTTGGTTTTTTTTTTTTTTTTTTTTTTTTAATGAGGTGAAATGAATTAGAGGAGTGAAATATGGGGAATTATAAAAAGAGGCTGCTAAAATCGTGGTAAAGGAGTTACTATTGAACTTCAAAAAAGCAGTTATCCATAATGACAAAAGCCAGTATTCTAGAGGTTGTTCTCTAAATCTTTCCCCTTTCCTTTCCATTTTCAAAGTGGATTGAGTCTTTATTGCCTTGTGTGCAGATGGGTTTCCCTGATTTGAAATTTATTCTATTCCAGTCCTCCTGCTGTCCACCACCAGATAAAGTTCCCTTAAACGCATGTCACTGCATTGGTCAAAATCCTGTCAGCAGAAAGTCAAGAGCATTGCCCAAGAGAAAGTGACCCAAGACAGAGGGGTTTCCACAGAGGCAGGGCTTTCAGGGCTTAAACTGGGAAAGTCTCGGGAAAACCAGGAGGAGTTGGTCAACCAAGAGAATTCATTTCAAGGAAAAAGAAGTCTCTGTTGTCATACAAAGATCCAGTCAGTTAAGAGAGACATCAGAATGTCTCCAAATACATATCACCAGTAAATGTAAGACCAAAACATAAACACAAGGAAATCAAAGAACCAAATCACAGACAACTGTAATATCTTATAATTGCCTGATTTCTCTAATAAAATTTCCAAAGCAAAAGCTGAAGCCCCAACCTAAACATCCAATTTTACACGTAAGGATTGTTCACTGCACTATATGTCAACATTACTTCTAAAAAAAACAAAAACAAAAAACCCAAACAGCAAAACCAAACAAAAAAAAGCTGGACCCCCCCAAATCTGATATATCGTCTAGAACTACATTGCTGGTATGAGTTGCCCGGTGACCAAATGTCTCAGTTACAGCATGAAAAGTCTCACGTCCCAGCTACCTCAGGTTGGTTGGTTATCCACAACTTTACTGGCTTTTGTGGGAAGTGTAATAGAAAAGGGGAATCCTTTATTGACTTGGCTTCTCCAGATTTTCCATCAACCTATCCTCATTGTTTAGATTTCATCTTCCGTGAACCAAAAGAGTATTTCTATCAAGAGATCACTTTTGATAATGTTAGGCTAACTGGTTTATGAAACAGAAAAATATTGACCATAAAAACTCTAATCAAAATAAGGTAAATCTTGCAAAATTAAACACGCTGTTACCGTAAGATTCAGCACTCACACTCCCTGATATCTATTCAAATGAGCTGAAAACTCATATCTACACAAAACCTACGCGTGAATATTTATGAAAGTTTCTTTGTTCATAATTGTGAAAACTTAGGAGCAAAACAAAATGCCCTTCAGTAGGTGATCAGCTAAATAAACTGTGCTACATCAAGACAGTGGAATATTTACTACTCAGCAATAAAAACAGATGGGCTATCGAGCCACAAAAAAGACACGGAGGAATCTTAAGTACACATTGCTAAGTGAGGAAAACCAATCTGAAATGGCCACGTATGCATGATTCCAACTAAATAACATTCTGGAAAACACAAAACTTCAGAGATAATAAAGAAATCAGTAGTTGCTACGTGTTACAGGGAAGGGAGAGATGTATAAGTACAGGGAGGTATACATCTGTATGAGTACAGATGTGTAAGGTTTTTAGGCCAGCGAAACTATTCTTTATGATACTATAATTGTTCATACATGCCGTTGTCCTTTTGTCAAAGCCCATAAAATGTGCAACACAAAGAGAGACCCCTAAAGTAAATTATGAACTTAAGCTAGTGGTAAGATATCAATACTGGCATATCAATTGTAACAAATGTACCACTATGATGCAGGGTAATACATAATAGGGGAAATGGGTTGGGATAGGGGTGAGGGAGTGTGTGCAAGCTTTCAGCTAAATCGATCTACAAACTAAAAATGGCTCAAAAAACTAGTCTATTAATCAAGTTAAATACCAGGTTTTTTCCCCAACAGAATATTAAGCAAAAAATATGAGAATTTTACAATTAAATTATCCATAAAATGAAAAAATTGAATGATAATTATATTATTGCAGTATATTAAAAGTGAAATAACATCAATATATCAACTGTCTTTTATTTTTTAAATTTTTTATTCTTTTTTATTTTTTAGAGAGAGAAGGGGAGAGAGAAAGAGGAACATCGATTTGTTGTTCCACTTATTTATGCATTCACTGGTTGACTCTTGTATGTGCCCTGACCAGGGATCAAACCCACAAGTTTGGTGCGTCTGGACAGTGCTCTAACCAACTGAGCTACTCATCCAGGACTCAAATGTCTTTTAAACTTAAAAAAACAAAATTATAAGGTAAATAGCAAGAAATTAGAGAAAAATAATGCAACAATATGACAATTAAAGGGTTGATAATTTTATTGTAAAATGAGCTATTATACTCTGATGAAATAAGCAAACATTCTAATAGAAAAATAGGCAATGAATATGAACAGAGGATTCACCAAAAAAAATACAAATGGCCAATTAACATTCAAAAGCATTTACACTGAAGAGTAATCAAATAAATTAAGAAGAAATTCCCACATACACTTATCTGGAGAAACTGAGCGCCTTCCTATAAAAGTTATTCTTGTGTAAGTGACTATGACTTTTCATGGGAAATTTATCAAAATTTATTGAAAATCCTTAAAATATGTATACTCTTTGACTAGCAGTTCTACTCCCAGGAATTTATTCTTTGGAAATAATCCAGGGGAACTAGCAAATAAATAAAGGTACAGCAATGTATATTGCAGTCTTACTTATAATAGGAAAAACCGGAAATAATCTAAATGTAGGAGATTGATGAAATAAATGTTAGGATACCGTGCAATGAAATACTATAAAGCTAACAAAATGGTAATGATATTTTGTAATTCATTGACACGAAAAGATCTCTACAACATAATGTCAAATTATAAAGTTACAAGACAACCCGTGTCAGATGAGCGCTCAGATACGAGGGCAGTGTCACATAGTGGGTCATGGCCACAGCTTCAGCATCAATCACCTGCACTTGTTGCTGTGGGATCAGACACTTACTGACTGTGGAAACTTGGGCACTTTTATGTAATTTACCCTAAGCCTTAGTTCCTTATCTATAAATTCAAGGTGATAACAGTATCTGCCCGTTAGTGGTGTTGTAAAAATTCAATGAAATAACTTAGGCAAAGTTATCAGTAATAGCAAAGAAAATTATGCGAAAAATTACTAAAATTTTAATAATAGTTACCTCTAGATGGTGGATTTTAGTGTAATTTATGCCTTCTATACTTTTCTGTATTTAATTAAAATATATATGACTATATCAACATTTTCTTACAGAAACAATGAGGTGATTTTTATTCATTATATGCAAAGAAAAAAGAGTATTTTTGTATTATTTGAAATTTTATAGTGAGAATGCATTTACTTATTATTTATGAAACTTTAAAAACCAGATTGCCAGGAAAAAACACAGATTGCCAGCATATAAACTAAAATATCAAAAGCAATCAATATTTGGATGATAGAATTCTAGTTGACAGTTTCTTCAGTACAATTTTTCTCCATTTTCTAAGTGCACAACAAAGATAACACTTGTATAATAAAAAAATAAACAGAAAAATTATAATGTAGATTATTTATTAAGGTTGAAATAGTCCTACAGATTCTGAAGTGAAAAAAAAAGCTACAAAACAGAATGTTAAGATTTTAATGTTAAAGTATGTATTTAGTAAGAAACAGTGAAAGCATATGCACCAAAATGTTAATAGTGCTTATCTTTTAGTCATAGAATTATGGCTAATTTTTGTTTTACATTGTATTTTTGTGTGTTTTCTTTTTTAAAAAAAAAAATTTTAATTTAATTCTTGTTCAAGTACAGCTTTCTGTCTTATATTCCCAACCCTGCCCACGCCCCGCCCCATGCTCCCCACCTCCCTCCCACTTCCACCCCCCACCCTTAGTTATTGTCCATGTGTCCTTTATACTTGTTCATGTGAGTCCATCCCCTTTTCCCCTACGATTCTCTCCCCTCTCCCCTCTGGACCCTGTCAGCCTGTTCCATATTTGAGTGTGTTTTCAAATATTCTCATTAATCATGAATTTTATGGTGAGATTTTAAAATAAATGTTGTTACATAAACTTAGAAAAGTTAGAAGTACATAAATGATAGAAGAAGAGATTGTTTGGGTTGGAACACATAGGCCTCATATTTGAAAATCAAATAACATGCTAGGATAATAATGTGGCTCCTCTAACTGGGAGGAGGAACCAGAGAAAAAAATACCTTCTAAATGTGCATAGAAAAAAATAAGGCTAGGGAAAGTGCCACTACACCTGTGTAAGCTGCCTGCCATCCCAGGAACTTGTACCTAAATGCTGCTGTGAACTAGCAAAACTAAGAATTCACCATGCAGACATCTGTCTTCTCTAGGTTGTTGACAGGTCTCCTTCCTTCCTGTAGATCAAACACCTGTCCAGAGCCCTAGGTGCATGCCACAACTCTTGACATTTCCATCTCCTGACTCCTAAATTAAGTGAAGGCCAGCTCTACTCATCAAGACAGGTTTTATTTTTAAAAAGGTGTGTGCCTCACTTTTGGCTCGGCATTTCCTCACATTCAGGCTTCTGCTGCTGAGACTGTTCTAGTCCAAGAGTGAGTGACAGCCAAGGCCAGATTCTGCTCCCACCATGAGTGTGGAGCTGCACCAATGTGCACCTAAGTGTCTTTGTAGTGCTGGGTCTCTCAAGGGTACTTTTTCTGGTGCCAGAAATAGTTCTCCACCTCTGCCTATTGGTAATCACTACCTGAAGCTTTGAGCAAGATCCCCTCTCAGCAAGAGTCCCAGCCATGAAGTCTGGCCTCCTTAATCCTAGTCCCCTGTGTGACCTCACCAGATACTAATCACACACAGCTACATGGGAACTATCTGACCAGGTTCCTGAATGATGCATGTCGCTGCACAAGTTTCTCACCAAACACACGCAACAAGGGCAGCCGGTCCTGGCAAATGCCCATTTTGTATTGCCAGCTCATGATGGCCCCAAATCTTATCAGGTCTCTTGCTCCACCAGCTGGGCTAGAAAATGTGGACTCCCCAAGGAAATACATTTGTCTGTCCTGACTTCAGAATATCCCAAGCACTAATAATAAAGCAGAGAAGAAGTGAAAAAGATAAGACCATTACAGGAGCTAACCAAAGAAATATTCCCAGAGATAACTGACAGGGTGAAAAAATCTCTCAGCTCGCTTCCATTTATTGTATGATGACTTCATTCCTCCAACAGAATTCCCTGCAGAATCAGTGTTTCTATAAAATATCCATTTTGTTCTGGATCCACTTCCAAATTCCTTTTTTTGTGCAATGAAGGATAGAAACCTTGAGCTCCCCCTGGAGGTAGGAGTATGCCTAGTAAAAGTCTCTGGACTGTGGCTCTTGACTCATCCCACCCACTTCATCCCAGTAGCAACGAGTTAACTTGGTTGCTGACTTTCACCCATTTCCAGGCAGCTTCTAGGTGGCCTGTCTACAGCCTACATGGCACCTGACTTGGCAGTTCCATTCTATTTATATTTTAGCTACTCTAGTTTTGATAATACAAAGGGTTCCTGTGGGGGCTCCACCCACAGGGCCCCTCACCCCCCGCATGCAACCTCATATGAGAATAAGTTTACCAAGACCTTACTTACTTGGGGAGAAAAGGTGGCCGATCTCTCAGAGGAGAAGGACCAAGAGCCTTTTCCTCAATGGGCTTTTATTGGGTTCATTTTGCACAAGAATACAGGTAAAGCTCATTAATCTTTGTCAGGCAGTAAGGATCAAACAATAGATAACATACAAAGAACTCTGAGAGCCTATTTTGAGTCAGGGTCAGATAGCTAAAGGGCCTTAAAACTTTGAGGAACAAACTCACTCCCTGCTTGGACCCTTGTTTAATTGAAAGCATTCTAAACAGATTTCACAGGATTTTACACATTCTTTCTTAGGTCTGATTGACAAGAATTGACAAGTGCTTGTCTTAGGTCATCCTTACCTTGAGGGATCTTATCCATCATTGGCTAACTGATCAAGTGTTGGGGGCCAGGCAGGGTGAAGTAAAAGGAGCAGAGGCAGTGCCCCTGCCAGGGAGATAAGCTTTGTCTTTTTAGTGGCTTATGGTCTGAAGATCACTCACTCAGCCTTAGCCATGGGGGGGGGGGATTACAACTCCCGACGCCAGGCAGGGAAGTTCCCAACAAGTTCCTTGTCCTGCTGCTTAAACGGCACAATTCTTGTTCCCAGTTTTTTCTTCCATTTTCTCCTCCAATACATATGATTCCTACTTGTCATCTCTTACGTGCTCCCTTCCTCCATTTCCTCATTATTGCTCTCCATATTACCTAGAATTATTTTCCTCCCCTCAGCCCTTAGCTCTTTATGAAAATCTTTTCCATTTCTTTAAAGCCTCAAGTCCCAGGCCAACGGCCCCACACCCACCTCTGAAATCCTACAGAAGTGATTCACAAAGCACTTATGTATATACTGCTTTCAATTTTAGTTATCTCTATGTAGCTTATCGTCCTGTGTCCAACCAAATGCCCAGCATGTCATGTCTAGCTTGCTCAAGATAATCATCAGATAAACATTGAATTAAGCTGTGGAAGGATGATTTCAAACCTCCCATTTTCTTTTTTTTATTGATTTTAGAGAGAGAGAGAGGAAGGGAGAGAGAAACATTAATTTGTTGTCCCACTTATTTATGCATTCACTGGCTGATTTTTGCATGTGCCCTTATTGGGAATAGAAACTACAACCTTGGTGATTATCTGGACATCACTCTAACCAACTGAACTACCCAGCCAGGGCTTCAAACATCCCATTTTCAAAGAATAAAGATAACTACTGTCTTTTTTTTTTTAAGAAAGAAATTATGGAACTCTGTGCCTGACACCATTATAATTTTGTTAACCAGTGTCACTGTTACAGAAAAATGAAGCGACTAGACACCGAGGGTTCAGGATGACAATCTTTATTTACGTGCACGGGCCCAGAGGAGGGTGATCTCCAAATTCTGAGCCCCAAACAAAGGGCTCTTGGGGTTTATATAGCCTGCAGGACCTTCCTGTCTACGTGGCAAAGCGCTTTACAGAAGCGGAATGCAGAAGTCATGTCTATCTCTTTATTTGGGGATATCTGAGGTGCTGTGGCTCTCATTGGCTGTGCGGCAGAAGCAGGTTACAGAAGCGGAATGTGGAAGTTAGACTCTCCTGCGGGGCGTTCTTAGGCTAGCGGAAAAGGGGCTTTTCTCTATCATCACCCCAAGAAATATAATTAAAAGGAAAAAAAAACAAAAAAGAAAGAGGGGAGGAGGGAGAAACAAGAGAAAAATGACAAGAACATAAATGTCATGAGACTCACAATGTGTTGGGGAAGGAGCACTGGATTAAGGAGCAGGAACCTGGCCTCACAGCTCACTTGGCTGTTAATGAACTAAAGGACTACTAAACTCTCCCTAAAGAACCTAGACAGTGGGTTATGTGAAGCTTGAAGCTTGTTGAAGCTTGTTGAAGCTTCTATGAAGCTTGTTGAAGCTTGTTGAAGCTTGTTGAAGCTTCTATGAAGCTTGTTGCCACGCTAAAATTGTATAACCATCTCCCCATTTGGGCACACCGAGAGCTGATTAAACAAGATAGCATCAGATGCCTCCTGCCACAGAGCCTAGCGTGAGATGTGTGTTAATAAACGTTCGTTCCTCTTTTCTTCACACGTAGTAAAAATGTGCTGCAACATTCTCAGCTTTAAGGAAGGGAAAAGTTTGTCTTTATCCATTGAGGATAGATGCATATAGGAATATTTGTCTCATAATGGAGCAATAGAGAACTATACAACTTGTTTAATCAAAAATATTGCAGAAACATTTGTTTTTCCCTCTGGATGTGTACTTGGTAAAAGAACCTTATGGCAACTGTGTCTCTCAATAGACTGAAAATGTCTTCTTACCATTTTTTCCTCTAACTCTTGCCATATGACATTTCAGATATCAGTTTCCATTCTAGCAGCTGGAAGGAAACTGAAGAAGAGGTGTGGTAAAACAAATTCTTAGTCCACCACGTCATGGTGTGGAGGAGCAAGAAACTTTACCTACAATGTTCTTTTGGCTAGTCTAATTATCAAATAAACATAAGGCAGATTAATAAGAGAAAATAACCCAATTTACACACACATTTGTATGGGAACCACATGCATGAGGATCAGAGATCCTTACAGGAGATTCAGAAATAGAAAGAGGGGTTGAGGTACACAGGACATCCTGAGCTAGGGACAAGGCAATGCTAGGTGCTGTGGGGTCTCAAAGGGTCATTGCAGGATAAGAGCAGATGTTTAGAAAGCAGAAGTTTGCCCTGCCTGTAGATATGTCAAAAGAGGTTATCTCTGATAATCTCTTATTAGAGACAGATTTCTTAATTCAAGTGCTTCTGAGTAGTTAAGGGAGGGAGAGAAGTTTCTCTTGAGCCCTTTTTATCAAAATGATCCCTATACTACAGAAGCACATCTTGAGGTGATTTGTTCTGAACCCCACAACAGCCTGGCAAGATGATTTTCATAATGACATGACAAAGACCATTCTACACAGTAAACAAAAATGAAGGGTAACTCCTGGAAGTCAATAAAATTGGGAAAGAATTTAAATAAAGTATGCCAGTATGAAGATCTAGGACAGGTCACCCCAAGATGTGCTTCTGTGATATTCAGATTGTTTTGAACTAAAAGCAGGGTCAAGAGAAAATTTGGCCCCTCCCTTTACCTAGAAGAACTTGACTTAGATTCTTGCTCGTAAGAGATTCTCAGAGATAACCTCTTTAAACGTATCTGTAGGGCAAGGCAAACTTCTTTTAACTCAAGGTCTGCTCTTGTCATTCTGGAAGGCACCTTTCTTCATCCCTAGCTCAGGATGTCTTACACACACCCATGTCCCCTTTCTGCAGTGTTTCTGAACCTCTCCTGCACGTGGGGACTGACTCCCCTGTATGTGGGATTCCATACATATGTATGTATTCAGAGTGGCTATTCTCTCTTGCTAATCTGTCTCATCTATTTGATTATTAGACCAGCCAGAAGACTGTTGAAGACAGAGAAAAATTTGTTCCTCCTCCACCCTGGGAAAATAAACAGATTCCAAGGAATTAAAGTTCTGGAACCTAGGACAGTTGCAGATGTTCAGATTAATACATGTAATAACAATTTATTTATCCAGGGTCTCAGACAGATGAAGAGTTCTATGTGTGGGACTTTTTATGTTAACTAAAGTTTAGTTCTTCCTATTGATAAAAACCTCATTTAATGCACCATTTATTATAACGTCTTCCTGACTTATTTAAGAGATTTCCAAACTGCCTCCTGTTCCTGGCCCTGCAAATGTGCAGTGTTCTTTGACAACTCTGTGCCTTGGTGGGTACAGTTCCTGACCAGGGAAAGCCAGAGCCATTTGCCACTGTGGCACCATTTGCTGAGCAGGCCTGCGACCTTGTTAAACAGGACTATCATTTTACTCTTCTGAGCTAGTCCCTAGAACTAGAAATTACTGGAAAGCAAGAACAGAATTAACCGCGCTCCCTGCAAACACAGGGAGCTTTACTGGGCTGCCATAGTAAGTCTGGGCAGGCATGGCCCCATGGCGTGGACCCAATCATCTCCAAGCTCTCACACAGGCGCTGTAACCAGGGGAAGTTGCCTCCCAGTTGCCTCTTGGGTGGAAGTCACTCCCACCTTCCTGGCTCAAACTAAGGCCACAGTTATTTAACATACCCATGAAACCAGTTAAAAGTTATAGGCATGTTAAATAACCAACTAGAGGTTATCTGCAAAACTGTTGCCGTTCAAAACAACTCTCAATGGCCCTGCTCCATGCACCTCATCCCCCAACTCAGAATTGTGAGGGTGAGAACATCCTATATATAATATTTCCTGGAAACCCTGAGTTCTAGACCCTATTAGAAATCCCCATCTGCACCCCCCTCCTTGGCTGCACCCTGTTATAATCTTTTAAAACCTATGTTAAATCTCGGTGAAGACATTCCTAACTCTAATCAGCAAAGTAAGTTGCTTCCACCATCACCCAACAGTCTTGGCTCATAACTCTAGTATTTGCAAAACCACGGGGGCCCTAGCTGCATGAGCGCCAGGTGCACCACTGGGGGTCATCCTGGAAAGGGAGGAGGAAGCTGATTAGGGCAGCAGTACTCAGTTGTGAGAAGTTAGGGGCCTTTCTTTATTGAGCATCTAATACTATCACCTGGTTTTTTTTTTAATTATGAAGTGTTTTCTTCTGATGCTGTTCTATATTTTGAGAGGCTCTTAACAGAAACCAAATTGTGGGAGGGGGTGGAAATATAGAAGAGGAGGGTGCTGAAAGAGGAGAGTGAAGATAAAGAATTCTCACCCTCAGAAGACTGCAAGAAATAAGGTCTAAGTTTACCCACTCCCACATTCTTCACTTTGTTCTCCTCCTACAGTTCGTCAGATTTCAGCTTCCTTGGGAAAGTGTGTCATGCATTTTCTGATGAGAACAATCATAGGATATCACACCTCCCATTCACAGCAGTTATCTCTCGGTACATGGGGTTCTTTGTTAGATGCCTGTTTCCACAGCCAGACTTATGGGAGTGGGTTCTTACATCTAGTTTTGGTAATCACTGAACCATAGGTCCTAGCACAGTGCGTGACACATATGAGCTTTCAATATTTGTAGAACAAATTAATGTTGTGGCATAAAAGGCAATAGGGTGAAGGGAACTAAAACAAGTTTAAAGGGGCTAGCAATATGGCTAATAATCTGTGTGATATTGACAGGGGACTTGAAAGTTAGAAAATTTTAGTTTAAATAATAGCTAATAAGCTTAGTAATCAATGCACGCAAAAGCAATTGTTCCAGGAACTAAAGGTATGTCCCATCCTAACTCCAGGAGTCCATAAGCAGTTCCACTGTGTGGACTGCAAGCAATTCAACATGGTGTCTGAGCCATGGTGCTCCAGAGTGAGATGCCCATCGCCCGGGACACAGCTAAAGACCACCGCCCACAGAAAGAATGCTGTAGTTTTTTCATCCAATTAACTTTCTCTGAATTCCAAACCCCTTACCTACACTTTGTTTTCCTTATAAAAAGGGCCATTTTAAAATGGAATTTAAGATGGTCCGCTAGGGTACAAACCCACTGTCTTTTCAGATCAACGGGCATCTGAATAAAGCAGTCACAAAGATTCAATCCCTGTCTCTGCTCATTGGGCCTGGTAGGCAACAGGCAGCACGAACACCAGCTTTTCCCATTACAATGTGAACGCCAGAACAAACAAGGGTATAAGAGGTTTTTTTCCTCCTGACACCATGTATGGGAATGGCTTTTCTAAAACGACTTCCCCAACTCTCTGACACCAACTTGGTGTCCAGCAATTCAATTCATTTGACATTAACTACCTGGAGTTAGCACCAGACCCCGAAGTTAAACGGCTCACTCCACAAGACTCCCCCACTTAGACACCAGCTACAAGTCCCAGGCCACTCTGAATTCTGACCCACCAGATATATATCAAGCATTTCCAAAACACTCCTCAGGTTTGGTATTTGCCTGAACCAAAAATGGTTCCCAGACCTTAAGAAGGCACCTTACGTATTTTCACTGGTTTATTACAAAGAACACCAGTGAACAGTTAGATGAAGAGGTACACAAGGCAAAGTCTGAGAAGATCCAAGGGAAGCAGCTCCTGCCCCCATGTATTTAGGAGGGATGATACTCACCCAGCACCTCGGTACGTTCATCATCTGGAAGCTCTCTGGACCCCGTCATTTGGGGGCTTTGATGGAGTTGCCCATTACATGAGCATCATTGATTTGCATCACTGGCCATTGGTGGTTAAACTCAATCTCCAACCTCTTTCCTTCCCCAGGAGATGGGGCTGAAAGTTCTAAGCTTCTAATCAGGGTTCAGTCTTTCTGTCACCCAGCACCCATCCTGAAGCTATCTACAGGCTTACCAAGAGTGGCCTCATTAAAAGACATTCCCATCACCCTCATCACTCAGAAAATTCCAAGGGTTCTTTGTTCCAAGGAACAAAGACAATAACAAATGTTTCTATAATACCACAGCATAGGAATGAATTTAAGGGTGTAAATTTAATGGTATATACAGTTAACAAGTAGTTTGTAATGATGACACCAACACTGTTGTTAACCAGGTTTTCAAAGGTAATAAATACAACATTAGGTCACACTTGCATTTCGTTGAAATTTATTTTCCACTATTTTCCTAAATAGGCAAATGAATGACATTAGCAGGCCTCCATTCCATAATTACAGCACTCTCCTCCCCACTTCACCTAGTCTCAATGCCATTTTACTCTGAGTCACATATTTGATAATTAGACATCACATACACTCATAAGAATGTGTGACTGAATTAAATATTCTGTCACTGTGATAGCTTTCTTAGACACAAAGGAGTAAGATGTCTTTTAACAACGTTAAGCTCCACAGGAAACTGCTTCTTCTCTTCTCACTTAACACAACACTTAACACTTAACAAAAAATACTTTTCAATACGAATTGTAAATAAGTTGATAATAAAAGGAAATAAATTAAGCCTTGCCAATATATGCAGTTCAGTTCAAAGTAGTTACTGACAGTACTCTACTATAGATAGCAAATCATACATAATCTATTGACTGGGACTTCCTTTTTAAAGTATTTTTATTGATTATGCTATTACAGTTTTCCCAATTTTCCCCTTTATTCCCTACCCACCCTTCCCCCAACCCTCCAACTCCCCCCTGCTTTAGTTCATGTCCATGGGTTGTACATTTAAGTTCTTTGCGTCCTCTTTTCCCATACCATTTTGTATCTCTCCCCACCTATGTTCTGCCTACTAATTATGCTTCTTCTTCCCTGTACCTTTTCCCCTCTATTTCTCCCCACCCCCTCCCCACTGAAATCCCTCCGTGTGATGTCCATTTCTCTGATTCTGCTCCTGTTCCGGTTGTTTGCTTAGTTTTTATTTTCATTGTTTTTCTTTTCTTTTAGGTTCATTTGTTAATAGTTGTGAGTTTGTTGTCATTTATTGTTCATATTTTTTACCTTTTTCTTAGATAAGTCCCTTTTATGTTTCATATAATAAGGGCTTCGTGATGATGAACTCCTTGAACTTGACCTTATCTGAGAAGCACTTTATCTGCCCTTCCATTCTAAAGGAAAGCTTTGCTGGATAGAGCAATCTTAAATGTAGGTCCTTGCCTTTCATGATTTGGAATACTTCTTTCCAGCCCCTTCTTGCCTGTAAGGTCTCTTTCGAGAAATCAGCTGAGAGACTTATGGGAACTCCTTTGTAGGTAACTGTCTCCTTATCTCTTGCTGCTCTTAAGATTTTCTCTTTGTCTTTAATCTTGGGTAACTTAATGATGATGAGCCTTGGTGTGTTCCTCTGTGGGTCCAACTTTTTTGGGACTCTCTGGGATTCCTGGATTTCCTGGAAGTCTATTTCCTTCACCAGATTGGAGATGTTTTCCTTCATTATTTGTTCAAATACATTTTCAATTTCTTGCTCTTGTTCTTCTCCTTCTGGCACCCCTATAATTCGGATTTTGGAATGTTTCAGGTTGTCTCAGAGAATTCTAAGCCTCTCTTCATTTTTTTAGATTCTTGTTTCTTTGTTCTGGTCCAGTTGGATGTTTATTTCTTCCTTTTGTTCCAAATTGTTGCTTTGAATTCTGGTCTCCTTCTTGTCACTATTGGTTCCCTGAATATTTTGCTTGATTTAATTTTGGGTATCTTTCATTTCTTATTTCATTTTATCAACCAAGCTCAATCAGTTCTGTGAGCATTTTGATTACCAGGGCTTTAAATTCTCCATCAGACAAACTGGCAATCTCTTCATCACTTAGTTCTGAGGTTTTGCTGTGTTTGTTCATTTGAGCCATGTTTCTTTGTCTTGGCCCAGCTGATGAGTTGTAAGGGGTGGGGCCTAAGGTATTCACCTGGACAAAGCAACCCTTTTTGCTGCACTGCCTGTGAGGGAGGGGCTAGAGAGGGAGCAATGCAGCTGACCTGCTCCTCTGTATTGCACTTTCCAACAGACTGGTGTCAGACTGGAAGTATCTCGACCATGGGAACCCCAGCCTTAGCCCACAGTCAACTCTGAGTCTCAGGTTTTCCCTTAAATCAGTCCCTCCTGAGAAGCTCCGCTGAGCTCAGCAGTCAGCCCTTCCCCTTGGCCAACTTGCAGGGGTTTTTTCTCAGTCGTCTGCCCTGCGGGGTCCCCCTTACCTGTCTGGTTGTTCTGGTTGATTTTTCTTTAGTTACTTGGTTATTGGAGTTCCATGCAATTTGATTTTCTGGTGCTTCTGGTTGTTTATTGATTTTAGATTGGTTGTTATCCTCCTTTTGGCAGTGAGAAGAAGTGAAAGGTTTCTACCTATGCCTCCATCTTGGCCAGAACTCTGAGACTTTCAAGCATTTATTCCCTCAAGTATTTGTTGAAGGCCTTCTCTATGCATACAGAAGACCTCTATAATAAAGTGAAAATAGGAGACCTATGTGATTAAAATGAACTCAACCTACAACCTACCCTCAAGAAGTCCCCAATCTCGTTATAACAAAAGATTAAGGAACACATAGAACAAAATTTATAATTAAATATTGAGATAAAAGAAACAGCCCTGAGTAGTGTTGCAACAGTCCAGTAGTGTTGCTCAGTGGGTTGGGTGTCATCCTGAGAACTGTAAGGTCACAGGTTCCATTCCCAGTCAGGGCACATGCCTGGGTTGCGGTCCAGGTCCCTGGTTGAGAGGATGGGGAAACTTATCCATGTTTCTCTTTCACACATCCATGTTTCTCTCCCTCTCTTTCTCCCTCCCTTTCTTTTTCTAAAAATAAATAAAATCCTCTTTTATTTTTCTTTAAATAATTTTTTAATTTAATTCTTGTTCAAGTACAGCTTTCTGTCTTATATTCCCAACCCGGCCTGCCCCCTCCCCCCGCCCCATGCTCCCCACCTCCCTCCCATTTCCGCCCCCCACCCTTAGATATTGTCCATGTGTCCTTTATACTTGTTCATGTGAGTCCATCCCCTTTTCCCCTATGATTCTCTCCCCTCTCCCCTCTGGACCCTGTCAGCCTGTTCTGTAATTGAGTGTCATTGGTCATATTTTGCTTGCTTGTTTGTTTTGTTTAGATCCCTATTAAAGGTGATATCATATGGTATTTGTCTTTCACCGCCTGGCTTATTTCGCTCAGCATAATGCTTTCCAGTTCCATCCATGATGTTGCAAAGGGTAGTAGTTCCTTCTTCCTTTCTGCAGCATAGAATTCCATTGTGTAAATGTACCATAGTTTTTTGATCCAGTCATTTACCGATGGGCATCTAGGTTGCTTCCAACTCTTGGCTATCGTAAATTGTGCTGCTATGAACATCGGGGTGCATAGGTTCTTTTGGATTGGTGTTTCAGGGTTCTTAGGATATACTCCCAAGAGTGGAATTGCTGGGTCAAAAGGCACGTTCATTTTTAGTTTTCTTAGAAAATTCCATACTGTTTTCCATAGTGGTTGTACCAGTCTGCAATCCCACCAACAGTGAACTAGAGTCCCCTTTTCCCCACAACCTCTCCAGCACTTGTTGTTTGTTTCTTTGTTTATGATAGCCAATCTGACTGGTGTTAAGTGGTATCTCATTGTGGTTTTAATTTGCATCTCTCTGATAGCTAGTGATATCGAGCATCTTTTCATGTGTCTCTGGATCCTCTGTATGTCCTCCTTGGAGAAATGTCTGTTCAAGTCCTCTGCCCATTTTTTAATTGGGTTGCTTGTCTTCTTTGAGTGGAGTCGAGTGAGTTCTTTGTATATTTTGGAGATTAAACCTTTGTCTGAGGTATCATTGGCAAATATGTTTTCCCAAGCTGTTGCTTCTCTTTGTATCTTGATACTGTTTTCCTTAGCCATGCAGAAGCTTTTAATTTTGATGAGATCCCATTTGTTTATTCTTTCCTTTATGTTCCTTGCTCTAGGGGACGTATCAGTAAAAATATTGCTGCGTGGAATATCTGAGATTTTCTTGCCAAGGCTCTCCTCTAGGGTTTTAATGGTTTCACGGCTTATATTTAAGTCTTTTATCCACCTTGAATTTATTTTGGTGTATGGTGTAAGTTGGTGCTCAAGTTTCATTTTTTTGCATGTAGCTGTCCAGTTCTCCCAACACCATTTGTTGAAAAGGCTGTCTTTACTCCATTTTATGTTATTGCCCCCTTTGTCGAATATTAATTGACTGTAGAGAGTTGGGTTTATTTCTGGGCTCTCTGTTCTATTCCATTGGTCTATGTGCCTGTTTTTGTGCCAGTACCAGGCTGTTTTGATTACAGTGGCCTTGTAATACAGTTTGATATCAGGTATTGTGATCCCTCCTACTTTGTTCTTCTTTCTCAAAATTGCAGCAGCTATTCGGGGTCTTTTCTGGTTCCATATAAATTTTTGAAGTGTTTGTTCTATGTCTGTGAAATACGCCATTGGTACTTTAATAGGTATTGCATTGAATCTGTAAATTGCTTTGGGTAGTATGGACATTTTGATGATGTTAATTCTTCCAATCCATGAACACGGTATATGTTTCCATTTATTTGTGTCTTCCTTGATTTCTTTCTTCAGTGTTGTGTAGTTTTCTGCATACAGGTCTTTTACCTCCTTGGTTAGGTTTATTCCCAGATATTTTATTTTTCTTTTTGCTATATCGAATGGGATTTTTTTCCTGATTTCTGCTTCTGCTGCTTCATTGTTGGTATACAAAAATGCCTTTGATTTCTGGATATTAACTTTGTATCCCGCTGTTATGCCAAATTCATTTATTAGTTCCAGCAGTTTTTTGGTAGAGGCTATAGGGTTTTCCATGTACACTATCATGTCATCTGCAAACAATGCCAGTTTTGTTTCCTCCTTTCCGATTTGGATGCCTTTTATTTCCTTTTCTTGTCTGATCGCTGCAGCTAGAACTTCTAATACTATATTGAATAGAAGTGGTGAAAGTGGGCAACCTTGTCTTGTACCTGATCTTAGTGGAAAAGCTTTTAGTTTTTGCCCATTGAGTATGATGTTGGCTGTAGGTCTTTCATATATGGCCTTTATTATATTGAGGAATGTTCCCTCTATTCCCACCTTGCTGAGTACCTTTATCATAAATGGGTGTTGTACCTTATCAAAAGCTTTTTCCGCATCTATTGATATGACCATGTGGTTTTTGTCTTTGCTTTTGTTTATTTCGTGTATTACATTTATTGATTTGCGTATATTGAACCATCCTTGCATCCCCGGGATGAATCCCACTTGGTCGTGGTGTATGATCTTTTTGATATATTGTTGGATGCGATTTGCCAATATTTTGTTGAGGATTTTAGCATCTATGTTCATCAGTGATATTGGTCTGTAATTTTCTTTCTTTGTTGTGTCTCTATCTGGCTTTGGGATTAGGGTGATGCTGGCTTCATAGAAAGAGTTGGGGAGTTTTCCCTCCTTTTGGATTTTTTGGAATAGTCTGTGAAGAATAGGGGTTAGCTCTTCCTTAAAAGCTTTGTAGAATTCTCCTGTGAAACCATCTGGCCCAGGGCTTTTGTGTGATGGGAGTTTTTTGATTACTTCTTCAATTTCATTTGCTGTTATTGGCCTGTTCAGGTTTTCTGCTTCTTTTTCATTGAGTTTTGGAAGATTATATTTTTCTAGAAATTTGTCCATTTCACCCAGGTTTTCAAATTTCTTGGCATACAGTTCCGCATAGTAATTTCTTACAATCCTTTCTATTTCTGTGGTATCAGTTGTAATCTCTCCTCTTTCATTTCTGATTGTGTTTATTTGTGTCCTCTCTCTTCTTTTCTTAATGAGCCTACTTAAAGGTTTGTCTATTTTGTTTATCTTTTCAAAAAACCAACTCCTGGATTCATTGATCTTTAGAATTGTGCTTTTAGTCTCTATGTCATTTAATTCTGCTTTGATCTTGGTTATTTCCTTCCTTCTACTTGCTCTGGGCTGTCTTTGTTGTTGTTCCTCGAGTTCTTGCAGGCGTTGGGTTAGGTTGTTTGTTTGAAATGTTTCTATCCTCTTTAGGTGAGCCTGTATCGCTATGAACTTCCCTCTCAGGACTGCCTTCACTGTGTCCCATAAATTTTGGGTTGTGGTGAGTTCATTTTCATTTGTTTCAAGGAGTTTTTTGATTTCCTCCCTAATTTCAATCTTGACCCATTCATTGTTCAATAGCCTACCATTCAGTCTCCATGATTTTGGGTGTTTTGGGTTTTTTCCTGTGGGGTTGGTTTCCAATTTCAGTCCCTTGTGATCAGAGAAGATGCTTGGTATGATTTCTATTTTCCTGAAGTTGTTGAGACTGGTTTTGTGTCCTATCATGTGATCTATCTTTGAAAATGTTCCATGTGCGTTTGAAAAGAAAGTGTATTTAGTTTCTTTGGGATGGATGGCTCTATATATATCAATTAGGTCCATTTCTTCTAGAGTGTCGTTTAATGCTGCTATATCTTTGTTGATATTTTGTTTGGAAGATCTGTCCATTTTTGACAGTGGGGTGTTAAAATCCCCTACTATAATTGTGTTGCTGTCAATATCTTTCTTGAGGTCCTCTAGGATTTTCTTTATATATTTGGGTGCTCCTGTGTTGGGTGCATATATATTTATGATGTTAATGTCTTCTTGGTGGATTCTTCCCTTGAGTATTATGAAGTGACCTTCTGGGTCTCTCTTTATAGCCTTTTTTTTGAAGTCTATTTTGTCTGATATGAGGATTGCTACCCCGGCTTTTTTTTCATGTCCATTTGCTTGGAAAATTTGTTTCCATCCTTTCACTTTCAGTCTGTGGTGGTCTTTTGTCCTCAGGTGAGTCTCTTGTAGGCAGCATATGTGTGGGTCATGCTTTCTTATCCATTCAGCTATTCTATGTCTCTTAATTGGTGCATTTAATCCATTTACGTTTAAAGTTATTATCGAAAGGTACTTATTCATTGCCATTTATGTACCTGTGTTCCTCTCTGTCTCTCTCTTTTCCTTCCTTTCCTTAAAGCAGCCCTTTTAGTAATTCTTGTAGAGCAGGTTTTGTGGAGGCGTATTCTTTTAGACTTCTTTTGTCTTGGAAGCTCTTTATTTGGCCTTCTATCTTGATTGAGAGCCTTGCTGGATAAAGCAGTCTCGGTTGTAGGCCTCTGTTTCTCATTACTTGGAATATTTCCTGCCATTCTTTTCTTGCTTGGAATGTTTCCGTTGAGAAGTCATTAGCCAACCTTATTGGGACCCCCTTGTATGTTACTTCCTTTTTCTCCCTTGCTGCCTTTAGGATTCTCTCTTTGTCCTGGAGTTTTGCCATTTTAATGATGATGTGTCTTGCAGTAGGCCTCTTTGGGTTCCACCTGCCTGGGACTCTCTGCGATTCCTGGATTCGTGTGACTTTCTCTCCCCTCATCTTAGGAAAATTTTCTGTTATTACTCTTTCAAGTAGGTTTTCTATCCCTTGTTCTTCTTCTTCCCCTTCTGGTATTCCTATTATTCGGATATTATTACGTTTCATATTGTCTTGTATTTCTCTTAGACTCTCCTCATTTTTTCTGATTCTCTTTTCCATTACCTCGTCTGTCTGGGAGATTCTTTCCACCTTGTCTTCGAGCTCGCTTATGCGGTCCTCCGCCTCATCAATCCTACTCTTCATACCTTCTACTGTGTTCTTCAATTCAGAAATTGTATTTTTCATTTCCTCTTGGCCTTTGCTGATGGCTTCTATTTCCTTTTTCATGCTGGTATAATTTGTGGAGAGTTCATTGTAGCTCCCCTGTAGTTTCTGGTAGCTCATTGTAAGCTCTTTGAATTTCCTGATAACCAGTGCTTTGAATTCAATATCTGATAGTTGGCTTGCCTCTATTTCATCTAACATTCTTTCTGAGACTTCCTCCTTTTCTTTCATTTGGGGATTGTTTCTTTGTCTTCCCATTGTTTGTGTTGCTCTTTTTGTTGGCTTCAGCTTCTTAAAGTGATCTGTTCTGGGTTCCTGGGTTTATGGTGTGAACTTCTGTGGTAAGATGCCTGTGAGATTCAGTGGTGCAGTCTCCTGCAGGTATCTTGGTGTTCTCCACTTCCACCTACTCCTCTTGTTAGTTTCCAGCTGGTCAAACCTTTTCTTCTGGTCTCCCTAGCTGCAGCAGCCTAAGGGGCTGTTAGTGTGGCCTTTCTCTCCTCTCGGTGAACTTAGCTGGTCTCGCCAGTGCCCTCCCAAGATCCAGAATGGCACCTGCCCTGCTGAGAGCAGGTTTTTCCCCAGGCTTCCCAGCTCTGGCCTGGCGTGAGGGCAAGCACTCCCAGCCAGGCTTTCCTGGTCTCGCAGGCTTGGGCTTGGACCTTTCCCAGTGCTGTGGCTGCACACACTGGGCAACTCACAATTCTTCCAAGCCGGCAGCCACAGCCTGACTCCCGGTGCTTCTCAGTCTGCGCCTGGCTGGGTAGGGATGGAGCTGGCAATTGGCACTCCCCCAGGGGCCCTGTCAGTAGTGCACAGCTCCCCGAGGCTGTGTGAGCGCCGGCTGGAGTCCCCCGGGAATGCGCACCACCGGGAATGCACGGGGACTCCTAGACCTCCAAGCCCAGCCTGAGTCCACGGGTTATCAGAGTTCTCCGGTTTGCTTCCCAATGCCCACTCCTCTCTCTGCCACTACAGGCAAACCAATGTCTCCTGGTGCTTTCCAATCTGCACCCTGCTGGTTAGAGAGGATGCCAGTGACTAGTTCTCTCCCAGGGTTGTTGTTGTTGCCCTCCCTTGGCTCTCAGAGATCAAGGCGGCCCTGCCAGGGCCCTGGCGCTGACCGGTGGAGGGCCTGCAACCTCTGCGCTGTTCCCTCATACTTTGTTAATCTGAGGTCCGTCTCTTCTCCTCAACCTCTGGTCATTCAGTGTCCGCTATGCTTTCTGGGGTCCTGCCTTCCCATATGCTGGGTCCCTGTTGGGTGTTCACTGTGCTCCTCTGCAGAGCAGCCTGGTTTTTCTCTGGCGCGTGAAGGGAAGCGAAATCCTTTGTCCTACTCCGCCGCCATCTTCCTCTAAATCCTAAAATCCTCTTTTAAAAAAGGAAGAAACATTCTACAGAGGGGTGGAGAAAAGGCAAACAGATTAGGGGATTAGGAAAGAGTTCCTGGAAGCTAAATTTTAAGGGTTGAGTTAAATGAGAAGGTTGAGATAGAAAGGAGAGGATATTTTAAACAAAAGGAAATATATATATATATTACAATCAGGAGACTGCAAATAATCCACTACAAATCTTTACTTAAACATTTTCAACTTAGCTCTGCTCCCAAACAAAGGTGTATCAACACCTTTAACCATGCCAGAAGGATTTGGTGGTCAGGTGAGGCCATTTCAGTCCCAATCACATGCCATGGGATTCTTCCTTAATACATTTGGTTATTCCATTGAGTTATTCCATAATCCATTTAATCAATATTTTAATTTGCCGCATGGCAAACTCAAAGGTCTCATGAGGAAAGCTGGCAGGGCAGGGATCCAGGTGAAGCAGACCGTGAGATGGGAGATAAACTGCCTGTCCATCGACAGGGCCGAGTGGCCCAGGGCACCAGCTGGTTTTGTTTGGCCAGAAAGCAGCGGAGGTGCTGCCACGCCTTTCCTCTCTCAAGGCAAACCAGAAACCTCCTTCGATTTTGAAATGCTGATGCCAAGTTCAAATTTTAAAATTTTATGCAGGCCGAGCATAAACAGGTAAGCAGGTGGAACTCAGTGTGCTGGCCACCACTTCGTGATCTTTAATCTTTGGATATTTGATACGTTTGCTTTTAGTTTCCAATGTTTTACAACAATACAAAAGTTATTGGCCTTCTGCCAAGATGGAGGTGTAGGTGGAAACACTGTGCCACCTCCCACAACCAACTTTAAAGACAACAAAGTTTTAGTAAACAAAAACGCAGCCAAAACGCACAAAATTGAACTATACGAAAGTCTGACAACAATGAAGTATTCAACCGGACCGGTAAGAGGGGCAGAGCCAGCAGTGGAGCAGGGTAGGGAAGGAAAGATCCCCCAACCCAGGCACCCAGGCAGCCGTGGGCGGATCCCAGGTGTGGGCTAGCAACAGGCGGACCCAGTGAGGGCTCAAGGTGGCAGGCTGACCGTGGTCACACCTTCTCACACAGATAAACCAGCGAAGGAGTGAACAGTGAAACAGACCGCGCAGGCCCCAGCAGTGGGAAGCAACAGAGGGGATTGCCATTGCCTCTCTTTGACCCCACCCCCACATACAGCATCACAACCCAGAGACTGAGTTGACCTACCCTGGCGAACACCTAGGGCTCTGCTCCTCATACATAACAGGTGGGAACAGACCAAAACATGGCTCAAGAACTCAAAGCCCCAGAGCCAATAACTCTAAGTGACCAGGAAATAGCAAACCTCTCAGATGCACAGTTCAAAATACTGGTGATCAGGATGGTCACAGAACTGGTTGATTTTAGTCACAAATTAGAGGAACAAATGAAGGCTTCATTGAAATGAAGGGAAATGCACAGGAAACCAATAGTGATGGGAAGGAAACTGGGACTCAAATCAAGAGAGTGGACTAGAAGGAAGAAAAAATGACCAAACAGAAAAATATGAAGAAGTAAGAACTCAAAAAAATGAGGAGAGGCTTAGGAACCTCCAGGACATCTTTAAACGTTCCAACATCTGAATTATAGGGGTACCAGAAGGGGAAGAGGAACAGCCATGAGTGGAAAACTTATTGGAACAAATAATAAAGGAGAACTTCCCCAATCTGGCAAAGGAAATAGACTTCCAGAAAATCCAGGAAGCTCAGAGAGTCCCAAAGAAGTTGGACCCAAGAAGGAACACACCAAGGCACATCATAATTACATTAGCCAAGATTAAAATGAAGGAGACAATCCTAGAAGCAGCAAGAGATAAGGGGACAGTCACCTACAAAGGAGTTCCCATCAGACTGTCGGCGGATTTCTCAAAAGAGACCTTACAGGCAAGAAGGAGCTGGAAAGAAGTATTCCAAGTCATGAAATCCAAAGACCTACAGCCAAGATTGCTTTATCCAGCAAAGCTTTCATTTAGAATGGAAGGGCAGATAAAATGCTTCTCAGATAAGGTCAAGTTAAAGGAGTTCCTCATCACCAAGCCCTTATTATATGAAATGTTAAAGGGACTTATCTAATAAAAAAGAAGATAAAAAAATATGAACAGTGAAAGGACAGCAAACTCACAGTTATTAACAACCACACCTATAACAAAAGCCAACTAAGAGGACAGCTAGATCAGGAGCGGAACCATAGAAATGAAGATCACATGGAGGGTTAGCAACAGGGGAGTGGGAGGAGGAGAAGAGGGGAGAAGGTACAGAGAATAAGTAGCATAGAGGGTAGATAGAAAATAGACAGGGGGAGGGCAAGAATAGTATGGAAAATATAGAATCTAAAGAACTTAAGACATGTGGTCATTAACTAAAGGGGGGGAATGGTGGGGGAGAGGTGTGCAAGGTGGAAGGGAATGAAGGGGGGAATAGGACAACTGTAATGGCATAATCAATAAAATATATTTTTTAAAAAAGTTATTGACCCTTCTTGTTCAGTAAGAACAAACACAACTACAGTGTTAACAGTGTTAGTAGAAAGAAACAAAACAAAATTAATGTAGTAAAAAAATTCAATGCAGCATTAATCCATTTGCACCCAAAAGTAGCATTACTTTTAAAGTAACATACCTAGGTCGCAGGTTCCATCCCCGGATGTGGCACATACAAGAAGTAGCTGATCTATGTTTCTCTCTCACATCAATGTTTCTGTTTCTGTTCCTTTCCCTCTCTCTAAAATCATAAGCATGTCATCTGGTAAGGATTTAAAAAAAAAGACTAGGTGGTGCATATATCCAACGGAATATGACTCAGCCATTAAAAAAACTAAATCTTGCCACCTGAAACAACATGGATGAACCTTGAGGGTCTTGTGCTGGGTGAAGTAAGTCAGATAAAGACAAATGCCATGTGATTTCACTTATAAGTGGAATTTAAAAGGCCCCCAAAACGAACAAGCAGACAAGAAACAGACTCATAGGTACAAAATGTTTAGCAACATGGTTGCCAGATGGGAAGGGTGTTGGGGGAAGGGGTGAAAAAGGTGAAGGGATTAAAAAGTACAAATTGGTCATTACAAAACAGTCCATGGGGATATAAAATGTAGCATAGAAAATAGAGTCCATTATATTGTTATAACTATGTATTATGTCAGGTGGGTACTAGATCTAGCAGGGTGATCATTTATTTCATAAGTTATATAAATGTCTAATTATTATGTTGTACACCTGAAACTAATATAATATTGTATGTCGACTTAATCAAGAAATAAAATTATTTTTAAAAAATTGAAAACCACAAACATATTCATTATAGGATAAACTATTCAGTAATAATGGCAATTCGGAAGAACAAAGATCCAATCATGACTATATCTATCTATGCCGTCAATGATAATAAGCAAAAAGAATGAAAAGTGATTGTCAAAGTGAAAGGCTTTAAGAGTGTTCAGTGTCAACAAAAGAAACGTCCAAACCTGTAGAGAATTTATTTTATTGATGCACCAAAGGACATTGTATGGATCTTAGGACACAGAATGGAATGGGAGAATGGGCCATGGGACTGATGATGAAGAATGAGCTTGACCCTGGCTGGGTAACTCTTGGTTGGAGTGTTGTCCCCTGCATCAAGGTTGCAGGTCACCCTATCAGGACACATACAAGAACCAACAGATGAATGTATAAATAAGTGGAAAAACAAACTGATGTTTCTCTCTCTGTCTATCTCTCTGTCTCACTGACTCTCTTTCTCTCTCTCAAATCAATTAAAAAAATAAAAATAAAAAAGAAATGAATTCTGCTTATGAATAAGTTAGCTTGGGGTACATGTGTGGCACAGCTACTTAACTGGGTGAAGGCTGACATCGCTGTTGCGAACTTCCGGTACAGGCATTTTGTGTCGGTGATGCACGGATTGGGTGTAGAAACCAATAAACAGGTGGCATGTGGCAAAGTTGGCCCTTTGGTATGAGAATGGAAAGGCTTGGTTGGTGTTTTCTCATTGTTGCCTAGAACCGCTGCTCTTCCCGCTCCCTGTGGAGGGATCTTTCCCTGAAGTTCTGGCCACCTTTTCCTGATCCAGTCCCTAAGTGATTCAAGATCTTCCAGTCATCAGATGGTAATCCGGCACTGAGAGCATTAACTGCTACAACTTAACTGGGGTAAAATGTAACTTTGAAGCAGTGATTTAGCTCGCCTCTCCATTCTCTCTCCCAAGGAAACAATCAGAAACAGATATAAACATGTATGTGCATATATGTGAAAAGATCAGAAATAATTTAAATGCCGAACAATTGGGATGTGGTTAAATACATTAAGGGTTTATTTATTTAATACAATGTAATATAATGCCACCATTAAAATGATGTTTTAGGGAAAAAAGGAAAATATTCACCATATGGTATTGTAACAATTGTGTACAAAACTATAGCATGGTATCAATTGTATTTTCCAAGTATATATGTATTCATGTTTGTGTGTGCACAAAAAAGAACAGAAGAGTAAAAGACTCAAACATTAATCGTGGTTATCTCTGGGTAGTAGAATTACAGGAGATCTTTTTCTCTGTGGTTTTCTTGTATTTTCCAATTTATCCAAAATGTACATGTGTTACTTTCATTATTTGAAACAAATTTTATTTTTTAAAAGAAAGATAAAAAAGTGGTCTAGCTCATCTGGTTTTGTAGTTCCTTTTGACAAAAAAGTTTCACCAAATTCCCCAAGGGCTGGCACAGAAGGCTATTTTTGCGGTACCAACTGTGCCAACTCAAAACATTACTCACAGAACCGGTGTGCAGACCCAAAGGGTCACTTCCCATCCTTTATGGGGCAGACTCACAAGAGGCCATGTGCTGTCTTCTTACATTTTTTCTCATTATTGTTCAAGGGTTTTTAATTATGGTATCCTTGGGGTCTCACAAGCAATGCCACAGCCTTTGCCATTTTTTCCAGTATACTAGGCCATGTGCAAACAAAACTATTTTTTAAAGATTTTATTTATTTACTTTTTTAGAGAGAAGGGGAAGGAGGGAGAAAGAGAGTGATAGATACATGGGTCCCTCTTGCACACCCCCATCTGGGGGCCTGGTCCACGATCCAGGCATGTGCCCTGACTGGGAATTGAACCAGCAACTTTCAGTTCACAGGCCAGAGCTCAATCCACTAAGCCACACCAGCTGGGGCATACACAGAATTATTGATGGCTTTCAGTAATATCCTAGAGGTTCTTAGAGAGGCTGGCAAAATAGACCCTGTTTGGAGATGAAACAGCCTGTCAATAGGAACACAGACTCTGTAGTCCCGCAGACCTTAGAATCCTAACACTGAAATATACTAACTATGTGACCTTGGGTACATTACTTTCTTTGTGCCTCAATTTCCTCACATGTAAATTAGATCACAATAATATCTACCTTAAAATGTCTTATGATGATTAAAAGTGATGATGTAAAGACACTCGACTTGCAGTGGTGAATACAATACACTATACAGATGATGTGTTATAGAACCATATACCTGAAATCTACATAATTTTATTAACCAATGTCACTCCAATAAATTCAACTAAAAAAGAAAAAGTGATAATGAGTGATGAGTACTTAGCACAGTGCCCAGCACATAGTAAGTAATCAATAAGGGAAGCTTCTATATTACTATGATAAATACAAGAAAGAGTTAAAAATAAGCCTATGGGGTATCTAAAAGGGCACAGTCTCTCCTGGTTGAGATTACAAGAGGCTCTACAGAAGGAGAAAACTTAGATATTCTAAGATAAGGGATGGAGGAATTTCAGTTGATGGCAATATCAGTGTGTAGAGCTGAGGAAGCCATAGAACACAGGTGCTAAACAGTTTTCCTGGGCATCATAGGTAGATATATAGATAGATGGATGGATAGATAGATAGATATAAAGTCTTTAGGAGACAAGAATACCAGGTAAAGAAGTTTAGATTTAGCTTATGAATAATGAAGACATTTCATCTATTTATTATAATCTTTATCCCCAGGCGAGTTCATAATATCATACAGGAATGTCCTTTTGCAGTTCACCTGAGCATCACCCCTCGGCCCATCTCCTGTCCCCCACATGCTCTAGTTGAAATACAGCTCCGGCCGTCACCAAGGCAAAGAACCTCCTGGCCAAAACATGAAGTGGTCTTCTGGGGCAGAGGAAGAAACTAGAAATAACAGAGTAAGAAAAGCATACCCCTTTCTTTTTATAGCTATATATACACAATTTGAGGCATCAGGGAAGATGAAAGTTAGCAAGGTTATGCTTGATCTTGGTGAGTAGGATCATTTCCAGGATAAACATTTAAGCGACATAGAAAATACATGTAGAAAATAACAAAAGTTCAGGATGGGTAACAACAGATTTCAAGATTCCTATCAAGCTACAGTAATCAAGACACTGTTCTGACCAGAGCTCTTGGCATCAGTGGGCCCTCCATGTCCATGGAGGGGATTCGAGTGGCCAAGCTCTGGGCCCAAGGCACTGGGGCACCTGGCCCCTGAGGATGTTGCTTCCAGCCACTGTCTGGGCTGTAAGCAGGAGGAAGCTGCAGCCCACCTGGGCCACCCTCACCCTGACACCATCAGTAGTATACAAGATAAAACAACTCCTTGGCCCTGGCCAGGTAGCTCAGTTAGTTAGAGCACCACCCTGATGTGCCAGAGCTGTAGGTTCAACCCTGGGTCAGGGCACATAAAAGAATCAACCAACGAATGCATAAATAACTGGAACAACAAATTGATCTCTCTCTTTCTCTCTCTTCCAAATCAATAAAATAAAATCAAAGAAAACCTTGAAGATAAACCTGGCCCTGACCCACGTGGCTCAGCTGGTTGGGCGTCATCCTGCAAGGTGAAGGATCGGAGGGAAGCTCCTGGTTGGGGTGCATGCCTGGGTTTTGGGTTCAGTCCCTGGTCAGGTAGGGGCTTGTAGGGGAGGCACCCAACCAGTGTTTCTCTCACAGCAATGTTTTTTTCCCTTTCTTCCTCCCTTTCTCCATTGCAAAAAAAAATGTTTAAAGTTAAATAAAAATTTGATTTTTAATTTAAAAATTTTATTTAAAAAATATATATATAAGCCTGAACATGTAGGTGTGAAAGTTGGCGTCTGAACCAGAGGTTGCAATGGCCTTTCTCATACTCTAGAATACACGAAGACAAGAGGGGATTCTGATGAAGCCGTCAGAGATGGAGTCAGGGTGTTCACAGGGAAGAGAGCACAGCTGACACTTTTAGGAACAGAAATGGACTACGTTGAAGACAGCTTATCCACTGAGTCTGTGCTCAATAACCCAATATCAAAGGAACTTGTGGCTGTGGAGAAAGCTTTACTAGTTGACTCCTCAGGCCACTCTGGCTGGGAGCTGCAGGAAAGCACGTGGAAGCCCTGGGCTCGCTGAGGAAACCCGATGACTGTCATGTGCTTGAGGTTGATGACGCACGGCTGTCTTGTGAGGGAAAATGAGGCCAGTGTGCTAAAAAAAAAAGACACTGTTCTGTTGGTGAAAGAATAGACATACAGATCTACAAAATATAATAGAAAGCCCAGAAGTGGAACCTCACATATATGGTGAGTTGATTTCTAACAAAGGTATCACAGCATTCAATGGGGCAAGTTTCCCCAACAAATGGTATTGTAATCACTAGATACACACATGAAGAAATTTAAACTTTAATCATTATCTCACACCATACATAAAAAATGTCATACAGAGAGACACAGGGAGGTCACCAGGATGACAGGCATTGTGCTGCCACTGTCAAGGAACAGCAGAGTGTCAGCAAACCACCAGACACTGGGGGGGAGGCAGGGAACGAATTCTCTCTCACAGCCTGTAGAAGGAACCAATTCTGCCAACACCTTTATTTCAGACTGCTACCCTCCAGGATATGAGACAATAAATTTTGGGGGTAGAGGGCGGGTTTAGGCCAAAAAAAATTGATAAGGACACTGTCCCACAGTGTCCAAGGCATTATGGATGAGATACGAGACAAATTCACATGGACTACCGAGTCCTGTGGAGGAAAAGGGATGGTGAGGCCACTCTCTCAAGGGGAGAGCTCACTGACCCTTGCCTTGACAAGATTTTATTGGGTTCAGTTTGCACAGGAATACAGGTAAAGCTCATTAATCATTGTCAGGCAGTAGGGATCAAACAATACATAGCATACAAAGAACTACAAGGGCCTATTCTGAGTCAGGGTCTGTTAGCTAAAGGGCTACAAAACTTTGGGGAACAAACTCATTTCCTGTTTCAATTCTTATCATTTAATTGAGAGCATTCTTAGCAAAGCAGGTTTCACAGGATTTTGTGCTTTCTTTCTGAGGCCTGATTGCCCTAGGGAACCTGCCATTTCTAGCACAGTGCCATACTCACCACTGGCATTGTTTCAGGTTTAAGGCATTGTTTCAGGCTTAAGTCAGACAGGGGAAGTAAGGCAGCCAAGATATTAGGAGACTTCCTGCAGACAGAATGAGGACTCAGGCTATGTCAAAGCTGAGGGGCAAGGGTCCAGTCCATTATCCTGTTTTTCTATAGCCCCCAAGTTCTTTCCTGGGGAGCCCTGTGATCATGCCTGTCTTAGGTCATCCCTCCCTTGAGGAATCTTACCCTTCATTGGCTAACTGATCAAGCATTGGGGGCCAGGCAGGGTGAAGTCAAAGGAGCAGAGGTGGTGCCCCTGCCAGGGAGATGAGCTTTGTCTCCTTGTGGCTTATGGTCTGAGGGTCACTCACTCAGCCTTAGCCATGGGGGAGTTACAGCTTCTAAAACCAGGCAGGGTGGTTCCCAACAAAAAACCACATACATGTAAATGTAAAAGCTGTAAGACTTTTAGAAGAAAAATTTTGTGATCTTGGGGTAGGATTTCACATAAACAGAAAAAAGAAGTCTATGGCCATATCACCCTGAACGCACCTGATTTCATCTGATCTTGGAAGTTTATGCATTCTCAGGTTGGGCCTGGTTAGTACTTAGATAGGAGAAAAAAGAAGAAATTAGTTTAATATGGAATCTCATCAAAATTCAAATCTTTTGCTATTTTAGAGACATCATTAAAAAAGTGAAAAGGCAGTCATAGACTAGATAAAACATTTTATATACTCATATATCAACTAAAGGACTTGTATCCAGAACATACAAAGAACTCTTAAATCCTCCCACCCCACAAAAAATAAGCAAACAATCCAAAGGGAAAAAAGTAGACTGAAGACTTGGACAGATACTTCACCAGAGAATATATAGGGACAATCATTAAGCAATCAACATTATGAGTCATCAGGTAACTGCACATTAAAATCATAATAAGATACCACTATACACCTACCTAAATGGCTAAAATTAAAAAGACTGACAATATCAGTCTGAGAAGGATATGGGACAAAATGGCACTCTCACATGCTGGTGGTAACAAAAATATGATACAGCCACTTGGAAAATGGTGTGATAGCTTTTTTAAATATTCTTTAATTTTTTTATTGATTTTTAGAGAAAGAGGAAAGGAGAGAGAAAGAAAAAGAAACATCAATTTGTTGTTCCACTTATTTATGCATTCACTGGTTTAATCTTGTATCTGCCCTGACCAAGGATCAGACCTGCAACCTTGGCCTATTGGGACAACACTCCAACCGAGTTGCTAGGCCAGAGCTTTGGTAGTTTCTTATAATTAAACATACACTTGACATACAATCCAGAATGCCACTCCTATGCATTTACTCAAGGGAAATTAACACATGTCCGCACAAAGACTTGTCCATGAATGTCCATAGCAGCTTTATTCATAATAGCCCCAAACTATAAATTATCCAATTGATCACCAACAGGTAAATAGGTAACCAAATTATTATATGTCTATACAATGAAATACCCAGAAACAAAAAGGAACAAACTACACATGCATGCAACATGGATGAATCTCTAGAGGTATGTATGTATAAAAGAGTACATACTGTGTGACTCCATTTACATACAATTCTAGAAAATTTAAATTAATCTACAGGGGCAGAGAGTAAACCAGTGCTTGCTGGGGATGAAGGTGGAGGGTACGCCAAATGACTGCAGAGGGGCACTTAGGGAAAACTCATTGAACTGTATACTTTAAATAAGTGCACTTTATTGTATATAAATTATACCTCAGTACACTGTGAGAGATACTACGTATACCAGGTACAGTGCTAAAGACTTGTGTAACACACAGATGATAAAATATTACTGTTCCCTAGCTTCACATTTACAAATACTATCTTCAGTGTTTTCAGTAAAGAGAGAGTTGTTGTTACTGTTTTTTATGCTCCCCTCTCCTGGTTTGCCTATCCAACACGCACTTATTGAGCTCCTACTGTGTGCCAGGCATTTAGCTCCATGTTAGGCATACAGAGACAGGCAGACAACCTTCACAAGGTGCCTGACCTCTCAGAACCACAAAGCCAACTGCAAACCATGATAACGACTTCTGTGATACAGACAATATACGGAATTTTAAAGAAGGGCATTTGCGTGATTGGCAATGGTTTCCTGGAGCAAGTAACATCTAAGCTCCTATCTAAAGAGTGAGTTTTAGTTAACCCAAACACAGCCAACTGTCCCCCCAGAAATGCCCCCTTTCAGTAAAGACAGGGACTTCTAGTATGTTCACATATACTTTTTCAGATTAATGCTTCCCCAACTAATCAGTGTCTCAAAATGGGTGCTGTTTATCCTTGTGTTTAGTTTAATACCAGAAACAAGTATGTGTGTGAACCAAAACCTTGGTACATTTTATGACTGAAACTCTTACCCAACTTTGTACATTATAGCTTGTTATACTATTCATAGCTTATATTTTAAACCTTATTTTAGGTAGTTTTAATTATAGATTTACAAATTATTTATTGAAAAATAAACCGATACAATTAATTTCATGGTCAAATCAGGAAAAAAGAAGGAAATCAATAGTCTATGTATAAGATATAGTAAAAACTAACGTTTTAAAATCTATCTCTTCCTCTAAAAGAGAGTAGGGGGTAGTTCTTAATGCAGAGTGTTACCCACACCCTAAGGTTTTTGGAAATCTGAGGGATGGTTTTGTGATAATTATGATGATTGGAAGAGCTATTTGCATTCAGAGGTGAGGGCCAAAGATGCTAAATGCCCTGCAATTCTCAGGACAATCCCCCATATACAAAAGTTACTGCTCCCAATGCTAATAGCATCCCCTTTGAGAAGTACCATTAGGTGGCCTCCAGTGGTCTTTCCAGCTCTGGATGTTTGTTAGTGAATCCGATTGATTCATTTGAACCAGCATTGCTTTACTTTAGTATTTTAAATGTCAATTTTATGTTTTATTTTTATTTATGGATTTTTTTTTTTAGAGAGAGAGAGAGGGAGGGAGGGAGGGAGAGAGAGACATCAGTTTGTTGTCTGATGTATTCATCATGTATTCATTGGTTGATTCCTGTATGTGCCCTGACCAGGGATCAAACCTGCAACCTTGGCATATCTGGACAATGTTCCAGCCAACTGAGCCACTCAGCCAGGGCCTTACATGTCAATTTTAATAAGCAGACAAGATCAGTTAACTAGGTATCTGTGATGATACATTTTATGTGTTAACTTTGCTGGGTCACAGTGATAGGATATTCTGGGTGTTTAGGTAGAGGTGTTTTGGGTAAGATTAACATTTAAATCAGTAGATGTTTAGTAAAGCAGGTTGCCTTCCATGGTATGTCTGGGCCTTATCCAATCAATGGAAGGTCTTAATAGAATAAAATATTGATCTTCCCTAAGAAAGAGAAATTCTTCCAGCAGAATTTGCCTTTAAACTTGAACTATACATTTTCATTCCATCCTCTATAATTGAGTGAACCAATTCTTTAAAATAAACCTATCTATCTATCCATACACCCTATTTATTCTGTTTCTCCAGAGAACCCTGACTAGTACAATAACCTTATTCTTGGCCATAAGATTAGAAAATATGGGGTGCAGAAATGCAGTTAATGCGTATTATTACATTTACCCTGGATAAGGATTGTCATGATCTCATTAAGTGCACAACTTAAATCTTAAACACAGCATGTACCTGAGTTTTACAATGCCACTGAGTGCTTTGCTGAGCCTGCTGACCTCTGCACTTTTATTTTTAAATATATTTTTAGTTTTTCTTTATTTTTATTTTTTCTTTTTTCTTCTTTTCCCCTGTGCACTTTTAAGCTCATGTGCAATATGAAGAGCATAATCCGTATGCTCCTGATTCATTTACACTTAACTCTTCAAGATTTTTCAGTTATCACTCTGAGCCTTATGGATGCTTGAGCTAGCTTTATTAAGTCTTTGTTCCAAAAAAGAAAAGTCACCTTTTGCTCTCTTAAAGAAATGAAATAAAGTAGGAATTCAAGCTGAAATGAATTTAAAATACATGATTTCTAATTTGGCTCTTTACTCCCCTTTTCAATTACATTCACTTTTACTCATTACATCTTCAGTTGGGAAAAAAAAAATGATCCGAAATCTACTCAAAGTTCTCTCTCAGATACACACACACACAAACACACACTCACAGAGTCTTCAAACCAAAAGCAGGAAGTAATTTTTGTAAAAAATATATTAACTATATTTATTTTCTTGCCTTGGCTGTTTGTAACCAAGGTTACATTGTGGTGAATTAGTGTCAAGGTCAGTAGATCATAATGCAACTTTTTTAGAGATTGTGTGTGTGTGTGTGTGTATGTGTGTGTATGTGTGTTTCCCTTTAAGTGCCTCATGTTGCTTTGCAAAGTCTGTGTAATGTAATACATGTAATCACCCTTTCAACACACAGATTTCTCTGATGTGGCCTTATTCCAGCAAAAACAGCGCTATCTGATCCAACACACTAATGCTCCTGAGACACCGAGCAATAACAAACCAATATGAACACTGGGAAAAAGGAAAACCAAATATTGACAAAGAAATTAAAGTGCAGTTTTGCACTCTTAAGGGGCTGACCTCACAGCTCTAGGTTAAACTTAAGATCTTAGTACTTTCTGGGCACTGACTTTTAACTATTCATAGGAGTAAATTTCTTATAGTTGAATAACAATCTTTCAAATACTACTTTAAAGATTATAATTTAAAAAAAAAACTCCTATTTCTCTGGCTTTGATAACTAAAGTTTTATTTCAGAATTGGACATTTACTAATAATATTCCAGACTCTAAGATAATAACAGTTAATTAACCTGGCAATAATTATAGTCTATTTTTTTCAGAGAAATAAGAACATAATGTGAACCATGCATCAGATAAAACTTTGCCTTCAAACAACAATATACTTAGTACTTGAAATCAAATTTAGATACAGAGGTGTTCTTTTGAGGGAATGAATGAGAATGGGCTATTTTAAATAAATTTGTTTAACTGATTTCTTTTTAAATTACAAGTTATTATAATATATGCTTATTACAAAAAATACAGACAAGCAGCAAGAAAGAAATCATCTATTCACAGCCCTAGCTAGGGAGCTCAGTTCGTTGGAGCTTCATCCTGATACACCAGGGTGGTGGGTTCCATCCCTGGTGGGGCACACACAGGAATCAATCCAAGGATGCATGGATGGATGGAACAGCAAATTGCTTTTTCTCTTCCCCCTACCCGGCCCCATCGTCTCTCTCTCTCTAAGATTTAAAAAGGAAAAAGGAAAAATATATATACTCAGGTCCACCCATCCAGAGGCACACATGTTGACAACGCATTTCAAAGCCATATGGTTCAGGAGTGAAGAGCTCAGGTCCCAGAGTCAGACTGTGTGCATTCGGAACTAGCTCCACAACTTACCACCTCTATGAATTTGAACTCGTAATTTAACCTCTCTGTCTCAGCTCTCTCATCTGTAAAACAGAAGTCCGAGGATGTTGTGAAGATTAAGTTAGATAAATTGACCAGTGAGCCTAGCATAAAGCAACTAATCAATGAATGTTAACTCTTTTCAGTTCAACTTCCCACATCCTTATTAGTGTTTTCAAGTAGAAACCTTGCTGGTTTTGACTTACACTTGAAAAAAGCACTGAGAGTCTTAGAAAATAGTCACATAATCAAAACATTTTTTTCTTATTTTTAAAAATACTGTGTAAGAGGAAAATCGTGGATAAAATATTCCTAAAATCAAGACTGAAGCCCTAGCTTGTCTGGGTCAGTGGGTTGAGCACCAAAGTGTGAACCAAAAGGTCACTGGTTTGATTCTCAGCCAGGGTATATGCCTGGGTTGCAGGCCAGGTCCCTGGTGGGGTAGCACAAGAGGCAACCACACACTGATGTTTCTCTACCTCTTGCTCCCTCCCTTTCCCTCTCTCTAAAAAATAAATAAAATCTTTTAAAAAAAATATCAAGACTGGTGATTTTAAAGCAAGAACTAGCTTTTATTTTAAAAATCAAAGTAATTTTTTCATTCAATAGTTTTTTTATGCACTGTGGGAGAAAAGGAGCCATGTACTAAAACCTGACAAACTCAGAGGAGGCCTCCATGGTAGTCTTATGAACTCAGAAACCCAAAGTAAGCACATAGGATGTTCAGAAATTAAAACTTTCTAACTGAAAGCAGGTCATGGTGGATAGTCATATCCAAAGCCAGTATTTTTCTCTAACAAAAATCAATCTTTCCCTTAACTGAGCCCATCTATGATAACATACCTTTGGAATGTCAAATTTCCTTTTTCTGGACCCCTCAAAGCACAGGCACCAAACCTGGGGGAGGCTACAGATCCCTTCACTGTTATTGTTATCATGTTAATTGTTGACTATTACTACCCTGTACACACCTAGGTAAAAGATGTGTCTATCATTTTACTTTTTATACAGTCCCAGAGGTTTCCCTTCTCGGCTTTCTCCTGCCTCCCTAATCTATCAGCAAAAGATTTTATGTAACACCCTTACGCCTCCTCTTTTGATTATAATGTATAAAATGAGGTGAAAACATGCTATTTTCTGGAGCATTATCTGATGCAGACATCTCTCACTGGATGAGATACGAGACAAATTCACATGGACTACCGAGTCCTATGGAGGAAAAGGGATGGTGAGGCCACTCTCTCAAGGGGAGAGCTCACTGACCCTTGCCTTGACAAGATTTTATTGGGTTCAGTTTGCACAGGAATACAGGTAAAGCTCATTAATCATTGTCAGGCAGTAGGGATCAAACAATACATAGCATACAAAGAACTACAAGGGCCTATTCTGAGTCAGGGTCTGTAGCTAAAGGGCTACAAAACTTTGGGGAACAAACTCATTTCCTGTTTCAATCCTTATCATTTAATTGAGAGCATTCTTAGCAGAGCAGATTTCACAGGATTTTGTGCTTTCTTTCTGAGGCCTGATTGCCCTAGGGAACCTGCCATTTCTAGCACAGTGCCATACCCACCATTGGCATTGTTTCAGGTTTAAGGCATTGTTTCAGGCTTAAGTCAGACAGGGGAAGTAAGGCAGCCAAGATATTAGGAGACTTCTTGCAGACAGAATGAGGACTCAGGCTCTATCAAAGTTGAGGGATGAGGGTCCATCATCCCCTTTTTCTATAGCCCCCAAGTTCTTTCCTGAGGCCCCCCGTGATCATGCCTGTCTTAGGTCATTCCTCCCTTGAGGAATCTTACCCTTCATTGGCTAACTGATCAAGCGTTGGGGGCCAGGCAGGGTGAAGTCAAAGGAGGAGAGGTGGTGCCCCTGCCAGGGAGATGAGCTTTGTCTTCTTAGTGGCTTATGGTCTGAAGGTCACTCACTCAGCCTTAGCCATGGGGGAGTTACAGCTTTTGAAACCAGGCAGGGCGGTTCCCAACAATTATCTCAATTTATTGAGGTTTTGCTTCCTGATGATAATATCAGTCTAGCTCACATAAACTCATGGAAATTCTACAAGTTTGGACAGTACTTACATTGACCTACTCATTGTGGGGCCTTTGGCTAGTCTCTTAACCTTTCTGAGCAATAGTTCCCACATCTACAAAATGTGAATAATATGGTATCAGCTGCAGAGAGTTATTGAGAGGATAAAATGATATGCTGTATGGAAAGCACTTTGCACAGGAATGGACACATGGAAAATATTCAATAAAATATACCTTAGGATAATCTTTGCATTTATCGGGGCACTGAACAATCTTATGTCCAGGATGGCATAAGTGCCATTATAGTCTTGCTTTTACTCTTAGTGGTTTATCTACTTTGGATAGCAAGAGCACTTTCTCTTTTTTAAAGCTTTTTGTCCATTATTTAGTGACTTTATAAGGCAGCTAGAACTGCTCATTTTGTAACCAGAAAAGCTGGTGTTTGTGCTACCTGTCACCTACCAGACCCAATAAGCAGTGACAAGGGTTGAATCTTCGTAAGCACTTTATTCAGATGCCCGGTGATCTGAGAAGATGGTGAGTTTGTACCTTAACAGATTGTCTTAAATTTTCATTGTAAAATGGCCCTGTTCATAAGGACAACAAAGTGTAGGTAAGGGGTTTGGAATTCAGAGAAAGTTAATTGGATGAAAAAACTATAGCATTCTTTCTCTGGGCGGTAGTCTTTAGCTGTGTCCTGGGCAATGGGCATCTCACTTTGGAGCACCATGGCTCAGGCACCCTGTTGAATTGCTTGCAGTCCTCCTGGGGTACAAAGTGGAACTGTTTATGGACTCCTGGAGTCAGGGTGGGTCATATCATCAGTTTCTGGAACAGTAACTTTTACACACATTTTTTTTCCACTAAGCTTAGACCTATTACTTAAACTAAAATGCTCCAACTTTCTGTCCCCATTAATTTTATTTAGCTCTGTGTTCCCTTCCAGATTACAATTTATTAGAGGAGAGGCATGCTGTTTTCATTATCTTTTAAAGTTTTATTTTATTGTCATTCCAGAGAGAGGGGAAGAGGGCGAGAAACATGGATGTAAGGGAGAAACACCAATTGCCTGCCTCCTGCCTGCGCCCCAACCAGGGATCAAGCCTGCAGCCTGGGCATGTGCCCTGACTGGGAATTGAACTCATGACATTCCAGTTACACAGGATGACACTCCAACCAACTGAGCCATGCCAGCCAGGGCTCATTGTTAAATTCTTTCCAGGCATGTAGAAAGGGCCTGACACATACTACATACTACATAAGAAATATTTTTTTAAATATTTTATTTATTTATCTTTAGAGGGAAAGGGAAGGAGAGAAATATCAATGTATGGTTGCTTCTCGTGAGTCCCCTGCTGGGGACTGGCCTGCAACCCAGGCATGTGCCCTGACTGGGAATCAAACCGCGATCATCTGGTTCGCAGGCCCGTGCTCAATCCACTGAGCTACACCAGCCAGGACATAAGAAATATTTATTGAGTAGACAAATTCATAAGACATTTCTGATTTTATCATCTAAACCAATGGTTCTCTAAGTGTGGACTTTAAATGAGCAGCATAGGCATCACCTTGAGTTTGTTCGAAATGCACATGCAACCTAGTCTATCTGGGTATAAGGCACAGCAAACTATGTATGATCTACTGAGCTATTTATATGATTAACTATTCATGTTCATATGATGATGCCTGTTACACTTTGAGAACTACTGATCTAGACAGTATTACCACCATTTCCTAAATCTAAAAAACATTACACTGAACAAAAGAAGCCAGAGACAAAAGAGCACACGTGAATTCATAACCAGAATAGTGGGAATGGCCAGTAGTTCACTTGGTTAGAGAGTCCTCCCAATACGCCAAAGCTGAGGGTTCAGTCCCAGTCAAGGCGCATCCAAGAGTCAACCAATGAATGCATAAATAACTGGAACAACAAATCGATGTTTCTCTCTCTTTCTAAAATCAATCACTCAGTCAGCCAGTCAAAAAGAAACCAGACTAGTGGTTGCTTGGGTTGGGGAGAGGTCTGATCAGAAAAAAGCATGAGGGTAATTTCTAAAGTATTGGAAAGTTTTATCTAAACCTTGATGGGATGTAGATTAGGGTGCATACCATGTCAAAATGTACCAAAATGTATACTTAAGATCTGTGCATTTCACTATTTGTCATAAAATACCAACCAAACATAAAATAAAATAAATTAATGCCATTCTAATTATTTCTATGTCAGTTTTATCAGCAAGAGGTGTATTTTTACATAACAATCTTAAGATGCCCTACATGGTGCTGCATGATCTAACCCCTACTTACTTCCCTAGTATTACCTGTTACCAAGCCTCTGTCCCTTTGTATACCCTTCACCAGCGCGAAGCCTGCAGTTCCCCAGTGATACACATTCCTGTCCTGCCACAAGGCCTTCGCTCATATTGTTTCTGCTCCCTAGATGCTTCTCTTTCTTTCTTTTCACTTGCTTTAATACCCATTCTTTTCTCAGTTCTAATCCTTCTGTTTGTTCCTCAGGGGAGCCCTCCCAAATCTCACTCTATTATCTGTGTCCACGGAATCTTTTGTAGGGCTACTGTGTATGCTTGTGCAGATTTTGCCTTTAAACAAGGGTTCCCAGCTGAGGGGATAACAGCTGAAATCCAGTGTGTGCTCCACTCACAAAGCCTTGCACATAGAGCAGGGCTGAGCCAACCTGGAAGAAGGGCGGCCTGGTTCTGATTCATCAAAGGCATGGTTTGCTTGCCAACTGCTGCTATTCTCTGCTATTCTTGGTTGTTTCTGTCTTTGGGGACACTTTTTTTATTTTTAAATTATTGATTGACTGATTGATTTTTAGAGAAGAGGGGAATGGGGGGAAGAGACAGAGACAGAGACAGAGAGAGAGACATTGATTTGTTGTTCCACTTATTTCTGCATTAATTAGTGTTTCTTGTATGTGCCCTGACCAGGGGTCAAACCTGCAACCTTGGCACATCAGAACAATGCTCTTACCCACTGAGCTACCCAATCAGGGCATGCGGACACCTTTTAAAAATAGCACAAAAATACAATTTTGGCAAGCAGTAGCCCTGACCTTGTACTTCCCCTTCACAGTACTTCTCACAATGGTAATTTTACCTGTATTTGTGCAATTGTTTGGTTAATATTTGTTTCTCCCACTTAGACAGTAAGTTCTATGACAGTAGGAAACTGTCTGGTTTTGCTTATTATCAAGAATGTCCAGCTCCTGCCCTGGCTGGCGTAGCTCTGTGGATTGAGCGTGGGCCTGCGAACCAGACGATCGCAGTTCGATTCCCAGTCAGGGCACATGCCTGGGTTGCAGGCCAGTTCCTTGCAGGCTAACTACCAGCAGGGGACGCACAAAAAAAAGGCAACCATACATTGATGTTTCTCTCCCTCTCTCCTTCCCCTCTATAAATAAATGGATAAAATTTAAAAAAAAAAAGAATGTCCAGCTCCTAAAACAGTGCCTGGTACATAGTGGGTATTCAGTAAACATTTATTAAATGCATTAGACTTTTAAAAAAGTTATTGATTGATTATAGAGAGGAAGAGAGAAACATTGATTTGTTGTCCCATTTATTTATGCATTCATTGGTTGATTCTTGTGTGTGCCCTGCCAGGTGGTGGAACTTGCAACTTTGGTGAATTTGGACGATGCTCTAACCAACTGAACTACCATGCCAGGGCCTGCATAAGACTTTTTTTTTTTTCTAAGAGAGAGGGAAAGGGAATGAGAAAGAGGAGGAGAGAAACATCAATGTGCAGGAGAAACATCAATGGGTTGCCTTTCATAGGCCCCCAACCAGGGACCTGCCCCACAACCCAGATACGTGTCCTTACTAATAATCAAACCAGTGACCTTTCAGTTTGTGGGATGATGCCCAACCTGCTAAGCCACACCAGTCAGGGCAAGACGTTTTTTAATCATGGGAAAATATTAGGCTTTTTGAAGGTACAGACTATGTCTAATTTTCCTTTTTTATCTCCTCCTCCCCTTTGCAATTATCATACTGCTTTGCACATAAATGGCATTCAGTAAATTCCTCCTGATTGATTTAAAAATGTTCAAAGAAGCCACATGATGTTCTGTTCATACAAAACTGGATCTGGAAGCATATGATTACACACTGCATGAGTGATGATGAACAGCTGCTATTTATGAAGCCAAAAAGACAAAAAATGTTGAATGGATGAGAAATAGACTTCAATTGAAATGGGAAGGATTTAATTTAGCTTTTCAAACTCATTTCCTGACATGAAGCTTACAAGACTCTAGAAGATAATACCAAGAGAGGCTGTGAATTTTCATTTCCTTTATAAATAAATGATCTTCAAAAAGTTTCCAAGGTAGAACAACCACTTATTTGAAGGCTAAGGGGTATTTCTGACTAGGGTTCTCAACACTCTAATAGGGGATCGATTTTTTTTTTAAAAAGCACTTTTTGTTTTTTTAAAGATTTTATTTATTTATTCTTTAGAGAGGGGAAGGGACGGAGAAGGAGAGGGAGAGAAACATTGCTGTGTGGTTGCCTATCATACTCCCCCTACTGGGGCCCTGGCCTGCAACACAGGCATGTGCCCTAGACTGAGAATCAAACCCACAACACTTTGATTTCCAGGCTGGCACTCAGCCACTGAGCCACACCAGCCAGGAGGAAGGGGGAAAATTTTACAGAAAAGTTGCAAAAATAGTAAAGAGAGTTTACTATTAGTGTGTACCTCTCACCTAGTTTCCCTTTGTTAACATCTTACATTATCATGGTGCATTTGTCAAAATTAAAAATTGAAATACACATAACTATTAACTAAACTGCAGACTTTATTTGGATTTTCCCAGTTTCTCCAATTATGCCCCCTTTCTATCCCAAGTGAGATTTTTTTATTTCAACAGTGTATAAAAAACAAACAAGAACAACAACAACAACAAAAATAAGGACAAAAAAAAAGAAAAAAGAAAAAGAAATCCAAAAAAGTAAAACAAGAAAAAAACAAAAAAGGAGAAAAAAGATAAAAGGTCTATAAAAGATTATGTCTGTCATACACATTTGGTCTAAACTCAGACTAGAATTACATAAATCTAGAGCTGACTGAATCCCTCATCTCGAGGTAAAAGTACAATATTTCGGCTTTCCAAGAAAGTTTAAATAACATCCCTAGCTCTGCCACGTTAAAGAGCTGTGTGTCTTTGAACTGTTTCATTACACTTAGCCTTGCTTCTCACATTTGTAAAATTGGGGTGGTAAGACTTCTCCGACTGTGATGGCTCCTGAAATCCTTCGCAGTAGAATTCAATGTTAAAAACTTAAGATTTTAAATAGGTAATTAGGCTTTTATAATTATTAAATTAATACCACAAAGACCCTCTAAACTAAAGACCTGTGGTATTTTATATGTTAAATTAGCGACAAAGGCCCTGGCTGGTGTGGCTCAGTGGATTGAGTGCTGGCCTGCAAATCAAAAGGTCACCAGTTTGACTCCCAGTCAGGGCATATGCCTGAGTTGCAGGCAAGGTTGCCAGTAGGGGATGCATGAGAGGCAACCAGCCAATAACGTTTCTCTCCCTTTCTTTCTCCATCCTTTCTCCTCTGTCTAAAAATAAATTTAAAAATCTTTTAAAAAATTAGTTACATGTAAGCCGGGAAACCATTAAAGTCCTAGAGGAGAGCATTGGCAGGAAACTCTCAGATATTCCACGCAGCAATATTTTTACTGATTCGTCCCCTAGAGCAAGGGATATAAAGGAAAGAATACACAAATGGGATCTCATCAAAATTAAAAGCTTCTGCATGGCTAAGGAAAACAGTATCAAGATACAAAGAGAAGCAACTGTTTGGGAAAACGTATTTGCCAATGATACCTCAGACAAAGGTTTAATCTCCAAAATATACAAAGAACTCACTCGACTCCACTCAAAGAAGACAAGCAACCCGATTAAAAAATGGGCAGAGGACTTGAACAGACATTTCTCCAAGGAGGACATACAGAGGATCCAGAGACACATGAAAAGATGCTCGATATCGCTAGCTATCAGAGAGATGCAAATTAAAACCACAATGAGATACCACTTAACACCAGTCAGAATGGCTATCATAAACAAAGAAACAAACAACAAGTGCTGGAGAGGTTGTGGGGAAAAGGGGACCCTAGTTCACTGTTGGTGGGATTGCAGACTGGTACAACCACTATGGAAAACAGTATGGAATTTTCTAAGAAAACTAAAAATGAACGTGCCTTTTGACCCAGCAATTCCACTCTTAGGAGTATATCCTAAGAACCCTGAAACACCAATCCAAAAGAACCTATGCACCCCGATGTTCATAGCAGCACAATTTACAATAGCCAAGAGTTGGAAGCAACCTAAATGCCCATCGGTCGATGACTGGATCAAAAAACTATGATACATTTACACAATGGAATTCTATGCCGCAGAAAGGAAGAAGGAGCTCCTACCCTTTGCAACATCATGGATGGAACTGGAAAGCATTATGCTGAGCAAAATAAGCCAGGCAGTGAAAGACAAATACCATATGATCTCACCATTAACAGGAATCTAAACAACAAAACAAACAAGTAAGCAAAATGTAACCAAAGACACTGAAATACAAAACGTGCTGACAGGGTCCAGAGGGGAGAGGGGAGAGAATCACAGGGGAAAAGGGGAGGGACTCACATGAATAAGTATGAAGGACACATGGACAATAACTAAGATGGGGGGCGGAGATGGGAGGGGGTGGGGAGCACTGGGGGGGGGCAGGGCTGGGAATACAAGAAAGAAAACTGTACTTGAACAAAAGTTGAATTAAAAAAAATTAGTTACAAAGTTGAACAACAATTTAAACACACAAAATAACAAACAAATAAATAAATTTAGTGACAAAAACTGTCCTTGAATAAACTTTAGTCAGACTCCCTTGAGCCCTCCGCTACAGGAGGCTTTGTCCTTGGGTCTTTGGTGTGCCTGGTCAAGTTGTAGCAAGAATTCTGCTAAGTCAGTTAGAGAGAATCCTCTACCCTTGATATCCGATCACCCTCGATATTTGATCCAACTCCTTATGTCCCACCCTCGATATATGTCATTACCTGGCAAGTTNTTAAAAAAAATTAGTTAAAAAGTTGAACAACAATTTAAACACACAAAATAACAAACAAATAAATAAATTTAGTGACAAAAACTGTCCTTGAAAAAACTTTAGTCAGACTCCCTTGAGCCCTCCGCTACAGGAGGCTTTGTCCTTGGGTCTTTGGTGTGCCTGGTCAAGTTGTAGCAAGAATTCTGCTAAGTCAGTTAGAGAGAATCCTCTACCCTTGATATCCGATCACCCTCGATATTTGATCCAACTCCTTATGTCCCACCCTCGATATATGTCATTACCTGGCAAGTTAGTTGGGGAAGAATTTCTCCCATCCTTGATGTCTCCAGTAGGAGACACCCCTCTAGCTAACCCCCCAAACCCACCCCGTAGGAGTGTGAAGACTTCCCTCTACCACCCCTGGTTTGATAGCTGGGTCTATGAAATAAACCGACAACAGGCAGGTTAACAGGAGGAAAAGTATACAAATTTATTAATTTTTGATATTACATGCATAGGGGCATCACAGGAGAAAACAGTGAATACCCCCCAAAGCAGTGAGATTTGAGAGCGTATACAACCTCAGTAGGGGAGGGGGAGAGGGGATATATGCCACAAAGGAAGAGTAAACACTTTGGAAAGATGAATGGGCCCTTAGAATAGATACAAAATATAATAGCCACAAACCATTATATTTTGGGTATGGTATGGACATCTCTTTTTCTGTGACAAAAGTCAGTCTTCCCTAGTTGATGAAACTCTTGGGAAGAGGATTAATGACAGTTGAGTTTCTTTTGGAGGATCTGTCTTTAAGCAGATAAGGGAGTTTATAGAAAACCTGTTTTTCAAGTGCCTTCAGCTCAAAACAATTAATATACCAAAGCAGGGTATTGTGGATGGCATGTCCTGAACTCCTCCACTCCCACTCTGCTCCTCCATTATAATCCCTTCCTGAACTTGCTGTATTCAGAGTTGAGCCCTAGCTCTCCTAAGGCAATAGTCCTGACACCTATTACAATTGCCTTGAATAAAGTTCCTCACTGTTTTTAACAAGTCTCAGAATAATTTTTTTAATATTTTATTTATTTATCTTCAGAGGGGAAGGGAAGGAGAGAGGAAGAGAAACATCAATGTATGGTTCCTTGTCATTCATCCCATGCTGGGAACTGGCCCCCTCCGGGAACTGGCCTGCAACCCAGGCATGTGCCCTGACTGGGAATCAAACCGTGATTGGTTCGTAGGCCCGCGCTCAATCCACTGAGCTACACCAGCCGGGGACTCAGAATAATTTTTAACATTATAGTAATAACAAATGTTAACTAATTTCTATTTATTATCCCTGACTCATCAGAAAATTTTCAAGATATTCTTCCAAGTTTTAATAAAAGTCTTTAAAAATATTTTTGCTTTGTTATGGATAACCTACATGCCGAAAGGCATTACACTTCCACCTGTCTTTTGCCCAAATGTTTAGCACTTTTCTAAGTTTATGACTAGTAAGTAGTTCACTCCTACTTCTTAGCTCCCACTGATCCTAGACATGTAGATTAATTTGGTTTGGAAATGCTTTAGTTGATTACCCTTTATTTGTACAGCTATATCTCACAAATATGCTTCTCAACAGAAAAGGGGAGAGTGTTTATCTCTGCCCATGAAAATGTCATAAAAAAGTACATTCTTACTGAGAACAGTGGCTGACTCTGTAATAGTGTCATCTATCACCAGCTGAAGAATGCTTAGCAATGCCTGGTACATTAGAAGAGTTCAACAAATAACTGTAATTAATACAAACTTTTTTGCCCTGGCTGGTGTGGCTCACTGGATTGAGTGCTGACCTGCGAACCGAAAGGTTGTGGGTTCAACTCCTGGTCAGGGCACAAGTGCTTGGGTTGTGGACAAGGTTCTGGTTGGGATTGTGTGAGAGGCAACCATGTATCTCTTCACATTGCTGTTTCTCTCTCTCTCTCTTTCTCCCTTCCTTCCTCTACCTCTAAAAGTAAATAAATAAAACCTTTAAAAATAATTATAATTTTAGCTTTGTTATTCTTCTGAGTCTCCGTTGCAAAAACTTGTTCTATCTGTCCTGTTTTACCTTCTTTTTCTCATTCCCAACTGAGTTCTCTCTTATCTCCAAAACAAAGTGCCTTGCAATGTGCAGCTAAAGAAAGAGATAATGATATTTTGCATGTTAAGGCATCATGCAAAAATAATTCTGTACACTAGAATATAGGGGCAATCTATACTGGTTATCCATTGGACAGTGTAATGAGGTCTAAAAGAAAATATTTATATCAAGTAGTTGCTTACGGAAGTTTAGGTGCCTTCCTATCCCATTTTTACAGATGAGGACAAGGAGTCCTGGCCCCCACCCCCAAGTAGTTGTACGCAAATTCTAAAGAAAAAAGAAAAAGAGGCTATGTGTGTAGTTGTCACCGTTTTCCTTTTCCTGTTGCTCATTTGGTTTTGTGGCTTAGTGACCCATGCAACAAATCCACCGGGCTCACCAATGTATTTGGCTTCTGTCAAATACCTAAACAGGGTTAACATTTACAGAGAGAAACATTTTGGTGAAGTTTAATAGTTCCGTTGCCTTCCTCTAAAATTTTATTGTGTCTGGTGTGCCAAAAAATCTTGTCCGTCGTTTAAGGCTCATACGAAGCTGCAGATGACCATTGGTTTGGGGGCACTGGAGTTGTTCAGAGCCTTGATAATGCTTTAACAGTTTAAAAAAAACAGCACTTTGGGCTATAAATCATAGAGGATCTAAAACCATTGCTTTAGGATATTCCTACTTAAACCTTACTCAATATTGGCATGAACTGGATGAGGATAATCATTCACTGCAATAAATATTCATCAAGAATTTTGGATGCGTCCATAAAATATAATCTAGTAGCACTTCCAAATCCACCCTGAGCTACTGATGCCAGATGAAGACTACCTAGTTCTACAAACAAGACTCCGAGGAGGAGGAGCTTGAGGGAGGCGGGTCCGGGTAACCCAGCGCGAGAATACGCCCTGGCGCATGCGTACTTCTTAGGCGGTAACTTCCATTTGCTAGATGGGGGAGGTAAGTGAAAAGCAGTCTACAATTTTTGAATTTCTGGCCTTAATCAGATATTAAATTGTGAACAGTAGTGTGGATAACTTTAGAGCTTTATCCTCCGAGTTCAAAACTAAGAACACTTGGCATACACCGTTAAGTCAAAAGATTACTTCTCGTATCTTCCCCATCCCCGGGGACATAGGTGGTCTAGTCCATTCCACAGACTTTCGAGTCCTTGCAGCGGGTCGTTGATCGAAGGATTGGGCTAATTGCGACTGAAACGTCTTTGGAAGGAGGAAGGGGGTGAGGGAGCATCCCTTTGAGTTCCTCCTCTTGTTTTTCAAGGCGGTAGTGGGGAAGGGGGACGTAGGAAATACTGCCCTCGAGAGCCATCGGATCACACCTCTCCGTGCAAACTGCCCGGAGGGCGGCGGGAAAAGGGCAAGACGGGAGTAAGGAGAGGGAAGGAGCCAGGAAGCCGCGCAGAAGGGCGCGCGCGCGCGCGCCCCTTTTTCAGCAGTGTGGCGGGGTCGCACGCACGCCCGCCTCGGCGGCTGGGCGCGGTTTGCGACAGTGGGGGAAGCGGTGGAGGTGGCGGCGGCAGCGGCAACTTTGCGGCAGGCTCCGGCCGGGCTTGCTTGACGGCGGTGTGGCGGAGGCCCCGCCCTAGGCGGCAGGAACCTGGAGGGAGGCGGAGGAATATGTCCGAGAGGGAAGTGTCTACAACCCCGGCGGGAACAGACATGCCTGGGGCCAAGAAGCAGAAGCTGAGCAGCGACGAGAACAGCAACCCAGACCTTTCTGGAGACGAGAATGTGAGTTGAGCCCGGAGCAGTCCAGACGGGACTGTGTAGTGAAAGTTTTTAATTCTTTTTAAACTGTAGGAGCGGGGGCGGTCGCGCGGGCTGTTGTGGGGGGAGGGAGAGGTGTCACGCTCAGGAAAACGCGGGCGTGAAAGAGAAAATCGAACTTGTCTCAATGGGGATTTTGAGCTGGGGCAGAGGGCAAGCAGACACTTGACGGAGTGTGGTTTAAGAGAGAGCGCGGAGAGTCTGAGGGTCTGCTCTGATTTTTTTTTGCGTGGATGGGGCGGGTTTGGGCCTTTGGGAGATTTGGGGAGAGTGCGAAGCCGAGATCCCAGTTTTAAAAGGCAAGTTAGAGATTTTTCTGAGAAAGTTGGAAGGAGAGGTCAGCGTGTGATACGGACCCTTTTAAAGGAATTTAGAGACTGTGTCACGCCTAGAGTCACAGACAGCTGGATGGGAAGAGTAGATCTTAACTTACGGGGTTTTGGTGATTCTTAAAAGGGGGTTTCGTGTCTGCTCCTGTCCTGTCCGTGGAGATGAAGCATGCTGGACAGTCAGCTTGTCTTAAGGAGGAGCCGAACTGAAGAGTCGTCTTCTGACTTGAAGGGGAAAACCACCCTTGAGGAAGGAATGAGAAGGGACAATTAATCTTTTATAAGTTTTTATTAAGATAAAGAGGACAACCTGGAAGGTTTTAGGTTGGTAAAAGTAGGTGTGGGCTCATGGCCTCGCAAGTGTATTGTGTTTTGGAATTACCTTAACAAAACAGCTGTGCAATGGATCTACTCTCAACTGTGTTTGGATGAGATGCCAGTAGTAACTGAACTGACCATTAATTTTCAGCTTCTTGTTTCAATATATCCAATAAGGTCAGCAAAATGTCTTGACAGTTCATTCAAAGACAGTACTCTAAAATGCAAATCCCTTTTCATGCTTATGTGGCAATAACATGTGGATTTCTTTTAAAAAACCTTTCAAGTATTACAGGAGAGTGATGTGAGTGCATTTTCTCACATTGGTGGGTTTTAGGAATAAATACATCATCTTACACATCCAGTTCTTAAATTCTACACCTTCCTACATCACTGATTGAAGCATATATATATGACCAAAATTTTCACTGAAGAGATACGGAAAGGAACTCGTTGTAGGTAGAAGAAAGATATTTAGGGGATTGTTCAGTTTGGAATTTGGACATGAAATTTCTGGAAAGCTTAGTTTTTGAATGGTACTTTAAATCTTTTTTTTTCTGTTTGTTTTTCCCAATTTCATTACCTATATACTGTATAAATAATATTTTTTACCTTTTTGTTCCAGTCCTTAGAGACTGTTTTATTTCTGCCTTTTGTTAAATTTTTTTAGGCAGGTTAGGTTAGTAATAGGGGCACAGAATGGCTCTAAATGGTAGGTTAAAAATCTTCACTCTACTACTTACTGGATGCTTGACCTTGAGCAAGGCTAGTTGCCTCAGTTTCTTATTTTAAGAATGGAGATAATAATGGTATTTACTTACAGAAACATTTGTAAGGATTCAGTGTATGTGCTTGGAAGAAGCTTGCCTCATAGTAAATACTGTTTCAGTGTTAATTACTATTATTTATTTTATGATCACATGGTGTAAATTTATGTTTCTGAACCTTTTGTATGCTAAATAATGCAGAAATGTAATGAAAATACCAATAATTTAGACTGAAGAAAATTTCAGGATACCAAATAAATTGAAAGCCTTCTTTCATTTTGCAGACTTTTAGGGAATATATTTGCACATAAATCTATTCACAACCAAATGATTGGATTAAGCCATTGTTTTGGTACCTCCATCCTGATGGGGACTTGAACCTTTTTTGTTTTCTTGGACACTTTAATGAATCCTGTGAGGCCTTCTCAGAATATCATTTTTTAATGTATAAAATACAGTGAAAAGGTTACAAACAAAATCAACGATAAAAATCAGAAAATGTTATAATGATGAGCTGTTTTAATAAATTATTTAATTTTTTTAAATTTATAAGTAAATTTTTTAAATCAAATAGAAACAAACATTTTTTTCTGTCACAGCTACTCTTAGCCTTCTTCTGTCTACCACACCTCCGGTTTTGCTGGGTTTCTTACTTTTTTTTTTTTTTTTTAGTTTCTTGGGGTAACATTGGTTAATAAAACCATGCACGTTTCAAGTGTGCAACTCAAATATCTGCACACTTCATTGTGAGACCATCGTCCAAAGCGAAATCTTTTTGTTCCCCTTTATCCCCCCTTTGCTCTCCCTACCGCCCCCTCACCATACTGTTATCCGTGTTCATTGTTTTATGCTTTTTGCTTAAGTGCTTCTTTATTATTTTAGTTTTTGATTTAATCTTTATTGTATTTTTTCTACCATTTAATCCCCTTATATTCTCCTCCATCCAGCAATCACCACGCTGTTGTCAATGTGCTTAAGTGCTTCTTTATTAGCACATTAAGTAACGATGTAGCAGCAGGTCTGATAGTTATGATGGGCATAAACAATTTTTTGAGGTATACAACTATAAAGTGATATAACAATGAATACCTAATTTCCATTGGTGAGAATAACATGTAGAGTAACATCAGCATGTATGTTACTTGCCTATAATAGAAGGAAGGACTAAATTTCAGATAAAGTTGGTGAAAATTAAAATGCCTCCTTTTGGCCATTTCAATGCACAGGCCCTTTTAATTCATCCAGGGACCCCAGATTTAGGACATAGGTTAAGAGAAAGGAGTAAAGAAAGGGAATAGAAAACACTATAAAAATAAGTTTAGAAAAAGCCAATAAGGGCAGTGGTTTTACTTTTGAGGGAGCTGAATGACGACAAGAGGCCAAGAGCAAGTGGAGAAAGGATGGTGTTTTTAGTTGGAATTAAAGTAGCCTGAGCAGTTGGTACTAAAGATTTTATTTATTTATTTTTAGTGACAGGGAGGGGAGGAAAAAAGAGGGAAAGAAACATCTACTGTTGCCACTTGCACACCCCCAGCTGGGGACCTGGCCTGCAACTCAGGCATATGCCATGACTGAGAATCGAACCGGTGAGCTTTCAGTTCCCCGGGCCGGCACTCAATTCACTGGGCCATACCAGCCAGGGTCTTTGCATTTTTTGTTTTTTGTTTTTCTCAAAGATTTTATTTATTCGTTCATTTTTTAGAGAGGGGGGGAGAGAAACATCTATGTGAGAAACACATCAGTCAATCAGTTGCCTCTGGCTCGCCCCCAACTGGGGACCTGAACCACAGCCCAGGCACGTGCCCTGACTGAGAATCAAACCTGTGACTTCTTTTCAGGTCCCAGGCCAGCTCTCAACCCACTGAGCCACACCAGCCAGGGCGTGCATACTTTTTTTTTTTTTAATTGTGTTTTAGAGAGAGGGGAAGGGAGAAATAGAAAAACATTGATTTGTCGTTCTGCTTATTTATGCATTCATTGGTTGATTCTTGTGTGTGCCCTGACTTGGGATCAGACCTGCAACCTTGGCATATTACGGCTTTAACCAACTGAGCTTCCTGGCCAGGGCAACATGTTAAACATTGTTTTTTAAGATTTTATTTATTTACTTTCACAGAGAGGGGAAAAGGAGGGAGAGAAACATCCAACATGTGAAAGATAGATATATCTCTCACACATCCATAGGTTGCTTCTCGCACACCCCCAAATGGGGACATGGCCCGCAACCCAGGCATGCGCCCTGACTGGGAATCGAAATGGTGACCTTTAGGTTCATAGGCTGGCATGGCACTCAGTTCACTGAGCCACACCAGCCAGGGCTAAACATCTTACTTTACTCATGAAGGAACTGGGCAAGTGTTAAGTCAAACAATACAAGTTTATAAGGATTAAAACAATGTTGAGGTGACATTGCAAATGGAGACAAAACCTTTTGTTTCAGAGGAGAAGGGAAGACATTTTGAACCTCTGCTTTAAAGACAGAATTAGCACTACCAGTTATCTACAACTTGAAAAAGACAAAAGGTTGTTCAGGGGCAACTAAGAGGGCTGTTGTAATCTGGTAGCATGGTAGAATGTACTAGAGATAACGCATAGTTTCCCATTGAAACCCAAAATTGTTTTCTGCACTAGATTTTGACTGTGTAAATACAACTGAAATGTGGGAAAAAATTGGGAGAGAGTAAAACAGTACTTTCAGCCTAGGAGTTGAACTTAAAAGTTTTACTTTTTTGTATCTCTGTAAAGGCTGATTATACTTACATTGAAGTACAATTCAAGTTTTTATTAAGCATTCACTGTGCAGTCTCTCCCCTTCATTCCTTTTTCTTTCACCCCAGATAATTGGAATATTCCATAAAACACATGTCATTTTGGGAGGAACAATTTGCAGTTTTGCAAACCACCCCCAAGAACCACTGTATGATACCTTTTAGTTTTTAAGTGAAATTTTAATATACTTTTTGGTACTCTGGTTGATTTTATCCTTTACAATATAAAACCAGCTTTAGAAAGCAATAATTTAGAAATATCCCTTAAGGCAGTGGTTCCTAGACTGTGTTCTCATAGACATTAATATGCACTTCGTGAAAAAAGATTTCCTGTGGAATGTGTTTAGAAACTACTGCCCTAAGGTGATAGATTTAAATGAATCTCTTCCTAAGAACACATTGGAATATGTAATTAAAGGAAGTAGTGAAATCTTCTTCGGAGATTAGTGGTCCATTAATATACCCCAAGAACTAGAGATCAGGTGTAAATTAGTTGAATTTTCAAGGTTTTCTCCTGCCATTCCTCCATTTGGAAGGAACTTACTTGATAGAGTTTTGGAGTTCTAACATACAGGATGGGGCAAAGCAGGTTTACAGTTGAGTACTATGTAAAACGTTTTATTCTTGTATCATTATTAATTATTGTATTTTCCATAACAACAACTGTAAATCCATTTATTATTTTAGAGCTATGAGTCAAATTTCACCATACAGTATAGTATATATAGGATTTTTAAAAAATTCTGAATGGTTTTTATTATAAATAAGCATAATCTGAATGATAGCAGGATTTTCAGAAATGACATCTGAAGCAGGAAGTAATAGTACTACAGCTTCAGATGGCCACTCCTCTTCCCATAGGCTCAAAACTGAGCAACAATCAAGTAAATATATTGTAAATTATATGAAAATATGTTATAAATTATAAGACATGCAGTTAAGACAGGTTTAGGAGTCAAGCCCCTGGGTTTGAACCCCAGCAACCCTAATGTGCAAAAGACTTCTTAGGCTCTCTTTTTTGTTGTTGTTTTTCTTTTTATATTTTGTTCTCTTTGTTTTCTTATTTCCTTCTACTTAGGCTCCTTACACTTCTTATTTCACTTTATTTTTTAATCTTTTTGAAGATTTTAGTTTTAGCAAGAGGTGAAGGAGGGAGAAAAAAAGGGAGAGAAACATCGATGTGTGGTTGCCTCTCACGTGTACCTTCAAATGGGGACTTGGCCTGGGACTCAGGCACGTGCCCTGTCTGGGCATCAAACCAGCAGCCTTTCGATTTGCTGGCTGATGCTCAGTCCACAGAGCCACACCAGCCAGGGCAGCATCTCTTTCACGTCTTATCAGATGGTACCTTCTGTGAAGAGCTAAAAAGGACTAATGTGTTGTTATTTAAAGGCCTTGTTATTGGTAGTGGGGCGTTTTTTTTTTTTGAAATACCAGATATCCACAAAAACATAATGTGTAGCTGGGTTTTTTTCCTTTGGAGATAGGAATAAAACTTTCCACTACTTAAAGACCTAATTATTTCTTCAGTAGTTGCCCAGTAAAAAAGAAAAGTCATTTGCTGCTGAAGTATAGTATTGCTGTTTTATGTAATTTTTTCTCACTTATGCCTACAGGATGATGCTGTCAGTATAGAAAGTGGTACAAACACTGAACGCCCTGATACACCAACAAACACGCCAAATGCACCTGGAAGAAAAAGTTGGGGAAAGGGAAAATGGAAGTCAAAGAAATGCAAATATTCTTTTAAATGTGTAAATAGTCTCAAGGTAATGTGCAGAATACTAGGCTGCAGAATTATTTCTTAGTGGTAATGTTTTTATGCTCAAGGTACTGTTGTCAAGTTAAAAACATTTTAAAATTACAGTACTTTGAAATTTTGATTTTATAGTGCAGACTGAATACTGCATAGTTATAATCCATTCCACATTTGTTTAGCTTTTTGTTTTGTCTTAAATGGTTAAAAACACAAGCCACTTTCGCCTGCTACTGAAAAAAACTCATTAACTTTGAGCCAGCATAAATTGAAAGAGATGCCTTAGTTTCTGCAGTTAAAAAAATTAACTTTAAAAATGTTTTTCAAAGATTTTATTTATTTACTTAGAAGAGAAACATCAATGTGCAAGAGAGACATAAATCTATCTGTTGCCTCACACAAGCCCCCAGCTAGGGACCTGGCCCCCAACCCAAGCATGTACCTTGACTGGGAATCAAACTGGCGACCTTTTGATTCACAGGCTGGCATTCAGTCCACTGAACCACACTAGCTAAGGCTTCTCTTTTGTTTTATTTGCAATTGTTTTAAAAGAAAAGGGTATACAATTTTTAAAATTGTTTTTTAATTTTTTATTTATTGATCTAGAGAAGAAGGGGGAGAGAGGAAAACATCAATTTGTTTTTCCACTTTTTTTTAAAAAAAGATTTTATTTTTTAGAGAGAGGGGAAAAGATGGAGAGGGAGAGAGAAACAGATGTGCCAGAGAAATATTGATCTATTTTTTTAAAAGATTTTATTTATTTTTAGAGAGAGGGGAAAGATGAGAGAGATCTCCCGCACGGGATGTCTGTGTGTGGTTACCTCTCACACACCCCCTACTGGGGACCTAGACTGCGACCCAGGCATGTGCTCTGACTGGGAATCGAACCGGCACCCCTTTGGTTTGCAGGCCTGTGCTCAGTCCACTGAGCTACACCAGCCGGTTTGAAACATTGATCTATTTTATTGATTGATTGCTTCTCCCATGCACTCAGCCAGGGACCTGGTCCACAACCCAGGCATGTGCCCTGACTGAGAATGAAACCACGACCTTTTGGTCTCCTGTAGACCCATTGCACTGAGTCACACCAGTCAGGGCTGTTGTTCCATTTATTTATGCATTAATTGCTGTTTTTTGATCCCTGACGAGGAAACAAACCCACAACCTTGGCTTAATTAATGATGCTGTAACCAGCCAGGGCCTTTAAAATTTTTTTGACTATTCAGTATTTATAGAAAACAAGTAATTGGGGATATTTAAATTACTGTTTCCTTGTTTATAAAAGGGATTACTGGTATTTATTTTAAATGTTTTTCTTTTACATATATTCATTTTTTATTGTAAATTTGGGGTTACTGTCCTTATGCTGAGCAGAAATTTGCATTATATTGTGCATATGTAAGTTAGAATCTATTCTAAACATTTAAGTATACTTTCAGGTAAAGTCTTCAGAAAGCATAAGCAACTATGAGTATGCTCAAATTATTTGTGTAGCAAAATTTATTAAGTGTGCGTGAGATTATACTCTTGAAGGGGGTAAATCTCAGTATATATTGTTTGAAAGGTAAAGTGTCTATTATGGTTTCATGTTAAATTTTAGTTAATCTATTTTTAGATAGTATGTCTGGAAGGTTGCTTTAAGTGTCAGTTAAATATTTTAATTAAATATTTCAAAGCTTAAAGCTATGGCTTCTCAAAGGGTAAGAAATTAAAGTTGTTAGACTTTTAAAGTAAAAACAGTACCTTTAAGTGAATATGAAAGTTACTGTTATGCCAAGAGATTGCCAGTAAAATCCTGAGACTGAAAAATAGCTGTGAACAGAAGTGAGTACTTGTTTTTCGTACGCCTCCTTATAGCCACCTTATAGCCACCTCCTGGTAGCTGAAGGTGTAGTCCATGTGTAGTCCTTGGTCTTCTCTGTACACCTCCTATAGCCACCTCCTGGTAACTAAAGGTGTAGTCCGTGGTCTTCTCTGGCCCCCACTATTCAATTACCAAACTTGTTTATTACAGAACTTGGGATTTTTTTTCTTTTAGGACACAAATTTAAGGTTATTTAAAATTGTTTTTATAGCACTAATGGAAAGCAGTGATTTGAGTAGTGTCTGGTATGTTTCATTTTACAAGGGAAAAATTAAACCTAATAAAATTTAGCCAGTGCTAGAGAAGCAGTAGCAACTCTTACCTAGGTCAGTTGTTAGTTTCCAGTTTCAGAAAAATAGTGTTCTTATGTCCTGAGAAATGCATCTGCCACAATAATTCAGTTTTGATTCAGAAAAATATGGTTGTATACAAGAAAATGGAAGGCAAATATCAAGATATTTTCATAAATCAGTGCTTGTTACCTAACTTCTTATTTAAGTCTTTGACTATATAAATTTTATCATATACTAATATTTTAAAATGTGAAAAGTGGACAAATGGATATTTTCAGAGTTAAAAGTCAGTTTATGTGTTCTGTCACAAAACAGTGGCTTCCATTTTTGAAAACTGTTGTAAGGGGGATGGTCAGTTTATTACCACTTTTTGGTTTCTAAAATATATTGATTTTTCTTATTGCATGGTTATTTTATAGGAAGATCATAGTCAGCCATTGTTTGGAGTTCAGTTCAACTGGCACAGTAAAGAAGGGGATCCACTAGTGTTTGCCACTGTGGGAAGCAACAGAGTGAGTATTAAGGGATCTGTTTGGTTTTTGGTTAGATTATTACAATAGATTCTGGTGTTAATGTAATAAATGCAAGGGTGTTTTAAAGGGTGCTTAAAATTTTTTTTTTTAATTTATTGATTTAAGAGAGAGAAACAGCTACTTCATTTATGCATTCATTGGTTGATTTTTTTTGTATGTACCCTGACTGGAGATTGAACCTGCAACCTTAGCATATTGGGATGACGCTGTAACCAGCTAACGTACCTGGTCAGGGCTTAACAGTAATGATTTTGAGATAAATTTAGTGTATCCAGTTGGACATTATTATTCCTTTCTGTAAAAATGAAACATTCTAGACATTGTCTAATTAAGCCTAGAATTCATGACTGAAAATACATCTTTATTTTACATACTATTCCCAATTGTTCACAAAACAGGTTTCTGTTTATATTTTGTGTTAATAATTTGTTTTTGAGTTGTTGAAAGAATTGACATTGCTCTTTTGGAAATGATTGTAATAGTTTATCATTCTAATTTGTACAAGAAGTCTGATTACTTAATGCCTCTGTATAAATGCAAAGCATAAATCCAGTGAATACACATAGTAGTTGTTGAAAGTATTTTAATTATTTGCAGTAAACATTTAATTTGTTTTATTTGAGGAAGCCGAGAGTAACTTGATCTGAAAAAAGTGCATGAAAAAAACCATGCTGGCACTTTTTTCTTTAACCATGTACATTTATTTAAATATTTATTTATTTTAAAGGGAGAGAGAGAAACATTGATCAGCTATCTCTAGCACATACCCTAACCCAGGGACTGGTCTCACAGTCCTGGCATATGCCCTGACCGGGAATTGAACCAGTAACCTGTCACTTTGCAGTACGGTGCCCAACCAACTGAGCCACACTGGTCAGGGTGCTAGGCACATTTTTAACGTAAATCATTATTTAACTTTCTAGTTGAACCAGGGGCTTAGCATGTGGATTCTAAGATTTATTCATTCATTTAATTTACTTCTAAATAAGTGGAGAACAGGAGTCTCCCTATGTGCTTTCTAGAGCGTCTCGTGTTATCAATTAAATGGGAATCACTTCAGGGAAAAATTGTTTCTAAGTTTTTATTAGGTGACATTCTGGGTGTTCATCAGTATTCTAGTAGGAGTGAGGAGGAAGAATCTAGAAATAGATTGGTGTATTCAGGAAAGAAAGATGGGAGAATGGACTAGTCTGAATATGGGTTGACAACAGATACAAGTTACTTCGTCTACCTTAAGCTCAAGAGGGAAAGTGAGGTGAATCTGAGAAATGTTCCATAAGTTATTTTAGTTGAGTAAAATAAAATTTTGTGCTGCTTTAGTATTGTGCTAAGGTTTTTAAAGAAATAAAAGAACATAGCCAAGGCTGGTGTGGCTCAGTGGATTGAGTGCCAGCTTGTGAAACAAAAGGTCACCAGTTCAGTTCCCAGTCAGGGCACATGCCTGGGTTGGGAAGTGTGTGAGAAGAAACTGTGTACTACTTACACATTTGATGTTTTTCTCCCTCTCTTTCTCCCTCCCTTCCCCTGTCTCTAAAAAAGTAAATAAATAAAATCTTTTAACAAAAATAATAAGAGGCTAGAGCCCTGGAGTCCCAGCCGGTTACAAACCTAGTTCTGCATTCTCTGGCTCCTTCTTTCGTTTCAACATGACAGATGCTGCTGTGTCCTTTGCCAAGGACTTCCTGGCAGGTGGAGTGGCTGCAGCCATCTCCAAAACAGAGATAGCGCCCATCGAGCGGGTCAAGCTGCTGCCGCAGATGCAGCATGCCAGCAAGCAAATCACCACAGATAAGCAATACAACGTCATTATAGACTGTGTGGTTTGTATTCCCAAGGAGCAGGGAGTCTTATCCTTCTGGCGTGGTATTCTGGCGAGGTAACCTGGCCAGTGTCATCAGATACTTCCCCACCCAGGCTCTCAACTTTGCCTTCAAAGATAAATACAAGCAGATCTTCCTGGGTGGTGTGGACAAGAGAACCCAGGTTGGGCACTACTTTGCAGGAAATCTGGCATCAGGTGGTGCTGCTGGGGCCACCTCTTTGTGTTTTGTGTATCCTCTTGATTTTGTCCATACCTGTCTAGCAGCCCATGTGGGCAAAGCTGGAGTCGAAAGGGAATTCAAAGGCCTTGGTGACTGCCTGGTTAGGATCTACGAATCTGGTGGGATCAAGGGCCTGTAGCAAGGCTTTAATGTGTCTGTGCAGCATATCATAATCTACCGAGCTGCCTACTTCGGTATCTATGACACTGCAAAGGGAATGCTCCCAGATCCCAGGAATACTCAGGTCTTCATCAACTGGATGATTGCGCAGTCCGTCACAGCAGTGGCTGGGTTGACTTCTTACCTGTTTGACACTGTTGCCGCATGATGCAGTCAGGGCGCAAAGGAACTGATACCGTGCACACAGGCATGCTCCACTGCTGGAGGAAGATTGCTTGTGATGGAGGAAAGCTTTCTTCAAGGGTGCATGGTCCATTGTTCTCAGAGGCATGGGTGGTGCTTTTGTGCTTGTCTTGTATGATGAAATCAAGAAATTCACATAAATTATTTTGTAGTCATCCTCTCCCCACCCTGTGAACAGGCTTGCTGTATTATGTAACATATCTTGAGCATTCTTGACAGACTTGTTGGCTGTCTATTTATCAATGGCAACTATTTACTGGTTGAAGATGAGAAGCAATAATATTCATCTAACAAGGTTTCTCTTAAAGCCATTTCCATGGTGATGGTGGGACTCAATTATATTTTTCATTTCAGTCACTCCTGATAAACAACAAATTTGAAGAATAAAAAGTATCTGAAATATTTTTTTAAAAAGAAGAGAATGTGACCTTTTTAAAAAGATTTTATTTATTTTTTAGAGCAAGGGAAAGAGAGGGAGAGAAACGTCAGTGTGTGCTCTCCTCTCACGAGCCCTCCACTGGGGATGTGGCGCACAACCCAGGCCTGTGCCCTGGCTTTGGTTCAGGCCAGCACTCAATCCACTGAGTCATATCAGCCAGATTAAGAGAATGTGATTTTTAACGTGTACTGTTTCCTATTGTCTGTGGTGCATTTTTAATGTACAGCTTCTTTGTGGCCACCATAATGGGAAAGCATCTTTAGACCAAAAGAGGATGCAGAATTAATAGAATAAAACAGAATTTGTTATAGGGTAATTTACTTACGGGAAGATTGGCCTGAGTAGATAGACTGCCCGGTTTTGAACCATTCTCTGCTAAAGACTCCGATTTCTGTACTGTTTTTATAATACAACTCAGGTACTATTGATTGACAAGACAGAGGGACAAGAATGCAGTAGTGCCTGTGCCCATACTTCCCAAAGGTCAATACTGTCACCAGTTTGATATTCATCCGGGCCATTACTAACAAAGTATTAGGGTTACATTTTAGGGAACACAGACAATCATTAACTGGAAAGCTTTCATATGCTTATTAAGGACATTGAGGTTAGTCAAAGGTCACAGCATGAATGATAGAGATGGGTTTTGTTCATAGCTATGTCTATACACCTATATTTTCCTTTTTTAAAAAATTGAATTCATTGGGGTGACATTGGTTCACAAAATGTTTTTTCTTAATGTTGATACTCGGTTCTCAATCAAAATTAACTTGCTAACAGGGAGTTAGTATTACAGTATTTAATATATTCTGGAAATTAATGTAGTGCTTTAGACTTTATCATGTCTTCCTTAAATTAAAGGAGCTATTTTCTTTTTCTTCTTGCTTTAAGAGGAAGAGAAAGGGAAGGAAAAAGAGATGGAGGGAAGCATCTAACAATTGCCTCTTGTGCGTGCCCTGGACAGGAACTGAACCCACAATGAAGGCCTGAGCCCTGACAAGGTGTCCTTTTGCTTTGCAGGATTATGCCCAACCCACTGAGTCACAGTAGTCAGTGCTTAAAGGAGCTATTTTAAAAAGAATAGTTTCTGTAGTATCTTAAAGATACAGTTGTGACTAAAATATGTTTAAAACCTAAAAATGTGTTTCTGTGTTTGAGATGAAATGTGCTGTGTTTTGTTTTCATTAGGTTACTTTATATGAATGTCACTCACAAGGAGAAATCCGGCTATTGCAATCCTATGTAGATGCTGATGTATCCTTTCTTGAGTTTTCAGTATCTTTGGGTAAAGAAATTGACTTTTCATAAGTACACCGAACCTTTTCTAAATTAATTAGTCCTCTGAAGTTATATTCTTTGTTAACCTTAACTAATGCTATTTCTTCACAGTCATCCAGGAAATTTCTGGTATCTAGTTATGTAGTTTTCCTAATTTCTAGAAATACACTGTAGATATTAGGGAGGATGGTACAGGTGGCTAGAGTTGAGTGTTGGAAATCCAGTAATAGACAAATGTTGAAAGAGTAGCTAAAAAACCTCCTGTTTTCTCATTGTTGTTTTGTTTCCAGATTATAAGAGAAAGTTTATTTAGAAAGTTGCAGAGGTAGTAGAAGTGAGCCAGCTAGGCTATGTAGGCTCAGACAACAAAGTACAGAAGCAGAAAAGGGCCCTTGGCCCTTAGGAAAGGGAAAGCCAGAGGTAACACATCTGGGAGGGAGAAGAGGGGGCAGGGAAAGGCTTGGGCATACTACTGGGGTTTGTTTGTTTGTTTGTTACCTTGTCAAGAATATTATTTCAAAGTAGTTATGTTGGTGCACTTGGGTTGATCAGAAGCTAGGACTGGCAATCATGTCAAGTATTTGATCCACAAGGACTACAGGGAGAAAATACGCATGTCCAATTTGTTTAGGAAACAAAATATTGCAAAACATGGGTTCATAAAGAAAAAGATTAAAAAAGCCAAAGGGTTAGATAGAAAATAAGATGTTTCATCTAGATCTATTTGAAAATTAAGCAAACAAGAAAAGATAATGACTTTCGGTCTTTCCTAGATAAATACGGAAAGAAGTGACCTGCAGCCATATTGGGAAGGTCTCACAGAGGAAAAAGTGGAAAACTGAATAGTTAATCATTTTTGTCTGGAGGCATATAGTTAGAAGTATTGGCATAGAGCAGAAGTCTGCAAAGAATAGCCCCTGGGACTGGCCATCTGTTTGTTTTTGCTTTTTTAATTGAGGTAACAGGCCACCTACCTGTTCTCGTAAATCAGATTTTGTTTGGATATAGCCATACCCATCCCCTATGTATTGTCTAGCTGCTTTCAAAACAATTATGCAAACAGCTAAATAGTAATCAAAATTGAGTGGAAGACTAGTTTTGTTTGATCATTTGGTAGAGATTTTAAACCTAAAAGTCACATTGCTTAAATCTAGTAGTGTAAAGAATAAGACTTCTGTGTCAAAAACTTTAGCATTTCTTTGGAGGATTCCATGTATTGTAACTGTTGACCTATTTACTTGTCAGAAACAAATTATACTTCTTAACCAGCATTTTGTAGGCTGATGAAAACTTTTATACTTGTGCATGGACATATGATAGCAATACAAGCCATCCTCTGCTGGCTGTGGCTGGGTCTAGAGGCATAATCAGGATAATTAATCCCATAACAATGCAGTGCATAAAGGTGGGTTTTCTGGTTAAATTGTACATCTGCTTTCTTTTGAATACAGATCTGTGAAACCATGTCATTTTGAATTTAAAACTAAAGGAATTAAATGACTACAATTTCTAATTTAATTTGTATTTTGCTTATTTCATCCTTTAGACGAGTCTTAATCATTTAAAAAATTTATTTATTGATTTGAAAGACGGAGGAAGGAGGAGAAAAAGAGAGAGCAACATTAATTTGTTGTTCCATTTATTTATGCATTCATTGGATAATTCCTATATGTGCCCTGACTGGGGATCGAACCTGCAATTTTGGGGAATGTGATGACACTAACATGTGAGCTACCCCACCAGGGCTATTTGCATTAGTTTCTTTCCTTCTGCCCTGCCTTATTCTGAGAAGCTCTAAATGAATAATAAAAGGAGAGTGAGTCCATCTTTCAAGACACCCTAACTAGAGTTAAAGGTTGGAAGTTGATGCTAAGTGTTATATGTCACTTGAAAAGTTTTTTTATCCCAAGGACACAGAATTACCTGAGAATCTGTCAAATCTTTGCCTTTCCTCTGCTGATGCAATCATATTAGATTATCTGCATGTGGGATTTGAGCGTCTTTTTATTTTTTTCTTCAAGTTTGTTGGGTGATTTAATATGTAGCCAAGGTCGAGAATCATTACTCTAAGTGAAACTATTTTTTCATTCTCTTAACATTAATGAAAAACAATTTATAATTATTTTTCTTAGCAAAGATTTACTTACAGATAGCTATTTTACAGTAGAATTTTTATATGAAAACTGATGTGTTTTAAATTTATTATAGCACTATGTTGGCCATGGAAATGCTATTAATGAGCTGAAATTCCACCCAAGAGATCCAAATCTTCTCCTTTCAGTCAGTAAAGGTAAGAGAAGATAATGATTTTTGTTTGAAGGGGAAAATTGTTCTAAGGGGGAAAAGCCATATTTAAAATAATTTAGAACAGTAAGTTTTACTAAAAAAAAAAAAAAATCACAGGCTACATTAGCATCCCAAACCAAGAACTGGGAAAAGGGACCGTAAAATGCACTGTGACATCGTATAGGAGTAAAATAATTGGTGCTGAGGATTTGTTTTGTCACCCTTACTTGCTGTATTGCATTTACAAGATGGGTTTGCAACTACCACTCTCTCCCGTAGTATTAAGAAATAATGCATCTGAAAATCCATATTACCTTTATATGTAAAAGCTTTTGTTTTATAAAGGATCTCCTTTAGAATTTCTTAAAAAGCAAAGTTCTGCAGAATAACCTCTTTGAGATATTTTTCATACTTTTAGCTTTGCCTTTCTCTGTATTCCTATATCAGCATTATAAGTTTATTCTGATTCAGACAGGCTTCTTAATTTTTTCTGAGCTCTCTGAAATTATTTGGGTTGTTATTGCTATGTTCTGTTCTTGATTGTGCTTATCTTTTATTTATGAATTATTACTCTAGTCAAGTTTCTTTTCTTATTTTTAATTACTGATTTTAGAGGGAGTGGAAGGTGGGGAGAGAAACATCAGTTTGTTACTCCACTTATGTATGCATTCATCTGTTGATTCACAAGAATCACCACTGTGCCCCGACCAGGGATTGAACCTGCAATCTTGGTGTATGCGATGACAGTAACCAACTGAGCTACTGGGCTGAGGTCTCATTTGTTTTCCAAAAGGCTTGTCAAATATATAACCTCTCCTCCCCAGTCTTAGGAAAATATTTATTTTTGGAAATTGACACCTAAGAACTGATAACCTTTTTAAAAAAATTATTTATATTTAAGAGAGGCAAGAGAGGAAGAAAGGGAGAGAAACATCAATGAGCTGCCTCTTGCACATGGCCCTCAAATCAGGCATGTGCCCTGACCCAGAATCTAACTGGTGACCTTTCACTTGGTGAGACACCAGCCAACTGAACTACCCTGTTCAGGGCCTGATAACTTTCTTGATAACAGTAGTTGGGGTCAGGTGTTACTTTACAAGTAATAGAGGCTGTAATACCTCTAATACCTCATTTGTTCTAAGTATTCCAACTTTTTAATCCTGTTCTTCCTCCATTGTGTCAGAGCATTTTTTAATCAAACAGCTTTTCAACTAAATAGGAATTTTGCTGCACACAAAACCATCATGAAAGTGAAAGAACAACCTACAGAATAGGAGAAAAAATTTTTAAAGATTTTATTTATTTGAGAGAGTGGGGAAGGGAGGGAGAAAGAGAGGGAGAGAAATATTGATGTGTGGTTGCCTCTCATGAGCCCCTACTGGGAACCTGGCCTACAACCTAGGCATGTGCCCTGACTGGGAATTGAACCAGCAACCCTTTGGTTTGCAGACCGGTACTCAGTCCACTTAGCCACACCACTTAGCCACACCATATGACAATTTCACACTAGTCCTATATGTGTAAGGATTCTGTTCTTAGTCTTTACTGTGCATAAGTCCAAACTTGTATAACTTTCACTTCTTTAAAGAGGTTTTGAATGTCCACAGTAAATGAATGATAAAAATTTATCTTAATTTTTTTATGTCTATGCTAGATCATGCTTTACGATTATGGAATATCCAAACAGACACTCTGGTGGCAATATTTGGAGGTGTTGAAGGGCACAGAGATGAAGTTCTAAGTGCTGTAAGTTGAAAGCTGCAGGCAATGACTTTAAGGTGCACATAGTTGCGAACAATCTCCCCCCGACCCTTAACCCTTCCCTTAAAAGAAAGTATATGGTTTCTTTTCATATAGCCAGCAGTCACACCTTTTATTTGTGACATGCAAGGTTTTTCTCTTAAAGGTGAAGGAATAAAGCAAGTAAGGGTCTTTGTGTTTTACCTGTACTCATGCACTGTTTTATATGAGGACCAGGTTCTCATGGAGGAATACCATGAACTTTTTTTCTTTTACTGATCTAAAGTCACCAAGTTAACTTTTGCTGTTTCTTAGTTATTGAAGGAAAAGGTTAAATTAATTAGCAGTTAAGAAACTTCATCTTTTATTTGCAGGAATTGTTTTTTTGTGCTCACACTGAGTTTTAGATAACTCTTGTTGGTGGCATGGTGTTATGTGATGATGTACGTGTTTTTAATCAGGTTTCAGATTTTGACATTATAATTGGAAGTACTAAATATTCCTATAGTTGCAGTTTGTATGCTTTCGTAAAAGTCGTGCTTACTTGAAGATACAATGCCAACTGGGCTTTTCTAGAAGTTGAAGTAGTCTTCATTTGGCTCCATTTGCGAAAAAGCCAAGACTAGCATTCTTCATTAAGAATTTTAAATTAGAGCTACTGGCTTTAATGGTGCCTTATTGCTTTTGACAAGTGAGATAATTAGGAAAAGTAGTAGCAGCCAGGCTTGTGAATTTGTTAGCTAATAAAATTATGTAAGTTTCAGGTGTAAATTATGTAAATTACAGTTCCATAATATGTCATCTGCATATTGTATTATGTGTTTATCCATCCAAAGTCATCTCCTTTCATCACCATATACTGTTTTTTCTTTTTTTATTTCTTTATTTTTTTAATTTTTATTTAACTCTTGTTCAAGTACAGTTTTCTTTCTTGTCTTCCCAGCCCTGCACCCTCATCTTTTTTTATTTCTTAAAGTGAGAACAGGTGACGGTCTGTATTTCTTCTCTGTAATATAGCATTCAGTATTAGAAGGAAAGATGCATGAAATTTTCATTAACACATGTACCATACCAAATTAAACAGCATATCTGTGTCACAGGGTCTTATCCATGAAATAACGTTGTTATAATATACCATCTGTTAGATGCCTATTAAGAATTTGTAAATTACAGATGATAAAACTTATTTTTTAAAGGCATTTTTAAAAAGCCATTTAAAAGTGAGCTCTAAGATTAATGTAACTGAAATTTTTGACTTAGATATACGGATGAAATTTCATTGGTTTAAGGAGTCATGGTAGCTTCACAGACAGAAGTCAGTTTCATTGGTTGGTTAGGGTTGGACAAAGAAAAGAAATAAAACTTCAGGTTTTGTGTCATACCTCAGTATTCAGTTTACTTTCAAAATCAAGCAAAGGAAATATTTTAAAGTTTGTTGAAAGATAAAATGAAATTCAAACACTGTGCATTCTTTGCCTTTCATATTGTATAAACTCATTCACTATGGTGGTGACAAATCACATAAAACTAAATCTTAAAAGTAGTAAAAACTCTTATTTCCTGCATAGGTGCAACCCAAAATGTTAGTGTTGTGGTTTCCACAGTACTCTGCATCAGGTGAAAATTGAGTAGTGTAATTAGAAAAATAATTTAAATAGTTAACTTAAGCTTTTCTGTTTTACATACAGGATTATGATCTTTTGGGTGAGAAAATAATGTCCTGTGGTATGGATCACTCTCTTAAACTTTGGAGGATTAATTCAAAGAGAATGATTAATGCAATTAAGGAATCTTATGATTATAACCCAAATAAAACTAACAGGTAACATTTGTGGCATTGAAAACAAGTATCTTTCTCATGCTATTGAATTGATGAATTTTACCTTTTCCAAATTTGTTATGTAAGTCCCCAGCACTGAGTTGAAGAGCCCCCTTTTTAAAAATACTTGACATACCATAAATTCACCACTGATTTAATCTAATGTATTTATGGTTCATTTTTCAAAATCCCCTTTAAATTGTGTCTTCTCTAATTTTGTAGCACATTATACTCATTATGTATTTACGTTGTATGTGGTGGGCCTTTTAATTTAATTTATAAAAATGTTAAGCCTCTTAAAATAATTGTGGAATAGAGCAAAGGACCCTTCAGAATGTAATTAGCATTATTAGTCCACAGTGTAAAATTTAATTCAAAGTAGTAAATCTTTTTTTAAAAAATATTTTATTTATTTTTAGAGAGAGGGGAAGGAAAGGAGGAAGAGGGAGACAAACCTCAATGTGCAAGAGATAATGTCGATTAGTTGCCTCTCAAAAGTCCCCCAGTTGTGGACCTGGCCTGCAATCCAGGCATGTGCCCTGACTGCAAATTGAACTGGTGACCATTTGGTTTTCAGGCTGGTACCCAATCCGTTGAGTCACACCAGCCAGGGTAAATCTTGTTTTTTAAATGGGGTTCTTAGCTTTAATTCATGTTAATATAATGCTTCCCTTGTTTCATTAAGTGGAAAAAAATTCAGAAGTGGAGCCCTTGCTCCATGGGACCAAGAGGTGGGGACTTTGCTATTTTTATATATATATATAGGGTCTAGCAGAAGTAATACCTGCCTGAGTGTCATTGGTAAGATAATAATATGGGTGTATTAATTTATAGTTTTAATTTGAACATTTTACCTAAAATATCATATAGTATGCTTAAATGTGATATTGTTTTGTTACAGAATTACATGCTTATGATTTTGTAAAAAAACGTTTTGTAATAAAAAAGGGATGCTGTTTGTGCCAGACCCTGTGTATATAATTTTTTTTTAATTTATTGATTTTTCAGAGAGAGAGGAATGGAGAGAGAAAAACATTAATTTGTTGTTCCACTTAGTTGTGCATTCATTGGTTGGTTTTTGTTTGTCCCCTGACCAGGGATCAAACCAGCAACCTTGGTGTATTGGGATATGCTCTTACCAACTGAGCTACCCAGCCAGGACCTTCTTAATATAGTTTTGAAATGCTAATACTTTCACTATAACTGTCATTTGTCTGTATGTTAACATTGTTTGCATTTTTGTTTTTAGCAAAGAGCTAGAATTTACTTTTTGGTTATAAAGCCAGACTATTAATTAATGTTGGTTAAATTTGTAGCCATCAGTAAATATTTCAATGCACTAACATTCATCAAACCTCAGTGGCCTCTAAGGATTCATATAACTTTCAGATACCTATTTTAAAGCACCAAGAGTTAGTATAGTACTGTAGTTATGGTTTTCTATTTTTTGAAACTCAGGAATACATAGAAATTATATTTCACATTTTACAGAAAATAACAGTGAGCTATAGTCTTCTTGAGAAGTTTAACCATAGGTTATAATATGTATTTGATTTAAAAACAATTAACATAATTATAGCAGAGTTAAGAACTTACATCAGATCATTAATAACATTTTAATGTTTTAATAAAGAAAAGATGCCAGAATTTGTACTGGAAGGAATGTTAGAAATGATTCAGCCCAACATTCCTTTTTATATACATGAGAAAAGTAAAAAGAGGACCTGTGACTTACCTAGGACAGAACTGATTCATGGCATGTCAACAATCTTCTAGAGTTATTTCGGTACAAAAAATAAATTATTACATTAGAAATGTTGGGTATACTTTTCATTAACTATAGAATTGGTAGCAACTTCTAGTTAATGGTCTTCATGCACATTTTAAAACAATTTTTGTTTATTGATTTATTTTTATTTTTAGAGAGGGGAAGGGCGAGAAAGCACTATCGGTTTGTTGTTTCATTTATTTATGCATTTATTGGTTGGTTCTTGTATGTGCCCTGACCAGGGATCGAATTGAAACCTTGACGTATCAATGCTTTAACCAGCTCAACTATACCTGGCCAGGGCTTTGCACAAACATTTTAAAGGGATAAAATGGCACCATACTTTGTTTTTCTAAATACAGGCTAAGTCCTAACTAGTAAATGTCAAATTCCTCTCAGTAACCATTTTCAGAAATTACTGCTGAAGGCAGAACTCTCATGTAATCTTAATTTTAGAAGACTTTGGAATATACCATTGTTCCTAGAAAAATGACTATCTTTTGAAATAATGCAGATGTGTTGACTTTCATAGACTAATGTTAAAGGACTGAGTAGGTGTTTTCTGCGGAAAACTTACAGTTCTGTAATCAGATGTCTTTGCTTGTTATCCGTTAAATAGCCAGAAGTGATTAAATGTGGCCTGTATATATCATACATAGTAAGGTAGGAAGCTGCAAATATTTTTTATTATATATTTTTCCCATTACCATTTATCCCCCTTACACCCTGGCAGCTCCAGCTTTTGCAAATGAAATTTCATAAGGTAAAAACAAAATTGAATTAACAGCTGATAATATAATAACATATAGAAGCAAAAAGGAGTAAGACTTTAGCTCTGTATAAACAGATAAGAAGGTAATCAGTTTTCTAGGAACAAAGAAAAAATAGTCATATATTTTATTTTTCAAAATTTGATAACTCCAAAAGTAAAAATTAGTGTAATTCTACTATACTTTTTTCTCTTAACTTTTGACATTTCCATTTCAGGCCATTTATTTCTCAGAAAATTCACTTTCCTGACTTTTCTACCAGAGACATACATAGGAATTATGTTGATTGTGTGCGATGGTTAGGTGATTTGATACTTTCCAAGGTATGGTAATTGCTGTTAAGCTGTACTTCCATTGTTCGTGTGAGTTGGATCTTTTTAGGGAGCACAGTTTTTTATACATTTTGGTAAATTGGATGGCAGATGGGAAATTGCTCTTTTTTTTTTTTAAGTCTCATATTTTGATAGGGTTGGAAAGTTGCTGGCTTAAAACATCCCAATAGATTATTATAATTTGTGCTCCAATAAAATGAAAAATGTTAATTTGTATGATGATAACTGTTGTGATTTTCAGTGTTATTGTAAAATAACCAATATTTAAAGCCATTACTATTAGGATTTTTTTTTTTAATGTTTGTGTCCATTTCAGCAAACTTTTACATATAAACACAGACACCTGGAGTTGGCTCATGGGCTGTATAGTTTGCCAACCCATTCTCTAGAATGTTGATATTTATATATATTTAATTTTTGCTGCTAATTTAGAGAAGTTGTTGGTCATGTCATCTGAACATTTAGGATTGTCAAATTTGGAGAAATTGCTATCCAGTTTCTTTTCTGGTGTGGATTTTAGGGCACTTCACATTTTCTTGGGCAGAGCCTTTTTTTTTTTCTTTCTTGACCTTGCAGATAGTTTTACCTGTTCATTTTTTTTTTCTTTTTACCTTTTAATCTTTAAATTAGAGTCACAGGAAGTTTCAAAGATAGTGCAGAGAGGCCCCATATTGCCCTTCCTCGAATGGTTTTATAATTGCAACACAGTATCAGGTCTAGGAAATTGACATTGTATAATGTGTTTGCCATTTTATCACATGTGATTTTGTCATGTCAAGAATGTTACAGCATGGGGCCTTTTAAGATTGTGGTTTGTTTTTTTTTTGGTGTTTTTTTTTTTTTTTTTTTTTTATTCATTATAATGCCATCCAAGTTGTTGTGTGTATCAGTACTTCTCCCTTTTTATTGCTCAGTAGTATTCCATGGTATGGGATGTACCACAGTTTATTTAGCCATTCATCTATTGTGGGACATTTTGGTCCTTTCCAGATTGGGGCTACTACAAATAAAGCTGCCAATGAACAATTGTGTACAGGTTTTGTGTGGACTGACTTGTAAGTTTTCATTTCTCTGGGATAAATGCCTAGAAGGGCAATTGCTGGGTCATGGTTAAGTTTATTTAGTTTTTTAAGAAACTGCCAAACTATTTTCCAGAGTGGCCGTCCCATTTTACATTCCCACCAGAAATGTAAGAGAGCTCGAGTGTCTCGGAATCTTCGCCGGCATTTGGTATTGTCACTATTTTTTATTTTAGCTGTTCTGATAGGTGTGTAGTGATACCTCATCGTGGTCTTAATTTGCATTTCCCTGATGGCTAGTGATGTTGAACATCTTTCATGTGCTTATTTACCATCCATATATCCTTTTCGATGATGTCTCTTCATATCTTTTGCTCATTTTCTAATTGGATTGGTTTTTGTTTTTATTTTTACTGTTGAGTTTTGAGAATTCTTAATATATTCTAAATATGAATCCTGTGTCAGATACGTAGTTTCCAAATATTTTCTTCCAGTCTGTAGCTTGTCTTTTCATCCTCTTAACAAGGTCTTTTGCAGAGCACGTTTCTAATTCTGAAGAAGTTCAATTTATTGATTTTTTAAAAAGTATTATTTTATGGATCATGCTTTTGATGTTATGTTTAAATGCTCTTTACCAAGCCAAAGATCTTAAAGATTTTTTCCTGTGTTTTCTTCAAAAACTCTTTAAACTGTTACATTTTGTATTAAATATATGATCCATTTAAAGTTAATTTTTGTATGAAGTTTAGGTAGAAGTTTATTTTTATCTATAGATATCCAATTGTTCTAGCACCATTTATTGAAAGACTGTTCTTTCTCCTTTTAAGCTTTTGTACCTTTGTCAAAATTGTTTGGCCGTACTTGTGTGAGGCTGTTTCTGGTTTTTCTTTTTCATTCCAGTACTCCGCCAGTACTACACACAGTTTTGATTACTCTAGCTCTGTAGTAAGTCTTGGAATGGGTAGAGTGATTTCTTCTATTTTATTATTCTTTTTCAAAATTATTTTAGTTATTCTAGTTGTGCTTTGCCTTTCCATAAAATTTTTAGAATAATCTTGTCTATATTAAAAATCTTGCAGGAGTTATTTGGGAGGAGGGAGGCTTTTGATCAGAATTGTGATAAATCTGTATGTCAGTTTGGTGGGGAGTTAGTATCTTTACTCTGCTTAGTCTTCTAATCCATGAATATGGTATCTCCGTTTATTTAGGTGTTTGATTTTTATGATCAGTGTTTTGTAGTTTCAGTATGCAAATTCTGTACCTGCTTTGTTGGATTTAGACCTAAGTATTTTTCCTTTTTTTAAGTAATTATAAATGGTATTTCTAATTTCTATTTCTGTGTGTTCATTGTTACTATATATTAATACAGATGATTTTTGCATATTAGTCTTGAATCCTGTGACCTATTAGACCTTATTCTAGGAGTGTGGTGGTGTTAATTACTTGGGAATTTCTACATAGAAGTTCTTATCATCTGCAAATAGGGACAGTTTTCTATTTTCCTTTCTGATCTGGATGCTGTTGCCTTTTCTGGCCTTATTGTACTGACATACTTCCCATACTACGTTGATTAGCAGTATTAATATAGCAGACATCCTTGACTTATTTCTGATATTAAGGGGGAAAATTTAGTATGTCACAATTATGTGTATTAGCTGTCTGTCTTTTGTAGATATTCCCTATCAAGTTGAGAACTGTCCCCTTTTAAATTTTTTGAGTTTTAGTATGAATGGGTGTTGAATTTTGTTAAATGCTTTTTCTTCATTAGTTGATATGATCATGTAATTTCTTCAGCCTATTAATGTAGTAGATTTCATTGATTGGTCATTGATTATTGATACAGCTTTGTATCCCTGGAATAAGTTTATTTGGTCATGCTGCACAGTTATTTTATAAGTTGCTGAATTCTCCTTGCTAATATTTTGTTAAAGATTTCTGTGCCTGTATTCATGAGGTTTTATGATGCTGACCTCAAGTTTTCTTTCTATATTGTTTTTGTCTGGTTTTTGTATCAAGAATACTGTTTTCATAAAATCAGTTGCAAATCTACACTTGTATTTTCTTGAAGAAATTGGTGTTAATTCTTTAAATTGTTAATAGGATTCTCAAATCATGTAGGCCTAGAAAATTTTGAAGGGGAGTTTTAAAATCACAAATTTAATTTCCTTAATAGTTAAAAGTCTATTCAAATGAACTATTTCATATTGATAAGTTGTGGTAGTCTTTTTAAAATCTCTTTTTTGTTTGCTATGGGTATACTTGTATTTTGCTAGTTTCTTAAGGTGGGAGCTTAGGTTATTGACTTGACTTTTCTTAGGTTATTTTCCGTCAGCACTGCTTTAGCTTTTATCTCAGAAATTTTGACATGTGTTGTTTAGTTACTAAGTGATTTCTCTCTTTTTTGATTTTCTACTTGTTTTATTATTGAGAGACTCCTGTTGAAGTCTCCAGCTATAATTGTGGATTTTTCCCTTTCAGTTCTTGATATCTCACAGCTCTGTTGGTTAGTGTTTATACACTTACTGTTGCTGTGTCTTGGTGGCTTGACCCTTTTATCATTATCTAAAGTCCATCTTAGTCACTTTTACTTTTGATTGATGTTTGCATGGTATATCCTTTTCCAACTTTTTACTTTTAATGCACACATATCATTATATCTGAAGTGAGTTTCTTGTAGGCAGTGTATAGTTGGGTCATGTTTTTTAAATCCACACTGTCTAACTTTTAGTTGCTATATTTAGGCCATTTACATTTGAGCTTTAACATATCAGTTATCACATTGTCTGCCATTTAAAATTTTTTTTTTTTAATTTTGCTGGGTTTTTTCTTCTAACTTCCCATAGGTTATGTGAACATAATCATTCCTTTTTGATTTGCTTGTATTTTTTAGTATATTTCTTATATTTCTTTGTTTAGCTTTTTTGGTGTTTGCCCTAGATGTTACTGTATATGTGATATGCATGTGGCGCATACATTTGACCATTGAACAGCATGACAGTTTCACTCAGGTGTGTCCAACCTTTTGGTGTCTCTGGGCCACACTGGAAGAAGAGTTGTCTTGAGCCACACATTAAATACACAAACACTAACAAAAACTGATGACCAAAAAAAAAAAGGTTTTAAGTAAGTTTACGATGTTGTGTTGGGCCACATTCATTGCCATCCTGGGCTGCATGTGGCCCATAGGCCATAGTGGGGCACCCGGGGAAGGATTCTGACCCCCACACAGTTAGAAATCTGTGTATAACTACAGTTGGCCCTCTGTGTATGTAGATGTGAATTTCTAACTGTAGGTCAAAAATAACCTTTTCCTCCCCCTCCAGAAAAGTCCATGCTTTGGTGGACCTGCACAGTTCAAACCCCTGTTGTTCAAGAGTCAACTGTAAATCAGTCTACTTAACTCTGTATCAGTATTTCACCCTTTTCGTGAGGTGTGGAAACCTTACTTTTCTTTACTTTGTCTTCTATTTATGTAATTGTCTTAAATATTTCCTTTACAATGAAGAACTGCATCAAATAGTATTACAATTTTTGCTTCAGCCATCAAATAAAACTCAAGAGGGAAAAGTGAATATTGTATTTACTCATTTTGCTTTTTTTGTTTTTTTTTCTTGATGTTTGATATTTCAAGATCCCTTAGATTATTTCTGTTATGTTCATAAAACTTCCTGGAGCCATTCTTTGAGGGTGGGTCTGCTGGTGACAAGTTCTCTTAATTTTTCATAGTTTGAGGATGTTTTCGTTCCCCCTTAATTCCTTAAAGGTATATTTACTGTATATGGGATTTTGTGTTGCAGTTCTTAACTGTTTGAAAAATGTTGTGCCCCCTCTTTCTGGTCTCCATGGTTTCTAATGAGAAACCTGGCATCCCTAGAGTGGTCCTTTCTGTCTTAACTGCTTTCAGGATTTCTTTTTTGTATGTAGTTTTTTGTAAGTTTGTGACATGTCTTAATACAGATTTATTTGAGATTATCTTTTTGGGGTTCATTGAACTTTCTGAATCTGTAGTGAGTTTGTTTCTTGTTTATAAATTGCTCATTGAAGCATCTTTATAATGGCTGCTTTAAAATCCTTGGCAGATAAGTTGAGATGTTCATGTTTCTTTTAATAAACTAATTTAATTATTTTATTTTTATTTGAGAGTACATTTATTAAAGCTGGGGACAGTGAAACAAAGGAAGGGTTTAGGGTAGAAGAAAGGATAGGAGAGAGCCTGGTGGGGTTGCTTTGTCTCTCTAGAAATGTTAAAGAAGTGAGCCAAGGTGAGTCTGCTATTGACTCACTGAAAAGTTGGAGAAAAGAGGTCTTGGAGAGAAGTTCATGGGTTTTGCTGTCCACTGTTCCCCTGGTTGCAAATCCCATGGGGACCCCAAAAGAAGAGCATGAGTGCACTCCAAGGAGGGCACTGAAATTTGTTTTTAGGTATGACAAGTGGTTTTTTATTAAGATCTTGATATTTTGGATATTATGTTACAAACTCTGGATCTTACTTAGATCTTCTACAGCAGGCTTGCTCTGATAAATTTCAGCTGTGGAAGAGGAGCATTGTATCATGATTGGTAGGTAGCAAGGGGAGTTAGGTTCCCCACTCTGTTGACTTGGCAATGATATTTCATTACTGATGGATTGTGAGTTCAGGCTTTCCACTGCACTTCAGGTGACACTACCCTAGCAGAAGGGGCTGACAGGACTCATTACTGCTTCTTAGGTGATCTCCATTGACACTGCAGGTGGTAGGTGGTTGTGCATGTCCTGTCTCTTCTAGGCCTCCTCTGCTACCACCCCAGCCAGAGAAGAAGTCGGGGTTACTATGTACTAAGATGCTTAGTTACCACCTGAGAAGGGATTCCCACTGGGCCTTTGCTGGTTCATGTGGGGCAGGTCCACTGTTTTTTTCTGTGGAATTTAGCTATAGTAGAGCATTTGTCTGAAAACACTCTTTCTTGCTAGGTTCCCATTTTTTGTTCTCTTGTAGAAAGCAGGCTGTTGGGGTGAACAGTAGGTTTTATTTGTCACTTCACTTGTTAGAATTGTCGAGTTGCTGGCTTTTCTAGCATCAAGCCTGAGACACATAAATGAGGGAAAAGAAAATCAGGGAACTCAGTTTCCTGCATGTGCTAGGATTCCTGATGTCTGCCTCCTTTCTACCTTTCAGACTTTTAAGTTGTACTCAGTGGGACAAATAGAGAAAAAGTATATCTGTTCTGTCATTTCGGAAGTTAAAGTGCTATAAAATTTCTGCTCCTAGAACTTAGATGATAAGAAAGGATTTCTGCATTTTAGGTGGGAGGCTAAATAAACTCAATGAACTATTGGTTGCCCAAAAAGTCCTTTACGATTGTTCTGTAAAATAAAGGCACATTTTTTCATTTTTACCAATAACTATAGATTGGATAATTTTTTTTACTAATAGATTTGGATATTTTGAGTATGTCAGCTATCTCCTACTATTGGCTTCCAGTGCGTAGAGGCCAGGGGCCCTGCTAAACATCTTCCAATGCATAAGACAGCCCCACGGCAAAGAATTATTTGGCCAAAATGGCAGTAGTACCAAAAAGCTTCGCAAACCACTTTTGACATGTTCAGTAGTCACACCACCTTCTTCATACACTGCACAAATCTTTTTTTTGTGCTTCAGTTGCATTTTTACCTTTCTTGAAATAATAAAGCATACAGTGAAAGTGTTGCTTATTCCATCTTCACTATTAAGTTGGCTGCACAGAAATTCGCCAATTATGAAAAGTTTCTTTTAATGCATTCTGACATGACAGCTGTCACAATACAGTCTAACAAAATGTAGACAACTAAGCACTATTAGAGCTATCGTATGGAAAAAAACATAATGGACTTTTTGGGCAAACCAGTATATTGGTGGTTCTCACATCTGGCTCTGCATTGGAATCTTTAAGGAACGTTGTAAAAATAGATTTCTAGACCTTACTTAGATGCCACAAATTGTAAATCTGACACAGGGACCTAGGAATGTGTAAGTTTTAAAAGTTCTCTAGGTGATTCGAAGTGCACCCATCCGTTAGCATGGATAAATGCTCTCCATCTCCCTGTGCTTTAGTTCTCCATGGAAAGACTACTAGCATCCTTTACCCATGTAGTCAGTAAGAGGCACTTGAATAGCCATTTATACTTCTGCTTCAGCCTCCTATCTCAGAGATTCTGAATCAGCAGGGCTAGGGCCAAGATGAGTTGAGAAAACTGCAGGCTGTCAACCTGGTTATACACTTAGGGGTGTTCAGACCAAGTGATTTGTCCAGTGCTTTACAGTAAGGAACTTGTAAATATATAGCCCTGGGGTTTTATATAATCTAAAAAAGGCAGAGAAGACAAAAAGCATGTTGCCCCCACCCTAATCCTCTTAGCCCTACTGTTCAGCTGTTTAAATGCCAGTCAGTACCTCAGGATTGCCACATGTGATTATGTAGGCTTTTTCCTGTGGAACTTCAGGAAGCAGTCTTCGCCTATACCAGCAGTTTTTAGTCCTGGCACCTATTGAGGCACCTTGTGAGGTGTTCAGCAGCATCTCTGGCCTGTATTCAGTAGAGACCAGAGACATTGCCAGGTGTCTCTTAACTGGTAAGCCTTGGACTTACCCTGTAATCTGAGCAGTGCTCCCTGTTCTGCAAGTTATCTTCCATTACGTTCTCTACCAGTTGCTGCTTAAGTATAATGTGTGCAAAGATTGGAAGATAGAGATGATAGGAAGGTATAATAACTCAGTCTATTTCAATTCCATCCCCATATCATGTCTTAATGTTAAATCATTGCTTTTATGCTTTTTATATAATCTGATCTCTAAGGTACTTTCTGTGAATTCATTAGCTTTCCTGCTGTGTCCCTACCATGTAGCACGGACACTGGGGATGAGGGATTAATAGTTAACCAGATAAAGGGAACCAGGTGGGGCTAGAAGTGAAGTGAGCAGTTGGATAGGGAGAGGTGGAAGTAGTGAAGCAAGCAGAGCCACATTGAAGAGCCATGTAGTCTAATACAGTGTTTGTCATTTTCCCTTTCCTATAAAACGCTTCAAGTCTCTGGATGCTAAAGTGTCTAGAGCTGAATTTGGTTTGTTTTGGAAGAGAAATTGTGACTTCCAAAATGAATAACCCCCAGACAATATAATGCTTTTGTATTGTCAGAAATATGTTGGTAGTCAGACTTTTTATCCTGAAATGTGAACATTGAGTATAAATAGAAATGAATGTATATCACTGTACTTAGTAGATGGATAACCAGATTCTTTGAGCTGTCAATCCTACAATGATAATAGAGAAAAAGCTTTGTTTCAATATTTATAGTTCAGTTCTACAAATAATATTTTTTCTTGCCTCTTTTTTTAAAGTCTTGTGAAAATGCCATTGTGTGCTGGAAACCTGGCAAAATGGAAGATGATATAGATAAAATTAAGCCCAGTGAGTCTAATGTGACTATTCTTGGGCGATTTGATTACAGCCAGTGTGACATTTGGTACATGAGGTTTTCTATGGATTTCTGGCAAAAGGTAACATTTTTACATTTTGAAATTATTTGACTTAAAGTTATGGTAACTTTAGTTTTCTCTGTTGTGCATTCTGTTTCTTTTAAGAAAGTACCTTGATGTTTTGTATTAATTGCTTTGGCCTTTGATGTTATTCCGTCCTTGTGGTGCTGAACACCATCTGCAGTGCTTACAAACGAAATTGGCAGATGTCAGTGGTGGCAGTTAGGTGTTTATTTTCTACAACATCTGTGACTGAGGTGTCATGTTTGGTGATTCGAGTTAATATTTTTATGTGGCTTTTTCTCAGAAGAACTTAAAATTTAAAAAAAAAAGGGAAGAGACAAAATACTGGTCATCTAAAATTTTAAATAAATTTGGTATTAGGATTTTGTGTTAATGAATTACCTGGGTATTTATAAGAAAGTTTTTGCTATAGTTTTTTTATAGCTTTTGCTGTAATTTTAAAGAATACATATGTATAGTATAAATTGTAAAGCCTTTTATAAATTTGCAACATGCTTTCTTATTTACTCAAGGTTCCTCTTTGAAGCATAAGTTGCTTATTTTGCACTTTCAAATCAGAAATGTAAAATGAAAAGAAATAATCCAGTGCATAGCTAGAGGCTAGGTCTAAAGTTTTTCCCAAATAAGAAAGATGCCTTAGAATTGCTTGAAATCTTTAAGGCTTATTTTAATTTTAATTACTTGGTGTTTTAAAAAATGTCTATACAGATGCTTGCATTGGGCAATCAGGTTGGCAAACTTTATGTTTGGGATTTAGAAGTAGAAGATCCTCATAAAGCTAAGTAAGTATTTAAAAGTTCCTATTTATAATTTTTGTCTTCATAGTTATGCCATATAATAGAAGAAGTGATGTCACTACAAGTAATGTCATTACACTTGCAATGTCATCTTTAACTTACTTGTAACATTTACATGTCTCAGAGTGTTTTTAAGTATTTCTTTTTTATTCTAATGATCATTTTTCATGAGTACCTTGATCACAAGTTATTTCTTTTTATATAAGTTGTATGGTGCCTCTTGAATTTAAAATACACCCACATTTTATGAAATTTGAGATTGAGATCTTAGTGAAGTGTATTCTGGTTCCAGATGCTTTCTGTATAGTTTGGAACATCTTTTCATTTTCTGATTCGTTGTTTTAAGTCAGATACTGACAACATTACACACGTATGGTATTTAACCTGCTGTCGTGTTTTCTCCCTAGATGTACAACACTCACTCATCAAAAGTGTGCCGCCGCAATTCGACAAACCAGTTTCAGCAGGGATAGCAGCATCCTTATAGCTGTTTGTGATGATGCCAGTATTTGGCGATGGGACCGGCTTCGATAAAATGCTTCTCCTAATCAGATTAGAGTGTGTTTTCTATGTACAATAGAATTAATGTATCTTGCTAGTAACGGCACATAGAGCATCTAGAGTTGTCCTTCAGCGTTCAATCAGGCTGAGCTGAATGTAGTGATGTTTACATTGTTTACACTTTGTACTGTCTCCTGCTCAGACTCTACTGCTTTTAATAAAAATTTATTTTTATAAAGCCATGTGTTATTTTAGTTTATTTTCATTGTGATGAAAAGAAATGTTTAAAGTAATAAAATTATGCCTTATCTTTTTGAAACAGTCATTTTTGTAGTGTGCTTAACTGGAGAAACTTATACTGTATAAAGTAATAATTATGTTAAAATTTTATAGAGTTGTAACAGTAATGTTTTAATAACCTCTCTTTACAGTTAAAAAAAATCCTGCTTTCAATTTACAACTTGCTCATTAGTCATTTTAGTGGAAATCATATCATTAGAGCACAGGAGTGTAAGATATGTGGAAGCTTAAGTGTAGTGGGTTAAAGAATCAAAGAAATGGGAAGTATGTTCACACAGTGAGTTACTGTCCCCTTTTCTGTCCCCTGTTGGTTAAGAGAAGTAATAGATTGAAGAGGTCATAGGGTTAAGACTAGATGGCTATTTTGTCCCAAATACAGGATGTTTTGCTTATTTATGGACAAGAAACAGTAGCAAGAATGAAATTGAGATATAAAGTCCAGAAAAATCCCAAAAGAGGACCAAGATGACAGATGAAGGGGTTAACCTGAAGCAGAGGGAATGGAGAAAGCCTGGGTGATCATGAAGGCAGATAGGTAAGATGAGGGGAGCCAAGGTGACATACAAAAGGGTGAATTTTTTCAAGTTTTTAGAATCATGAGTGTTTCTCTATAAATTTTTCCCTACCATTATTTAATACCTTCCTGGGTATTTGCTTAACAGCCTAGTATGCAAGTCTTTGTGTATCTCTCTGATTATTACGTTTATTTGTCAGAATTAGTTACGAAAGGAAAGGGTATTTTCTGGCCCCTGTGGCTCAGTTGGAGTGTTGTCCCGTAACTAAAGTCAGGCATGTACAAGAGGCAACCAGTCAATGCTTATCTTTCTCATGGATGTTTCTCACCCTTCCTTTCTCTAAAGGCGTGAAGAAATGTATTCAACTGAGGGGGCGTGGGAGTATCTTTTAGGTATATCTTACTAATTATGCTATTACCGTTGTCCCATTTCCTCCCTTTTAGTCCCTTCCACGCTCTACCATCTCTCCCTCCAGTATTCCCCACCCCTTAGGTCATACATATAAGTTCTTCAGCTTCTCTGTTTCCTATACTATTCTTAACCTCCTGTCTATTTTGTACCTACCAATTATGCTTCTTATTCCCTGGACTTTTCCTCCCATTCTCCCTCTCTCTGCTGAGAACCCTCCATGCAATCTCCATTTTTGTGATTCTGTTCCTGTTCTATTTGCTTAGTCTTTCTATTTTGGGGTTTTTTTTGTAGGTTGTTGTTTTTAGTAGTGAGTTTGTTGTCATTTTACAGTTTATATTTTAATCAGTTCTTTCTTAGATAAGCTCCTTTAACATTTCATATAGTAAGGCTTGGTCATGACGAACTCCTTTAACTTGACCTCGTCTGGGAGGCACTTTATCTGCCCTTCCATTCTAAATGATAGCTTCGCTAGGTACAGTAATCTTGGATGTAGGTCCTTGCCTTTCATGACTTGGAATACTTCTTTCTAGCACGTTCTTGCCTGTAAGGATTCTTTTGAGAAATCAGCTGATAGTCTTACGTTAACTCCTTTGTCAGCAACATAGTCTTACGGGAACTCCTTTGTTGGTAACACTCTCCTTTTCTCTTGCTGCTTTTAAGGTTCTCCTTTAATCCTGACTAATGTAATTATGATGTTCCTTGATGTGTGCTTCTTTGGATCCAACTTTTTTGGGACTCTGAGCTTGTTGGACTTCTAGAAGTCTGTTTCCTTTGGGAGATGGGGAAGTTCTCCCTCATTATTTGTTCAAATAAGTTTTCAATTTCTTGCTCTTCCTCTTATTCTTCTGGCACCCTTATGATTCAGGTGTTGGAACATTTAAAGTTGTCCTGGAGGTTCCTAAGCCTCTTCTCATTTTTTTTATTGTTTCTTCATTCTATTCCAGTTGAATGTTTATTTCTTTCTTCTCCAAATCACTGATTTGAGTCCAGGTTTTCTTCCTGTCAGTGTTGGTTCCCTGTGCATTTTCCTTTATTTCACTTCGCATAGCCTTTACCTTTTCCTCTATTTTGCCACCATACTCAATCATTTCTATGAGCATCCCAATCACCAGTGTTTTTAGCTGTGCATCTGATAGGTTGGCTGTCTCTTCATCGGTTAGTTGTATTTTTGGAACCTTAATCTGTTCTTTCATTTGGGCCATGTTTTTTGTCTGGGCCACCTGTTCCGTAGTAAGGGTTGGAGCCTTAGATATTCACCAGGGCTTCACCACTTTGCTACATTGGGCGCTGCATATTGGGGAGGGGTCAGAGGGAACAATGCCACTTGCTTAGCTCTAGTCCCACCAAGAAAGTATCTTTAGTAAGGTTGTGCTGATTCACTTCTTCCAACAGTGTGTGTGAATGCCGATTTCAGTTACATTCTTAGTTTCTGTGTAGATCAGAGGTCAGCAAACTGAAGAAGCTAAATTTTGTGAACCATATAATCTGCTTCATGTCAACATAAAAACAAGGATAATAGCTATTAAAGAACCCTTTAATAGCTGAAAATTGCTGAAACTTTGAATCATCCAACTAGCTCACAGTCATCATCACACAGACAAGCTGCTCTGACAGTTGAAGCAATGTATAATACACAGAGACCACTAAAGACCAGATTTTGGAGTTACCAGACAATACAAAAGAACTTTACTGGTTTGTGGCAGTTCTTCCACTGAGATTGGTTTTGTTTGACATATAACTCCAGCGCCTAGAACATTGCCTTGCACGTAGTAGGCACTCAATAAATGTTTGAATGAATGAAACAAAACATGGCAATCACAAAAATGAGCATGCAGTAAGTCTACCAAGACTGAAAAAGACAAAAAAAAACTTGTAGAGATGAAAAATATAATTGCAGAAATAAACTCAGTGGATTGGTCAGACGATTACATACAATGAATGGAATTAGTGAATTGGAAGAGTTCCCAAGAATTACTCCAATGTGGCATAGAAAATCAAATGGAGGATATGAGGTTTTAGAACCATAAGGGTAAGATGAAAAGGTTTAATGATATATTTGGAGAACCAGGAAATAAGGGAAGGCAATATTAGAGAATTATTTAACTTGCTACCGTGATAACTGCTACCTGGGCATGTGTGATAGAGCTAGAGATGGTTGGTGGTTCTGGCTTCTTGATGTCATGTCTCCCACCTTCGATAGTAGTCGTAGTCACTAATGTGCCAATCACTTCAGTCTCACCCTGATACATATCATGTCCTGAGAGAAAACTTCTACAGTTTATATCAAGTTGGACCAAGGGCTAACCGATACCATATCCCTGATACGTATTGCCTTTTGTGGTGAGACAAGGTGTTTACAAGGACAGCAGCTTTTTAAAGGCCACCCTATAATTTATAGGACAATAACGTGGAAGTCTCTGGGTGGTTTTTGTTTCTTGAGCAATGATAACAATTGGCGTCCCTGTATTATGGGTCTACCCAGTACCTAATGCTTGATCTAAACTTTCTTTGCCAGGCATTTACGGTGAGTATTCCAGTGCCTTGAGTGAGCCTTGAGTTTTCCATTTAATTCCATATCATGGAGCCCATTTTTTCCCTGAATTACAATTGCACTTTGGATAGTGAGGACACTTTTGAAAGTGCACAGTTAGCTCATCGGGACCTCTAACCCTAAACTGGACAACACACCCTGTTCAGTGGAGGTGTTAAGCCCTGTGACATTTTTCTGTGCAGGCCAAGATCATTATTACTGCTCCCAAGGGAGCTAGAGTCATGATACAAGCCAGAGTTTGGTTGTGTAAGGGACACAGGGCTCTCACCTATGGATTTCAGAACGAGGTCTTTCTGGAGCCTCCTGTGCTTCATGAACCCCTCACCCAGCTCTTAAGGAAAGAAAAGTAGATTAATTCAAGAGGAACAGGATGCTATCGGTCCTATTTCTAGTCCTGAAGAAGGTCAGCTTCATAATTTGCAGGGCCCAGTGCAAATGAAAATGCAAGTTCCTTGTTTCAAAAGCTGGGGAAGGCAGCATTAAAAAGAAATAAAGCTTTTCCCTTCTGTGATTTATTTTGCAACTTGTCATGGTATTTTCAAATTTGCTTTTTAATGTCATTGTAAGTAAAGTTAAATTTTAAGTTATTAGCATGAATTTTGATGTTTGTCTTCATATTGTATAATGACAATATTCAATGCAAACCTAAAAAATACCATGTGGAATCACTGAAATTACATAATTGGTATTTTGTGGTTCATACATTCATGTGTATTTTGTTCTTTTTTAATTTTTTAAATATATTTTATTGATTATGCTATTACGGTTGTCCATTCCCTCTCCCTTTATTCCCCTGCATCCTGAACACCCCCTCCCACCCGCCTTTCCCCCCTTTCCCCCCTTTCCCCCCTTTGGTTCGTGCCCATGGGTTGTACATATAAGTTCTTTGGCTTCTACAGTTCCTATTCTATCCTTAACCTCCCCTGTCTATTTTCTACCCACCGTTTATGCTATTTAGTCTCTGTACCTTTCCTCCCTCTCTCCCTTCTCTCTCCCTGACTGATAACCCTGCATGAGATCTCCGTTTCTGTGATTCTTTTTTTTAAAGGTTGTATTTATTTATCTTTAGAGGGGAAGGAGAGAGGGAGAGAAACATCAATGTATGGTTGCCTTTCATGCATTCCCTGCTAGGGGCTGGCCTGCAGGGAACAGGCCTGCAACCCAGGCATGTGCCCTGACTGGGAATCGAACCATGATTCTCTGGTTCGCAGGCCTGCTTAATCCACTGAGCTACACCAGCCAGGGCCCATTTCTGTGATTCTGTTCCTGTTCTTTTTGCTTTGTTTTGTTTTTGTTTTTTTAGGTTCGGTAGTTAATAGCTGTGAGTTTGTTGTCATTTTACTGTTCATATTTTTATCTTTATTTTCTTAGATAAGTCTTTTATCTAAGAAAATTTCATATAATAAGGGTTGGGTGATAATGAACTCCTTGAACTTGACCTTTGGGAACCACTTTATCTACCCTTCTATTATAGATGATAGCTTTGCTGGATAGAGTCATCTTGGATTAGGTCCTTGCCTTTCTTGACTTTGAATACTTCTATCTAGCGCTGCTTTGCCTACAAGGTTTCTTAGGAGAAATCAGCTGATGTCTATTGGGAACTCTTTTGTACGTAGTTACTCTTTTTCTCTTGTTGCTTTTAAGACTCTCATCTTTAATCTTGGCTAATGTAATTATGATGTGTCTTGGTGTGTTCCTCCTTGGGTCCAACTTTGGGACTCTCTGAGCTTTGTGGACTTCCTAAAAGTCTATTTCCTTTGCCAGGTTGGGGAAGTTCTCCTTCATTATTTTTACATATAAGTTTTCAGTTTCTTGGTCTTCCTCTTCTTCTGGCACCCATATGTTTCAGATGTTGGTACGTTTAAAGATGTCCCGAAGGTTCCTAAGCCCCTCCTCATTTTTAAAAAAATTTTCTTCATTCTGTTCTGGTTGAATGTTTCTTCATTATGTTCCAAACCATTGATTTGAGTCCTGAGCTTTTTTTCCCAAAACTGTTGGTTCCCTGTAAATTTTTCTTTATTTCACATAGCTCAGCCTTCATTGCTGCCTGGGTCTTTTTTATGCTGTTGAGGTACCCATGAGTTCCTGGAGCATCCTGATTACCAGTGTTTTGAATTGTGCATCTGATATGTTGGCTATCTCTTTATCACTTAGTTGTATTTTTTTCTGGAGCTTTGAGTTGTTCTTTCATTTGGGCCATTTTTTTTTTTTTGTCTTGGCATGCCTATTTTGTAGTAAGGGATGGAGCCTTAGGTGTTCACCAGGGCAGGGCAACCCACGTGGCTGCATTGTGATGCTGTATGTGGGGGAGGGGTCCAAGAGGGAACAGTTCGGCTTGCTCTGCTCTGCCAGCTTTCAGTCACTTCTTCCTCTACCCACAAGCAAATTGGGCCCTTCTGATGCTGATTCCCCAGAGTGCGCGGGCTTGTATCCATTCTAGGGCCCCGTGGGTCTCCCCAACAAAACTCTCCTGTGAGGCTAGGATTTTCTCCCGCTGCCATCTCATCCCCCACAGCTGTTTTCAATCAGAGGCTTTGAGGATTTATTTCTCCACTCTTGGACCCTGGGTTGTGCAGTCTGTCTAGCTCCCCAGTTGTTCCTCCTGGTTTATCTGCATGAGAATGTGAGACCACACAGTCCTCTCTGCTAGGCTACCTGTCTCTGCCCCTCCTACCAGTCTGGATGAATGTTTCTTTAACCCCTTGGTTGTCAGACTTCAATACAGTTCAATTTTCTGTCAGTTCTGGTTGTTTTTGTTTTTAAATTTGTTGTTGCCCTTCTTTTGGTTGTGCAAGGAGACACAGTGTGTCTACCTATGCCTCCATCTTGGCCCGAACTCCCTATTTTGTTCTTTTCAGTAGAATGGTAATGCTGGACAAAAGTAACTCAACTTTTCATCTCACTTTGATAAAAAATTTAATGGTTTTAAAAAGATTTTGCTTATTTTTAGAGGGGAAGGGAGAGAGGAAGAGAGGGTGAGAAACATTGATGTTCACTTCTCGTACACACCTCAATGGGGACTGAACCTGCAATCCAGGCATGTGCCCTGACTGGGAATCAAACTGGTGACCTTTTGTTTAATGGGATGACACCCAACCAAGTCACACCAATCAGGGCTCTTTTACTTCTTGGTATCACACATTCTACCAACATTCTCTGCATCTGACTTACTGCTGTATAAGGACAAACTGAGAGGAAAAATTGTTGCTTGCCTTACCTTTCCCTTTCCTTTGTCACTATCTTCGGTGTAAGTGGTTTGCTAATAATACAAAGAAGTAATGTAAGCAAGGATGAGGTTTCTTGGTTGGTTCAGTTTCTTAAAGTGTCCTATCCAAACCAAGTTCTGGTTCAAATGGAAAGCAATGCTTTAGGGCTGTCAGCACCCTTGCCTACTTCCATTCTAGGTGTGACACACTTGTTCTGAGCCTTACTGAAAATTGCACACATTCTGAGTCCATTAGAATTCTGTGCTCAGAGGAAATTGCAAATGCTGTGTGTGAATAGGGAGGCAGGGCCAGCAGACATGCATACTGTACTTATCCCTTCTATGCACACATGCTGCATTTGTCTCATTGGACTTTTCTTAAAATAAAAGTTCAAAAATAAAATTAAGAATGTCGAGTTACAAACAGCAGAGCATTAAACCTAGCATGGAGTCTTTCTGAATTTAGTGCCCTGTACTATGCCATCGGTTCCAAGCCTATGAAGCTGACCCTGTCTGGGCCTGACCTGAGAGGTCTTGTGCCTTCCTTTCCCCAGCAGCCCCCATCTGGCACTGGCATCTCTGTTGATAGGTTCTCATTTCTTTCCTAAACTATTTAGCCTTATCAGTCTCTGAGGCTCTATCTTGGTTTCTTTGGTCCGCTTCAGTAAAATGAATACAATGATTCATCTCCCCACATTTTCCTCCCAAAGAAATATAATTTAGTATTTGTTTGAACAAATAGGAAATAGGGAGGGAACTGGGAGCCACATTGTACTCTATGGGGAGGGGACTTGAGTCTGAAGAATTCTTTGAGGCATAGAAAATACATGGTTGCTGTTGCATGGGGTGATGAGTACAATGAATTCTCAGGGCATTCAGAAGGGGCAAAAAAATGGCTAAGAAAAGCCTGGGATGTGGCTTTGTGGTCTGGGGCTTTGGAAAAAGACTAGAAAGAAGTTAGGTGATTTTAAAGTTGCTTTCTAAGCTAATGCCTGAGAAGAGTGGAAGTCTAAAGAATTTATGGTTGCCTTGTCCAGAAATGCTTAGAGAATTAAAGTGCTCATTGAGGCAAAAGGGAGAGTCATTTGGCTTAACTGCATCTTCACAGTTGGATGAGGTATCATCCAGAACAGTAATTCTTTAAATAATATGTCTTATTGATTATGCCATTACAGTTGTCCCATTTCCCCCCCCTTCATTCCTCTCCACCCTGCACACCCCCTCCCACCCACATTCCCCACCTTTAGTTCATGTCCATGTGTTGTAAGTTCTTTAGCTTCTACATTTCCCACAGTACGCTTGCCCTCCCCCTGTCTATTTTCTCCTCACTGTCTATGCTACTTATTCTCTGTGCCTTCTGCCCTACTCTCCTCCCACTCCCCTGTTGCTAACCCTCCATGTGATCTCCATTCTGCGGCTTCACTCCTGTTTTAGGTGTCCACTTAGTTTGCTTTTGTTTTACGTGTGGTTATTAATAACTGTGAGTTTGCTGTCCTTTCACTGTTCACATTTTTTATCTTCTTTTTCTTAGATAAGTCCCTTTAACATTTCATAGAATAAGGGCTTGGTGATGATGAACTCCTTGAATTTGACCTTATCTAAGAAGCACTTTATCTGCCTTTCCATTCTAAATGATAGCTTTGCTGGATAAAGCAATCTTGGCTGTCGGTCTTTGGATTTCATGACATGGAATACTTCTTTCCAGCCCCTTCTTGCCTGTAAGGTCTCTTTTGAGAAATCCGCTGACAGTCTGATGTGCACTCCTTTGTAGGTGACTGTCCCCTTATCTCTTGCTGCTTCTAGGACTCTCTCCTTCATTTTAATCTTGGGTAATCTAATTGTGATGTGCCTTGGTGTGTTCCTTCTTGGGTGTACCTTCTTTGGGACCCTCTGACCTCCCTGAATTTACTGAAAGTCTATTTCCTTTGCTAGACTGGGGAAGTTCTCCTTTGTTATTTGTTCAAATAAGTTTTCCACTCATGGCTGTTCCTCTTCCCCTTCTGGTACCCCTATAATTCAGATGTTGGAACTTTTAACGATGTCCTGGAGGTTCCTAAGCCTCTCCTCATTTTTTTTAATTCTTGTTTCTTCATTCTTTTTTGTTTGGTTGTTTATTCCTTCTGGTCCACTCCATTGATTTGAGTCCCAGTTTTCTTCCCATCACTGTTGGTTCCCTGTGCATTTTGCTTCATTTCACTTAGTGTAACCTTCATTTTTTCATGTAATTTGCAACCAAAATCAACCAGTTCTGTGACCATTCTAATCACCAATATTTTGAACTGTGCATCTGATAGGTTGGCTATCTCTGTTGCTTAGAAGTATTGGCTCTGTAGCTTTGATTTGTTCTTCCATTTGAGCCATAATTTTGGTCAGGTTGTATCTGTTATTCAGAACAGTAATTTTCAAACTTAAGAAATGCTACCCACACTAAGGAATAGAATACATATATTATATGCAATTTCGCTTATATACATAGACAAAATGTTCCATGAAACAATACACTTATGTTTGATGTAATCTGAAAATTTGTGGGTTTTTTTTTGTATGGGTAATGCAGTATGACTCACCAAGTTGATTTCACAATCCAGTAATGAACGTCAATCGGCAATCTGAAACACACTGGTCTAGGGGAAATTGGTCTAGATGACTTTTACCAAGGAATCACACTGTCAGAAATACAGTATACATAAAAAGTGCTAGATGGTCTCTTTAATCACAGGACATAGCTCTAACACGGTAAAGTGAGTAACTTTTCCACTTTCATTTATCACCCGTGGTCTTCCCCTGTTGTGATTTGTGGAAGATGACTGTCATTTCAGAATTGAACTGGTGGGTTTCAAAATGATTCTTGGTATTTTGTGGATGTTTTCTGATGCAGAGCAAAACTTCAGGTGAACGAAGGCAGACTCATTTCACCTCTTGCTCCATTTACCCCAGCGTGGTGTGACGTGTAAAAAGTTGCATGATTTCTGTTATATTTTGTGTAATGAGTGAGGGAGTGTGTATTTGTGTTTAATTTTAAAACCATTAAATTGTGAATTGTCAGAAAATCACTGGTTGTGAGAAGTGCATAGTACTGTATTGGCCATTTTTTTCTTTTAATTTGGTGCAAAATTACTTTTTAAACTGCTAAAAGTTTGTATTAAAAACATTTGTTGTATCTTTCTGAAAGACTGGGAATCAAAGCTTAATAATCCCAATTCTGAGTAAGTGTTCTGATGGCTTTCCTCAAATCCCTGAATAAAACTGCCTGCAACAGTATTTGTAACTCTTGAAGGTCAAAACCCTTTGTGAAGCACCCTCCAAAATAATAATTTTTTGTCCCTGCCATTAAACGTAAGCTCCAAGTAGCCCAAAGAGAATCACTTATAATTTCACTGGCCAGGTGCGCAAAATAATGCATTATTTAGGCCCCTGTATAAACCTGAGCCGTGCAATGGTTCCCAAATGTGGGTCTGTGAGAAAAGAATCATTTAGGGAACATAAGACAGAGATCTGAATTCAGGTGTTTTGTTCCTTTAAAAAGTTTGCCCACAGGATTCCAATAGATTAAATTTATCTTAGCCCAGCCCAACCCAACATTCCAGTCATTTGAAATTTTCTCACTGTGGCTCATTAGTGTGCCTCCCAAAATCAAGGTCAAGGGCACTTACTAGTGGAAGTAGTGGAGAATTGTTAGTAATTCTGCTGTCTTTTGGATCACTTCTGTGGCTGGGAGTTAGCATTGTTTCCACCCCAGGTCCTGATTCAGCTTCCTGCCAGGACTCCTTCCTATGGCTTTGCTCTCTAGTCTTTTGGGCTACAACCCAGATCAGGCCATACAAGAGAGACAGCTGCAAATAGAGACTGTGCAAGGTTTCACGGTCCCACGTAGAGTAGAGTCTCTTCTTCCTGGCCAGGGCCCCTTCTTGGTCAATGCCCCTGTGTCTCCTTCTGGCAGCCTTGGGACTAGTTCCTGGCTTCCGATGCTAATGGCGGATAAAGGGCTCTTGAAGACTTTATTTTTTTAATCTCTTTGGTTTTCAGGCCAGGGCTCAATTCACTGAGCCACACCAGCCAGGGCTGAAGCTCAATATTTAACACACTGCTTCACAGTAGGTATCTAATTAAATGTTGAATGAGCAAAAAATAAGCTAAGAAATCTTTGCTTAAATGAACTTTTGATGATTTTCAGGCAGTACAGACTGTGCACGTGTTTGTACAGAGATGAATACCAACAGGTGAATACCACTAGGCCTACTCCCTTATGTAGAGCTGTCCTGGGAAAACAGAAGGAAGATTTGTAACTCGTTGGCCTTGATGTCCTTAGCCCCCAGCGTGCACAGAGCCTAGCTTCTTACATTTTCTTTAACACTTTTTTCCAAATTTTACTGTACATTAGAATCATCTGGAGGTCTTGTTAAATCACACGGTTGCTATGCCCCATCCCAGAATGTCTGATTCAGTGGGTTTGGGGTGGGGGCCAGAGAATTTGCATTTTAACAAGTTCATGGGCCCCTTGGTGCTGCTGACCCAGGGACCACACACTGAGAACCACTGAATTTTCCATAGTAGTAGCTATACTTAAGGACTGTTTCACTCCCTATCATGTACTGTGCTAAGTTCCTTATGTGTTATTTTATTTATTATTTAACAACCCCAGGAAGTACAAATTATTATCCTCATTGAATAAATGAGGAATCTGTTTTAAAATAACTAAGGTTTTAAAATAACTTATCCAAAAAATAAAAATAAAATAAAATAACATTCGGTGTTGTAAGTGGCGGAGCTGAGATTTGAACTGATTTCTAACTTCAGGGTCCATGTTTACAACCACAGTAATACATAACATAGTTTGTGTATCTTAAGTAAATACCAGACAACATGCAGAACTGTAACATCTTGGATGAATGCCCAGTCACATCCATCCCCAAGCAACCACCAAATGTCAGCTCTAGGAGAAAAGGGGGCCTGAACATCTTTATTTCTTGTCTCATCTAGGGAACCTAGAAGACAGCTCACACACCATAGGGTACAATAAATAGATAATTGTTAGAAAGTAATACATATTTAGCCCTGGCTGGTTGTAGCTCAGTGGATGGAGTGCGAGCCTTCGAACCACACAATCGCAGTTTGATTCCCAGTTAGGGCACATGCCTAGGTTGCAGGCCAGTTCCCAGGAGGGGACCCACAAGAAGCAACCGTATATTGATATTTCTCTCCTTCTCTCCTTCCCTTCCTCTCTAAAGATAAATAAATAAAATATTTTTTAAAAAGAAAATTATGCATATTTAAAGTATCTAATTGGTGGGCGGAACCCCCTTAGTGAATGATGTAATTAAGTAGGAACATGTTCACATATACAGACTGAGTGTTCAGGTTCTTAATTTGGGAAGGTGGCTAAATATCTTACTTACTCTAGCTCAAGACCTCTGAGCTAGCAAAGCTCCTACATATAGGAGATTACATAGGCCAAGTATTTCTCAAAGTTGGTTCCTGGACGAGCAGCATCAGCATCACCTGGGAAGTTGTTTAGGGCTGCTAGACTTAGCAAATAAAATATAAGATGCCAAATTAAATTTGAATTTTAGAGAAATAATGAAATACTTGGACCATATTACAATTAAAAATGATTCATCATTTAGTTGAAATTCAAATTTAAGACCTATGGGACTTTCTTTATTTTTATTTGACAACCCTAACTTCTTGGAAATTAAAATTCTTGGGCCTCTGTCTAGACCTGCTGAACCAGATGCTCAGGTGAGGCCCAGTCTTTCAATGTGCCGTACCGGCGATTCTGATGAACCTTAAGAGTTTGAAAACCACTGCATTAGGCAATGCCTTGTGTACCTTCAGGGCTTAGCCCAACCTGGCCAGCTGTTAAAGTTTTTGGAACACAGCCGCTCCCATTCCTTTACTTACTCTTTTATTTATATACTTACTAAATTTCCTGTCCTCTTGGAGCTTATATTTTCATTATGGGTTGTGTTAATTATATCTTTAGCTATAAAGGAAGGAATATGAGGGGAGAACCCCCCCAAAAAACCCAGAATTTATTTATAAAAAAATGGCCCTGACTGGTGTGGCTCAGTGGATTGAGTGCCAGCCTGCAAACCAAAGGGTCACTGGTTCAATTCCCAGTCAGGGCACATGCCTGGGTTATGGGCCAGGTCCCCAGTAGGGGGTGAGTGAGAGGCAACCACATATTGATGTTTCTCTTCTCTTTCTCCCTCAATTCCCCTCTGTCTAAAAATAAATAAATAAAATCTTTTAAAAAAACTATGTATTTATTCTTACATGTTTAAACTTCAGTCACCTTCAAAGTACTCTCCATTTGATGCAATACACCTATCAAGATTTTTTTTCCACTGCTCAAAACTGTTTTGGACTCATTGATTTTGGTGCCTTTTAGTGCTCCTACCATTTTTCTGTTCCATGTCGTCCACATTGGCAAACCATTTTCCTTTGAGGACGTTTTTCATTCAGGGAAACAAAGAAAAAGTTGCTTGGGGCAAGATCAAGTGAGTAGGAAGGGTGGGGCATGGTTTTTGGTCAAAAACTGCTGAACAGTCAGTGTGGGGCACCTTAAGGGCAGATGCTCTTGTTAATCACTCATCATAAAATGGGCAAATGCATTAAAAGTCTTAAAAAAATTCACTGAAGTTGAATACAGCCTCTCACAACAAGGCCAGCTGGTACATGGATACAGATGGGTTCCTAGAACACTCACCTAGTGGGGAAACCTGTACTACAAGGGGCCTGCCCTCCTCCAGAAGACAATTCTGTTTTTTGGGGGTGCCCTCCATACATATATTACCTTGCTTAAGTGGAAGTACAGAGGCTCCATGCCTGGTTGATTCCACAGTCCTTGGTGTTATAAGGGCATGACAGAACAGAGACCTTATGGCTCAGAAAGCCTAAAATATTTACTGTGTTGTCTTTTACACAAGCCATTTGCTTGACCCTGCCTGACCTGAAGGGAATTTCCTCTGACAACTGAAGCGTGTTCTCAGCCTTCTCTAACAGGCACTAGAAGGTGGGACATGATACACAGAGGTTCTGAAAATGGAAAAGTCCCTTTCCCCAAGCTCCCCATAGGCACTGCTGGGGTCTCTGGCTCCAAATTAAGAAGATGGAGGGGAAGATAGCAAAGGAAAGGCCAATGATAAAGGGAAGTTCCTAGGGCCTGGAACACCTGATTTGTGTGCACCTCCCTGCTGGAGAGTCAGCAGAATTCTGTGACACAGAACATTTATTCAACAAATGTGCGGAGATCTATTGTATGCTGGGTACTGAGGGGCAAAGACAGTTCTATTCCTGAAGGGCTCACAGCCAAGAGTAGTCAGGCTCCCTAATTACATCTTTATACTACCAAGTCACAATTATAGATGCACTTAATAGATGATTATTGATACAATATACTTTCATTTATTCATTCAATAAATATCTATTAAATATTTGCTAGGGATACATGCTGGACTAGGCACTGCTAATATAATGGTGAACAAAACAGACATTCCCTGCCTTCTTGGAACTTATAGTTTAGTGAGAGTTGTTCACTACAATATCAGCTTTAAGTAGCAACAGCCAATTAAAATTGGTTTAAGCAACAGATAAATATATTATTTTGTGTAACCATTAAGTACAGAAGGTAGAATAGGCTCCAGGGCTGGTTGTTTCAATGGCACAAGACATTATAAAGACTCAAGTTATTTTCATGTCTTAGCTCTGCCTTCCTGGTTGTACTGGCTTTTTTCTCAAGCTGTTCTCTTTGAAGTTTCAAGGTGGTTGCTACAAACTCCAGGTGTCACTTTCAGATATGTCAGTGTACAGAGAGAGAAAGTGATCATCTCTTTATGTAACTTACATTTTTTTCATTTTTCAATTATAATTGATGGACATTATTATCTTAATTTCAGTATACATCCTAGTGATTAGACAGTACATAACTTAAGTGGTCACCGACCCTGCACTACCCCTCCTTCCAGCCTTCCCCCTCTCCTTTATCCATGTCCATGGGTTGTACGTTTAAGTTCTTTGGCTTCTCCATTTCCTATACTATTCTTAACCTCCACCTGTCTATTTTGCACCTACCATTTATACTTCTTATTCCCTGAACCTTTTTCTACATTCTCCTCCCTGACCACCCATCCCCGCACTGATAACCCTCCATGTGATATTCATTTCTGTAATTCTGTTCCTGTTCTATTGTTGCTTAGTTTTTGTTTTTGTTTTTTTTAGGTTCAGTTGTTGATAGTTGTGAGTTTGTTGTCATTTTACTTTTCATGGTTTTGATCATTTTCTTTTTCTTTTTCCTTTAACATATCATATAATAGGGGCTTGGTGATGATGAACTCCTTGAACTTGACCTTATCTGAAAAGCACTTTATCTGCTCTTCCATTCTAAGTGGTAGCTTTGCTGGATAGAGTAATCTTGGATGTAGGTTCTTGCCTTTCATGACTTGGAATACTTCTTTCCAGCCCCTTCTTGCCTGTAAGGTTTCTTTGGAAAAATCAGCTGAGAGTTTTATGGGAACTCCTGTGTAGGTAAGTCTTCTTTTCTCTTGTTTTTAAGATTCTCTTTTTATCTTTAATTTTGGCTAATGTAATTATGATGTGTCTTGCTGTGTTCTTCCTTGAGTCCAATTTCTTTGGGACTCTCTGAGCTTCCTGGACTTCCTAGAAGTCTATTTTCTTTGCCAGATTGGGAAAGTTCTTCAATATTTTTTTCAAATAAGTTTTCAATTTCTTGGTCTTCCTCTTCTTCTTCTGGCACCCCTATGATTCAGATGTTGGAACATTCAAAGTTGTCCTGGAGGTTCCGAAGCCTCTCCTCATTTTTTTTGAATTCTTGTTTCTTCATTCTGTTCCAGTCGAATGTTTATTTGTTTCTTATGCTCCAAATCATTGATTTGAGTCCAGGTTTTCTTCCTGTCAGTGTTGGTTCCCTGTACATTTTCTATTATTTCACTTTGCATAGACTTCACTTTTTCCTCTATTTTGTGACCATAGTCAACCATTTCTGTGAGCATCCTGAGTACCAGTGTTTTGAACTGTGCATCTGATAGGCTGGCTATCTCTTCATTACTTAGTTGTATTTTTCCTAGAGCTTTGATCTGTTCTTTCATTTGGGCCACATTTAAAAAAAAATTTTAAAGATTTTATTTATTTATCTTTAGAGGGGAAAGGAAGGAGAGAAGGAGAGAAATATTAATGTACAGTTGCTTCTCATGAATCCCCTGCTGGCAACTGACCGGAAACCCAGGCATGTGCCCTGACTGGGAATCGAACCGTGATTGCCTGGTTCGCAGGCCCGCACTCAATCCACTGAGCTACACCAGCCAGTGCTTGGGCCACATTTTTTTTTGTCTTGATGTGCATGTTACATAGTAAGGGGCAGAGCCTTAGGTATTCACCAGGGCAGGGTAACCCACTTGGCTGCATAGTGGCACTATGTGTAGAGGAGGGGTCTGAGAGGGAACAATGCTGCTTTTTTGGCTCTTGTCCAGCTTTCAGTCACTTTCTCTGCTACCCACAAGCAAATTGGGTTCTTCTGGTGCTGATTCCTAGGTGGGCGGGCTTGTGTATATTCTAGGACCCTGTGAATATTTCCAAGGAACTCTCCTATGAGGCTGGGAGTTTCTCCTGACACTGCAACCCCCACAGATTTTTATAGCCAGAGGCTTTGAGTCTTTGTTTTCCTCTGCTGAGACCCTAGGCTGCGTGGTCTGTCTCATTCCTCAGTTGTTCCTCCTAGCTTATCTGCATGCAAATGTGGGGCTGCTCAGTCCTCCAGCTGCTGCCTTTCCACAAGTCCTCTCCTTCCCATCAGAGATGCTGCCCATCTCTGTGCCTCCTACTGCTCTAGACGAATGTTTCTTTAACTCCTTGGTTGTCCAACTTCCACACGGTTTGATTTTCTGGCAGTTCTTGTTATTTTTCGGTTTTAAATTTGTTGTCCAGCTTTTGGTTGTGCAAGGAGGCAAAGTGCATCTAGCTATGCTTTCATCTTGGCTGGAAGTTTGTTTTGCAGTTTTGATGGCGTAAATTTTACATTTTTTTGGTTAAATTTATCCCTATATATTTTACTCTTTTTGATGCTACTGTAAATGGAATTGTCTTCCTAATTTCATTTTTTGATTATTCATTGCAAATGTTTAAAAATACAATAAATTCAATTGAGTTTTGTATATTGATCTTGTATTCTGCAACATTGCTGAACTTCTTCATTAGTTCTAATTTATTTTTTTATTGGATCCCTAAGGATTTTCTTTTTTTAAACATTTTTATTTATTTATTTTTAGAGGGGGGAATGGAAGGAGAAAGAGGGGGAAAGAAACATCAATGTGTGATTGCCTCTCACACGCACTCCCACTGGGGACCTGCTCTACAACCCAGGCATGTGCCTTAAGCAGGAATCAAACTGGCGACCCTCTGGTTTACAGGTCGGCACTCAATTCGCTGAGCCACACCATCCAGGGTAGAATTTTCTATACAAAAGATTATGTCACAAATAGGTAGTTTTACTTCTTAGTTTCACATCTGGATACCTTTTATTTCTTTTTCTTGCCTAATTGCTTTGACTAGGAGTTTCAGAATAATATAAAATAGAAGTGGCTATAGTAGGCATCTTTGTTTTATTCCTGATCTTAGGAGGAAAGCATCTAGTCTTACACTATTAAGTATAATGTCAGTTGTGAGATTTTTGTAGGTACTCTTTAAAAGGTTAAGAAAGTTCCAGGCTATTTCTAGTTTATTAAATGCTTTTTGGTCATGAAAGTGTGGTGTCTTTTTTTTTTTTTTTGGATTTTTACATGATCCTTAAACAATTACCCTCCTTTCTTATCAATCAATTAGTGAAAGATGGCCCTCTCTGCATGGATGATATAGAACAAAGGCATATTCCATCTCCAAGTGGAAGTTTTAGAAAAAGCCACTCTCCCTTCAGGTAGATACAGCATCACATCTGTGTGTTTGACTTGGCGAGCCAAGTGCTCCTCTCTCCTGGGTGGCCCAAGTTCTGGACCTAATTTGCATATGATGGTCTTGTCCCATGATCTTTTTCCAGTACCTGGGGCCTCTCCTATTCAGATTTTTCTCCCGGAGATTTCATGCCAATAGGCGAGGTGTGGATGAGGGGCATATATAAAATCTTACATAGATTTTAAGCAATCAATCTGCTTTCAGTCTATTGATATGCATCTGCCTCTATGGCCCCTGGTATCTCCAATTCCTGAACTTCTCTAATATTTACTCTCTTTCTGCACAGGTACCTGAGTTCAACCTTCATATGCTGTGTTGTTGTTGTTTTTCTCTATCTACTTTCCACTGTTATCTTTGAGACTTGGAGTTACAAATATCTCCTAAGTTCAAAGAAGATGGAGTTTGTGCTTTTATTTTTTATTCTCCTGGTTTGGGAAAGGAAAATTTACCTTAGAAGAAGAGAAGAAATATTTTTGCACTCTTGAAATCAGAATTCAATGCCTTCTCTCTAGAAGTGTGGAAACCTAATACTCAAAATGATAATTTTTTTTTTCATTTCTAGGCTAGTTAATGAAAGAGCTAAAACAAACTCAGCACTTGATTCCCTGGCCAAAATTGAACTATAATTTGTTCTTTCTCCATTGAAGCATATTGTTTGAGAGCTGGCAGGTAATTTTGAAGTACTAGGCCATTTTCTTCCCTCCCGCCTCCAAATTCTCCGTGCATCTCCTTAGCAATGGTTAAAATGTAAATGGGAATGAGAGAATTCACTATTCCATGTCTGTCTGTTCTTATTTCACGGAGCACTGTTTATTGAAAAGATTTTTTCCCCTTGAAACATTTTTCTTTGCTTTCATAGATTGTATCTAGTTCTGCCCTCTTTAGGATGCTAAACTCACTGCCCTAGAATTAGCCAGTTCATCAGCAAAATGGAGGGGAAAACTCAAATCCCACATAACAAAGATTGGACAATTAACAAATAGCAACTGTAGTTTATAAAAAAAATTCTAGGCTAGTCAGCTCTCAATCTATTAAATAAGATTGCTGTATAAGAGAAGGAATGACTAATTATCAGGTCATTGAAAACTTCCTGAAGGAAATATTTGAACCAATTGCATGGATGTTTAAGAAATTGCCAAGTGAATATTACAGGTAGATAAAACAAGTTACACAAGCAGAGAAAGGTTGAAAAGTATGTGTTGCTTAGAAAATCAATATGTTTAGGATATATAAAGGAAAAAAAACCCTTGTCTTCACCAGTGTTTCTACTTTACTCTCACTACTGCCACATTCACAATACTTATGACACCAGATGGGAGGGAGGGGGACTTCCCATACCAAGCAATTCTGTGATACCAGCTGGATGTTCTATAATTTAATTCAGTTTGAACACTATCTACCTGGAGACAGCATGGGATATCACAGGCTAAGGGGTTAGTCCCATTACACTGCCCCCCACTTCAGATGTCAAGTGCGAGTAGTAGGTCCCCAGGTAATCCACAACTTCTATCCAACAGAGCTACAAATTGGTAGTTCCTGTGACCTTGTCCTGCGTGAATTCAATTATTTATTAGAACAGCTCATAGAGCTCAGGGAAACACATTTACCAGTTTATTTAAGGTTATGGTAAAGAATGCAGATGATTAGCCAGATGAAGAGATACATAGGGCAAGGTCTGCCAGGGACCCAAGTGCAGGATCTTCTGTCCATTTGGAGTTGGGGGGCATCACTCTTCTGGTTCATGGATATGTTCACCAGACTGGAATCTGTACAAACTATTACTGAGATTTTATGGAGGCTTCCTTATGTAAGCATGATCAATTAATGCTTTTTCCAGCCTCTTCCACCTCTCTGGACAATGTGGGGTGGTGCTGAAAATTCTAATCTTCTAATTATGGCTTGGTCTTTTGGTGACCAGACTCCATCTGGAATCTATCCAGGACACCACCCAGAGTCAAATCATTAGAACAAAAGATGCTCCTAGTGCTCTTATCATTGGGAATTTACAAGTGTTTCAGGAGCCGTGTCAGGGACAGGGACAGAGTTCTTTTTTCTTTCTTTTTCTTTTTTAAGAGAGAGGCAGAAGGGAGAGAGAGAAGGAGAGAAACATCAACTGGCTGCCTCCCACACATACCCTGACCTGTACCAAACCCAAAACCTAGGCATGTATCCTGTCCAGGAACAGAACCAGCGACCTTTTGCTTTTGCAGGACGACACCCAAACAACTGACCTATACCAGTGAGGGTTGTATGTATGTTTGTATGTATTTATTATTTCACAGGGTACAAGGTGGGTATGAAGACATGGAAAATTAGTCAGGAAAGGTAATAATACTAAATGCTAATGTTTTATTAAGCTATATATTCTGGCTACCATTTTGACTTCACATGTAAAAACCTTCCTAACAGCCTTATGATGTAGATACTATTATTATAGCACTTTACAGATGGGGAAATGAAGGCATGAAGTATTAGGTTAACTGGTCTAAGGTTACATAACTAATTAATGTTAACTGATAAATGGGTTCTGAATCCAGGCAGTTTGTCTGTTCCTCATGAAATGGTCTCATCACGAATGGCCTTTTTAATCTGGTTTGGGACTTAATTATTTTGAATTTTTTAAATTTTTTCCCCATCACCATTTATCCCCCACCCATACCCTCTTCTATCTCTACCTACTCCCCTGATTCTGGGACTTCTTACGTAGAAAGTTGGAGACATGGGTGGAAAGATCCTTTTCTATCTATTCATCTTTGGCTTGGCTACCTCAAAGGAGTATCTGAAATAAGATAGGTGGTCCAAGTTTACAAAGCCAGAGTGGAGGCCAGAGGACTGTTCTAAACACTGATCCTCCCCCAGTGGGGCTGGGAGGACAGACATGCTGATGGCTGGTAGACTATGCTCCGATATTTCAAGTTGGTCAGACCCTCCTAGAAGCAATATCCTACCGTGCTATATAAAAGAGAATTGTGCTTTGAAAGGGAGAATGAGTACTAGTGGCAATCAGTATTTGATGCCAGTTGTTTTGGCTATTGTTTTTTACTTTCTATGGCATTTTCTGAAAATGCGTATTAAAAAAACTTTTTACAATAAAACTCCTATTAATTAAGCACTGCCAGGCTCTATTTTAAGTGTTTTGTGTACATGTTAACTCATTTGATCCTCACAGCAAAGAAAAGAGAACTCTGTCCCTGTTCCTCACAGCAATCCCGGAGAAGCACAAGTAATCTTATTTTACAAATGGGGACATTAAAGCCTAAATATTTACCTTGCTCAAAGTTTTACAGTAAATAAGTGGGAGAGCTGGGGGAAGCTGGAAAGAACTACAGAAGTTGCCAATAAGTACAAAACAGCTTGGTCAACAACTAGAACTGAGTTATTGCATAGCAGAAAAAAAAACGATTTGGGTTGCCAATAAGTACAAAACAGCTTGGTCAACAATTAGAACTGAGTTATTGCATAGCAGAAAAAAATACGATTTGGGTCGGGACTGGGATTCGGGCTCCAATACTTAAGTGCTTTGTGAAGATTTGGGGCTGGTCACTCTGGGTAATTTCCTCACCTACAAAATGGAAATAATAATGCTTACCTTAAAAGATTTTTGTAAGGCTCTAGTAAAGTGATTGTAAAGCGCACTGTGAGAAACACCTCCCATCGTTATTAGATTACGAAGTTTGGAATCAGGCCCTTCAACCCCAATGGGTGAAAAACTCCTGGGCGGCCTTCCCGGAAACCCGCGCAGGGCCCTCTGGGACGTGTAGTCTTGCCCTGGCGCCGGTCAGCCTTTCTCTTTTAACTGGGGCAGCTGGGTGTAAGCCCCGGAAGTACTTGTCGCCGGAGAGGCGCGCTGGTTGGACAGGGTGGATCAGATGTCGGGGCTAGAAGGCGTTCCTGCCGCTGGCGTGGATGCTCTGTAGCGGTGTGGCTTGCGCTCTCCTGCTTGTTTGGAAGGTCTTTGGGCTCCGGTAGTGTAGTAGTCCCAGGACTTCTAGCCCCCCGCTTCGGTACCTGCCGGCTGAGCGGAGCTGCCGGCGCCGCCGCCGCCATGTTTGGCTGCTTGGTGGCGGGGAGGCTGGTGAGAATGGGACCGGGTGATAATCAGGCAGGGGGCAGGACGCCACGGGCGAGGCTCCGGGAAGGGGAAGGTGCTCGGGATCCAGTGGTGCGGGGACAACCCCCCAGGTCTACATTCCGGCTTAGAGTGTAGAGTGGCGAGTGGACGCTGAGTGTTCATTCTGTTTTGCCCCCCAGCTTGGTCATTTGAGTAGTCACATATTAGCTGCTCGTTTATCTAGTGGGGAATGCACGCCTTTTGTCCAGTCTTGTCATTTTAGCCTTCTATCTAGTGCATATTTGGCAACCCAGATTTAACCCTCCCAATTTGTGAGGTGGTTATTATTCGATCCATTTTGCAGCTGAGGAATTGAAGCCCAGTCAGCAGTATAAGCCCTCACCTAATCTCATAGAGTGAATTAGACGTAAATAGGGAATTTTAATCGAGGCTGTAGCGTCCGGGGTATCAAAGATTAAGGTGCTTGGGCACTGTTTATCTGCTGGGTCTTTTTGGAAGGGGCCCATAGAAATATGCTTGAAGGTAATTGGAAGTTGGCCGATAGAAACGCCTGAAATTTAAGTGTGAGCCAAAATCTGAGGTGACGCGGGAACGATGTGAGCAGCGAGTTTCCTTATTGGTCGGAAGAGATAAGCTCACTTCCTAGGGTATTAGAATTCAGTAAGACCAGCACCAGGAATTTTTCGGAAATAATCTGGAAGGTGTAGGTATTTTGCTTGCACCACCTCGAGATTCATTTCAGACCTCACTCCTTTCACCTGGAGTTCTTTTTCTTACTCTTGTCACCCTGCTTTGTTAAATGTTGCAGCTCCTTTGTTGAATGTTAAGATTTTCATAAGTTTTTGATAATGTATTCTGCATATGGTTATAAGGAATCACAAAGATAGGTTGGAGGTGACTGGCCTCAGAAAGTTTTTTGTCTCTTTAGTGATTGGGCGGCTTCTTTTGGTGATGGTGATAATTGGTACCGTATTTTACAGTGTATAATGCACACTTTGGGGGCGGGGCCCAAACTTTTGAGGGAAAATGAGGATGAACGTTATACGTGGGTAGTACTAATTCTGTATCTATATAAATGTTTTTAATTCTTTTGTTTATACTTATGGGTTAAAAGTGTAACTCTAGAAAGCAATAGCAATATCATGGAAAATAATACCCTGGAATAGGACAGTTGGTTTTGTTTCTAAATATAAATAAATAAATAAATAATTGAATTAAAAAATTAAAATGAAAGGGTTTTTTTTCCTGAAAGTTTGGGCCAAAAAGGTGGGTGCGGATCATTCACAGCAAAGTATGGTAATACTAGTGAGAAAGTTTTGGATTGTCCTTGCTTTGGTTAAAAAAAAAAAAAAGGAGCAGCCAGAGGAGTGTGAGACTTGGAGGAATTAGTGTCATTAGTGAGCGACTTTTAAAAAATGTGTTTTCTTAAAAAGAATAAAAAGATTGTATGGAATCCATGTATCTTTCATGTCAACTAATTTGGAAGTTTTGTTACAGCAATACCTGCTTATTTACCTAATATTTCTGTAATGAATATTAAGTAGAAGTTATTTTAAGGTTTTGGGGGAATTGTAAGCTGTAATTCTGGAGTATTAGAACATGTTAAAATGTAAGGCAAATAAACCCAGCAATACCTCAAGACTAGGTTACGTTATTCTTTTATTACAAAAATTCACTTACCAAAGTTGTCCTTCCTTGAAAAAGAATTTGAAATAAAAGAGATAATCCTTTCTCTATTTTGTTTAAGTTTGCCCTGCCCAGTACATAGAAATTAAAGGGAGGGGCCTAAGTTTCTCCTTTTCATTTATTTATTTGTTTATTTTTAGAGAGAGGGGAAGGGAGGAAGAACAGGAGAGATATATTGAATGGCTGCCTCTTGCACGTACCCCAATCAGGGACTGAACTCCCAACTCAGGCATGTGCCCTGACTGGAAATTGAACTGGCAACTTTTCAGTTCAGAGGCCAGCACTCAAATCCACTGTGCCGTGACAGCCAGGGTTAAAAAAAAATTTTTTTTAAATTGATTTTGGAGTGGGGACAGAAACACCAATTTATTGTTTCACTTATTTATGCATTCATTAATTGTTTCTTATATGTGCCCTGACCAGGGATTGAACCCACAACCTTGATATATGGGGATGGTGCTCTAACCAACTGAATTATTGGGCTATGGCAAGAGATACATACCACCTGTTTTCTTAAGGTCAATGTTTAGAGTGTTGTAATCCAGACTTACAGAATGTCTGGTACCTTATACAGAGTTGACATTTAAGAAATATTTACTTTGCCAAATTATTTTAGGACTTGTATCATAATTTCACATGCCTTTTAATATGTGCATGTCAAAACCTGGTGAAATTGAATTTAATACTGATTTAGGTAGTTTGGTTTATACTTACATTTGTCCCCTGTTTCTCTGTATTTAAACCAGAGGGTTTTTAATTGTGTTGGAAAACTTCAGAAGAGGGAACCAGAGCTTGACTTTAAGAACACTCATCCTTGGTCTCTTGGGAATAGATTTAGGGCAATTGATATTACTTTATCATTGATACATATATTCAATTGTATAGCAGTATATTGGTGACCAGAAAGGCAATAGCAATGAGAAAACAATAAAAACCTCAGGGAAGGTAAACTCTTAACAGCCTATTGACCACAGTGCACTCAAATTGATACTTCTTTTTGCTGGACGTTTATAGGAATTAGCAATAATTTTCTTAAAATTTTTGTAAAAGTGAATTTGTGAAAGATTTCTTAGACTTCAAAATAAGATCTCATTCTACAAATTGATGTTCAATTCTAGGACAGAAAAATAGATTAGCAAATGATTCGAGGAAACTTTTAAAATACCCAGTTAGCACATTTAAGGTAGAATTTTTACATTTTATATACAGTTTGTTTTTGTTATTTGGGATAGTTTTGCTCTGTAAAGTTTGTGTGAACACTAAATGGGTAGATACTGAATTATTGCCCCTAGGGGAAATATAGGGTTAGGGTCCTGCAAGCATCTGGTCTCAGTTTTATCAGTTGTTTTATGTGTGTTTCTGTTTAAAGACATCTTATTTAATATGTATTATTGATTCGTTAACATTGGACTCTGCCAGTAGCACTATAATTCATGTCTGAATGAAACTTATGTAACACCTATTTTCTCAGTAAGGTACCTACCAGCCTTGTTGGATTTAGGAGCATTATTTCAGCCTGGCCATTTAAAACAGTCAAGTCACAAACAAAAATGCAAACAAACATGGCACTAAATAGACTGTGAAAAGGACATTTGTTTACAGTATGAAAGCTGAAACCAGAAGGCACAATATAGTTTTGTTCCTCAGCTGGGAACATGTTTATCAGGCAACTCACATTTTTTGCAGCTTTAAAAGTATAACAAGTAATGGTTTGGGGATTATAAATATCCTTTAGTGAGTAGGCAAATAAGCAAGTATGGGATCTCCAAATAATGAAGATAGAGTAAATACCTCTAGGTTGCTTACCCATTTTAATAACCTGAGGTTCTTTACCTTCAAATTAGAGGATCACGGTTTGGTAGTATATTTTGAATAAACTTTCATTAAAAAATTTATTATTTAAAAAAAATCCTCACCTGAGGATGTATTTCTTGATTTTAGAGAGAGAGAGGAGAGAGAGAGAACATCGATTGGTTGTCTCCTATAGGCTCAACCCCCCCAACAGACCTGGGGTTGAACTTGCAACCTAGTTATGTTCCCTGACCAGCAATCAATGGAACCTCAGCCTTCTGGTGTGTGGGATGATGCTCCAGCCAACTGAGCCACCTGGCCAGGGTGAACCATCTTTCATTTTTATAACATTCTGAAGCTGTAGTGATTTACTTTTGTAAGTAGAATCCTTCCAAGGGACTTCTGAGATAATTTAGTTACATTTTTAAAAGATAACATTAATGAAATTATTTTAATGCCAAGTATTTTTTGATTCCTTATTTTTTAAAATATTTCTAAGTTTTCAATTACAGTTGACATACAATACTATATTAGTTTTAGATGTACAACATAGTGATACCATATATAGTTGTTACAATATTATAGACTATATTCCCTTTGCTATACTTTATATCCCATGTTTTCATAGGATTCACTATTAATATTTGCATTCTCTCTGATATATTAGGTAATTCTATAATTAGAGTCTCAGATTAACCCCAAGTTTTACTTGGTATAATGACTATAATTGTGCTTGGTAACAGCTTATATCAATACTATAAGGGTTATAAAAACTCATCAAACTATTGCACTGAGACAAGTTTCTTATTTTCTAGGTGCAAACAGTTGCACAGCAAGTGGCAGAAGATAAATTTGTTTTTGACTTGCCTGATTATGAAAATATCAACCACGTTGTGGTTTTTATGCTGGGAACAGTCCCATTTCCTGAGGGAATGGGAGGATCTGTCTACTTTTCCTATCCTGATTCAAATGGAATGCCAGTATGGCAGCTCCTAGGATTTCTCACGAATGGGAAACCAAGTGCCATCTTCAAAATTTCAGGTCTTAAATCTGGTAAGAATAATGTATTGAAGTAGTTTCATAATTGAACTGTTTTGTTAAACAACATACCATAGAATATGACTTTTTAAGTGCTTCATTATATTTTTTCAGGTTGCTAAAGTAGTATGTAACATATTTTTAAAAAGGTGATCCTGAAACATTTGAAAAATAGTAAGTGAAAGGCCTTAGCTCCTCACACTCCCATTCTCTGTCCCTGGAGAGAATCACTCACTGTTCTCTTTATGTGGTATATACTGTTATGAAGGAATTTTTCTGAATTAATGGGTGTTTTAATAAAGAGGGGAATCTTGGCATAATTTGTAACATGCACATTGCACATCTGTGTTTTAACTAAACAGATAAACCAAATAGAGTCATACAGGAAATAAAATAAGAGTCTTTTTTTTTATGGGGATGTTTGAACGCTTAGATTTGATTACCCCTTCAATGTTCTGCTGGTTGTAATGCTGTTGCATATTTTAGACTTCAGAGGGACATAATCCCTGCTTTGATGCTTTTGAGTTATTTTGTGAAGATATGTGAAAATAAAACTAGGTACCATTTACTCCCATTGAATCTCTGGTTCCTTTGAAAATCTAGATGAAAACAGATATAGAGATTCTTAGCATATAAATATACATTCTCCTAGAGATTGTCTGTAGGGTCCAAGGAAAAAATATATTTAGGTAACATTTATTTGTTAAACAAACATGGGTATCTGTTGTGGGGATTTAAAAATATTAAGTTCTTGCCTGAGATAGCTCACATTCTTATAAAGGAAGATAGTTCTGTAGACCAGTAATTAGAAGGGTGTAACAACGTAATAACAGACATTTGTGCAAAGTGCTGAGAGAATAGGAAAGAGAACAATTAACTCTTAAGTGTGTTAGGAAAGGCTTCCTAGAGGAGGTGATATTGGACCTCTTCAGAAGATAAGTAAGAGTTTGTAAGGCCCGTTGGGCATTCTTTTCTGGGTGGAGGAAATGTGGATATATTGTTGAAAGTTTGAAAGCATGGGTGTGCTGAGAATGGCACAGGCAGGGCGTATAAAGGGAGGAAATGGGCAGGCGTGGATCGTGAAAGGCTTTATGTATCATACTGACTCATTTGCATTTAATAAGTCCGCAATTTTTAACATGCCTAGGTCACAGGCTTATTTGGTAGTATTATAAAATGTATATGTAACATGATAGACACACTAAAAATTGGGCAAGTACTCTGAAGCCCATCCTTGTACCTCTCCCTGTAAAGAACTGCTCTTTAAGGCATAGAGGGGCCAGTAAACAGTTTTGGGTAGGAGAATGATATGATCAAATTCTCTTTTTAGTCTGAGGACTGTGTGAGGAATGAATTGGAGCAGTTCTGGCCAGATAATGGATTGTTAGCTGCTGTTATTTTATGTAGTTGAAATTGTACAGGAAGAAATGGGAGAGGGCAATATTTAAAGCTAAAAATTGTTTAGGATCAGTGATGAATACTAAACTCTAGGTTTCAGAAGCACGACAAATCTCTACAGCCCTTCTCGATGACTGCACCCTGAGATTAGTATTCTTAATCCCTAAGGAAGTTGTTCTTGAAGCCTGATTGCCTAAACAGCAGCATCAGCACAAGCAGTGCCTGGAAGCTGATGGAAAATGTATTATCCTGGTAGGGCCCCAGATGTACTGAGTCAGAAACTGTGTGAAGGCCAGTTGTCTGTATTTAAATAAGTTCCATAGGTGTTTGTGTTGCATGCTAACATGTGAGAACCACTGCCCTAGGGCATACACTGTATAAAATGAATTAATGCCTCTTTTACATATTGTGTAGTATTAGTTCTGAACGAACTTCAGGGGAATTAACAAAATAGTCAATCTCAAGTTACTTTTTTCCTTCTTTGTGGCTGTGCCTAGAAATACTAAATAGTCTATAAGTAGAAAAAACAGACAGTTCAATACATTCTTGTGAGATTATTCGTTATATATGAAGAGAGTAATAAAGGAACTACAGAGAGAAGATAAGTCATTTATAACTGAACAGCAGTTAGTCAGTTTAGCAGATGTATCAAGAACATGGATAGAGAAAAAAAACCCCAATAGATTACTATCCTCAAAGTGCAAAGGAAAAATAAAATAATTCTGAAAACTGTCATTTTAAGGATTTTATTTACTTTTAGAGAGAAAGGGATGGAGAGAAACATTGATGTGGGAGAGAGACATCTATCAGCTGCTTCTTACACACCCCCAAATGGGGATCTCACCTCAACCCTGGCGTGTGCTCCGACTGGGAATCAACTGGTGACCTTTCGGTTCACAGGTGGGCGCTCAATCCACTGAGCCATACCGGCCACAGCAAGAAAACTGTCATATTTGAAATAAAGGAAAAATTAATGTATTTTTGAATGGAGATAAAGAGAGTTTACTACTCATAGATCATTACTGAAAGAATTACTAAAGGCATTTGTACTTATAGGAGGAAGTTGAACCCGGAATGTAGAAGAGGATGCAAGACACAAAGATAGCAAAGAAATTGGTAAACATGGAGACAGATCTGTACAACCTGATCTTTTATAAAACAAATAAATGCACCGAATTAATACTTTACTAGAAAACAGCACATATGACAGAGGGGTAGTGATCTGAGTTAAAGCTTTCTGAGGTGCTTTCATTTAGAAAGAGCAATAATATTGTAGCTCTGTTAAAATTTTAAGGAGAACTAAAAAAAGGGAAATAGCGTAATATTAAAACCAAAATAAGCTGATGGAAATAATTTCAACTATTATTAAAATAAATGTCAATTGTTAAAATAAATGCAAAGAGACTAAATTTACCAGAGAAAAGATGGAGACCATAGGGTGGGGTGATTTAATTTTTTTTTAAGGTAGCAAGTGAATAATTACAGTGGCACCTTGGTACTTGTTGTTAATTTGTTCTGGACCTTGTGACAAGTGCCTAAACCAATGAGTACTGAACAATGAACAAATGATGAAGCATTGTCTCTTGGTGGTGGGGGGGCAGGCGGCATTGTGGCATCGTGAGACATACATGCCCAAGCGAGTGCGATCAGTCCTGAGCAGAGTCCCAAGCAAGTGCCACGTGCTGAAACATTTTTTTCTCATCAAAATGTTTAAGTAGCCATGGCTGGTGTAACTCAGTGGATCAAGTGCCAGCCAGAAAACCGAAGAGTCATCAATTCAATTCCCAGTCAGGGGACTTGCCTGGGTTGCAGGCCAGCTCCCTGGTGAGGGGTGTGGGAGAGGCAACCACACACTGATGTTTCTCTCCCTCTCTTTCTCCCTCCCTTCCCCTCTGTCTAAAAATAAATAAATAGAATGTTTAAAAAAATGCACAGGTATAGGGTTTGGTGAGTTTTGAAGCCAATGAGTATCAAGATATGACTGTATATTGTTCTTTATGAGTAATGGGTCTAAAACATTGTAACATAAAGAGCCAAAAATCTATATGTATATTGATTATATATATTAATCTTAAGAAAACTTAGAATAAGGCAGAAAGCATTATGAAGAATTAAGAGATTTATTCACTAGGAATGAGAATTTACTAGGAAGATTTAAATATTTCTGGGAAAAGATGAATGTCATGAGTTTGTATCTATATATATAACATAACTTCAAATATATAAAGAAGAATATTGACATAATGATAAATGGACAGCCCTCACGTTAATATTTGAATAAACCTTTTGATAACATGTCAAGTAGAACATTAATAAAGAAGGAAGGTTTTTTAAAAAATATTTTATTGATTATACCATTACAGTTGTCCTGTTCCTCCCCTTCAATCCTCTCCACCCTGTACACCCTCTCCCCCACCATTGCCCCCCTTTAGTTTATGACCATGCATCTCAAGTTCTTTAGATTCTATGTTTCCCATAGTATTCTTGCCCTCCCCCCTGTCTATTTTCACCTACCATCTATGCTACTTATTCTCTGTCCCTTCTCCCCAGTTCTCCTCCTCCCACTCCCCTGTTGCTAACCCTCCATGCTGTCTTCATTTCTGTGGTTCCACTCCTGATCTAGCTGTCCTCTTAATTTGCTTTAGTTTTTGGTGTGATTGTTAATTACTGTGAGTTTGCTGTCCTTTCACTGTTCATATTTTTCATCTTCTTTTTCTTAGATAAGTCCCTTGAACATTTCATACAATAAGGGTTTGGTGATGATGAACTCCTTTAACTTGACCTTATCTGAGAAGTGCTTTACCTGCCTTTCCATTCTAAATGAAAGCGTTGCTGGATAGAGCAATCTTGGCTGTAGGTCTTTGGATTTCATGACTTGGAATACTTCTTTCCAGTTCCTTCTTGCCTGTAAGGTCTCTTTTGAGAAATCTGCTGACAGTCTGATGGGAACTCCTTGCTACTTTAGAATTCTCTCCTTCATTTCAATCTTGGCTAATGTAATGATGATGTGCTTTGGTGTGTTCCTTCTTGGGTCCAACTTCTTTGGGAGTCTCTGAGCTTCCTGGACTTCCTGGAAGTCTATTTCCTTTGCCAGACTGGGGAAGTTCTCCTTTGTTATTTGTTCAAATAAGTTTTCCACTCATGGCTGTTCCTCTTCCCCTTCTGGTACCCCTATAATTTGGATGTTGGAACATTTAAAGATGTCCTGGAGGTTCCTAAGCCTCTCCTCATGTATTCGAATTCTTATTTCTTCATTCTTTTCTGTTTGGTCATTTTTTTCTTTCTTTTTTTTAATTTTTAAATTATATTTTATTGATTATGCTATCACAGTTGTCCCATTGTTCCTTTTTCCCCTTTATCCTCCTCTGCCTTGTACCCTATTTCCTTCATCATTTCCCCCACCTCAGTTCATGTTCATGAGCCATACATATGGTCATCTTTTTCTTCCTTCTGGTCCACTCCCTTGATATGAGTCCCAGTTTCCTTTCCATCACTATTAGTTTCCTGTGCATTTCCCTTAATTTCAATTAGTTTAGCCTTCATTTGTTCCTCTAATTTGTGACTAAAATCAACCAGTTCTGTGAGCATCCTGATCACCAGTATTTTGAACTGCTCATCTGATAGGTTGGCTATTTCTTGGTTGCTTAGAGTTATCGGCTCTGGGGCTTTGAGTTTTTCTTGAGCCATAATGTTTTGGTCTGTTCGTGCCTGTTACGTATGAAGGGCAGAGCCCTAGGTGTTGACCAGGGTGGGGCAACTCAGTTGCTGGGCTGTGATGCTGTATGTGGGGGCGGGGTCAAAGAGAAGCAATGGTGGTCCCCTCTGCTGCTTCCCACCGCTGGGGCCTGCATGGTCTTTCTCACTGCTTGCTCCTTTGCCTGGTTTATTGGTCTGGCTGAATGGTTCGTTGTTGTCAGACTTCTGTATAGTTCAGTTTTCTGTGTTTTGGTTGCGTTTTTGTTACTAAAACTTTGTTGTCTTTAAACTTGGTTGTGTGAGGAAGCACAGTGTTTCCACCTACACCTCCATCTTGGCCAGAAGTCCACAATTTGAATTTTTATTTCTAGGTATGGATTGAAGTTCAATTTTATTTTATTTTTTTGCAACTGGATATTAAACTGTTCCAGTATCATTTGTTGAAAAGATGACACATTTTTCTGCATCTGTCATCAAGCATGTTCACTTGATATTCACTTGGGAGCTCTTAAACTGCTCTGTGTCAGTGTAAAATATAAACATATACAAGTGAATATTTATGAGTATTTATTGTAAACATACACAAATGGATATTTATATAAGAGTTTAGGTACTGGTTTAAAAAGGAAAGAAAAAAATGGAAATACATACAGCAGTTTTCTTTTAAAATACTAAATCTCTACTTCAAAACATGCTAGTAGATTACCTGGATACTGGAAAATATAGTAATAAGGAGTACAGGAAGAGGAGCAGTACAACTACTTTGGGGGGAAGAGAGAGAGATGTTTTTACTTTGGATTTGAGGATCCTATGGAACATGATAGTAGTGCCTTAAATATGAAGTGGTTGATTTGTTTTTATAGCAATAGGCCAGTAGTGAGCTGTTAACATAGTTGGAAAATATAGGCTTATTTTTTACATAGCCTTATATGTATTGATTAGGTTAATACTGGCTGCCAGCTGGTAGACCAGGACCCATTGGTTGTTTTTGGAGATGGACCAATGAAGTTGTCAATTTAATGGTCCCCACCTTACCCTTCCTTGCTTTGCCCTAGCTCTACTAACATTTTGAGTTGGGAAAGGGGTACAACATCTCTCTATTATTTATGTTCATCACTATATGTTCTGCAGTAGATGCTATGGGAATAGTGAAAGGTGTTTTTTCCTGTCCTTTTTGCATTGTCTTGTCTGTCTTTTTCCTTTTTTCTCATGATATCAGAAAGGTTAGGGGTTGTGGAGGTGGGCATTCTGAGATCATGAGAAGATTCATCCAATCTGGAGAAAATTCATTAATCAAAAATGAATTAATCAGCCCTGGCTGGTGTGGCTCAGTGGATTGAGTGCTGGCCTAATGTCAGAGAAATTTAATATTTTTCGTTTAGAAAAGAAAGTCTGCTAACTTTCAGGCAGTATATATATACCTCTTTCAAACAGTTTTATATTATTTGGTAATCTAAAATTTATTAATCCCTCTTGATGGGAATTTGGGTTGTGTCCATATTTTTTATCATTTTACTAGCAATGCTATAATAAATATTCTTATACATATCTTTGTACATATTTGTTAGCACTGTAGTTCTGTAGTAGAAACTCCTAGAAGTGGAACTGAATTCTTGAATTAATATGGCCTTTTAAAACAAATGGTGTAGGAGCCTGGAGAAAGGGTACTGAATGTGGATGATCAATCATGATTGTTACGGCAGTTTTTAGAAAGTCCTAATAAAGGACAGTGTACTTGGTACTATATAAAACCCTAATAGAGCATATTCTCTTTTTTTTAGATTTTATTTATATTTAGAGAGAGGGGAAAGGGAGGGAGAAACAGAGGGAGGAAAACATCAGTACTTTGCTTCCTACACCTCCCCAACTGGTGACTTGGCCTGCAATCCAGGCATGTGCCCTGACTGGGAATCAAACCAGCAACATTTTGGTTCGCAGACTGGTACTCAATCCACTGAGCCATACCAGCCAGGGCTAATAGAACATGCTTTTGCCAAGTATGTTAACAGAGTAAGCCATTGAGTATTAGGATGGAAGCCTCTAAAAATAACAATCTAATCCTTAATTTTACTGTTGAGACTCTTGAGATCTAGAAAGTTTTAGAGTGTTTTCCTAAAATAGAGCAGGGATTAGTATCTGGATACTCATTTTTAGTTTAGTATTCTAAATTAGATTTTTTTGTTCTTCCAAAGTGAGTTTAAGGCCCTGGCTGGTGTGGCTCATTAGATTGAGAGCTGGCCTGTGAACTGAAGGGTTGCAGGTTCAATTCCCGCTCAGGGCACATACCTGAGTTGGCCAGATCCCCAGGTGGGGGAATGCTAGAGGCAACCTATGTTTCTTTTTCACATTGATATTTCTCTCCCTCCCCTTTTCTCTCCCTTCGCCCCTCTGCCAAAACAAATAAACAAACAAAAACAACACAGTGAGTTTAAGGCAAAAACTACATTCAAATTGCTTTCCATTGTTATATGTGTATACCTCCCATTTTTACTTAATATTATTTCATAAGGGGTTATGAAATTTTGATCTATTTAAAAGGTATTAAATTTTAGTTTTCTCTAATTTCCTCCTTTACTATTAATAGGAAATAGAAGATGAGGTTTTTATTTTTATTTAAAAGGAAAAGGAATTTATTTTTATTTAATGACATGAGCTTCAGAAACACTGAGGTAGACAGAGCATACTGTCCTTTTTTTCTATTAGTATAGTATAGTATTTTGTTGATAAATTATTATTATTTTTTAAAAATATTTATTTATTTGTTTTTAGAGGGGAGGGGAAGGAGAGAGGAAGAGAAACATCAATGTATTGTTGCCTCTCGTGGGTCCCCTGCTGGGAAATGGCCCCTGTGGGGAACTGGCCTGCAACCCAGGCATGTGCCCCGACTGGGAACCAAACCGCGATTATCTGGTTCGCAGGCTCACACTCAATCCACTGAGCTACACCAGCCAGGGCTGATAAATTATTTTTTGATTACCTATTCCTTGTTGGGCATTTGGCATTTCCCCTCCGCCTCCCAAATCTTTAAACATACTTTATCTTTCCAGTTGTTTGTTGTTAGTACATAGAAGTACAATTGATTTTTTTTGTTTGTTTTGTTTTCACATTTTTATTGGGGCCCATATCAAAGGAACTGTTTGCAGTTTCTTTAGCCACTTCAAGCGTGGGCCCTGGGTGTCCTGGGGGTGGCTGGGCACGTTGGGCATGTTCCCATGATCTTGGATGGGCACTGGGTAGTTGTAGGGTATGACCTGGTTGATCATGGCAACATCCCTGGTGTAGGGGCTGAAGGTGGCAGAATTACAGTGAGGCCCCTGATGGTGACGGAAACAACCAGCACTGGCTTCTTGACCCAGGCATTCTTGAGAAAGGTGGCAAGTCTGCTGGGTATCCTGGTCTTGGCAGTGGCTACAGTTGATATTTTTAATATTTTATGCTTTGTATTTTAAATAATATTTTAAAATATATTGATTATGCTATTTTGATTATGATTATTTTATTGATTATGCTATTACATTTGTCCCATTTTTTTCTCCCTTTTATACCCTTCTACTCTGCAACCCCTCCCACCAGCAATCCTTCACTTTAGTTCATGTCCATGGGTCATACATATAAGTTCTTTGGCTTTTCCATTTCCTGTATTATTCTTAACCTCTCTCTGTCTATGGTGTACCTACCATTTATGCTTCTTATTCCCTGGGCCTTTCCCCCGCCTCCCGCTCCCCATTGATATACCTCCATGTGATCTCTATTTCTGTGAATGTGTTCCTGTTTTAGTTGTTTGCTTAGTTCATTTTTGTTTTTAGGTTCAGTTGTTGATAGTTGTGATTTTGTGGTCATTTTATTGTCCATTTTTTTGATCATCTTCTTTTTCTTAGATAAGTCCCTTTAATATTTCTTATAATATGGGCTTGGTCATGATGAACTCTTTTAACTTGACCTTATCTGGGAGCACTTTATCTTCCCTCCCATTCTAATGATAGCTTTTCTGGATAGAACAATTTTGGATGTAGGTCTTTGCCTTTCATGACTTGGAATACTTTCCTGCCCCTTTTTGCCTGTAAGGGTTCTTTTGAGAAATCAGCTGATGGTCTAATGGGAACTCCTTTGTAGGTAACTGTCCCCTTATCTCTTGCTGCTTCTCGGATTCTCTCCTTTATTTTCATCTTGGCTAATGTAATTATGATGTGCCTTGGTGTGTGCTTCCTTGGGTCCAACTTCTTTGGGACTCTGAGCTTCCTGAACTTCCTAGAAGTCTTATTTCCTTTGGCAGATGGGGAAGTTCTCCTTCATTATTTTTTCAGATAAATTTTCAGTATCTTGCTTTTCCTCTTCCCCTTATGGTACCCCTATGATTCAGATGTTGGAATGCTTAAAGATATCTTGGAAGTTTCTAAGTCTCTCCTCATTCTTTTGACTTCTTGTTTCTCCATACTGTTCCAGTTGAATGTTTATTTTTTCCTTCTGATCCAAACCATTGATTTGAGTCCCTGTTTCCTTCCCATCACTGTTGGTTCCCTGTATATTTTCTTTAATTCCCTTTTTCATAGCCCTCACTTTTTCCTCTGTTTTGAGATAATACTCAACCATTTCTGTGAGCATCCTGATTACCAATGTTTTGAACTGTGCATCTGATAGGTTGGCTATCTCTTCTTCCCTTAGTTCTATTTTTGGAGCTTTGATCTTTTCTTTCATTTGAGCCATATTTTTTTTTTGTCCCGGCATCCCTGTTACATAGTAAGGAGCAGAGCTTTAGGTAATTACCGGGGTGACACATCCCACATCACTGTGTTGTGGTGTTGTATGTGGGGGAGGGGTCAGAGAGGGGACAGTGCTGCTTTATTGGTTCTTGGCTGGCTTCCAGTCACTTTCTGTGCTACCTACAAGCAAATTGGGCCCTTCTGGTGCTGATTCCTAGGGTGGGTGGGTTTGTATACACTGTAGAATCCTGTCATTCTCTCTACTGAACTCTCCTGTGAGCTTGGGAGTTTCTCTCACCATTGCAACCCCCTTAGGTTTTTACAGTTAGGTTTTGAAGCTTTATTTACCTGCACTGGAACCCTGGGTTATGTGGTCTGTCTCGCTCCCCAGTTGTTCCTCTCGATTTATTCAAAAACAAATGTGGGACCACACAGTTTGCCAGCCACCTTCTTCGCAGGTCCTCTCTGCAGGCTGACTGTCTCCATCCCTCGTAACAGTCTGGATGAATGTTTCTTTAACTCCTTGGGTTTTAGACTTCCATACAATTCAATTTTCTGGCAGTTCTGGTTATGTTTTGTTTTAAATTTGTTGTTGTCCTTTCCGTTGTGCAAGGAGGCAAAGTGACCAAAAGTCTGGACACTCCATCTTGGCCAGAAGTCTGAATTTATTTTTTTTAGACTACTTCTTCTTAGAGCAGTTTTAGGTTTACAAACACAATTAGAGAAAGGCACATAGATTTCCTTTATACCCCTGTTCCTACACATGCATAGCTTCTTTTATTATCAACATCATTTATCAGAGTGGCACATTTTTTTTGCCAAGGGTGAAAGAATCTACATTGGCACATTGTAATTACCCATAGTCCACGTTAAAGGTTCACTCTTGCTGTTGTAGAGTCTGTGGGTTTGGACAAATGTATAATGTGTGCATAGTTACAGTGTCGTAGAGTATTATCACTGCCCTAACAGCCCTCTGTGCTCTTCGTGTTCACTGCCTCACCCTATCCTTACTCCCACTGATGTTTTTGTTTTGACTCCATAGTTTTGCCATTTCCTGGATGTCATATAGTTGGCATCATGCAACATGAAGCCTTTGCAGATTGGCTATTTTCACTTAGTAAAATGCATTTAAGGTTCTTCCATATCTTTTCAGAGCTTGAGAACTCATTTCATTTTACTGTTTAATAGTATTTTAATGTCTGGATATACCAGTTTATCCATTCACGTACTAAGGGAGATCTTTGTTGCTTTCAAGTTTTGACAATTACAAACAAGGCTGCTCTAAAGATCCATGTGAAGATTTTTGTGTGCGTAGATGTTTTTCAGCTCCTCTGGGTAAATACCAAGTAGTACAATTGCAGGATCATATGGTAAGTGTATGTTTAGTTTTGTAAGAAACTGCCACAGTGGCTCTGCCATTTTGCATTTCTGCCAGGAATGTGTGAGAGTTCCTGTTGCCCCACATACGTGTCAGCATTTGGTGTTGTTGAACAGTTGTTTTTTGTATATTGACTGTATCCTGAAGGATGAAGAAAAGGTAACAACAGGTGGGGAAAAGTAGGTTTACAGTTGTGAGTACATGAAATGCATTGTTTATTCTTGTATTATTTATTTATTATTTTTTTTCATAAGAACAACTGTAAACTTCTTCTTGTGTATGTAGAATATCTTGCTAAACTCCCTTATTCTAGTAGCTTCTTAGGATTGTCTATAATCATAATGTCTGTGGAAAAGACTTTACTTATTTCCTTCAAATTTTTATGCCTTTTATTTCATTTTTATAAAGATTTTGTTTATTTTTAGAGTGGGAGGAAGGTAGAAAGAAAGAAAAACATTGATGTGTGAGAGAAACATCAGTAGGTTGCCTCTCACACACCCCAAACCCAGGAGCTGGCCTGCAGTTCGGATGTGTGCTCCCTGATCTAGAATCAAACCAGTGACCTTTCAATTTGCAGGACGACACCCAACCCACTGAGCCACACTAGTGAGGGCTCTTTTATTTCTTTTTGTTGAATTGTCTTGGCCTTCTTCAAGTACCATGCTGAATACAGTAAATAAAAGACATAGCAATTGTTTTGTCTTTCTCTATTTTATGAGTGGCCAAAATTTATGAATTGGCCTTTTCATCAATATGAAATGCCATTTATTCTGGTAATCCTCCTGATTTGAAGTCTGCTTTGTCTAATTTTTATATAGCTTTTCCAGCAGTCTTATGACTAGTGGCCACAGTATATACTTAGGTGCTGCCTCTTCTTTTTTAACCTCTTTTTACAGTCTCTGCCTTTTAAATGAAGTGTTTAGTCCATAAACATTTGATATTATCAATATGGTAATTTTAAAATTACCTTTTTGACTTCCGGCCAAGATGGAGGTGTAGGTGGAAACACCGTACTTCCTCGCACAACCAAATTTAAGGAAACAAAGATTTAGAGACAGACAAAAATACAACCAAAACACAAAATTGAACTGTACCGAAGTCCAACAACAACAAACCGTTCATCCAGACTGGTAAGAGGGGCAGAGTTGGCGGCTGAGGGAGAGGGGTCCTGGCAGGAAAAGGAGGTGGTTAGCGGACCTGGGTGCAGGGACCAAATGGGCAGACTCAGTAAAGCTTGCAAGGCAGCTGGCTGACCACGGACACACATTCGTGCACAGATAAACCAAGCAAAAAAACATACAGTGAGACAGACCACGCAACACAGGGCCCCAGCGCCAGGAAATAAAAGCCTAAAAGCACCGATTGGAAAAACTTTCAGGGGTTGAGGTGCTGGGAGAAGCTCCCAGCCTCACAGGAGAGTTTGTTGGAGAGACCCACAGGATCCTAGAACACACACAAGCCCACCCACCTGGGAACCAGCACAAGAAGGGCCCAACTTGCTTGTGGGAAGCATCGGGGGGACCGAAATCCAAAAGAGAGAGGAATGGGCACCATTGCTCCTCCTCTGACCCCGCCCCCACATCCAGCATCACAACCCAGTAACTGAGTAGCCCCACCCTGGTAAACACCTAGGCTCCGCCCCTCACACATAACAGGGACGAACAGACCAAAACATTATGGCTCAAGCAGAAGAACAGCTCAAAGCCCCAGAGCCAATACTTCTAGGCAACAAAGAGATAGCCAACCTATCAGACACAGTTAAAAACACTGGTGATCAGGATGCTCATAGAACTGGTTGACTTTAGTCTCAAATTAGATGAAAAAATGAAGGCTACACTAAATGAAATGAAGAAAAAAGCACAGGGAACCAATAGTGATGGGAAGAAAACTGGGACTCAAATCAAGGGAGTGGACCAGAAGGAAGGAAGAAACAAACAAAAGAATGAAGAAACAAGAATTCACAAAAATGAGAGGCTTAGGAACCTCCAGGACAACTTTCAATGTTCCAACATTTGAATCATACGGGTACCAGAAGAGGAAGAGCAAGAAATTGAAAACTTACTTGAACAATAATAAAGGAGAACTTCCCCAGTCTGGCAAAGGAAAGAGACTCCCAGGAAGTCCAGGAAGCTCGGAGAATCCCAAAGAAGGTGGACCCAAGGAGGAACACACAAAGGTACATCATAATTACATTAGCCAAGATTAAAATGAAGGAGAGAATTCTAGAAGCAGCAAGAGATAAGGGAACAGTCACCTACAAAGGAGTGCCCATCAGACTGTCAGTTGATTTCTCAAAAGAGACTTTACAGGCAAGAAGAGGCTGGAAAGAAGTATTCCAACTCATGAAATCCAAAGACCTACAGCCAAGATTACTCTATCCAGCAAAGCTTTCATTTAGAATGGAAGGACAGATAAAGTGCTTCTCAGATAAGATTAAGTTAAAAGAGTTCATCATCACCAAGCCCTTATTATATGAACTGTTAAAAGGACTTATCTAAGAAAAAGAAGATAAAAAATATAAACAGTGAAAGGACAGCAAACTCACAGTTATTAACAACGACACCAAAAACTAAAGCAAACTTAGAGGACAGCTAGATCAGGAGCAGAACTATAGAAATGGAGATCACATGGAGGGTTAGCAATGGGAATGGGAGGAGGAAAATTGGGGAGAAGGTACAGAGAATAAGTAGCATAGACAGTAGGTAGAAGAAAGTAGACTGGAGGGAGGGCAAGAATAGTATGGGCAATGTAGAAGCTGAAGAACTTGTGGCACATGGACATAAACTAGAGGGGAATTTGCGGGGGGGGGAGGGGAATGAAGGAGGAGGAATGGGACAACTGTAATGACATAATCAATAAAATATATTCTAAAAAGTAAAATTACCTTTTTGAAATTTTTTTTAACTTTTTTGGGGGGCTGCTTTTGGATTAGTTTTAAATTTTGTTTCTTCTGCTGGATTCTTAGTTTTCTACCTTTGCATTAGGTTTTTAGTGGTTCCTCGGGATTATGGTAGATTATGCTACATTGTGAACTTTCCACAATGTACTGTGAATTAATATTAACAAACATCTATGTTTGCAATTACGACCCTGGATTTGGTCATTTTTATAGCTCTTCATCTTCAGTTTTTCTTGCTATGTCAGTCTACTTAGTGTAATTCTAAATATAATAATCAAAACCTTAGGGCAAAAATTACATCCTGGTCATTTATTTTGGATTAAAGATACTTATCTCTTTATCTTCATACCAGTGTTAAACAGTGTAATTCTTAATAGCAATTGAAAGAGTTAGATATGGACAATAGGAAGTCAAGAGGACTATTACAAATATCTGCTATGTTCCTCACAGTTCAGAATTTTCACATTCTTCAGCACAGAGGCAAGGATTGTTTATTCACCTTTGCTTGGACTTTATTTGGTCTGAAGAAGCATTTTATAGTCAGCTTCGGGTTTTACTGGGAATTTCTCAGTAGATTACATTTTTAATTGTCTCTGATGTTTTTTTGGGAGATAGGCTGCTTTTTTAATGTTTGTCCATGTCATTAACACAGAGGTATCTATAATTATAATTAGAAGTCTATTTACCACAAACATTTACGTATTTCTAGTTCTGTGATACTAGTATTCTCAGATTTTGAAGTACTTTTTGAAATTTCTTCTTTCAGTGTCTTACCTAACTTCTGAAAGTGGTATCTATTCTTAGTAATATCATTTAACTGTGAGATATGTGAGAATACTCAACATTCATCAGCAGGCCATCCAAGTGCTCATGTCTACTTATAATCCCTTAAACGTCTGATAAAACCTGTAACACCTATGAATTATAAGATGTCATGTAATGTTAACTTCAAGAAGTTTTATTTCATGGTGTATAGGGAACATGAGTATTATGTCTTTTAAATTAAGGTTTGAAATTTTTTAAAAATATTTTATTTATCTTTAGAGGGGAAGGGAAGGAGAGAGGAAGAGAAACATCAATGTATGGTTGCTTCTCATGCATCCCCTGCTGGGAACTGGCCCCTGCCGGGAACTGGCCTGCAACCCAGGCATGTGCCCTGACTGGGAATAGAACCTCGATCATCTGGTTTGCAGGCCCATGCTCAATCCACTGAGCTACACCAGCCAGGGCTTAAGGTTTGAAATTTTGATTCTGAAATTGGAAGATGGAAGCAGTTTTTTACCAAAAATATGTAACAATTTATATTATATACATTTATATGCATATGTGTGTCAAAGGTAAATATTTGTAGAGTTCACATACTATTCAAAGAGTTTGTTAAAGCCACACAACATATTTTTTCATATACACAAAGCTCAACTTAAAACCTTCCTTTTCTCTGTAGGTTAAATAATTTTAAAGTGTTTCAAGAGCCAATGAGGAAATGGCTCAATGCCTCAGTCAGGGAGAATTCCAGTATCATCTGCAATGGAGAATTAATGTGGAGATGGGAAACAGAAGTGGCCAAGATTGGAAGAGCAGGTGGGGGAGTAGGACTTAGGTCAGATAAAATAAAAGTACTTATGTGGAACTTAACAAATATTTTTTATTGTATGTATAGCACTTTAATATGTGATTATACTTAAGAATAAGAAATAGTGATCAAATTACCTGTGATCTAAAGAAGAGGGATGGTATATATTCATGTCTATAATGTAATGAATGTGGCAGAGCTTTGTAGACTATTCTTGTTCTGAGAAAAAACTAGTTAGTATTTTATGGTTCAGGCCTGTGAGTAAGTTTTACCTTAATAAGTTTTACCTTATTTTTTTAAGATTTTATTTATTTTTAGAGGGGAAGGGAAGGAGAGAGGGAGAGAAATATCAATGTATGGTTGCCTCTCATGCATTCCCTGCTGGGAAATGGCCTGCAACCCAGGCATGTGCCCTGACTGGGAATTGAACCGTGATCCTGTGGTTTGCAGGCCTGTGCTCAGTCCTCTGAGCTACATCAGCCAGGGCAGCTTTACCTTATTTGGGGGGGGGGGGGGAACCTACTGTGAGATTGTGTTTGGAATGAAATTCTAAAAGAATCAGTTCTGCTATTTAAAATGATTATTATATTCTGCATTAGAAATTTAAAACAACTTTATTTGAAATAATTTTATAATTAGAGAAAATGGTAAGAACAATATGAAGAATTTCTTACATTGTTCTCTCACATTCATTAGTTTTTCTATGTTATTTAGTCTTTGGAGTTGTGTGTGTATTTCCTAAAACTTTTGAGAATTACTTGTAGACATCATGTCCCTTTACTTTTAAATACATTAGCATGTATTTCCTAGAACATGTGTGTTCTCTTGTACAATGACAGTGTAATTATCATATTCGGCAAATTTAATACCATATTCTTGTGTAATATACAGTGTGCATTAAAGTTTTTTTGCCAGTTTTTCCAGTAATGCCTTTTATAACAGTCCCCCCTCTCCCTTCATCTAGGATCCAGTCAGGATCATGCAGTACATTTAATTGTCGCATTTCTTTAGTATTCAGTCTGCCACAGTTGCCCAGTCTTTCTTTGTATTTCATGATACTGATGAAAAAAAGCTTAGCACCAAAGAGGAATTTTTAAGGAATGTTAAAATTAAAGTTTCTTTTAAATCATTGTTTGAACTTCTTTTTTATAATTCTCTCTTCTTTTTGGACTTGCCGCCATATTTTAATGTACTGCTTTGGCTTTCTCTGCATATGAGTATATGGTTCCTTTTGTTTCATTTCACTTAGTTGCCAGGGAGGTACTGGGTTGGCCAAAAAGTTTGGTTTTTTCTTGTAAATTTGGTTTTTCCTGTAAGATGGCTCTAGTAACACTTAGTTGTCTTTAACTTTATTGGAAATAATTTTGTTAGATTGAGTTGTGACAGCTGTCATCTCCGCTCTGGCTGGTGTCGCCTAATGGATTGAGTACTAGACTAAAAACCGAAGGACTTCTGGTTTGATTCCTAGTCAGGCCACTTGCCTGGGTTGCGGACCAGCTCTTTACTGGGGCGCACATGAGAGGCAACCACACATTGATGTGTCTCTTCCTCTCTTTTCTGCCCTTCCCCTTTTCTAAAAATAAATTAACTAAAAAAATTTTGAAAAAACATCAAAATTAGTGAATTTTTGTGTAGCCATTTTAATATTGACGTTGGAAGAAAGTAAGCAACATTTTTGGTGTATTATGTTTTATTTTTTCAAGAAAGGTAAAAATGCAACTGAAACTCAAAAAATGATTTGTGCAGTGTATGGAAAAGGTGCTCTGACTGAATGTGTCAAAAGTAGTTTGCAAAATTTCATGCTAGAGATTGAACGCTGGACGATGCTACATGGTGAGGTAGACCAGTTGAAGTTGATAGCGATGAAATTGAGACATTAACTGGGAACAGTCAACGCTCTACCATACAGCAGATAGCTGACATACTCGAAATATCCAAATCAATAAATTTATTGGTGAAAAATGTGTCTTTTATTTTACGGGAAAAAGTAAAAGGACTTTTGAGGCCAATCCAATACTTTTTAAACTTATTCGAGTTTTCCTTTTAAAAATGGGTTGAGCTTGTTAAGGGGATTAGAAAAGACAAAACAAAGCTCAAGGTATTACTATTACTTCATTGATACAAAGTGGAGCTAGTGAGCCAGAATGGGAACCTTTTACTTCCTGATGTTTCTTGACTTGCTGTCTTGAATGATTTATTGTGAAGTAAGTAATGAATTACAATCAATTACAAGTTTGTACCATAGAATTTGGTATAAACAGGCAGGATGATGAACTATAATGAGCATCAATTTGGGGGCTTGGCAGACCTCTTTTGAATCTGGGTGATACTTATTACTGGCTAGATACTGGGTGATACTTATTACTGTCTTGACCAAGTTATTTGTACCTTAGAGAAGAACTCAGGCAAAATGTACATACAGGACAAGTGTTTCTGCAAGCATTATAGATAATGAATGCAAGCAATAGTTCCTCACATATAGTTGGTACTCATGGTTATTATATTTTTACAAAATCATAGGAGATAGCTCTAGGAGTGATCTTAAAGATCACCCCAATAATGATTCCTCTGCAGGAAGGTTCACTGACTGTTACTGCCCTATTAGAGTGTAAATTCCTTGAGGATAGGGACTGTTGGTGTATTTTATGTTCTTTAGAGTATATAGAACACAGTGATGGACTTTAGATACTTGGAAAATGTGGCTTGTGTAAATACATTTCAGACATTTAAATTCTAGACATATTACCATGTCAAGTAAATTAATCATGTGATTTTAAATATTGTTGCTAAACTTTTGAGAGTCGCAAAGCTCTTAGAATTTGAAAAGTGTAATTTCCAGCTTATAAGGCTATCAGTGGAAATAAGAAAAGAGGTTTTAGAAATATAGTGTGAGGCTAAAGTAGGTTTATGGTTGTGAGTGTGTGAAACATTTTATTCTTGTATTATTATTTATTAATTATTGTATTATTTTCTGTATGAACAGCCATAAATTTACTTTTGCTCTATCCTACATATGTAATTTCTAAATATTTATAATATATTTAATACTAAGAATGCTTTTAAGCAGACATAATTAAGCTATTTTTATATAACTTTTTAGTATATTCAAATGCGTTTTCAGAGTGAGTGACTTATTTTTGGCATAACTTTTTATTAGCCTCCCTCTCTTTGCTGCAATATATACCTAAAATGTCTTAGTGAGCGGTCTTGCTTTTTAGTTTCTTTTGGGGAGGCACTTAAAACTCTTAGAAAGATTGATACTTAATGAGTTTTATTCTGTTGTGGATGTCTTCCAAAGAACAAAGAAAACATTTACTTACATATTTTATTTTATTTTTTGACATGTTTTATTGATTATGCTATTATACTTGCCCCATTTTTCCTCCCTTTATTCTCCTCTGCCCTGCACCGCCCCTCCCACCATCATTCCCCCACCTTAGTTTATGTCTGTGAGTTGTACATATAAGTTCTTTGGCTTCTCCATTTCCCATACTGTTCTTAACCTCCCTGTCTATTTTATAGCTATATTTTTTTATATAAGCACAATATAATAGGTACTTACATATTTTAAAAACTCATTTTATCTTACCAATTACTATATAGGTCCACTGGACAATTTTATTTATAATCCTTAGGTGCACTTGGGGATATGAGCGATTTTATTTTTCATATACTTTGCTCTTTTATCTAAGGAATTATGTTATTATTACTTATCAATTATTCTCAACTGTGAAAAAAAGTTTCAAATAATAAGAAATAGATGGATGGTGAATTTACTTAGAGCAGAAGTTGGCCAACATTTTTGTAAAGGGTAAGACTAAATATTTTAGGGTGTGTGGTCCATATATGGTCTCTGTGTCCTGATCTTCTTTAAACAACCCTTTAAAAATATAAAAACCTTCTTTATTCTTAGTTCTCAGCATACAGAACATACTCAGTTAGTGTTGGTATTGTACAAAAGTAGTTCTCAGGTCAGATGTAGCCTGTGTACCATAGTTTGCCATTCATTTTCCCATAGTTTTCATATTGTGTTGTCCAAAGGGTTATGTTATCTTTCACAAAATATAAAAGGAGACTGGGGACGCCATCTCAATCGTATGCTTTTTACTTTATTGAACAGGATTGGGAATTCAAAATTTTTCATATTTTGTTTATAATGACTAAGAAAAGAAAATTGACAAAGAACAAGGTTCACCGTCACTGCATGAATCAGAAAATAAATACAAAGAGGAAAATAGCAGCTTTGTAGGCTCTAATGATGACGAGGTTGACCATAGAGAAGCAAAATCTCAGATTGTGGATCTTCAGGTGATGCTCTCTTAGGAGAATTTTCTCAAATTAAAAAAAAAAAAGATGATTGAACAGTATATTTCTAAGGACCAAAAGAAAATGGTATTCTTACCTATTTTATCATTCAACAAGGAGGAAGTTATCATCAATATTTTGTGACAAAATCTTGGGCATGTGCCCTGGCTACCATAGCTCAGAGGATTGAGTGCAGGCCTGCGAACCAAAGGATCGCAGTTCGATTCCCAGTCAGGACACATGCCTGGGTTGCAGGCCAGTTCCCAGCAGGGCATGCACGAGAGGCAACCATACATCGATATTTCTCTCTCTCCTTCCTTTTCCCTCTAGAGATAAATAAATACAATCTTAAAAAAAAGCTTGGGCATGTGGTAAAAGGATGTATTCTTTACGTTTGTGCTCTAAAATTGACTGGATACAGTGTGTGAAGTGGGTATTGATGAAAGTTGGTATTACATTACAGCAATAGGTGTATGAATGAAAAAAATAATTGGATGATTCTAAGTAATGTCTACAAATCTAAAAGTGACAATGTTTTGCAAATTATAGTTCAAAGAACATGGCCATCTTTTCATTAATAAATCATGAGCCCTTAAAAGTTTGGTTACATTTACACTATGGAATACAACTTGACTGTAGAAAAGAAGACAACTTTACCCTTTACGACAGCATGGATGGACATGGAGAACATTATGTTAAGTGAAGTAGGCCAGTCAGAGAAAGACAAGTACCACGTGGTTTCACTCATATGTGGAATCTAACAAACAAACTGAACTAACAAGTAAAATAGAGACAAGCTCATGGAGAGCAGTTGACAACTTTGGGTGGGGGGATGGCTAGGGGGTTAGAGGGATCAAGCAAAAAAGAAAAAGCAGTCATGGACTTGGATAGTAGTGTGGTGATTGTGGGGTGGGGACAGGGTAGAAGTGGAAGAATGTATAAGGGGGACAAATGGTAATAAGAAAAATACAATTTAAAGAACACTAAAAAAAGAAAAGTTTTTCAAAATTTCAGTGTTTCAGGTATTGCATAATGATAATGCAATTGCCAGAAAAAGAACCAGAAGTAATTATAAGCTAGAATTTATTTTAGAGATATGTTTAAACTCAGGAGTCAGATTTTTAAGATGGATGTGTTCTACATTTAGCCATGACAGTTGCCGAACAGTTGTTTTCAGAGAACTTGGCTCATTTTGGCTATGTATAACTTGAACACTAGGGAAATGTGGACTGAATATTTGGGTTCACTTATTAAAAATTCTAATTATTTTTTACTCTCTTCTGAACTTTCTTTTATTAAAATATGTATGTATATATGTATATATTGATGCATCAGTAATTATTACTGGATGTCAGTAAGAATTATATATCTTACCCCCACCTCACACATTTAACACTCATTTTTAAAAATTGAAACCCATCATTCTTTGGGATGGGTTGTGCTGTATTGGGGTGTTTTCCCCAGCAATTAACATAGTTAATATGTGGCTCTTATGAAGAGTTTAATATTTGTTGTTTTCATTTTTATTCTAGAAAGTGTTTATTTAATGGGATAGGTAAATGTTTGAGTAGACTGGGTTATTATTTTAAATCAGCAAAACTGGGGTATGATATTTTGAGATCATCTATTTCAGCTGCCTCATTTTACAGATGAGAAAACAAGCAGTATAAAGGCCAGTTAGTGTCAAGACAGAAATAAAACCCAAGTGTCTTGGCTGTTAGCTTCATGGTTTTATTTGCTTGTTTTGTTTTTAAATCTTGTGTTGTTCTTTGGAAAATATATATATAAGTTAAAAAGAGTACCTTTAGACTCAGATGGTAAATGATCATGGTTGCTTTTTTTGTTGTTGTTACCAGCAGTAAAGGATTAGTTTCCTTCCTCTGAGTTGTGCCTTGTGTTAGGCTCTTGCCTGTCACTGAGGAAGGACACTTTGAGAATAGCCTTACAAAGTTTGCTGCTGCTTTTATTATTAGAATGATGTGAAGAATTTTATCTAATGTGTTATTCTAAAGTCCGGCTCACATGTTTTACTTTCTCAGCTGTTTTAGTTTTTTAAAAAAAATTTTGACAAAACTCCGCAGTGTAACTGATCATCTGATCAAAGTGTGTTTTTTTTTTAGCTCTGGCTGTCATGAATTCAGATTCAAAATTGAACATGTAAATTTGTATATTATGTTCAGGGTTTCTTCCCAGTATTTTATTTTATGGTTTGTAAATAGGAACCTTTGCACTTGAAGGGTATCAAGTCCTGTGTCAAATCCGTTTTAAGAATAAGACTCACTAAAGGAATGATATAATTGCACAGTTGGATCTCTTGACATTATAAAGATTGCTGAAGACTTTTGAGTCATTAGTTTTTTCTTAAGTTGTCTTAGTCCCAGAGAGCTTTAAAGTGAAAAAGTCAGAATATTTGCTTAGTCCCATCTTTTACAATGGGTCTTATTCAGTTTTACTTAGGAGCCTTACTCATTTTCAAAGATGAGTAAGATGTGTGATAAAAGATGGAGGTTGGGGATGACAAGGCTTTCTGGGCATATAGCTCCTTATACAATTATAAGTAAGACAATAAAAGGTTATATCGAATCACTTTCTCTTGATTGAGATCATTGCACTCTGTAATGCAGACAAATAGCAGTGTGTTTTCTGAACTTAGCATAATTCTGGACTTAAGACAGTTGGTTTAATAAAGAACACCAGAAGTCCATCTCTCTATAAAAGCAACAACAAAAAGTGGCCAAAACTCTCAGAATCTACTTTTTCAGGACTCTGGAAACTAACCAAAAGATCATAGCATCCCGGGGAACATTTAGATCAGAAAAACCACTGACGCTTGGTTAGAACAGTGAACTTTATGGCATTTTAACTTAGTCTTGTGCCATCCCCTGCTCTTCAGCTTAGTGGTAGCCTTGTAAATAACAGCCCATGTTCTTGGTGCTGATACCAGTACAGAGGGAGCAGAATGGACCTCATCCACAGTGAACTGTAATGGATTTGATTCAAACTGTCTGGTGGCTCCCTAGAAGACTTACACAGATTTACCTGTATCTCACCTAACTCGAAACTCTTCATGTCCTAAAGTGACTACACTGGGAGTGTTTGTCAAAAATATTTACAAGCAGATGTACCAAGTCATTGCTATGTGAGGAAGGGACAGCAGTTGAGGCAAAACATCCCCCAAAACCCAAAAACTTGGGAGGAAAGGGAATAAGGGCTTTGAAATTCTGGCCTGGGAATCTAAAAGACTACGCACTTGACCAGTGCTGTTCATGTGCTTGGGAAAGAACTGACAAAGTCCTGTGATCTCACCTCTGGCTGACCTTGAGACTCAGCATAAGCAGGAAGTGAAGGCAAAGGCAGAGCTGTGAACTGCGTGTCTGAGAGTTGAAGGCATGTCTCAACCTGTGAAGCCCATCTGCAAAGATGGAGAAGTTTTTGGTTCCAGGATTTTAAGGAAATCTCTTTTCAATCACTGTCTGACCCCTAAGCTAATAGAACAGGGACTTCAGTGGTCCCCATATGAAAAAATACAAACTATAGTATTCGGAAGAGTCGTTAAACAAGGAAACAACTACAACAAACAGTAATAATAAACCCTGAAGAAGGGAAAATGATTGCTAGAGTTGCCACACTATAATATTTGACACTCAGTTTTCAAAAAAAGTACGCAGGAAACAAGAAAGGCCATTTCATAGGAGAAAGGAAAAGAAACTTGCCCCTAGGAAGCACAGACATTGAATAGACTTTAAATAAACTGTCTCAGATAGCTAAAGGGAACCAGGAGAATGAGGTATTGTCAAATAGAGAATATCATAGAGAAATTATAAAAAGGAGCTAAATGTAAGTTATATAGCTGAAAAGTATAATAACTGAACTGAGAAAACTGCTAGAGTGTTTTAATAGCAGATTTGAGTAGGCAGAAGAAAGAACCGTGAAGACAGGCCAACTGAAATGTCTAGTTTGAAGAGCAGAAAGAAAAAGGTAAAGAAAAATGAACAGCTTTAAAGACCTATGAGATACCATCAAAGTGTACCAGCATATGTACACAAGGTGTCCCAGAAGGAGAGAAAATAGAAGGGGTGGAGAGGATATTGAAGAAATAATGCCCTAAAACTGTAAATTTGATGAAAATCATTAATGTACATATTTAACAAGCTCAGTGAACTCCCAAATAGGATAAACTCCAAGTGAAGACATATAATCAAACTGCCAAAGACAGAGCATCATGACAACAGCAGGAGAAGCAACTCATCACATAAAAGGATCCTTAAGATTATAGCTGATTTCTTAGGAGAAACGTACTAAACCTATCCCTACAAGAAATGCTAAAGGAGTCCTTCAGGCTGAAAAGAGAGGGTATGAAACAGTAATTCACAATCGCAGTAGGAAAAAACACAGGTAAAGGTAACTACATAGGTAATTATAAAAGTATTATACATTTCATTTGTAGTAATAATTTCTCCTTTTTTCCCTCAAAAAGACAACTGCATAAAACAAAAGCTGTAAGCCTATGCTTATGGGCTTATTATATATAAAGGTTTAATTTATGACAATAACAATCTAAGGAACAGGAGTTATCTATGAGCAGCATTTTTGTATACTATTGGAAGTAAATTGGTATTAATCCAAACTAAGATGCTATAAATTAAGATGTTGTAATTTCCAGTGCAGACACTAAGAAAACAACAAAAATGTGTAGTAAAAGAAGTGGTATAATAGCAAGTTTGTGTTTGACGTGATATTAAACAACAATTAAAAGGCAGAGGCTTGCAGAATGGATAAATAACGATCTAACTATTGATACAAATTACAAATTGTAAAAGTAAAGGATAAAAAATGGTATATGCAAGCAGAAACCAAAAGGGTGCTGGAGTGAGTTGTAAAATAAGGCTAAACAGGCTTAAGATGAACATTGTTAATTGGAGATACAAGGGCATCGCATAATAATAAAAAGGTCTGTCCACAGGAGGAAATATAACTGTTATAAACTTGTATGCACATAACAGCAGAGCCTCAAAATACATAAAGCAAAAACTGACAAAGTTCAGCAATAAAAGTTGGAAACTTCAATACCCTACTTTCAATAAAGAATAGAACAAATAGAAAGAAAATTATCAGGGAAATAGAAGACTTGAACAACACTATAAGCTAACTAGACCTAACAGACTTAAGTAGAACATTGTACCTAGCAACAATAGAATACACAGTTTTAAGTGCGTGTGGAACATTTTCTTGTATAGGCCATATATTAGGCCACAAAACAAGTTTCAGTATATTTTAAAGTATTAAAATTATACAATGTGGTTTTCCAACCACATTGACAGAAATTAGAAATAATAGAGTTAAATGGAAAAATTCACAAAGGTGTGGGAATTAAAAGTACTGAAAATATGTAAGTCAGTCTTAGTGATGTGTGTGTGCAGTTTTTAAGCACAGTATATATACATTGATAAGTTTTTATTTATGTGCTTCAAAATTTAAGAAGAGTTTTGATAGTTGCAGTGAGTTCTAATTCTAGGAATGTGTATTGTTCCAGAATTTTATTCTTTGTTATTTGTTTAAGTATTTTACAGTCATAAGAAATACTAGATAATCCCCAAATGTATCTGTGTATGATTTTTACCCCCTCTCATTAGACTTTTTCTGATTATGTTTTATGTGGATTAATAAAATTGGCCTATATTTTCTGTGTATAAGTTAGTTGACACAGGATCAGATGTATACTTGATATATTTTAAAATGTAAAATATAAAGGGGAAAGGTTATCAAATATGTTTGGTGAATAAGTGGCAAATTTCTTTATTGCCTATTTTGATTCCAGATCATCAGGTGTTAGAGGTGGGATGATCCATGATATTTAGTAAAATATACTATGTTGTTTATTAGTAATAATGGCAGTTTAAAGATCTTTAGTGGAATAATCAGAAAATGTTAAAGCTAATTCTGAAACTCTTAGAAAATATCCTCTCCTGAGAGTTACCATTGAGAGACTTAGTTCTAATTAATGCTCATTTGTTTCTCTCTCATTCTATTTATTTCTAATGGAAACTTAATCCAAATATTTTTCTCACCACTGAAAGTTAACGTTTTTTTAAACTTTTACTGTTGACACTATTACAGATGTCCCCGTTTCCCCAACTTTGCCCACCTCCACACAACTCCCCGGACCCCCAACCCTCCCTCTGACCATCACCACACTGCTGTCTGTCTGCTTGTCCTGCATATGTGTTCTTTGGCTAATCCCGTCACCCTCTTTCATCCAGTCCCCCTCCTCACTCTTCTCTGACAGCTGTCAGTCTGTTACATGTACACATGCCTCTGTTTCTGTTTTGTTTCTCAATTTATTTTGTTAGATATGTTTTTTAATAAGCTGCAGTAAATTTCAGTGTTTTAGAAAGGTAGCAGCTGTATTTTTGGTAGGGAAAATTTTAGTTTTCTTACTCTGATAATATGGTAAAAGACTAGATAGCTTTTTACATTTATCTGAAAAGACAAATTTTCATGTAGCGGAACTATTTTGAGCATGTGGATAAGAGGTTCTTCACATATTTACAAAGCTATTTGTATGGGATACAAGTTAAACTTGAAACGTATGGCACATGTTAATTTCTTTCAGGAGAAGGAAGCCAACACCCTTTTGGAGCCATGAATATTGTCCGAACACCATCTGTTGCTCAGATTGGAATTTCAGTGGAATTATTGGACAGTCTGGCTCAGCAGACACCTGTAGGTAATGCTGCTGTATCCTCAGTTGATTCATTCACTCAGGTAATGTAATGCACGTTTTATTATCTTCTAAAATACTTAAAAGTTATATTCTATACTTTAAAAATTATCTTGGAGAAGAAAACATGTAAAAATATAGGTAAACACACAGGGTGGGCAGAAGTAGGTTTCTGGTTGTTTGTATGGAAAATAATACAATAATTAATGAAGAAGAAACTGTGTTTTGTGCACTTACAGCTATAAACCTCTTTTGCTCCATCCTGTATGTGGCGTAAGTTATTGGCTTCCATGGACATTTTCAGCTGGTCTGCTTTCTCTGTAGGTATTTTAAAGTTTGTGAGTGCTTTTATGAGACTTATGTTTCTCTAGTGATAAATACAGGCTTAATTATAAGTTTTTCTCTTTCCCTTCCACACTTACTATGTTAGATAGTGGGTATATAGTTGTGAACCTGTTACGCAAGATCCTTGTGCTCATGGAATTTAAAGGGTTATACTCCTGTAAGTGCTCTAATCCTGTAAGGGTTGACTTAACAGCTGTATAGCAGAAGCCTGAGAAGGGGAGGAGGGTCTAGGCAAAGGTAGAGCTAGTGCAGAGGCCCTGCAGTAGAAATCTGTTATGTTTGAGAAATAACATGAAGGTGCTTGTGGCCAGAGTAATGTGAGCAAAGGTGTGACATGGCAGATGAGGCTGGAGATGATGAGGAGGTGGCTGCAGGATACATCATATGGGACCTCGTTGCCTTTTGTAAGGACTTTGGCTTATATTCTGTTTGGAGGAAAAAAACATAGAGTTTTGAGCAGAAGAGTAATATGATTTAACTTGAATTTTGAAAGGATCACTTTTGCATGGATTTCTATTTTTGTTTGTACTTTATGCTCAAACTCTTTCCAAGTATAAATTCCCATTCAATATATTTAAACATAGCAATTTAAAATTTGTCTTTTCAAAGCATCTCTTTTAGAAGTCTTTTTGTTGTTGTTGTTCTAATGTTGACTGATTATTTGTCTGTTGCACAGCTGTCGTCAAGGTATTTTACAAAAATACCTTGAAAGATTTTACAAAATCTTTCATTACAAAATCATAAGCATGTAATTCTGTAACATAACAATATTACACTCAAGTATACCATATGACATTTTAGGTGAAATGTTCAAATTAAAACTGTGAATTGTTAATCCCATATTATTACCCTACCAACTACACTCAAGCAGGTGTTACGTTTGCTGGACCCTGTTTATCATGTTGTCACATATGCTTAGGTTTGTTTCTGGGCTCTCTCTTTTATTCCAGTTATTTTATTTGCCTGTCCCTTTGTCAGTAAAAGTCTTAATGCTTGATAGGGCAAGTCCCTTCTCCTAGTCATCAAAATAGGCTTAGGCATTCTTCAGAATAATTTTAATATCATACTGAGTTTCCTGTGCTCAATCCACTGAGCTATAGCAGTCAGGGCTGTTTTTTTTTTTTTTTTTTTGTAAGATGGCTCTAGTAGGCTTGGTTGTCTTTAACTTTACTGAAAACAGTTTTGTTACATTGTATTGTGACAGCTGTCATTATCAAAGTACATTTAAAAAGAAACTTATTGCCCTGGGTGGTGTGGCCCAGTGCATTGAGTGCTGGGCTTGGGAACTAGAAGGTCGCCAGTTCTATTCTCAGTTACGGTACGTGCCTGGGTTGTGGGCTGGGTCCCCAGTTGGAGGCATGTGAGAGGCAACCAGTTGATGTTTCTCTCGCACATTCATATCTCTCTCTCTTTATCCCTCTTTCCCCTGTCTCTAAAGGTAACTAAATAAAATCTTTAAAAAATAAAAATAACAAAAAATATCAAAATAGGTGAATTTTGTGCAGCCATTTTAATATTGAAGATGGAAGAAAATAAGCAATATTTTTGGCATATTATCCTTCATTATTTCAAGAAAGGTAAAAACACAACTGAAACACAAAAAAAGATTAGTGTGAGTACACAGAAGGTGCTGTGACTGAGTGAACCGTGTCGGAAATGGTTTGCAAAGTTTCATGCTGCAGAGATCTCGCTGGTCTATGCTCCATGGTCAGACCAGTTGAAGTCAGTAGCGATCAAATCGAGATGTTCATTGAGAACAATCAACATTCTACCACATGCAGGATATCCGCCATACTCAAAATACCCAAATCGATAAAGTTATTGGTGAAAACGAAAAACATGTCTTTCATCTTAAGGAAAAAACTAGATAAATTTTTTGGCCAACCCAGTAGTTCAAGTGTTTTAATAGTAGATTCTCTTGGATTAAAGTACCTTGATATTATTGAACAAAAAAACCCTAATGAGATATTTCCTCTTGTGCTGGAAAAGAGACAGCAGGGGACTTACTGGCTAGTTTTGTGTTCCTGAGAAAGTGATACTAGGAAGATTATTTTTGAGTGAATTGAAGGTGGTATTATCTTTAGTAGTTCATTTACTTCTGAGCTTAGTGCTTAAACCAGATGTGAAGGGTGTGTGGATTTGCCCATTTGAAGGTCAATGAGAAGAAACAGGCGAGGAAATAGAAGAAATGGAATAGTGTTGCCTTTCTGTTCTTTACATTCGATGGCAAGTAACCAGTTGTTCCTTTATTGAAGTTGTATCTTTCTGGCAAGAAAAACATTTCTTAGACATGGTAACTGCTTTATATGAGAAAATAGGTTGGTTTGAGGAGGGCATTTTTGAGGAGATGAGCATAGTTGATATAGAGATAGAGATAAAAGAAGATACTTTGAAGGAAAAACATTTTCCCCCCCAAATAAATTGTTAAGCACATAAAATATTTGGTAATAGAAATTCTTTGAGATACAAAGAAAGTACTGAAGGCAGATTGTTAGTATTTTTGTGCCATAATGTCATTTTATGATCTCCCATAACTTTCAGCATTAAATTGTCTTAGAAGAACTCAGTTCTTAAAACTGAGTTAATGCAGGAATATCTTAAAGTTTTTATTTATTTTTAGAGAGATGGCAAGGGAGGGAAAAAGAGAGGGAGAGAAACGCATTGATCAGTTGCCTCTTGCTTCTCCCCAACTGGGGACCTGGCCTGCAACCCAGGCATGTGCCCTGACCTGGAATCTAATGGCAATCTTTTGATTTGCAGGCCAGCACTCAATCCACTGAGCCACACCAGCCAGCGCATTATATTTAAAACATTAAGGTCTAAATGGAGTATTTTGTAAAATACACTAATCTATTCATTATTAACTTTTCAGTTCACACAAAAGATGTTGGACAACTTCTACAATTTTGCTTCATCATTTGCTGTCTCTCAGGCCCAGATGACACCAAGTCCATCTGAAATGTTCATTCCAGCAAATGTGGTTCTGAAATGGTATGGGGCAGCTTTGTGTCTAATATTTTCATAACCATATATGTTTTTTGCCTGTGAATATGTTTCTTCTTCGACATTTAAACATATTTTTATTGTGGACATTATACATTGCAGTTTGCATGCCATTAAAAAGTATATACTACAGAATTCAGATTAGGAATGGTTCTTACCCTAAATATTCTCTATAGTAGCTATTTTGAATTTATAAAGACAGGACAATACAATTGTCTGTGTTTTAGAGACCAGAATTGAGGAATGTAAATTATATATACAGTGTGTGTATATATATATAATACAACTATATATGTATTTTAAAGATTTTACAGTTTATCTGTATATACTATACAACTATATATATTTTTTAAATATTTATTTATGTTTAGGGGGAAAGGAGGGAGAATGAGAGGGAGAGAAACATCAATGTGTGGTTGCATCTTGCACGCCCCCTTCTGGGGACCTGGCTTACAACCCAGGCATGTACCTTGACTGGGAATCGAACCAGTGACCCCTTGCTTCACAGGCCAGCTCTCAGTCTTCTTAGTCAGCTCTCAGTCTTCTGAGCCACACCAGCCAGGGCAGTTTTTTTATATTTTGAATTATAAGTACCATTTATGAGGCTTGAAATATCAATTAAAACTTAATTTTTTGTAAGTTTAGAATGATTTGACCTAAAGAAAATATGTATAAGGCGTCAGGGTGGTTTATACTGCACCCTGTACATGAATGATTAATGAATATATTTCCCCAGCTTTCCCATGTTTTCGTTTTTGTAGGTGTTTCTTTTCACTTTCACTATCCTAGTGGTGAGGGAATGCATAGGGAAAGTTTATTGAGAAGACATAGCATGGTAAAGCATGAATAGCACTGAAATATATTAGATTTGAGCTTTGTTACAATGTAGCTGTATGACCTTGAATCTATTACTCTCATGTACTTAGCAGTGAAATGAGGAAAGAAGAGTTAGATTTGATTTTTTTTTTTCCTTTAGGTCCTTTGTAGCTCTTAGATTTGAAGAAGATAAACAATTAGTAAAATTTACTATGGTTTGTGCTTTTTGATATGAGCCAATTATACTTAAATCAGTATGTTTGCCATCTTTATAAATTAATAATTAAACTTTCAGATTAACTTTTTAGGTTCTTAGCTTTTTTGAAATGGCATGTAAAATTGTTTGCTTTTTTGTAAATCATTTGGAAAATTATGAAAGAGTTTATTTTAATTTTCTTGTAAATTTGGTTTTCTTTTGTAGGTATGAAAACTTTCAAAGACGACTGGCACAGAACCCTCTTTTTTGGAAAACATAATTTGAATAAAATAATTTTTAATAGATTCTGAAATTTGTCTTGTTTTGAAGATAAATACTCCATTTAAAAGCATGAAATTAAAAGGGTCATGAAAGCTACGTTTGGAAACTGCTAAGCGACTGTGAAGCATAACTAAAATCTTTATAAAAATTAAAGACATTGAAAATGAAAATATGTTTCTCATTCATGACTATTTCCCCTTAAGCTTAAAATATTCAGAGATAAAACATTTTGTTTTAGCTACAATTCACTTTTTACTTAAAAATAAAGCATATTTACAATGACAGTGTTCCAAATGGCATTGCATTTATAATCTTTTATTTTTATATTAGTTTGTTAGAATAGTTAAAATCAACTATGTCAGAATTTGGGGGAATTTTTAAAAATATCAAATACATTTACATATGGAAAATAATTTTCAGTTACTATTAGGGTTACAGGTTTTATTTTTTTCACTTAATACAGGCTGGCTGTCAGTTTTTTATATCTGCAAATTCATACTAAGTTTTTAACAAAATTGCCATGGTTAATACTGATGAGGTTTTATTTAATATTGGTAGTGTTGTTAGACATTTTTGTTGAGAATATAGGATTCATTATCTTGTGTATGGAGATAAAGCTGTTACGTCATTCAAAAGGGAACTCAGACTCATTTGCACTGGCGACTTCCATTGATCAAAACCACCAGGATCTCACCTGTAACCAAAGCTACGTTACCTTGCTTTACCAAATGAGTATATATATAAGAACCATGTGATGACTCCAAAGGAAGGGTACATATAGGAATTTGGGACCTGGAGTTAGTTTTGGATTGCTGGAGATTAGTAGAGATTGGTGAAAATTTGGACAGAGAGTGGCCGGTACAGTCACTCTCTTTAAGAACATTTGAACCTATGCAGAGTTATTGTTAGATCAGTTTGTGGTCTTGAAACACATGCATCTGATTGAGCTGATGTTAAGAATTTGAGGTTAGGTAATTTTTTTAGAAATATATTTTATTGGCCCTGGCTGGTGTAGCTCAGTGGATTGAGCACAGGCCTGCGAACCAGATGTTCGCTGTTCGATTCCCAGTCAGGGCACATGCTTGGGTTGCAGGCCAGTTCCCTGCAGGGGATGCACCAGAAGCAACCATACATTGATATTTCCTTCCTCTCTCCTTCCCTTCCCCTCTAAAGATAAGTAAATAAAATATTAAAAATATATATTTTATTGATTATGCCATTACATTTGTCCTATTTCCCCCCTCATTCCCCTCCACCCTGCACCTCCCAATTCCCCCCCTTTAGTTTAATGTCCAAGTGTCTCAAGTTCTTTAGATTCTATATTTCCCATACTATTCTTGCCCTCCCCCTGTCTATTTTCTACCCAACGTCTATGCTATTTATTCTCTGTACCTTCTCTCCTCCTCCCACTCCCCTGCTGCTAACCCTCCATGTGTTCTTCATTTCTATGGTTCCACTCCTGATCTGACTGTCCTCTTGGTTTGCTTTTGTTTTAGGTGTGGTTGGTAATAACTGTGAGTTTGCTGCCCTTTCACTGTTAATATTTTTCATCTTCTTTTTCTTATATAAGTCCCTTTAGCATTTCATATAATAAGGGTTTGGTGATGATGAACTCCTTGAACTTGACCTTATCCGAGAAGCACTTTATCTGTCCTTCCATTCTAAATGAAAGCTTTGCTGGATAAAGCAATCTTGGCTGTCGGTCTTTGGATTTCATGACTTGGAATACTTCTTTCCAGTCCCTTCTTACCTGTAAGGTCTCTTTTGAGAAATTCGCTGACAGTCTGATGGGTACTCCTTTGTAGGTGACTGTCCCTTTATCTCTTGCTGCTTCTAGGATTCTTTCCTTCATTTTAATCTTGGCTAATGTAATTATGATGTACCTCGATGTGTTCCTTCTTGGGTCCATCTACTTTGGGACTCTCTGAGCTTCCTGGACTTCTTAGAAGTCTATTTCCTTTGCCAGATTGGGGAAGTTCTCCTTCATTATTTGTTCAAATAAGTTTTCCACTTATAGCTGCTCCTCTTCCCCTTCTGGTACCCCTATAATTTGGATGTTGGAACGTTTAAAGATGTCCTGGAGGTTCCTAATCCTCTCCTCATTTTTTTGAATTCTCATTTCTTCATTCTTTTCTGGTTGGATGTTTTGTTCTTCCTTCTGGTCCATTCCATTGATTTGAGTCCCAGTTTCCTTTCCATTACTATTGGTTTCCTGTGCATTTCCTTTCATTTCAATTAGTTTAGCCTTCATATGTTCCTCTAATTTGTGATTATAATCAACCAGTTCTGTGAGCATCCTGATGACCAGTGTTTTGAACTGTGCATCTGAGAGGCTGGCTATTTCCTGGTTGCTTAGAGTTATCGTCTCTGGGGCTTTGAGTTCTTCTTGAGCCATCTTTTGGGCTGTTCCTGCCTGTTACATATCAGGATCGGAGCCCTAGGTGTTTACTAGAGCAGGGCAACTCAGTCGCTGGGTTGTGACGCTGTACGTGGGGGCGGGGTCAGAGAGGAGCAATGGCGGTCCCTTCTGCCGCCTCATGCCGCTGCGGCCGCAGCTGCCACCATCACCGGGCCCGAGCGTTTCGTCCCACTGCACGCGAATGTGCCGCTGCCGTCAGCCCTCTGCCACTGGTTCGCCCCCTGGGGCCTGTGTGGTCCGTCTCACTGTGCGCGAATGTGCGACCGCGGTCAGTCTGCCCCACACCCCGACTGGTTCCGGGCTGCCTGCGCGCCTGGGTCGGGGGATCTGTCCTGCCTGACCCAGCTCCGCTGCTGGCTCCACCCCTCTTACCGGTCCCCGTTGAATGGTTAGTTGTTGTCGGACTTCCGTATAATTCAGTTTTCTGTTCTTTGGCTGTGTCTTTGTTCTCCAAACCTTTGTTGTATTCAAACTTGGTTGTGGGAGAAGGCACAGTGCTTCCACCTATGCCTCCATCTTGGCGGAAGTGATTTGCCGTGATTTTTTATGTTTATGTTTTTTGAAGGCTCTTATAATAGTTTTGAATTAATTAAACTTTGGAAAATGCCAAACAAACTTAATTTCCTCTACTCTTTCATACAGGAAAGGAAGCCCAAAGAGTTTAGACAGAGAAAGATATCTTAACATTTTTATATGCCTGAAGTTCTAGGGAAAAGACAAAATTATGGGTTGTCAGAAGAGATAAGAACATAAGTAAAAATGTACACAAGCAGGAAGTAGTCTCAGCCAGTATCTATGTTCAGTATACTAGGAAAAATAATGACAGTATTTACCATCTGTGCCCAATAGATCCATTTAAAAAATGTTTCTAAGTTACTTTTTTAAATACCTTACTGCAAAAAAAACATGAAAAGATAGTAAGGGACTTTTTTAGAATTTAAAATAATGAAGAAATAGCAAATCCAAATGTGTGTTTCATATTTTCACAGTTGTGATGATGTATCTATACCCAATAAGGGCATTGTCTTCTGAATGTAACTGCATCAGTTGTCGTGTATGAACCTGGAATAGATCCTTGTAAATGCTGTTTCTAGATTTCAAATACGTTGCTAATAGGTTTTGCCTCACTACTTTCTGGTTCTTGTATTTGCATCATCGAAATACAATATGTGAATAATTGAAGAAAACGACTGTCTTAACTTCATAACTGTTAAGACATTTTCACTTTTAGGTGTACAGTCACCAATTAAAGTGGTCAAGTAATTTTGCATTTCTGCACCTTCTATTTTTGTAACTTGCATACACACCTGCTTTCAGCTTTTGCTTATATTTTTTAAAAAGGCTTTTTTGAAATGTAATTCACATACCATCAAAGTTATTCTGTACAATTCTGTTTTTTAGTACATTCACATGTTTCTGCAACCATCATCACAATCTAATTTTAGAATAATTTTATCCACCTTAAAAGAAGCCCTGTATTCTTTAGTAGTTAATCCCCAGCCCTCAGTAGTTCAACCCCAAGCAACCCCAGCCCTAAGCAATTATCTACTTTTTGTCTCTGGGTTTGCATTTTGGGGTATTATTTGTAAATGGAATACAGTATGTGGTCTTTTGTGACTGGTTTTCCTCACTTTCCATGATTTACCATGTCATAGCATGTGTCAGTACCCATTCCTTTTTATTTCTGATGATATTCCATGTATGAATATACTGCATGTTATATATCAGTTGATGCTCACTAGGCTATTTCCACTTTTTAGCTCTCATAAGTTAATGCTGCTATGCATGCTCATGCACACATGTTTATGTGGGTTTATGCTTCATTTTCTTGGGTGTATACTGAAAAGGGGAGTTAATTGGGTATGTGGTTACTCTACATTTAACTTTTTGAAGAACTGCTAAACTATTTTCCAAAACAATTGCACCATTTTACATTTCTATTAGTTTATGAGGGTTTCAGTGTCTCCACCTACTTGCCAACATTGGTTACTGTCTCTTGATTGTAGCCATTCCAGTGGGTATGAAGTTGTATTTAATTCTGGTCTTGATTAGCAACTTTCTAATGACTAATGATATTGAATATCTTTTCATGGACTTACTGGCCATTTGTTTATGTTCTTTGGAAAAATGTCTATTCAAATCCTTTGCCCATTTTTTAGTTGGATTTTGTCTTTATTGTTGAATTGTAAGAGTTCATGTATATTCTGGATATAAGTTACTTATTAGGTAGATTGATGGTTTGCATATATTTTCTACCGTTCTATAGGTTGTCTTCATTTTGTTGGTGAGAGTTATTTGCAGCACATAAGTTTTTAATTTTGGTGTAGTCCAGTTCATCTAAGATGGGTTCGCTGGTGAAATCTACCAAACATATAAGGAAGGAATTATATTGATTATCTACAATCTCTACCAGAAGGTAGAAGCAGAAGAAATACTTCCTAACTAATTCTGAGGCCAGCATCATCCAAATACCAAAACCAGACAAAGGCATTACAAGAAAGTAAACCATAGACCAATCTCTCTCATGAACACAGATGGAACATTTTTAAATAAAATATTAGCAAATTGAATCAAATGACTACAACCAAGTCAGATTTATCTCAGTTGTGCAAGGCTGGTTCAACGGCTGAAAACCAGTGAATGTAACCCATCACATCAATAGGATGAAGAAGAAAAACCACATGATCTTAGCAATAGATACAGAAAAAGCACTTGATAAAATCCAACAGTCATTCATAGTAAAGACTTTCATCAAACTAGGAATAGAAGAATATCCTCAGCCTGAAAGAGCATCTACAGACATTTTATAGCCAACATCATACATAATGGTAGGAAACTAGAAGTTTTTCTGCTAAGATCTGCAACAAGGCAAGGATATCTTAGCACTCCTTTTCAATATTGTGCTGAAGTCCTAGTTAATGCAACAAGAAAAGGAAATAAACAGCAGTAGATTGGGAAGAAAGAAAGAAAACTGCAGATGACATGATTATCTGTATATAGAAAACCTGCAAGAATTGACAAACTGGAACTAGTAGTTCCAGTGATCATAACAAGTGATCATAACAAGTTGGCATGATACAAGGTTAGTACACAAAAGTCAGTTTTTTCCCTATAAGTGAGAAAATGGAATTTGAAATTAAAAACATTTCTACTTACATTAACACCCCAAAATGAAATACTTAGATATAATTCTAAGAAAACATGTATAATATCTGTATGAGGAAAACTGGAAGACTCTGAGGAAAGAAATCAATTGTTAGAGTTCATATAACTAAATAAATGGAGAGAGATTCCATGTTCATGAATAGAAACATGCAATTTTGACAAAATTTTATGCAGTCCCATTAAAATCCTGGCAAGTTCGTGGATATGCACAGACTGGTTCTAAATTTCATATGGAGAGGCAAAAGACCCAGGAGAGCTCATTCAATATTGAAGGAAAAGAACAAAGTTGGAGGACTGGTAGTGCCTGATTTCAAGTCTTGCTCTAAAGCTACGATAATTAAAACAGTGTGGTTTTGGCAAAAGAATAGACAAATAGATCAGTGAAACAGACTGGAGAAATAGACTCTCATAAATACAGTCAACGGATTTTTAACAAAGCAGCAAATGTAATGCAGTGGAGCCAAGATAGTCTCTCCAAGTCATGCTAGAACTAAACATCAACATGCAAAAAAAAAAAAAAAAGAAAGAAAGAAAAATCTATGCATAGACTTACATTTTTCACAAAAACCAGCCTAAAATAGATTATAGACCTAAATATAAAATGCAAAACTATAAACTTCTAGAAGATAACATAGGAAAAAATCTTGACCGTGTGTTTAGCAATGACTAGATACAGCCAAATTAAGATCCATGAAAGAAATACTTGATAAGCTGTTAGCAGCCATTGAGTAGGGTTCTTTTCCAAAGAGGTTCTCTTCTTTGTACACACACTAGACTTTCACACTGTTTTTACTAACAGATTAAACCAGTGTTCCAAAGATACATGGGGAAGAGCCGTTTGGCCTTTGGCCTGGTTAACTCTCTCCCCTGCCATGCTCAAGAGCAGAGGAGGACCTCACTGCTAAAGCCATCAGGTGGCAATATTTCAGGAGAGATTCTTCAAGTTCCTTTTTCTTTTGGACAAGAGACTTTTCAGCCCACAGAATAAATAAGTTTTAGTCCCTAGTGTCTTTGGGGGGGTCTCATAAATTCTCCCATATGATGTACTCCCTGGATACAGGCACATGTTCTTTCTGCCCCCCTCCATTTGTCTCTGGAGGGAGGAAGGTTGTGTAAAGTGGGGGAGTCCATGGAGTGCTTCCCAGCTGCAGCTGCTTTTCTCCAAAATGCCTCACATTTGTGTGCTATTATGAGGATTAGTTTTCGGGCCAGGACTACCCAATCTAATGTACACTGGAAATGTCTGATCTTCCTTTTGACATTTGCCCTTTTTCTCATTTTCATTTCGAACACCCCACACATTAAGTGCACATGGCTCTGCGTAATCCACATGACTGACTAATGCTAGGGTTTAAGTGCTCCCTGTGATCCTCAGATTTATTCCCTGATAATCAGATGGGAGAGTGGGCGGCCTCATTTTATGCCACCACTCTGGTCTGATGTTCAGTTGTTTTACAAACTTGTAAGCAGACAAGGCCACGGATACTGACTTGGGGTAATGTGAGGAGGGAGTTATTGGAAGAGTATCAGGGAGCTCACAGAATCATGGGAGCTGGATGAATCAAAATTGGAAATGGGCAGGAATCAAGGGGCCTGTGGAGGGCTGAGTGTTAGGAATCCTGGCAATCATCAGAAAGCTGGATAGTGAGGGGTGCACGCTGTCCTGCAACGCACACATTCCAGACTTTCCTGTTTCCTCTGTGTCACTGGATTAACAGTCTGGGCTCAAGAAAGCACCGAGGGCTGAGCTTGAGTCGAATTCTGGCCCCTCCTGCTCCTGCTGAGTTGAGGAGGGTGAGGATCTTTTCTCCAGCTTTGGTGATGGAGTGTGGTCACCGTGATTTATTGCCCCAGCAGGATTATACAGACTCTGGATGTGTAAATTCCAAAATGAAATCTGGATGCTCTCAGGGCAGCCAAATAAAAAAATGCCAACCAGAGCTGTTTTCAATGGTCCAGAAGAAATGCAGGAGAAAGGGATTTAGAAAGAAGAATGGGAAGAAATAGGTGGGGGGCGGGGCATAAAAATAACTGGGAGTAGGTAAAAGAGCATGAAACATTTGTTCAAGAAAGAAGAGTTGGCAACATTCAATTCTTGGCTTTTTTTAAAAGATTTATTTATTTTCGAGAGGAGAAGGGAAGGAGAGGGAGAGAAACACCAATGTATGGTTGCCCCTCATATGCCCCCAACTGGAGACCTGGCTCACAACCTAGGTGTGTGCCCTGACAGGGAATTGAACCAGCAACTCTACAGGCCCACACTTAATCCACTGAGCTACACCAGCCAGGGCTAATTCATGGCTTTTTTTTAAATGTGTGTGTCTAAAGCTCTCTTAAAGCTCATCTTGGTGACTTAGAAGTATAGTCATCCTTTTTCACCACCAGATGGTGCTTCAAGATACAGTGTGGGATCCTGGGGAAAGTTCCCAAACTCCTGCTCTTTACAAAGTGCTTTTGCATAACAATCACTCAGGAAATACTGAGCTCCTAGTGGAGATGAGAAATGCGAGGCCAGAGGCCAGACGAGGGACACCTAACCTCCTGGTACAGATAGGGAGAGCAAGCTTTCCTAATAACAGCTGAGGCTTGGGCACCAGGACATGATAGTACATTAGAAAGGGAATTCCAACTTAACCATCAAAGAGATAGAGAGGCTTGAAGAAAGCACAGTGTCTGTTAGGAATTGGAGGTGGTAGTTTGGGAATGGAGAGGTAGAGAATATTCTAAGTGGAGGGAATAGGATGAACAAAAGGTGTGAAATATGTATGCATAAGTTTATTTGTTTAGCTTTTCTAGTTCATCTGAATTTTGCCTTCTTTGATCTGAACTTGGATAAATGAGCTGCCTGTTTAGAATAACTACTCTGATTCTATCTGCTGGAATTCTGTTCTCTGTAGCCAATTCTTGTTCTTCAGCGTCCCCATTATTTTGTCCTTAATTTTTCTGTGCTAGAGCAGTATTGAAAGACTCGTTGCAAACAGGTGTCACATCCAAATACTCTGAACCCCAAATGTTTTTGGAACGCCTACGCTGTAAATATAGAAGAATAAGAAAAAGCCCATACTCTGTAGAACTGGTGTACTCATCCTGTTTGCATTTTATTCTGTGGTTTAAGCAATTGTTATTGTGTCCTTATGATACATCAGAGAACTGTTGGCACTTTGCATGTAGGCATGTAGCTCATGCTGGTGGGGGCTTGCTGAGGCTGGCTGTTGCTCGTTTGATTTAGGAAGATCCAAAACATGAGTCAAGACAAGTCATTCATATGGAAAATCCACTGTTAACAGCAAGGATGGGCCCGTAAGTTGGGTGGGGCAGAACCTCTGGTAATCACAAAGGCAGTGTGAGCTAGGGTGATGGAGCACCAGATATGGTACCTGCCTGTCAGCTCCGTGGCTCTGTGTGGTGAGGGTTCAGATGAGGAACAGTGGTCTCTTCTGCAGCTCTGTCTGGGAGAAATCTGCCCCACAGCTCTTGCCTGGATGCCAGACACTTCAGATCCTCCCCATATGCCACTGGTGCCTTTCAAACTGCTACCCTGGTGCTGGAGCTCAAAGGGAGCGAGTCTGTGTGGGGGCCCTTTAAGAGGAACAGCTTGGGAATCCAGCAGTTTCTTCCACAGACTCAATCCCACTGGTTTTTACAGCCAGAAGTTATGGGGACTTATCTCCTTGGCACTGGAACCTTAGGCTGGGAGGACTGGTGTGGGGCTGGGAGCCCTTGCTCCCAAGATATCCCTCCTTTTATCCATTACATGTGAGTGTGGGACCAGCCTGTTCTGCATCTTTGCGTGTCCACATCTTCACCCCTCCTACCAGTCTTGATGGATGTGGTTTGTTTAATTCTGTAGTTGTTGGAGTTCCATTTAATTCATTTTCTGATGGTTCTGAGTAATGGGTGTTCTATAGTTTAGTTGTAATTTTGATGTAGTTATTGAGGAGGTGAACTGTGTTTACCTACACCTCCATCTTGACTGGAAGTCAAGAATTATTTTCTTAAATTGAGAATGCATATTTTATTGTGCCCTTTCTTTACCTGTTGAGGTGATTATGCTTGTCCACATTTCTTTATTCTGGTAATGTTGTGAATTACAGTGTAAGAATTTTTACATTTTAAACTATCCTTTTATTCCTGGAATAAACCCTTGTCGATTATAATGAATTTTGTATTTTTGAAATTATGTATTATTGTGATGAATACTTACATTATAGTATATACAATAATATTATTATATACAATAATTATATTATGCATAATTAAGTGATGAATTAAAAGTTTACATAAAATAATAAGCTATATATATATGGCTTTACATTAAGAGAATTGAATACCGGTGAACCCCAACCTATTGGTTTTTGCTTCTGTATTTTGAAGATCTGTTATTAATATAAATGTCATAGTAGAATAACTAGGATTTTTATATCCTCTTCGTGAGTTGAACCTTTATCACTTTGAAATGACCCTCTTTATCTTGGGAACATTCTTTGCTCTGAAATCTAACTTGATATAAATGTAATCACTCTAGTTCTCTCCATTGATGTTAGCATGGTATGCTTTTTGTCATGCCTTTAGTTTAGCCTTTTTAAAATATTCAGCTATGTGGCTATGGCTAATGTTTCCATCAGTTTGGTAACTTTTCAGCCATTGTTTCGCAAATGACTGCATCTTATTCTCTCTTTGCTCTATTCTCAGAACTTCATTTGTCTCACATTGCTCTTGCTCTGTTAGGTTCTTTTTTACTCCTTCTCCTTTTATCCAAACAGGTTCAGTTTGGATAATTTCTTCAAGTCAATTAGTCCTGACCTACGCTGTTTTCAGCATGCTCTTAAAATCCCCCAATGAGTTCTATGTTAGTTTACTTATGAACTATCTATTTAAGTGTACTTCCCCCAGAACTCTGGGTTACGTCTTTTTAAAAGTTCTCATTAAGAAAGATTTTATGTGCAACAAACTGAACCCATTTAAAGAGTATACTCTGATGAGTTTTCACTGTGGTATAACCTGTGAAATTACCACCACACTCAAGATACAGAATATTTCCCTGATCCCCTAAAGATTTCTCATTCCCCTTTCCCATTCATCTCTTCTTTGGATCTTGAGCCCAGGCAATCACTTTAAATTGCTTGAGTCACTTTAAATTGGTTTTCATTTCCTAGCATTTTTTGTAAATGGAGTCACATAGTATGCTTCTTTGTGTTTGGTTTCTCCCAGTCACTATGTGATGTTCAGGTCCATCCCCGTCATTGCCTGTATCAGTAATTCATCCCTTACCATTTCTTTACCATTACTGATGGTATTGCACTGTGTGGATATCCATGGGTCTTTTTCATTTTTGGCAGTTGTGAATAAAGTGCTGTGAATATTTGTGTATAACACTTTGTGTGAATGTATTTTTATTTTTCTCAGTTGGATACTTAGAACTGGAGTGGGTGGGTCTTATAGTATTGGAGATGTATATTTAGCTTTATAAGATTTTACAAATACATATTTTGTATACCAGTTGTCAGATACTGGTATTGTGAATATTTTTCTGTTGTGTGTTGGTCATTTTCATTTCATTTTTTAAAACTCTCACCTGAGGATATGTTTATTGATTTGAGAGAGAAATATCGATCAGTTGCCTCCTGTATGTGCCCCATGTGATTGGGAATTGAACCCACAACCTTTTGGTGTATGAGATGACACTCCAACAAATAGATCCACCCAGCCAGGGCTCCTTTTCATCTCTCTTTTGTTTTTTAATGATTTTATTTACTTATTTTTAGACAGCGGGGAAGGGAGGGAGAGAGGGAGAGAAATATCAATATGTGGTTGCCTCTTGTGCTCCTGCTACTAGGGACCTGACCCTCAGCCCAGTGACTGGGAATCAAACCAGCCCCTATGACCCTTTGGTTCACAGTCCAGCACTCAATCCTCTGAGCCACACCATCTCATAATGGTGTCATTTTAAGAGTGAAAAGTTTAAATTTTGAAAGTCTCATTTATCAAATGTTTAACTTTTATGCTTTTTGTCCCCTAAGAAATATTTGCTTAACCCCAAGGTCACAGATTTTTCTCTTATGTTTTATTCTAGAAGTTTTAGTTTTTACTTTTAGATTTAGATCTATGATTCATTTTAAGTTAATCTTCATGTATTGACCACTTTATCATATATTGCCTCAAGTCATTTACATTTCAGTTTTTTGGAGTATGTTTATCAGTAGACTCCAGCTAACAACATAAGAGTATTTTTTCTGTTGAATATACATTTTGTTATGCCTGTACAGAATGGTATAATACAATATAATGGTAAAACTGGGTAACTGCGGGTTTAGATTCTTGGAAGCCAAAAAAAATTTCATGTGGAGACTTCCAGCCAAGGTGGAGGCATAGGTGGAAATACTGTATCTCCTCACACAACCAAATTTAAGGACAATGAAGATTTAGAAACAAAAACACAACCAAAACAGACAGAAAATTGAACTGTGCGGAAGTCTGACAACAATGAACCATTCATCCAGACTGGTAAGAGGGGTGGAGTTGGTGGCTGGTGGAGAGGGGTCCCAGTAGGGAAAAGTGGCCAGACAGACCCAGGCATGCAGGCGGGCAGGTAGCGGTTGGCAGATCCCAGGTGTGGGGTGGCAACAGGCAGACCCAGTGAGGGTGCAAGGAGGCTGGCTGACCATGGCCACACATTCACGTGTAAATAAAACAGGTGAAAAAAATGGACAGTGAGACAGACTGTGCAACCCAGGGCACTAGCAATAGGAATTAAAGTCTAAAAGTACCAATTGGAAAAACTTCAGGGGGTTGAGGTGCCAGGAGAGGCTCCCAGCCTCACAGGAGAGTTCGTTGGGGAGACCCACAGGGTCCTGGAATGTACACAAGCCCACACACCTGGGAACCAGCACCAGAAGGGCCCAATTTGCTTGTGGGAAGCAGCAGAGGGGACCGAAATCCGAGAGAGAGTTCAACAAATGCCATTGCTCCCTCTCTGACCCTGCCCCCAAATATAGCATCACAACCCAGTGACTGGGTTGTCCCACCCTGGTGAACACATAAGCCTCCGTTCCTCACACATAACAGGTGTGAACAGACCAAAACATTATGGCTCAAGCAGAATAACAGCTCAAAGCCCCAGAGCCAATACTTCTAGGCAACAAAGAGATAGCCAACCTATCAGATGCACAGTTCAAAATACTGGTGATCAGGATGCTCACAGATCTGGTTGATTTTAGTCTCAAATTAGATGAAAAAATGAAAGCTACAAACTAAGTGAAATGAAGCAAAAAGCACAGGGAACCAATCATGATGGAAAGAAAACTGGGACTCAAATCAATGGAGTGGGCCAGAAGGAAGAAAGAAACAACCAAACAGAAAAGAATGAAGAAACAAGAATTCAAAAAAATGAGGAGAGGCTTAGGAACCTCCAAGACATCTTTAAACTTTCCAACATCTGAATTATAGGGGTACCAGAAGGGGAAGAGGAGCAGCTACAAGTGGAAAACTTATTTGAACAAATAATGAAGGAGAACTTCTCCAATCTGGCAAAGGAAATAGACTTCTAAGAAGTCCAGGAAGTTCAGAGTCCCAAAGTAGATGGACCCAAGAAGGAACACACCGAGGTACATCATAATTACATTAGCCAAGATTAAAATGAAGTAGAGAATTCTAGGAGTAGCAAGAGATAAGGGGACAGTCACCTACAAAGGAGTTCCCATCAGGCTGTCAGCAGATTTCTCAAAAGAGACCTTACAGGCAAGAAGGGGCTGGAAAGAAGTATTCCAAGTCATGAAAGGCAAGGACCTACATCCAAGATTGCTTTATCCAGCAAAGCTTTCATTTAGAATGGAAGGGCAGATAAAGTGCTTCTTAGATAAGGTCAAGTTAAAGGAGTTCATCATCACCAAGCCCTTATTATATGAAATGCTAAAGGGACTTATCTAAGAAAAAGAAGATAAAAAATATGAACAGTGAAAGGACAGCAAACTCACAGTTATTAGCAACCACACCTAAAACAAAAGCAAACTAAACAGACAGCTATATCAGGAGTGGAGCCATAGAAATGGAGATCACATGGAGAATTAGCAACAGGGGAGTGGGAGGAGAAGGGGGGAGAAGGTACAGAGAATAAGTAGTGTAGATGGTAGGTAGAAAATAGACAGGGGGAGGGCAAGAATAATATGGGAAATGTAGAAGCTAAAGAACTTATGACACATGGACATGAACTAAAGAGGGGAATGTGGTGGAGGGGGTGTGAAGGGTAGAGGGGAATGAAGGGGGGAAATGGGCCAACTGTAATGGCATAATCAATAAAATATATATTAAAAAATTTTTATTTGAAATTTTCCAATTGTTTCTTTAAGTAAACTAGAATTTCCTTTATTAACAGTTATTAACATGATTCCTATCTTATCAATAAAAATTAAGAAACATTAATTTTTCAATCATACACTGTATGCTAATATCAGGTCTGAACTTAGGTCTTCACATGCCAAGTTTTTCTCTTTAGTGTATGTGAAATTGAATAAAGGAGCACAGTGTTTATGAAAGGGGCACCTAAGGTAAATATGGCATTGATATTAACTTTCTATTCATAAATAATATTATATTATCTATGTAACATTATATTTTTCTAATATAATGATTACATGATATCATTATATTTACTCATTGAGGTCACATCTATGAAGCATGGAAAAGTCCTATTATATGAGTTTTATCCTACAGTTAATCCAGGCAAAATGGTGACATCGTGCTATTACTTGAAATGGTCTATGTTTAAATAGTCTAATTTGATGAGTTTTCTTATATTTCTTCCTTGGGAGATCATTTCACAGCTACTTTCAAAGTATTTTTATTTGACACGTTAGTTCAGTTACCTTTCTTCAATTTTGTTGCATCTTTTCTGTTTCTTCCATCAAAAGTTTATAAACAGCCCTGGCTGGTGTAGCTCAGTGGCTGAGTGCTGGCCTGTGAATCTAAAGGTCACTGGTTCCATTCCCAGTCCAGGGCACATGCCTGGGTTGTGGGCCAGGTCCCCACAATAGTAGGGGTGTGCAAAAGACAACCACACATGGTTGTTTCTCTCTTTTTCTCCATCTCTTCTCCTCTGTCTAAAAATAAATAAATCTTTAAAAAAATTATAAACAGATGTCACTCTCAACGGCATTCATCATGGCCAGCCTTCCCATGGCCAGCGCTTAGCCTTTTAATTTCCTGGTAGCTTCACCTCATGTCTCTCAGAAATGTCTCTGATTATGATTGCCATCCAATACATGAATTCTTCATACCATGTAATGAGATATGAACTTCATTTTAATACAGTAGAGGAGAGTGCAATGATCCATAAGTGATATGGTCATCTTCGTATTCCAAGACCTTCAGAAACCCCTTCCAAATAGAGCCCAATCCTCTTTGCTTAGCCTACACACCAGTCATCTCAGAAGTGACCTTCCTCCCATTGTACCCCCATTACATCGTCATCATGTCTCTAACATGAGTTAATATATCGCTGCAAGAGTTGCAGTGTACAAGCACTTGATCCATGTGAATTCAAGTTTAAGTATAGCTGCAAGAGAATAATTTTAACCACCAGTCCTGTATCAGGGTTCAGAGAAACAGATGTCTGTGAATGATAGAAAATACCGGATTTATTATGGCCATTAGCCCTTACATAATTGTAGGAGCTAGTTAAGCAGTCTGTGTCTGGTGTTGGGCTTAAAGTCAGCTGGGTCAACAGACAGGAAGGAAAGGTGGTTACAACATGGGGGGAGATTAAGGAAAGATTGGAACTGATGAGGGCAAGCTGGAATCCACAACCTGTGAAGACAAATTAGAACCTGCTTCTGTCTCTCATTACTGTCAACCTCAGTGATATGAGTGACTTTCAGGATAAGGTGGTGCCTTTGGCCACTGTGCTGGACACGCACCCAGTAGAGGATTCGGAGCAGCTGAAGGAGATCTGGAGGACTGGCTGCTGGCCCTTTGCTTACACCATGAGCCAGCAGACCAGTGTCTGACCCTATAGTGATCTTCAGAATATAAAAATGTCTTCTGCAAATTCTGCCTTCCAAATCTCACACACATTTGTCTTTGAACTAACTAGAATCATTCAGGGAAGGGAATTCTGGGAAAAGCTGATCTATCTTAGCTGAGTTGACATGGAACATAACTACAAGTCTACTCCTGCATAAGCCCTTGAGTAAGCACGGGATTGAAGATACACATCTGGTGTATTTTTCAGTCTGTCTCAGTTCCCAAGTACCTCTCACAGTGCTGAGTGCAATTCTACCATGTGGCTGAATTCTTCTGATGAGATTCCTTTCTTCATTGCAAGCCAACTGCTTCATTGCGTGCTCACCTGAAGAAAACAATCTGATCCAACGCTGGAGAGAAAGACTGGCTGCTTTGGGTCTCTGAACCAAGAAATGGGATGTGGGTCTTCAACACGGTGTCTTTCTAAGAAGATATTTATTTCTGCAGTAATTTTGCCCAAATCCAATTTTCAACTTACACTTTCACTTGGGAGCCCAATCCTGGTTTTAGAACCTTCAATAAATATTTGTTAAATGGTGAATGAATTGGGTACTTCTCATGTGTAAAAGTTTTCTCTTAGCAAATAGCAAAGTGCTTCACACAAATGAGATCTCCAATAGATGTGGGTTAAAATATTTATTGCAAATATTTATTCTGGTTTCTAAGTGCCCTTATGATGAGCCACTAGGTACACTTTGAGGCCTCGTAAAGTGACCGCTCATTCACTGTGGGTTTTGCAAGGCACCTTGAACTTGTAGAAAAGTATATGTACCTTGAGGTATTTAGGAAAACTTTGGCCCAATCTGTTCCTTTCAGTACGTGCATAAATCCCTGCACTCTGCCTGTGCCTCTCGCTCTGTCTTTGGTAAATTATCATTAGAACATTATTAAAGTAATACATGCTCTTGGTAAATGGTAAATAAAGGAGAAAAGTGAACATAAAAGTTCTCTGAAGTCTTCCACCTCCACACAGAATTTCACACTCTCCAAAAATAACCACTGCTAACATTTTTGTGTTTCCTTCCTCAATATTTTATGTATTTATAAACATATATGAATATGAATGTATATTCCATATATATATATGAGAAACAAATAGGATCATATTACTCTCATTCTGCAACGTGCTTTCACTTAATATATTTTGAAACTTTTAAAATATCAGCATATAAACCCTGGCTGGTGTGGCTCAGTGGATTGAGCATTGGCCTATGAACCAAAGGGTCATGGCTCAATTCCCAATCAGGGCACATGCCTGGGTTGCAGGCAGGTCTCCAGTTTGGGGCATTCAAGAGGCAACTCGTAGATGTTTGATGTTTCTCTCCCTCTCTGAAAATAAATAATTTTTTAAAAAGTGAGCACATAAATATATAGCTTTTTTAAAGCAAACTCTTAAATATGTATTCCAAAGTATAGATTTACAATTTAACTACTTCTCTTTGAGGATTAGCCTAGGTTAAGTCTAAGATTTAGCATTCCAAACAACGTTGCATATATGTATATTTTGTACATATCATGCAGGTATATCCGAAGAGCAAATGCTTAGCAGGAGAATTCCATGGTTGCCCTGAGTTTTATTATCAACTGAAGGGTATGTATTTTCAGGATACATAAGGTTGATAGTTCATTGGAAGTTGCTAGTAAACACAGGGTCACATGGATCTCCACAGCCTCTTTTGTCAAGAGACTTTTGATCTTTGAAAAAAAGGTCTTTGTCTTTCTTGTTAGCAGATCCTTTTGCCATCTACATTTCACTGGTAATTAGCAGTCATCCATGACCTCCTCCTGAAATTGGAGACAGCTTTTCTAGAGACTAAAAGGGTCATCACCATATTTAACTCAAAATTTAATCTAAGAAACGAATACATTTTCACAGTTCTGTGATTATCTTAAGATAGAACAATGATGCTAGTATTGCCACTAAAAACTAGCTGGCTTGACAGCAGTTTGACCACTGCTTGCTGTGGATCGATGCAACAGTATTTATTCCCTGCCCATTTCCCCAAAGGATCTCAGACAGCCTTCTGGGCAAGAGCAAGTGCTTCAAAACGAAATGCCACCAACAGAATATAGGACCAAAGGCAGGCAGAAAAAGGAAAGAGTGGGAGGAAATTATTTTGCCAAGAAACTAGCTTGGAAAAAACTTATTTCTGACCTTCCCAGCAGACAAGATGAAGAGGCTGAGTCATAGACCTTGCCATGTTCTAAGGGTCTCAGTCCTATTAGACACAATGAGGTTTTTTTATGTAACAAATATTTTGTAATACCTTGTTACTACCCTGAACTGAGTTTATGGATAATATGGCTATCTACTTACACTATTTAGAAACAAATATAAACTCATAGGTCTGGCATAATAGAGAAATTATAGGTAAGTAAAATAATACGTATTTTAATATGTACATGTCTGGGCATGACCGTGCTGGAAGGGGAATGAAGTCGCCGTGTACTTACAGGAAGAATCACAATGAATGCAGCCTGGGGGCTGTGCTGGCTGCTCAGCTGCCACCAGCCTCACTGATTGTGATGATACAGTTTCTTAAATTCTTTTTTTTTAAGATTTTATTTATTTGTCTTTAGAGGGGAAGGGAAGGAGAGGAGAGAAATATCAATGTATGGTTGCCTCTCATGTGTCCCTTGCTGCGAACTGGCCTGCAACCCAGGCATGTGCCCTGACTGGGAATCGCACCTCGATTGTGTGGTTCACAGGCCAGCACTCAATCCACTGAGCTACACCAGCCAGGGGGAGTTTCTTAAATTCGTTAAAAAAATAATGTACTATTGCCCCAATTTACTTGGAATTTAATTCTTAGGAAATGAAATGATATTAAGTTGAGCAAATACTTCTTTGTTTTTCCATAAAGTAGACTTTTTTCCTAGGCTTATAAGCAGTCTTTTTTTCTTAACAGAAGCCTGCTCAGATGTGAGAAATGGTACAAAATATACGGCAACCTTCACCGTGCAGGACTGTCCTGAACACTGCAGGCTGCTGAACACCCCTCGTTTCTGTTCACACTGAGCACCAGCAGTTCATCCCTCTCACCATCGCTGTGACCACCAAGGACTTTGGAAATCTGCTTGGCACTATCTGTTAAAATCAGCATTTCCTATGACCAGTAATCTACTTTCAGTAATATACACATCAGAAATGAGTATATAAGCCCTGGCTGGTGTAGCTCAGTGGATTGAGCACAGGCCTGCGAAACCAGAGGATCGTGGTTTGATTCCCAGTCAGGGCACATGCCTGGGTTGCAGGGCAGTTCCCTGCAGGCCAACTCCCAGCAGGGGACGCACAAAAGGCAACCATACATTGATGTTTCTCTCCCTCTCTCCTTCTCCTCTAAAGATAAATAAATGAGTAAAATCTTTAAAAAATTTTTTTAAAAAGATAAATAAAATATTAAAAAAAGAAATGAGTATATATATGCATCAAAACTTTTGTTCAAGAATATTTGCAGAGCAATGTAAATTAAAACCATAATGAGATATCACCTGACACCTGTCAGGATGGCCATCATCCATAAATCAACAGACAACAAGTGCTGGTGAGGATGTGGAGAAAAAAGAACCCTCATGTACTGTTGGTGGGAATGCAGACTGGTGCAGCCACTGTGGAAAAAACAGTGTGGCGTTTCCTCAGAAAATTAAAAATGGAACTGCCTTATGCCCAGCGATTTAACTTTTGGGAATGTATCTGAAGAAACCTGAAACACTGATTTGAAAGAATGTGTGCTCCCCTACGTGTACCCAATGTAGCACTATTGACAATAGCTAAGATTTGGAAGCAACCCAAGTGTCTATCAATAGATGAGTGGAGAAAAAAGCTGTGGTACATTTATCAATGGAACACTACTCAGCCATAAAAAAGAAGGAAATCTTACCTTTTTGGGACAGACGAGACCTAGAGGGTATTAAGCTAAGTGAAATAAGCCAGTCAGTGAAAGGCTTATGATTTACCATATGATTTCACTTATATGTGGAACCTAATGAGCAAAATTAACAAGATAGAAACAGATTCATAGGTACAGAGAACAGACTGACAGATGTCAGAGGGCACGGGAGCTAGAGGGCTGGGTGAAATAGGTGAAGGGATTAAGTAAAAAAAAAACCAAACCTTTCATAGACACAGATACCAGCCTGGTTATTATCAGAGGTAAAGGGGGGTAGGGGCAGGTAAAAGAGGGCAAACAGGGAATAAATGGGTGATGGAAGGAGACTAGACAGGATGGTGAATACAATACAATATACAGACGATGTATTACAGAGTTTTCCACTTGGAACCTATATAATATTGTTAACCAATGTAACCCCAATAAATTCAACAAAAAAAGAATGTAGCAACTTTTTAAATCCTTACCTGAGGATATGTTTTTATGGATTTTAGAGATGGGTGAGGGTGGGTGGGAGGAAAGAAAGAGAGAGAGGGAAATATCAATGGCTTGACTCTTGTATGTGCCCCAACCAGGGATCAAACCAGCAACCTTTTGGTGTACAGGATGATGCTCCAACCAACTGAGCCACTCAGCCAGGGAGCAAAATTATTCTTCATAGCCCCAAGTGGAAACAATTCAAATGTCCCCGCAACAATGGAATGGGTTAAAAAATTGTGGCATAGTCATACAGAGGAATAATTCGCACATGAACAAACTGTTACTACAGAAACCACGGAGGCCTCTCACAAACATAATGTTGAGTGAGAGCCACACACAAATGAATACATACTACATAATTCTAAAAGTTCAAACACAGGCAAAATGAGTTTATAGTATTCGGCATAATGCCTGGAGAGGGACTGAGATGCGTTTCTGTGGTACTGAGAGAATCAGGTCTTGACTGGGTGGGGTTTACATGTGTGTTCATTTTGTGATAATTCATTCTCATCCGCAGGATGAAATTCACAAAGTGTATAGGGAGCGAAAAAAAGTGAATGTAATGTTTAAAAAGTCAATCCCCTCCCTAGTTCTCCAGCCCTCCATTTCCTAGGAGAAAAGCCCAGGAAAAACCAAACCTGAGAAACAGATTCCGGCTCAAACTTAAACCCTCAAACAGATGCGGAAATTCAAATGTCCATGGCTCGGGGCAAAAGGTATTCCCAGATGTGTATAAGGTGATCACAAAAGTGACCGAGTCTTTTTGCTGCCCAGGGAAAGAGGGGGAGGGAAAAACAAACAAACCAAAAAACCTCCATCTCTGGAGGTTTAAGTTAGTTCCCAACCAACCTCCATCTCTGGAGCTCAGGAAATCACAGGCAACCTGCGGCCCATCTTAGGGGGCGGGACCAAGGCCCTAGCAACCGAGCGACCCTTTGTTGCGTCTTAGCAACGCGCCTCTCCCTCCGGCAGGCTGGCGGATTCACCCCTTGTCTCCTCCTAGCTGGGGCTCACTCTCTCACTGGGTCTCAGTGGTGCGGGTGCTTGGACGCACGCGGCTTCTGGTGCCTTTCAGCTTTCGGGTTTCCTGTGGTGCAAGCCGCCAGGAAGAGCCAGAGCAGGGGGAGGGACAGCGAGGAAAACGTTTAGAAAACAAAAAATTTCAACATTTGGTAATTTTTAAGGATCCTCTTATTTAAAGATCATCCAGATCTCCGAGGAGAGGGGACTGGAGGGTGGGAAGAATCACTTTTGTATGAGCTCCATATAAAGAAGGAAGAAAATAGACCCACTGAAGACCCAGCAAGGACCCGTTGAGGACTGGAGATGTTGGACACCATCCTCCCTTCCCTTCAGGACCTGGGCAGGAATGTGTTGCCCACGCTGCCCTTGCTGAACCAGGAGGGTAAGCTACTTGAGGTGGGGGCCCTGGGGCTGAACCTTTATCTGCTTGAGGGCGGAAGCGGAAGGCCTTCCTCTATTCCCTTGGGTGGTCATGTCACCTTGTCAACCGGTTGGTAATCACATCAAGCTCAGGCTGGATGCCCAGAGCCCATTTTATTGACCGCCTTAATGAGGGGCAGGGCCCAGCTGAGGGTCCTGATTAAAAAAGCTAATATATACATAGGGCTTAGCTCCAGGATTAACACAAAGTAAGTGCTCAATAAATATTATCACAACCACCTGCAAATGGCTCCTTCTCAGAGTTCAGGCAAAAACACAGCTACTTTCATTGCCCTTGATATCTTGGGGTTATGTTAAGAAAGTGAAACGATCATAAAAAGAACTCGGTGTCTAGAAGAAGACCTAGCAGCTTTTCATAGAAAACAGACTAGGCTTGGTTAAAAGCATATTGTCTTAGAAGAGTCGCCTCAACATGACACTGAAAGGGAGCGCAGAGACAAAAAAGAGACAGGAGCCCTCGGGAAGGAAGGTGCCCCGGAAATGGAAGCTGCTGTTCCTATCTACCCATTGTGCCCTGGAGATGTGGCTGGGGCTTTAACCAAAGGCTCCGGAGAGACAAATAGATGAGTGGATGCATCTTCTTTTTATTCCCTCTGCATCACTCCTGTATTTCCCTGTTAAAATAATTCTAAAAGAAGCATCAAAGACAATGGTTTTAAGGGTTTGAAAAAATGTTTGCCGTATTTATAAGTTTATATATGATATATTTGCTCAAGTAATTTTTAGAATGTCTATGTGCTTCTTGGGCACTTGAGAATTGATGGTGAGCAAAGACCTTGGGATTTACAATCTACTGGGGAAAGATACACGTTCACCAAGTACAGAAATTAATATAAATTCACACTTAGTAACTGGTCACCAGTATTGGAGATGACCGCGGGGTCAGAGATGAAAAACATGTCATCGGTGTTATCGACAAGGAGACCACTGGTGACTTCAGCAAGAGCTTTGTTGGTTGAATGACAGAAGCAGAAATCAAATTACTACTTAGTAACTTTCCAATGACCCATGATTAAGGAGATGGGGGTGAACTCCCAATGTCAGCAAAACACATAAGCTAACTTTTCGACATGTCTCTGTGAAGTTCTGCTGTTTGGTGGGTTTTCCCAAAGTTTATGTTACATAATTCTAGTATGCAGAAGGCCTCATCATCATTTCACAGGCGCGCACTGTGTGAAACTGCTGAGAACTGCCAAGGCGGAAGGTCATCGGACCTGCAACACACTGACCTTGCCACTGCATTGTGCTCTGGGAACATTTTATCTTTCAAATTGCTCAGTAATAATTTGTTCTGTTTGTATATCAGCATTTTAATTTTATAAGATCTTTCATAAAGTCTGGAAACTTATTTTTCATTTTTGATGTTAACATCTATTTCACATATGTATTTTCTATACTTCACACAATGGGCACTTAGTTCTTTTCTATAATGATTACATAAGAGATACAGTATTCTTGCTACTCGGTACTGTGTTTAAAATATAGTTTAGAGTGCACAAACTTTACAAATGAATATAGACATTGTTTCCTTACAATAGCGATTTTTGGTATCTCAGTGTTTGATTAATATAACACCATTTTCCTTAAAAGAGTAGAGCAGCATATTATTTAATTTGCTTTTTAGAGTAGATTAAAATTATTTTTGTTTTGAGACAGTGATAACTTCTATGATCCTTTGGGATGTCAGAAAAATCAAAGTTACAACTCACAATGTATAAAATTTCCAAATCTATTCCACTTGAACTGCAGTGCTGAAAACTACCTAAAGGGGATGGTTCACATGTTTTCCTTTTTCTTCAGTGAGAAATAGCAAACTTCAGCTTTGAATAATAAACTCTGCTCTTATATAACGTTGCCTATTAGTTTTGTGGAGTAAGACGACACAGTGGACTTGAATGTGTCATCCATGTGAAGAAAGACTATCCTTGAATTTCCAGTTAAGCTCCATCAAGTCTTTTGACCGGGGTCTGGTTGCAGGCTATATAGTTTCTCCTGACCCCAATCAAATCATTTTCTTTTGGTGTAGATTGTTTTTCTGAAATTTGAACTGCATATCAGGAGTTCAGGTGAAAGACTTAACCGTTCTGACCTTACTTTGAAAGGTTGCTGTGTAAATCTGGGTACTGAGATTTTGGATTATTAGTAAGTTAATGAGGTTTTGGTCATCATGATTTTAATTCAGTGTACAGTACCCTTGGAAAGACCTGGGTGAAAGACCTTAGTTCTCAGCAACCAGCAGTAGAATTAGTTTGTCTGTGGGGGTGGGGAGGAGTGGGGAAAATGATAGCATGGGAAGAATAGAGGAACTGTGTTAACCGTGTATCCATGATTCAGCATGAAGGGCAGAATCTTGACATTCGGCTCCCTGTACCATGCAGTCCTCGATTTCTTGATGATTGAATGAGTCTCCATCATTTGAGTGGTTCCCAGATGCCCATGAAAGTTACTTCTCATTGCCTAACTTGTTTCTTCCTTGGCACATTTATAAAAATATTTATAAACCTGATGTGCTGGAATTAAAAGACTACAATTTCCCTGCTTTAGACAGTTATTTAAACCACCAGAAAAAAAGTTATACCAATAAATCAAGCAGTTCTCAAAGTGGGGAAATAATTGGTTTTCTCTTACAATTTCATCTGTGTCCTACAGTGGTAATGTGACAAGTGTCGCTGTTCTAGATCTTTAATCTGAGAATGAAATCACACTCTTTTGATCTTCAGAGAGTTCCTGACTGAAGAGTATCTCTAAATCACACAATTAGGCTTGGATTGGAGATGTCGACACAGACATGATTTTTTATATCCTAAATATTAGTTATACTCAGGGTATACCTGTATATCACACATCAACACTTTACTTATTGGCAACAACCCATTTTTCTACCACAGTAAACACAGCTCAGCACAAGAAAATAAATTAGAAGGCCTCCTTCCGATCATTCAAAGCAGAGAGTGCAAAGTCTATGCGCTGATTCAGTGTAAAGACAAAGCCCCTAAAGATCACTTCCCAAACATCTGTTTTTAAAAATCATCATTTCAGACATATTCCTATATCCTCTCAAACAAGCAACAGCCAGCCTTAGTGAGCCCCCAGCTCCTATACCTCTGGCTAAGTGGCCACAGGCCCAGCACTAGCAGTAGCCATCTGCAAATTGTTTGGTAGCTCATGCTGGGTGGCCTTGGGTAGGTAGTGGCTGGCCCTGAATTACATTACCTGGGAAACCTCAGAGTTTGCATACCCAGTGGACAGCTACAGTCCGCATCAGAGCACCACTACCCTGCCCCTGCACAGCTGATTCTCCACAGAGGGCAGTGATTGGTGGTCAGGGGTCTTGCCACTGACTGGCCTGGGTAAATCCCTCCCATTGGCCTGTCCACAGCAATTAAAGCTCAACTGCAAGAGAAGGGTGTACTCAGCCCACCAAAAGGGTGCACCTCGAGTACCCTGCTTGGGTGATGGGGAGGCTGGGCCACCGGATGCTACAGGAAGGCTGTGCCACCGGATGCCACCAAATACTACATAAGACCATGTTACAAAGACAGGGAGTCATAGTAGTTCTACCTAATACATAGAAACAAACACAGGGAGGTTGCCAAAATGAGGAGACAAAGAAACATGGCCCCAATGAAAGAATAGGTGAAAACTCCAGAAAAAGAACTAAATAAAATGGAGATGGGTAATCTATCAGATACAGAATTCATACACTGGTTATAAGGATGCTCAAGGAACTTAGGACTTCAACAGCATAAAGAGATACAATCAGAAATGAAGGATACTATTTCCAGTAAGAAATAGTAGTGTGGATAAAGTCAAAGATCAAATCAATGATATGGAATGTAAAAAAACAAAAAACAACCAATTAGAACAAGAGAAAAAAATAATAAAAAAAATGAGCATAGTGTAACCAGCCTCTGGGACAACTTAAGTGATCCAACATTCACATCATAGTGGTGCCAGAAGGAAAAGAGAAAGAACAAGAAATTGGAAATCTATTTGAAACAATAATGAAAGAAAACATCTGTAATTTGGTGAAGGAAATAGACATGCAAGTCCAGGAAGCACAGAGAGCCCCAAACAATATGGATGCAAAGAGGCCCATTCCAAGATACATCATAATTAAAATTCCAAAGGTTAAAGATAAAGATTCTTCAAAGTGGCAAGAGAAAAGCAGTTAATTACCTACAGGGGAATCCCCATAAAACTACCAAAAGAAACTTTGAAGGCTAGAAGGGATTGGCAAGGAATATTCAAAATCATGAAAAGCAGGGACCTAAGGCCAAGATTACTCTACCCAGCAAAGCTATTATTTATAATCAAAGGGCAGAAAAAAAGCTTCCCAGAGAAGAAAAAACTAAACTAAAAAACTATAAAAACTAAAGAAAAATCTAAAGGAGTCATCATGAACAAAACATTATTATATGAAATGTTAAGGGGACTTGTCTAAGAAAAAGAAGATCAAAACCATGAACAATAAAATGGCAATAAACACATACCTATCAACAATTAAATAAAACAAACTAAGAAAATAGTTTGAGAGAGAAAATCATGGATATGGGGAGCATTTTGATGGGTGCCAGAGAGGAGGTGGGTTTGGGGAATGGGTGAAGAGGAGAGGGGATTAAGAAGTACAAATAGGTAGTTACAGAATAGCCGTGGGGATGTACATACAGTGCAGTACAGGAAATGGAGTAGCCAAAGAACTCGTATCCATGACCATGGACATGAACAATGGTGTGGGCATTGCCTGAGGGAATAGAGGATACTAGGGGGAAAATTGGGACAATTGGAACAGCATAATCCATATAATATAAATTAAAATTTATTATTTTAGCCATTATAATAGTATATTTGTTGAAATCAAGAACACAGCAGATCAGGAACAGTGAATTAGAAGTGGGTAGGGAGCCTGCAGAGCATTGGTAGTAGAGAAAGTGACAGCTGGTCATCTAACACCAGCAAGTGAGATTGAAGAGCTGAGCCAAGGACTAATCAAAAATAAAAGTATAGAGACAGTTAATGTGCAGACAACAGCCTGCCATGTCTTAGTGGCCCTTGGCTATATTCCTGTGTTCCTGTTAGAATAGTGTAAGAATGATGTTCACATCAATCAGATGGTACAAAGAAGACACTTAATTGTTTGCTGAGTGGGTCATTAAGAAAAGGGTAGATTACATTACATTAAGGAAAGGGTAGATTATGCTTGGTTAAGTTGATAGCATAATGGGATATTTGTGACAGAGTTCCCTTTATTCTACAAATCTTTTCTGCAAAAATTAATTGTAATTATTACATATATATATGTATATCATATAATCCCTACCAGAGGATATATTTTTATTGATTTGAGAATAAGAGAGAGAGAGGCATTGATGTGAGAGAAAAACCATTGATCTTTTGTCTCCTGTATGTGTCCCAACTGGGAATTGAACTGCAGCCTTTTGGTGTATGGGATGATGCTTCACCAACTGAGGTATCTGGCCAGGTCTATAGTAATTATGTTTTTTAATCACATTTTTGGAAATTAAAGGAGTAAGCATTAGTTACTTGGAAAATTACTTTTGGAGAATGCCCTTATCTTCTATTACTTCTAAATTAATTGGGATTCTGTAATATCTACATTCTTATTTATTAGCACTAAGATACTAACACATGGATACTGAAGTAAATTATTCTTGGTTTTGTTTCTTCTGAATTACAGAAGTCTCTACTATTTGGGAGCATGTATCAGAATTTGTGGAAAGACAGCTGTCTGTACACAAGGTAGGATTTATACTTTAGTTTTTTAAAGATTTTATTAATTTAGACTTCCAGTCAAGATGGAGGCGTTGGTGGAAACACTGTGCCTCCTCGCACAACCGAGTTTAAGGACAACAAAATTCACAAAAACGTAACCAAAACACAGAAAATTGAACTGTATGGAAGTCTGACAACAACGAACCATTCAGCTAGACTGGTAAGTGGGACAGAATCAGTGGCTGGCAAGTGGGTCGCGCAGGAAAAAGTGGCCAGACCGACCCAGGTGCGCAGGCAGTGGTTGGCAGATTTCAGGCATGGGGTGGCAACGGGCAGACCCAGTGAGAGCACAAGGGGGCTGGCTGACCATGGTCACACAGTCACATGCAGATAAACCAGGCAAAAAAATGAGCAGTGAGACAGACCGCCCAAACCAGGGTCCCAGCGCTGGGAATTAAAGCCTAAAAGCACCAACTGGAAAAACTTTTGGGAGTCAAGGTGCCAGGAGAGGCTCCCAGGCTCACAGAGAGTTTGTTGGAGAGACCCACAGGGTCCTGGAGAGTGCACAGGCCCACAGACCCAGGAGCCAGCACCAGGGGGGCCAGGTTTGCTTGTGGGAAGCAGCAGAGGGACCAAAATCTGAGAGAGAGTATGGAACAAGTGCCATTGCCCCTCTCTGACCCCACCCCACATATAGTGTCACAACCCAGCCACTGGGTTGACCCGCCTGGTGAACACATAAGCCTCCGTTCCTCATACATACCAGGTGTGAACAGACCAAAACATTATGGCTCAAGCAGAAGAACAGCTCAAAGCCCCAGAGCCAATACTTCTAGGCAACAAAGAGGTAGCCAACCTATCAGATGCACAGTTCAAAACATTGGTAATCAGGATGCTCACAGAACTGGTTGATTTTAGTCTCAAATTAGATGAAAAAATGAAAGCTACACTAAGTGAAATGAAGCAAAATGCACAGGGAACCCATAGTAATGGAAAGAAAACTGGGACTCAAATCAATGGAGTGGACCAGAAGGAAGGAAGAAACAACCAAACAGAAAAGAATGAAGAAACAAAAATTCAAAAAAAAATGAGGAGAGTCCTAGGAACCTCCAGGACATCTTTAAATGTTTCAACATCTGAATTATAGGGGTACTAGAAGGGGTACCCCTATAATTGGGGAAGAGGAAGAACAACAAGTGGAAAACTTATTGGAACAAATAATAAAGGAGAACTTCCCCGATCTGGCAAAGGATATAGACTTTCAGGAAATCCAGGAAGCTCAGAGAGTCCCAAAGAAGTTGGACCCAAGAAGGAACACACCAAGGCACATCATCATTACATTAGCCAAGATGAAAATGAAGGAGAGAATTCTAGAAGCAGAAAGAGATAAGGGGACAGTCACCTACAAAGGAATACCCATCAGACTGTCAGTGGATTTCTCAAAAGAGACCTTATAGGCAAGAAAGGGCTGGAAAGAAGTATTCCAAGCCATGAAATCCAAAGATGTACATCCAAGATTGCTCTATCCAGCAAAGCTTTCATTTAGAATGGAAGGACAGATAAAGTGCTTCTCGGATAAGATCAAATTCAAGGAGTTCATCATCACCAAACCCTTATTATATGAAGTGTTAAATGGACTTATCTAAGAAAAAGAAGATGAAAAATATGAACAGTGAAAGGACAGCAAACTCACAGTTATTAGCAACCACACCTAAAACAAAAGCAAACTAAGTGGACAGCTAGATCAGGAGCGGAACCATAGAAGTGGAGATCACATGGAGGGTTAGTAATGGGAATGGGAGGAGGAGAAGGGGGGAGAAGGTACAGAGAATAAGTAGCATAGACGGTCGGTAGAAAATATACAGCGGGGAGGGCAAGAATAATAGGGGAAATATAGAATCTAAAGAACTTGTGACACGTGGACATAAACTAAAGGGGTGGATACGGGAAGGGGGTGTGCAGGGTGAAGGGGAATGAAGGGGGGAAATGGGACAACTGTAATGGCATAATTAACAAAATATATTTTAAAAAGATTTTATTAATTTATTTTTAGACAGAGGGGAAGGGAGAAAGAAATGAAAAGGAGAGAAACATCAATGTGTGGTTGCCTCCTGTGTGCCCACTACTTGGGACCTGGCCCACACCCAGGCATGTGCCCTGACTGGGAATTGGACTGGCTACCCTTTGGTTCTCAAGCTGGCACTCAGTCTACTGAGTCATACCAGTCAAGGCTATACTTTAATTTTAATGTAGGAGTCCAGAGAATATTTCACCTTGGTCTCATATAATTTTGCTGGGAGCAGGACAGCAGACTTTAGAGCCACCCAGTTTAACTTTGTGTCTTATGATTTTATGCTAATCACACTTGGGACTTGTGGCTATTTGTGAATTCTGCTCTTCTAGTGATACAAAGTATGTCGCCGATCAGCCTGTGTGTGTGGAGAGGAACTAGGTGGATTCTGTTTATTTGCTATTGGATAGTGCTGGTTTACCTCTAGAAGGATATGATAATCCTTTTTGTCTTAATCCTTAATCCTTTTGTCTCCTCACAGGGAATAGATTTTAACTGATGTGTAGGAAGACAGGGACAAACCCAACTTGCCAAACATGAGAGAAACTTTTCTCGGGGATGGACTATTTCCTCCTGACAGAGATTTGGGGAGTTTGGAGGGAGCTGGAAGGTTGTGAAACTGCTATACCTCACCCAGAGGTCCCTAAGTGATAGCCCTTAGGCTAAATTTCTCTTTCAAACTAATTTTGTTTGGTCTGATCATTTGAATTAGTCATGACCACTTAAAATTTGGAGAGTTTATATAAAGTTTTGGATTTTTTTCCTCAAAAATCAGGTTTAACAATACTAGTTTTTTTTTATTTCTGTGTGTGACACTGGGCTGCAGCTGGCAATGGACTTGCCCCTCTCCACGGGCCATGCACTCTCTAGCTGCCACCTTCCCTGACTGCATATCTTCACCCAGGTGCTTGCATCCTTTCTTGGTCCCTGGAGGCATCTGAGTTAGTAAACCGGGATGTGTGACATTTCCAAGGAGACAGAGACCCAGTTTGAGAGGCCAAAGCGTTTGTTTCTTTCCACCAGCCAAGACCACTGCACGGCAGCATATGCTTTGGCCCTGGGCTGCCTGATATTAGGTGAGGGACATAAAGTTTAAAAGAAGGAATGAAAAAGCAGCGATTCTCATGACCCTTTAAATTCTCTCCCTCCAGTGGCAAATGATTGCAATGTAAAATGTGCCACAACGTAGGCCTGAGATATAGATTTAGAGCAGTTATGGCATCCATACAAGTTTTCTTAGTCCTTACAGCCTTGGAAGGGTGTGGAGATGAGGGATCTGACGTCAGACAAGCATCATGGATTGATATATTTCACTTTATATCAAACTTAGTGCATCATGGATTGATATATTTCACTTTATACCGAACTTAGTGCTGCCGTGGCTGTAAAGCATTGTAGGGTCATAGAATGTATAAGGGCTAAGGTTAATTCTCTTCATGTTTTTCTGGATAACAGTACTAAGGACTGTTTTTTCTTTACCTCTTCAGTAAATTGCTGTTTCTTGCTTTCAGGGTGTACAGATTCCAGGACTTGGAACTTTCACTTTCATGAGACAAAAACTTGAGATGGGAAACAAGTTTCTTCTGTTTCAGAGGCCCATATTCATCATGGCTGAGAAGTTAGTACAGCTCCATGGACTGAAACAAAACAAAGTGTATACTCCTGGTAAATATATTTAATATTTAAGATTTTCCCAGGGGGTGACTGGCCTGGCAATGAGAACAGGGAGCCAAACCGGGTCCCTAGGGGTTTACCTTCCACGTGGTGCCTCTGGCAGAGGGAGGGGCTTTGGCAGGAACACAATGCACAGTCTTCCAGCAGGTCATTGTGAGCCTCTGTAGCTTAAGAGGCAGGCTTGAGGAGACCTGATGTAGCATCAAAGCAAATTTATGTAAAAGCCATATCACAGTGTTGGATAGACTTTATTCCTATTTCAGACCCTAAAAACATGGTTATAAAGTAGAGAAGGTTAATTAGCATCTCTGGTTGGGAGAATTACAGTCAGTGTCAGTTGTGAAAAAGATCACTAACTGTGTATCTATCATATGTATAACCTAAATTAGTAAAATTTAAAAGTTAGAAGGTTAATAATTCCATAAGGAGTTAATGAACAACTTGTATACTTCTCACACCCTAAAATCTTCCTCCCTCCCTCCCTCCCTCCCTCCCTCCCTCCCTCTCTTCCTTCCTTCCTTCCTTCCTCCCTTCCTTCCTTCCTTCCTTCCTCTTTCCTGCTAACATTTACTGAGGACCACCTGTGTGTCAGGCCTGGATCCAGGTGCCTGGGATACAGTGGTAAACAAATAGACATGATGCCTGAAACAGGACACTTCCCTTCTAGCCTCAGTGTGTGGGCTCTGTGACACCTGCCCTGGTGCCACACCTTTAGGAGGCTTTCCTCCCTTCTCTCTGGCTTTGTTTGTTTGGATCTTTCTTATCATCCCCTTCAGCATCAGACTCATATATGGATGAAGAGAGATAGTCTACCTGTAATGTCAGCAGGTGAAAACACTGAAACTCAACTTTATGTTAAGTTGCCTGAAAAATTTTAGGGTAACTTTCTACCAGAAAAATTGTATATTGAAAAAAATACAGGGACTTCCAGCCAAGATGCAGATGTAGGTGGAAATACTGTACCTCCTTGCACAACCAGATTTAAGGACAACAAAGATTTAGAAATAAAAACACAACCAAAACGGAAGGGGAATTGAAGTGTACTGAAGTCCAAACCATTCATCCAGACCAGTAAGAGGGTTGGAGTCAGCGGTGGGCAGAGAGGGGTCCTGGCAGGAAAAGGTGGTGGTTAGCAGACTGGGGGCAGGGATGAAACAAGCAAACCCAGTAAGGCTCGCAAGGTGGCTGGCTGACTGCAGACACACATTCGTGCACAGATAAACCAGGCAGGTTTAAAAACGGTCAGTGAGATAGACTGCGCAACCCAGGGCCCCAGCACTGGAAAATAAAGACTAAAAGCACCGATTGGAAAAACTTTTGGGTGTTGAGGTGCCAGGAGAGCCTCCCAGCCTCACAGGAGAGTTCATTGTGGAGACTCACAGGGTGCTAGAATGTGCACAAGTCCACCCACTTGGGAACCAGCACAAGAAGGGCCCAGTTTGCTTTTGGGAAGCAGCAGAGGGGACCAAAATTCTAGAGAGAGAGGAACAAGTGCCATTGCTCCCTCTCTGACCCCACCCCCACATACAGTGGGTTGACCCACCCTGGTGAACACATAAGCCTCCGCTCCTCATACATACCAGGTGTGAACGGACCAAAACATTATGGTTCAAGCAGAAGAACAGCTCTAAGCTCCAGAGCCAATACTTCTAGGCAACAAAGAGATAGCCAACCTATCAGATGCACTGTTCAAAATACTGGTGATCAGGATGCTCACAGAATTGGTTGATTTTAGTTTGATTTTATTTTGATTTTGGTTTGATTTTAGTCTCAAATTAGATGAAAAAATGAAGGCTACACTAAGTGAAATGAAGCAAAATGCACAGGGAACCAATCATGATGGAAAGAAAACTGGGACTCAAATTAATGGAGTGGACCATAAGGAAGGAAGAAACAACCAAACAGAAAAGAATGAAGAAACAAGAGTTCACAAAAAATGAGGAGAGGCTTAGGAACCTCCAGGACATCGTTAAATGTTCCAACATCTGAATTATAGGGGTACCAGAAGGGGAAGAAGAACAGCCATGAGTGGAAAACTTATTTGAACAAATAATAAAGGAGAACTTCCCCAATCTGGCAAAGGAAATAGACTTCCAGGAAATCCAGGAAGCTCAGAGAGTCCCAAAGAAGTTGGACCCAAGAAGGAACACACCAAGGCACATCATAATTACATTAGCCAAGATTAAAATGAAGGAGAGAATCCTAGAAGCAGCAAGAGACAAGGGGACAGTCACCTACAAAGGAGTACCCATCAGACTATCAGCTGATTTCTCAAAAGAGACCTTACAGGCAAGAAGGGGCTGGAAAGAAGTATTCCAAGTCATGAAATCCAAAGACCTACATTCAAGATTGCTCTAACCAGCAAAGCTTTCATTTAGAATGGAAGGACAGATAAAGTGCTTCTCAGATAAGGTCAAGTTAAAGGATTCATCATCACCAAGCCCTTATTCTATGAAATGTTCAAGGGACTTATCTAAGAAAAAGAAGATAAAAAATATGAACAGTGAAAGGACAGCAAACCCACAGTTACTAACAACCACGTCTAAAACAAAAGCAAACCAAGAGGACAGCTAGATCAGGAGTGGAGACACAGAATGGAGATCACATGGAGGATTAGCAACAGGGGAGTGGGAGGAGGAGAAGGGGGGAGAAGGTACAGAGAATAAGTAGCATAGACAGTAGGTTGAAAATAGACAGGGGGACGGGAAGAATAGTATGGGAAATGTAGAAGCTAAAGAACTTGTGATACATGGACATGAACTAAAGGAGGAAAATGTGGGGGAAGGGGGTATGCAGGGTGGAGGGGAATGAAGGGGGGGAAATGGGACAACTGTAATGGGACAACTATAATGAATAAAATATATTAAAAAAAAATACAAACTAATAATTCACTATACATATATTCAGTACAATGAGTTTGATGGACTTTTCAGCTATGTTTGCCTATAGTTTTATGACAGAAGAAATATCCTAATTCACCAAAAATCTAAAAATGAAATAAAAAGAAGCCTATTTTTTGGCAAAAATATTTGTGCCTTTGAAGTAGGGCTTATTTTTGGTCTTGTATCTTGTAATGTAGTCCAAAAAAGTAGTTGAGGTCTATAATAATTTTTTTCACAAGGTGGAGGAAATTTCAGAATTAAATATGTATGACTCAATTAATTCACAAAAACAATTGTATCCACAGTTTAGCTTTGAGGTTATGATTCTTCATCATTAAGTAACTAGGATTCTAATCAAACATTACTGACATAGTCTGGGTTTTGAATGACTAAGAATCTAGGATATGAGATAGATACATAAGTGAATGATCCCAAACAGTTAAGTGCTGTAAGAGCAGCTTTGATCAGAACTGGATCAAAGGCTAGGATCCATATTCCTTTGCCTAACCCTGCTTGGGGACGTTTAGGATGATGACATGTGAGGGGGTCTTAAAGGATGATAGAACTTTGCTGGTAGAGAAGCCGGGGGAGAGAGTTCAGGAACAGTATGGACAGTTCCACAGTCCTTATTCAGGCAAAGTGAGGGCCATCAAAGATGTCTATTATGTCCAGGGCATGTGATCATGCAGGAAAGTGGAGGGAGGTAAAACAAAAATGGTTGGTAGGGGCCTTAGGCTGTGTGATAAAGACTTTGGAATTCATCCTGTAGGCACTGAGGAGCCACTGAAAGTTTGGGGCAGGGGATTATCTGTGCTGGTCCAGTTTTTAGTTGAGGAAGACAGCTCTTAAAATTACAGGAGTTTGGTATAGTATGGTACAAGGCTGGTGAGGGCAGTGGCACTCAGGGGAAAGATGAAGGAATCTGCTCACAAGACATCTCAGATTGGAACTGATGGGGTTCGGTTACCAATTAAAGTATGGGGTAGCAAGAGAAAGGAAGGTATTTAGGATGACTCAGATTTCTTGGAGAATAGATGAAAATTCATTAACTGCCATAGGGAACAAAAGGGGAAAGGCAGGTATTGGTGGAAAATGTAGTAATGAGTTTGGTTTTGGGCAATTTGAGATTTCTGTAGGGTTATTTAGGTAGAGATGATTCCAGAGCTCAGGAGATGGGTGGAGACTAGAGATCAAGATTTGGATGAGTTTACCCATGAGAATTAAAGGAGAAAGAAAAGGACAAAATTCTTTAAAATAAGCAAACCACTATCTTATAAGAAATAGAAGAGGAAGGGAGCTAGCAAAGGAGACCAAGGCGAAGAAAAAGGAGACCGAAGAGAGGCACTATGGACACTGGAGAAGAGAGGACAAGGTTAACAGGAGTTGAGGTGAGCGCATGACAGTGAGATATGCAGCTTATCCATTGGCGTGTTCTTCATGAGAGGACAGTGCCCCCACCCTGAAATAAGTACACCAGGAGGCAGATTGCAGATAGGCATTGGGCAAATGGGAGGGGGAATCTAGAGGCGGATAATATAGCTTTCTCTTTTAAGAAAATTATTTTTAAAAATCAAATGGAAAGGAGATGGTATAGAATCACCATGAATTATGCAGGGACCAGTGGGCCAGCACAGGAAAACGTGTGCCTTACAGAGCTGTCAATCGTCATTATCCAGCATGTTGGACGTTGATGCTTGCTGAATGATTGTTTAGAATGCGATTTTGTCCCTTTATCAGTGGGCCTTGTTTACTGCCTCCATTTGAATTTATCATGTCGATCTTGCTGTTTACCCCTTTTCTGACTTGTGGACCTTGCATAGCTCTATAACTGTTCTACCTGAGGAGAACCTTTACTTGCTTCAAGCCAGGTAGGCTCATATTCCTTTGCAGTGTCATTTTTGGACTCATTAGAGAGGGAAAACTTTCTGCAGGTTATCCTCTGGTATGACCCAATTTCATTTGAAAGGTAACTTCTAGTGAAGATGACTATCTTTTCAAAGCACTTAGTGTTTTTAGATATTCATAATCATTTAAAAATCATATGATAAGTGGAAGAGAGAGACAAATATTGTGGCAGCATGTCCTAAGATACAACAGGGCTGAAAAATTCAGAAAACCCTCTGGTGAAAAGAAGCATTTCTTATTGGGTTGGCCAAAACCTTCATTTTGTTTTTTCCATAAAATGGCTCTGGTAGTGCTTAGTTGTATTTAACTTCATTCAAAAGAATTTTGTTAGATTGTGTTTTGACAGTTGCCATATCAGTATGCATTTAAAAAAAACTTATCAAAATTGGTTAATTTTTCTTGCAGCCATTTCAGTATTAAAGATGGAAGAAATATGTAGTTTTTGCATATTATGTTTTATTATTTCCAGAAAGGTAAAAATGCAACTGAAATGCAAAAAAAGATATTTGTGCAGTGTATGGGAGAAGGTGCTGTGACTGACTGAATGTGTCAAAGGTGGTTTGTGAAGTTTCATGCTGGAGATTTCTCGCTGAACGATATTACATGGTGAGGTAGACCAGCTGAAGTTGATTGCAATGAAATCGAGACATTAATTGAGAACAATCAACATTCTACCATATGGGAGATAGCCGACATACTCAAAATATCCAAATCAGTAAAGTTGGTGAAAATGAAAATGTGTCTTTTATTTTGTGGAAAAAATGTAATGGACTTTTTGGCCAACTCAGTACTACATATCCAAGAGAAACATACTGAGTATATGCAAACATACTCAAATGTCCTGAGTGTAGTTTAGAAAATTAATTGTCCTTATTTTGAGCAAAAACATTACATTTTTGGGAAACTGTACTGATTAATACCTATTGGTAATCAGTTGTCAGTTACATTGGGTACAACAAAAGGCTCCATATTGACAGTTCTATTTTTGAGTGAATCACGTAAGGATTTGTAAGTGGATGTGATTTGTTGTAATTCCCACTTCTCTCCCCCCACCCCACTGTCTTTTTCTCCTCTAGGTGATATCCCAATTGTTCCACTCAATTTTGCCATGATATCCCTGGCGGGCTCATTTAACAGGGATACAGTGGAAGGATGTGTGAAGGAGACGTTGCTTTTTCTATCACGGTCCATTTCCATCAAAAAGAATGTGGAGTTTATATTCAAAGGAATCGGGGTCCTCGTGATCAGAGACGGCAGGGTGAAGATGAGATTTTTAAAGGACTTCCTTCTTAAAATGGATGGAAGTGGGGCTTTGGCAAAAGCCCTAGCAAATGTAAATTACTGTTTTCCTTCTCCTAACCCCTCTCCCCATTATAGCTCTGAATCATCCATAAGTGTGTCTTTATTAAGGAAAATTCAGGTTGACATATTTTAAATGGCAGTTACCCCAAGTGCAAAGAAGTGCTTATGTATAGATGATAACTCTTTGACAAAAGGTTTAGAAGGGAAAATGAACTTTAAACTAAGTTTTCTGTCAGTACCAACTGAAAAACATAAGTTGTAATAGGCATTGTTATAATTGTGAACATTTCATAGTACTTGATAGCTTAAAAAGTTATTCCACATATATTATTTCATTTGAGTCTCAAAACTCAAAATAAAACTAGCATTTATCACCAGCCTGATTTTACAAATACGAAAAAATGGGGGCTCAGAGGGGTTTCTTGGGAAACATGAAGATAGCATGCTGATCAGTAGTGAAACTGAATTTCAAGCCCAGAGTTTTTAATCACTCTTTTTTTCTGGTTATACTATTTTGTTTTAATGAAAGTCTATAATAAAATTGGATTCAACTCATGGGGATGGATCTTTAGCTTTTAAATTCCCATGCTGTAGAAGAAATTTTATAATCGACCCATCATTGTTAACCATTGAGTAGCTGGTGTGGTCTTCATGTTAAGTTGTAAATAGAGTTTAGTCAATGAAATAGTCAACAGGACAAATTGAACAGTGTGCTGGGCACGTTGAGGGATGTGAGAAGTCTGGTTGCAAACACACTCCTTGAACTGCCTGAATATGTTTAATCACGGGACTTGAGGTTAACCCAACACTCGGTACCATCTCTATAACGGACTTTGGGAGACTGCTGTGAAGTGGTGGGAGTGATTGTCTCCCCCGCCCGCCATCGTGTCCCGTTGTTTCACCCAAGTACTGACCCGCAGAGGACGTCCCCTGGGAAGCTGTCTGCTTATTTCAGTCATGCTGCTTTTGTGCAAAACAGTTTTAAAACCTTGTTCTAGGAATTCCCTTCAAAGCCTTTTGGGAGTTATATCATTAGTCTAAAAAGGCTAATTTTACATATTATTCAATTTTAGTATAATGTAATCGTGTGATTATTTTACAATGTAATGATAATTAAAATAACTGCTATTTTTGAGTGCTTACTATGTGCTGGCCGCTTCCATAGAGTATCTCATAAAAATCCTATAAATTAAACCCTATTATTATTCCCAGATAGCTGGGTCTAACCTAGCTGCTAGCAGTGTGGGGATTTGAGTATGAGTCCACCTGGATCCAAACTCTTCTTTTCAAACCCAAAGCCCAGTTTTAGAGTTCCTTGGGTCAAGAGTGGATTCATCATTTTGCTCATTTTCCTGATAGTTTCAATAAGTTGGCTATCCTCTTAAAGATGTATCAAACTCTGAAGGAAGGCAGTGTTCAAAGAGGAAATGGTTTGCGGAAAACCAGCAATTGTTATGTGACTGCCCAGGGTGACTATTTTGATAACTGAGATCATGCCTCATTGGATTTTAAGCTCTCAACTTTAAGCACTAAATAAAAATAATAAAGATGATCATAGTGGCCTTGCTCTGAGATACCCTGTAGCTTTGATTTGTCTGTGTCCTGGACCACAACTCGGGTGTCATCCTTCTCTGTCTCTATCCTTCAGAGGCCTGGCACAGTGGACTCCGTGTTATCTAGCACAGAGAACTTCAAGGAGCAGACTAACGATGTGCTTGCATTTCCAAGGTCAGTGTTTTGATCTCCATTCTCCTCCAGGTGCCAGCAATCCTTGCTGCTCTGTCCACCTCATTGGGCAGTGTTTCTCAACCTTTTGTAGTTCATGCTCTTTTTACTAATTAAATAGACTTACCCCAAGGGTGCAGTGGGGGTGAGTGTTACCGGTGGTTGCTGCTGACTGATTACAATAATGGTAATGAATAATAATACTAGTTATCATCTATGAAGTTAGGTACTCTTAAGCACTTCCTAAATATTATTGTATTTAATCTTCACTATATCCATTTCAGATATGTATTATGATTTGATCCATTTTATAAAGGGTGAAAGTTAATTCTAATTTTAATTTTTTTAACAAGTGTAGCAACGTGGTAAAATATTGAGAACAATGGGCTAAAACCCAAGTCAGGAGACTTGGGTTTTATTTCCATTTTGGCCAACACTCAGTCCTTGTGTGTTCTTAACCATGTTCTTAATTTCTGTGCCATTAACTATTGTGCATTTCAGGTGGAGGAAGTTTAGACAATAACAGCCAGCTTCTTAGAATATTATTTTCTCATTTTGTTTTGCGTCTGTGACATCCTATGTTTGTTGGGTTGGGGCGGCATCCTCTTGGTAGGCCGGTACGACACATACCTCAGCAAATCCATGTGAAGGCCCGAATGAGCCTTAGAGATTAGTTAGTCCAATCCCCTCCTGTTGCAGATGAAATGGCCACACATAGCTAATTAATGTCCAAGCCAGAAAGCAAGCTGTGGCTCCTGACTGTCCCGGTGTTCTCTCCATTGTACCATGTCCCCCTCCTCATTAAAAATAAATCGATGGATCTAAAATGATTTTATGATTATATTTTTGAAGGCAAATTTGTTTGTCCCCTTGCATGTGCTTTGGATTGTATTCCAGAAGGGAAATACTTGCAGTGAGTCAAGGAAAATTGGAAATCCTAGAAATGGACACAAGGACTCAACTACTCAAAACAGTCGTGGGTGTTTTATTGATTCGAAGCTTGGCCCCTGAATTTACTGGACGCTCCCCCACCCCCAAATGTTAACCCAACACTCCATACTGGAGACCAAAGAAAATCTACAACTACGCACACAGACTAAACAGACCCCTTCTCCCCTTAGGCCTCTGCAAGCCCCTCAGTTTTGCCTGGAGAAAGGAAGGAGAAGTGGGGAGAAGGAGGAAGGAGGGGTGTAATGGTTATTTCTGGGCACACACTGCCTATCAGGCTACGAATCCTTGCCTTCAAGCTATCCAACAACCACCTTTAACTGTACCATGCCTATGGCATCTGGTTACAGTACTGGTAAGGACAGGCAGATTCAAACTGAAATTAAAATCAAAAACTTAAATCCAGGCCTTCAAAGCAATTTATGTAGGAACTGCTTTTGAGCCCTCAGTGGGGAGGGGGAAGGTTTTGGTCAGCTCCCAGACTTAGCCTCAAAGGGAATGAGTGAGTTGGTGATTTGTATTCAGCAAACAAAAACACTCACCCCCCTTGTGAGAAGTGGGCTTATTTCAGCCAACTCAGCAAGCTAGCAGGGTTGCTTGTCAGAACTGAGAGTTCATAGTCACCTATTTGGGCCCAGATGGACAAGCATCTTGGTTCATTCCTAGGATTGAGCTTAAGGAGATGGAGAACAAACTACCTATGAAGACCATTGTAGAAGAAGGTGGAAAGAATAAACCAAGGAAGTGCAAGTTAAAAGACGGGACAGACAAAGAAGGTGTCAGAGGTATGCCAATGGTGTAATCTGTCACTCTTTACCGCTCAATGAGCCTAGCCATATTGCTTAAACTCTTATGCCCAAAGTAAATAAAGTTAGATTCATGAATAATCATATATTCGTCTCCCAAACACCTCCTACTCCTAGAGTTTGTATCTTACCTTAACCACTTTGTGACTCTCAGGCTCCTAGACTGTGGCTCCCCATGCTTAATGGCTCAAAGCTCACATGCTTCCAGGGTCCCGGCAGGTAACATCAATGTGTAAAATGGGTTGGGACATAACATGATAGGGTGACATGTGAGCATAAGTCATCATTTTTATGAAAAAATGACAAGTGGTAAGTTTACATGTTTGATATCTGGTTTAATAGAAGGTGGTGGACACTCATATCTGTGTTTTCATTGCATCTGTTGTGACAGTTGTCTTGTTTGAAGCATGTGAAAAAAACTAGAACTTCAGAAACATTTCAAAAGGGTCCTGGCAACGGTTGCCAGGCTACGGGTTGAAGACTTCTTTGATCAGATTGTTGATTTGTGGAAATGTGAGTCAAGTGGTATCAATTTTTCTGATTTTTCAAGAGAAGCAGAGATCCTAAAATCTATTGATTTTAAATGTTGACAACCAATTGACCTTGAACCAGAAAGGCTGATTGAACCAAACAAAACTCATCAATGGGTGAGCATTGGCTGGCAGGCGGTGGTTTGGAGCCCGGCCTACGGTGTGACAGGTGCACTTTGGGCCTGATTTGAAAGTCACATGCTTTGATTTCTTTAGCCTCATCTGTCACGGTTCTCTATAGACTCCTTCTTGGAGCAAAATTGTCTATTCATGTTCTTCTAACACGCTTTCCCCTTCCCTGACCTCATGCTTTTGTTCACTTTTTTTTCTTTTCCTGGAGTGCCCTTCCTTTCCTTACAGTCTGTTGCAGTCCTGCTCACCTCTTCCCACCCTTTCATGTCCCCTTTCCTCCCTGAGCATTGTCTCATCACTGGATTCTGAAGTGGCTCCTCTTGTCCCTGAACATGTCAGACCTTTAAACACTATGCTACTTGTTTGGGATTTAAACATTATGCATTATTGCCCCGAGTTGCTATTTATGCAGTGCATATAAAGTGCTTAGAGCACTGTTGGCATGTAGTGAGACCTCTGCAAATGGGAGTTCTCATGTCCTTTGTTTGTATCTTATTTTTTGTCTCCAACTATATCTACTGAAAGATCTTTAAGGGTGAAGACTTGCCCCTTAGTATTTCCTAAAATGCCCAGTCTGTGCTTTGCATGTAATTACTATACAGCAAAACCACATACAGGTTGGGGCAAAAGTAGGTTTACAGTTGTTTCTTATGGAAAATAATACGGTGATTAATAATAATAAGAGAATAAACTCTGTGTTTTGTTATTCACAACTATAAACCTATTTTTGCCCCATTCTGCATTTTTAAACCACACTAGGGTGAAAGGACATAATAAGTTAAAGATAAGAAAGTATATCTTAGGTGAAAATTTTCCCTGGGAAAATTATGAGTTTAAAAATTTGTGTTAAGCCCTGGCTGGTGTAGCTCAGTGGATTGAGCGCGGGCCAGCCATCTACACGATCGCGGTTCGATTCCCAGTCAGGGCACATGCCTGGGTTGCAGGCCAGTTCCCAGCAGGGGACTTATAAGAGGCAACCACACATTGATATTTCTCTCCTTCTCTCTTTCCCTTCCCCTCTAAAGATAAATAAATAATTAATTTAAAAAAATCTGTGTTAAGCACAAAATACCCATTTAAACTTGAAAGAAAACTCACTTTTAATCATCCTACAGAGATCTTATCACCCAAGAAACTTCCAGATAGAAAAGCTGCCTCCCCTGGCAAAGTGAGAGGCATCAACTTGCCAAACAAAGTTGAGCAGAGTGGGAGACAGGAGAAGAGTGGGAACCCTGACAGGTAATGCGTTGGTGTTTTTTCTGTTACACTTCACTAAATACATTTTTGAGTCACTTCTCAATTCAGAGAATTTAAGTGAATGTTTATTCATTCTTTTATCCAGTATTCTTGAGTACATTCTATGTACTAGATGATGGGAATGATAGACGCAATCAGAGTTTATAATCCAGTGGGAAAGACAGAAATACATAAAACAAAAAGTTTAATAGGTGAAATGTTATGACACAGGTGGAAACAAGATGGCATAGAGGAGGGAATACCTAACCTGCCTTGTGGGTTTGGAAAATTGTCCCTTGTTATTTTCTAAGGGCTTGGATATTATGATGTGACACAGTTTCACATTTAGATTAAATTAGGAAGCAGTTTTACCATACGTGGCTGGACTCACAAAATGCTCTTTGAGTAAATGAATATATTGCAACTTATGATAGCTGTGTTTTCTTCTTATGATCTCAAACAATTTCTATATTCTCCTTCTCCCTTTGAGTAGGGTACTTTTTAAGACTTCAAATCAGTCAACCATACTCAAGTACTTATTGAGTAGCTTTATGTACCTTGTACTGTGCTATCGACTTTCAATTTATTAATATGTCACAATGTATCAGCTATCCTGTGTGCCATTTATGTACTCTCCGAACTACTAAGTCTTGTGCAAACCCTCATGCTTGTTTTATATCTCACTGTTATGAAATGTAATTGAGAATTAAATGCCTAGTACTTTGTCATTTAGTTCAGTCCAACAAACACTGAGCACCACTGTGTGCCAGGCGGTTTGTAGGTAGGGACTAAACAGAGCTGTAGGACATGTAAAAGACGTAAATCGACTCTAATGAAATTCATCGTCTTGTAGGGGACTGATGCTAAAGAAATAATGTATATGATGGAGACAAGAAAAGAGGCTCAAGGAGGGGAAAGTAATAATTGGGGACTGTTAGTGGAGGTTTTTATAGGAGAGGACTAAACATGACTTTTGTGCTGATTACCAAAGTGATCCATGTTTATCACAAAATGTTTGAAAACAATGAGAAAAGACAGAGGTATAAAAAATGACCCATGATCTCACTAAACAGAGGAATCTTTGTTAATATTACTGTATATATTCTCCATTTTAATGCACATACAATATATACATAGATTTATATTTGTCACCCGAACGCCTGTTTTGAATAAAACTGAGATCACCTGAGCCTTTGTTACACTTAACAATAAGAGGTTAAGCTCCTCATGGTTTTAACTGTTCCAGAACACCATCTCATTGGTTAAACCTTTTGTTTAACCAATCTCCTATTGGATATTTAGATGAGTTTTAGTTTTTTAAATAATGTTGTGATAAATATAATTACACATAATTCCGTGCGCACACTTGAATATTGTATAGGATAAACACTTTAAAGTGAAATTTCAGAGATAAGGGACGAGACCATCTTTTTATGCCTTTGCTGAACATTACCAATTTTCCTCAATAAAATTGCACCAAATTAGAAGCATTAATATGAGGGATGGCTGCCTCCCCTACAGCTTTGCTAATACTGGACCTTTTACCCTCAGTTGCTTCCCATTCTCACCAGGGGCAAAAGCCAAAGGCGTTTTTATGGCCTGTGAGATCCTGCCTGATCTCTGGTCCCGCCAGTTGCGCTGAACACAGGCGTGCTCCCACTTCACGTACTTTGCCCTCATTCACTCTGCCTAGGGTGCCATCCCTCCAGCACTGCGTGGCGCTTGTCACCGTCAAAAATACTATGTAGTTCACTTATTTTTCTTCTTTATTGGCTGTCTGTCCATCCCCATCAGAAAGTTAATTCCACGAGGACAGGGACTTTGTGTGTGTGTGTGTGTGTTTTGTTCTTCACTGCATCTCCTCTGCTGAGCACAATGTACAAAGTAAGCACTCAGTAAATTGTTCTGGAGTCTTATCCCCATTTCCCAGAATTTGTAAGTGAGACTTTGCAAGACTACCCAGCTTGTGTAATGCCAGTCAGCCTGTAAGCAAAAAATCTTGTCAAATCCGTGCTTATCTGACACAAAGCATAGATTCTTAATCTCTACACATGAGGATGCTTTGAAGAAAAACACTGACATATTTATTCTTTCTTTTATATTTACACTTGTTCTAAAATTATCATTGCTCTAGATGTCACAATGTATTAAATGTTAATTAATGTTGCATTGTTTTTATAGCTTATCTCCTTCAAGGTGTCTGAAAAATGGCAATGAAATGAAACCTAAAATCCCTCCAGCCACTGCTTGCCAGGATCATAAAAGGGCAGGACAGGTACAGTGTCTTGAAACAGACAAAACTTCATCAGAGTCTTCCTCTGACCGCTCTTTCTCAGTGAGAGTGCTGAGAATCTCTGTAATAAAAGGCTATGGCTCCAGCATTCAGGACCTGAAATTGGACTGTGATAAATCTATCTACTAGTCAAAATGGACTCATTAACAGAAGTACGGGTGGGAAATCTCTTACTAATTTTTAGTTGCTATCGATACTTCTGATCAAATGAAAATTCAGTAAATGCTGGTGCATATTTGTGGGACTCACTCTGCAAATCTCATCTTGCTAGTTATCAGTAATGTATCCTTTCATAACATCTGCTTTTTTGATATACCCAACCTTTGGAGAGCTTGTGAAGGCAAAAAAGTGAAAGGTGAAACTTAATCTGTCCTAAAATTTGTTATTGTAGGAGATGTGTTATGTGTGTTTGCAACGGGCACAACGGAACTCCCCGTTGTACTACAATGAGGAGAGGAAGAAGAGAGACGTGGAGGATGAGCGACTCATACAGCAATATCAAATGTTGAAAGATCAAGAGACTTTCTTCAAACACCAGGTAATTCAACACCTTGATTAAAGAGTACTTAACAGTGGAAGGTAGAACATAATTATAAAATGCCATTTAAAATGTTCTCTCAGCCCTGAATAGTGTGGCTCAATGGGCTGGGCATTGTCCCACAAACCAAGAGGTTGCTTGTTCAATTCCCAGTCGGGGAACGTGCCTGGGTTGCAGGCCAGGTCCCCAGTTGAGGGTGTGAGGTTGATGTTTCTCTTGTACATCAATGTTTCTCTCACAAATCAATGTTTCTCTCCCTCTCTTTCTCCCTCCTTTCTCCTCTCTGTAAAAAATAAATAAAACATTAAAAAAAGTTTTATCCTATGCCTGTATGGTAACATATTTAATCATTTATGTACTATAGGACTAAAACTTAGATTTACTAATAATAAACAATACTGAGATGAATATTCAAGCAAGCTAAGGATTGAGTTTTAAAGGTGTGAAATTCCTGAATTTATATGGCTTTATTTTTTGCATTTTTGGTAAAATATAGTCCTAGTTCAAGGCTTCCCCCGCCCCGTCCCCAAATTCATGGCCTATGCCAAGAAGCAAAGACAGAAAGGCACCTTTGCGTTTGCACTATCAATCATTGGTCTGTGGTTTCTAGTCATTGACGCTATTGCTCTTCCCTGCATTTGTGGTGTCAGGTAACCACTCAGGAAATCTCCCATCATCCTTGGGGTCCCTGTAGGGTGTTGCCTGAAGCCCAAGGACTGGAAATAAAAAGCCCTCCCCAACCCACGTTTGTAAATCTATGGGGACATCAGTTTCTACCTTGGTTGGATTATTTTAATGTATTAGAATTAAATTTTTTAAGGGCTGTATTTTAATGTGTTATAATTTTTTTTCTTCCCCAAAGCTGAGAAGTCTGGCTAGTAGAGAACAGAATCAAAAAAATGCTGCCTATAATCTTGGAGTCGCTGAAGCTATGAGAATCCACAAGAACGAGAAACCTGGATTTTATGTAAGGGTCTTTTCAGAATTTCTGTTGTGAATTTGGGGTCCACTCTCTGTTGTTAACAAAAGAATGTCCAACTTATAGAAACGTTTTGTAAGAGTTTATTAGAGCCAAAAATTGTGAGGACATGCCTAGGAGCAAAATCAGAAAAGACTGAGAAAATGATTTGGAGGAGGGCAATTTCACAGTTTATTTTATGTATTAAAATCAAAGGAGAGAACATAAGGAAGATTACATGAAAGCCATTGGTGGTAGATTAACGAGGCGGGAGAAAGCATAGTGGGGAAATCTCTAGGACTAGTTAAAAAGCAAAATGGAGAAACACGTGCTTCTTTTACATTGGTCCAAGATAATAGTTAACACTGACATTACATACAGATGTTAGGTGGGGACCAAGACAACAATGCAGGGTTCAATGGTCTTATGGTTTGGTACCCGTGCTTGTACTTTCAAGGGGTAAGAAAATTACTCTAAAAATTCGAAGGGATGTTATCCTAGACGCATAAGAACAATGGACAGAGCTCACTTAAGGTAAAGGTTGACCTTTGTTGGTCTGGATCCCGACTACCCAGTTAGGAGTTTGGGATCAGACCGTCCAGCATGGTCACTTTTGGTCACTGAGTTTGTAAGGCCGTCAAGTGGCTCCTCTGAGCTTGCCAGGTTCAGTACATGGTCCTGTTCTCTTTCACACCGCATTGCAGGTTGTACCGGTTTTTAACGGGCAGAGGTGAAAAGGGGGTTGTGTGAGGCTGAAGCTCCCTTCTTCCTTCTGGGGCAGGAGTGGTCCATTGTCAGCCTCTGCACCACTCACATTCGTGATATAGTTCCTATTAGTCACTATGGTGATCGCTATTGATAGCAATTTTCAACTAGGAGCTGGGGTGGGTGGCAGGGGACAGTGTACCGAAGTCCTGCCCCAGGAACAGGTGATCTAAATAAATAACCAGCGCCACCTGGGGGCTTGCCGGAAATGCAGAGTCTAGGGTCCCACCACAGACCCCCAGAATGGGGAATGCACGTTTGAATAAGATACTTAGGTGATCTGTGGGGGCATTCAAGTTTGAGAAACGCAACTTCAGTTAGAGGTGAGCCACCTGCTTTGCCACTGATGTCATGTTTTCGATCACTATGGGCCTGCCTTTACATCTGCCTGAATTCCTCCTTTCATCCACTATCTAAGGTCTGACATTCTAGATGTCAATCTAACAAAATATATTTTCTTTAGTCATCATCTAACATTTATTACTGAATTTCTGTGTGCTTGCCACTCTCCTCAGGGCTAGGAATACAAAGATAAGACAAGGTTCCCTTCTGAGGAGGGCTAGAGAAGATAGTGGGGTGGGGTGCAGACTTAATGGGACAGGAGCGTGGTATACTAAGTGCTATGACAAGCCTTCGAATATAGCACCACGTGAGCAGAAAGGAGAGTTACTCAACCCAGACCAGAGATCTGGAAAGACCTTCATAGATGGGAGTTAGGAAAAGACGTGAATGGAAGAGGAACCTACCAGGCAGGGGCTGCAGGGAAGGAGAGGGACAGAGAGCCCTGTGCTTTTGAGACTGAGGTGTGATCTCTCTTTCCTCTTAGATACAAGTTCCAGATTATATTTATTACTGCTCCCTTAGTATTTCCTTGTTGACATATCTTTAGACATCTTAAATTGAAGATGACCAAAAGAGAATTTTTTAAAGATTTTATTTATTTATCTTTAGAGAGGAGGGGAAGGAGAGAAGGAGAGAAATATCAATGTATGGTTGCCTCTCGTGAGTCCCCTGCTGGGAACTGGCCTGCAACCCAGGCATGTGCCCTGACTGGGAATCGAACTACGATCGTGTGGTTCGCAGGCCCGTGCTCAGTCCACTGAGCTACAGCAGCCAGGGCCAAAACAGAATTTTTGATTCCCTTTCCCAGCCTGTTCTCTTGGCTTTCCCATTTTAGTAAGTGGCATCACCAGGCGGGGAGCTGCATGCCCCTGATTCCAGATTCCTCTTCCTCTTCCCCCGCATCCAACCTTCTGGGAGCCTGGTTGCCTTTACTCACAATGTATCTAACATCTCTTCATCTTCAACGTTACCATCTTAGTCCCAGCCATATTATAAGGCTGAACTTCTGCAATACCCTCCCTGATTAGGCTTGCTGTTAGCCTTCTTGTCCTTCTACAGTTTATTTTCCACACAGCAGCCTTTCATGATGATTAACCAAAATATATCTAATGCCCTCCCATTGAATTAAAATAAAATTTGAACTTACCTTGACCTATTTGGTCCTACATGATATGGCCCCTGCCACCCTCTTTGGGCTCCTCTACTTCTACTTTCCCCTTGCCCACTAATGCCTTAGCCACTTCTTTCTGCTTATTAAAACATACCTTGCTTACTTCCATCCAGTGTCTTTGCATTTGCTTGTTCTACCGTATGGGACACACGTCTCCTGGTATTTGCAATGGTGGTGATTCAGTCATTGATCCACTGAAAAGTTGGTTATTATTTTCCTAATAACCAACCGATTTAACCCTACACCCACCCAGTCGCTTGCTATGATAAGGGCTGCATAGAACTCATCACCTCCTTAGACTATTGATGTTTGCTTATTCACTGCCTTTCTCCTGCACAAGAGTGCAGCTCAATGATAGCAGGGCTGTCTCTGCTTGGCCACCATGGAATCATCAGTGTCTGGAGTGACCAGGCCCAGAGTGAGTGTTCAGTTCTTCCTCTCCCCACCTCTTCTCTGTCCTTGCTCATGCTTCGCACTCCTTCAGAATCCCTTCTTCTTTCTGCCTCTGTGTTGTATGTACTAACTCAGGGCCTCCTCCATGAAGTCCTCCCTCACCTCTCTCTCTCAGAGAGTGGGCTCTGGTCAGTTCTGCTCGGGTTTAACCTTGAGCATGTCTATAGCATTCTGTGGGTTACCTTGGTACTAGCTGGTCACCGTGTTGAAGATTTATAAATATTATCAGTTCATAAATATTTCCTGATGATTTTGGTCTTCTCAATGATTACCTTTATACTTGGTTGCCTTTTGGTATTCTAGAATGAATAAATTGCTTCTCTTTCATTCTAGAAATCCTTCCTATTTGATAAACGGCCATTCAGTCCTGAGGTGAGGGCTTTGAAGCAAGAGGAATATTTCCAAAGCCTCCTGAAACAGATGGATAACAGACGGGAAAAGGAACTAAACCAAAGAGAAAACAAAGAGTTGATGGAACGCCTGGAACAAGTGCAACTCACAGAGGAGTGAGTCCAGCTAGACGTGCTCAGGATTGAGATTGGAATCTTCATGGGAAGCTTATTTTCCCGTGGGACTGGATCAGCATTGGTGGTTTCACACAACTGTAGCCAGCTGAGCAACCTAACCCAGCTGGCAACCAGCACCACAGCATATGATTTCACTAGAAAAATGAAAAACCCATTATAATAATCATTACAGTAATGATTGACAATCTATAATTGCTTTCATTAGGGAGTCTCGTTTTGTCTTGTTTCATGATCACTAATGCTGGGAGGGACTTGTCTTGAGCAGGGCATCTTTCCCAGCCATTCCCAGGTGGTCTCAAGGCAAATCTGAGGTTTTCTGATGAGTATATAGGAATGTCCAGGGGAACCTGAGGGCAGGGATGTATGGGGACTAAAAAGCCATGAAATAGAAGCTTTCTCTGTGCTCTTGCCCACAGCTCCTTAAATGATATTGCCTTTAATTATTTTTATTCCAGCTCAAACATGGATGTGTTAGTTTCAATTCCAAAATTTCAGAGAAAAGAATCTGGCTGGTCCTGTTTGGGACAGGCTCAGGGCCACAGAGTTCAAGCATTTCTTAGGGGCCGTGCTCTGCTACCCAGAGGGCAATTAATTACCCAGAGGGTAATTAAGAAAACTACTCCAGTGTGAGAGAGACTTCTAAACAAATAAAACCAGTTTCTGTGACCAAAAAATTCTATTTCTATGAAATGCATATGCCCTATTATACTCATTTTACAGCTCAGTGGGTTCCCTGGAGGTGAATCATAATGTATAGCAGGAAAGATCCATTTTCTTTAAGAGGAAGCTTACAAAGAATTATTTTATAAAGTGAATAGACACTTCCTGCTTTCCTGTCTAGATTTTTAAAAAGATTTTATTCATTTATTTTTAGAGGGTAAGGGAAGGAGAGAAGGGAAGGGAAGGAGAGAAATATCAATGTATGGTTGCCTCTTGTGTGTCCCCTGCTGGGAACTGGCCTGCAACCCAGCCATGTGCCCTGACTGGGAATCGAACCACGATTGTGTGGTTCTCAGGCCCACACTCAATCCACTGAGCTACACCAGCCAAGGCTAGATTTTTTTTTTAAAGCATGAGGGGAGGAAGACTGCCCATCTTAGCAGCAGTGCATTTGTGCAATATGCTTGGTCACCTGCTTATGCTCGTCCTGTCTGTCCTGTGTTCAATACATTGTCCACTAGCCTGTGGATTTGAATAATTATTTTCTTTCTTAAAGTGAAAGCTCCTGGAAGGAATATGACTTTTTGTTCATAAGGCTTTTGTTCCTATTAATACTTAATAGACATGGTTTGATAATGTTAATTTGCATTATGAAAGACTCAACCACAAACTTTGGCCCCACCTTCTCTTACTCTTAATTGCCAGACTTGCTGCACAAAGAGCCAAGTATATAAAAGATAAAATGGAAGAAACAGAGTGTTACAAGAGAGCTTTGAATGCACAGGTAAGGGAACAATTATTAATTTCAAAATTGTGCACTGCTTCAATAGCATTCTAAACAAATATGTATAAATACTGTAATGTGTTATCCATTTGGTGGTTTTGAGCCCCTGTTCCTTCCTATCAGGTATTGGTATTTTACTGTGCGTCAGCCTTGTGCATAGTTTGTTCCCTGGTATGACTGTAACCCGCATTGTGTTCCGCATTGTATGTGTCCCTGTTTCAGATAAAGAACAAATTCCCCCAGCTGCCCGTATTTGAGCCAGACTCTTCTGAGCCCATCTTTGGCAATAATGAGGATGAGCTGGTCAGGGAAAAGCGAGAGCAAGAGCAGAAGTGCATGAAGCACCAGCTGGAGACAGCTGCTGGCCGCAAGAGGAAGGCCATCCTGAACCAACTGGTCGACCAGAAGCGAGATCTACAGATGCTTCAGAAGACAAAAAAAGAGTAAGAGACCCCGGGTCATTCTTCCTCCTCCCCTTGCTCCCTACCTTCTCTCCCCATTCCCCCTTCTCTCTCTTTCCTTCTCATATTGCAGCAGGGAAGCAATAACAATAGTAAACCCACTGAGGAGTTACTATGTGCAGAATATTGTTCTAAGCTTATTATATGCTTCACCTTGTTTCATCCACATAATTCACCCTATGAAGAAAAGTTATGAAATTTAAAAAGGCCTTAAATTCTCTTGATTCCATTTCTCTCTCCAGGTACCTCTTCATATTTTCCCTTCCTTTGTCAGTACAACATCTTGAAAGAGTTGTGCGTACCAGCACAATCCTTTGGAAATGCATTGTGAGCCACAGGTGTGCTGTGGTACTCAAATAGGCACAGGTGTGAGACTCAGGCCCTTTCTCAACCTGCACTAAGTCCCTTTGCTTCAAGGAACTGCACGTGCAGTAAGCTGTACTGAGGATAGCTGGGGGTGGGGGTGAAGATGACAGGTAGGCAGAGGAGGACTCCATGCCGTATCAATACAAATACCTTTAAATTCAAACACAAGACACCTAGTTTCCTAAAAGGCCTAATTAGGCACTCTACCAATGGAAATTTATAAAATTATTTAAATGCTCAGGAGTTCCAAAAGGGCTTTTCTTCAAAGGAACCTCCTTTTTTTAGAAGGCAGGTAAGGTTTTACTTAGAGAAAAAGTTATTTTATTAAAATTTTATAAATGGCCAGTGGGAGGGTGCAAAGACCTGTTATGTCCTATGCCAGGTAGGCTCAGACGTGAAAACATGAACAGAACAGTAGGTTGAAGATGGAGTGCACTGTGACAAGGGTGGGGCTGGGTTGTTGGGAGAGGTGAGAGTAGTGAAATGCACGGCTTTTAGAGTCAAGGCAGAGTGGGGTAGTCTTGCATCTACCCAGGGCAATACATATTTATGTGTCTGTACTATTTCTTCAAATATATTGCAATATTTTTATACTTCTTAAACAGGAGCTGTCGCCTTGAGCCCCACAAGTGCCCCACCCTGCTGCCCAGGCTGCCCCAGACCCTCCTGGGGATCCCCCTTCCCCTCTCCATGATCTTTTCTCTCATAGATGGACACCTGGAGTCTCCAAGACCACTTCCGGTGTCCATTCTGATCAATTGATGTGGTTCTGCCATGTTACTAGTGTCATGTTACACACCTGTGAGGCCATGGGTTTCCTTATCAGTCATTAGGGATAACACCAGTATCTACCTCCAGGGTGTTTGAGGGTTAAATGAAATACTTTTTGTAAATAGCTTCTGTTGTACAGCTAACAGCCTTCTCTTGTCCCATGTAGCTCTGCCTTTCCACACACGCTGTCACAGCTCGTCCGGGGGCCCTTTGCATTTGTTGCAGCGATAACTGCAGCTGCCTGCTCTGCGTCTAGCCCTTGGCTTCTCTGGTTCATCTCCTAAACTTGGAGTTAGGAGACTAAACCCTGTCACTTTCAGGCTGTATGACCTGAGCCAAACCACACACGAGTTCTTTGAGCCCTCTTTTCCTCATGTGAAAAATACAGATAATCACCCCTGCCCTACCTATCCTCACTATGAGAATTCAAAGAGATTGTGTACGTGGGAGCATTGTTGGAAACTGCAAAGCTCTGAACAGATACGAACTGTGGTCTTTATTTGGTTACCTCTATGACCACGGCTAACTAGACTTTGTTTTCTGTATGGGTCAGAGCCCATACAGACAGAGCTCTTTTCTGTGCCCTTCACTGGTTATTCCTGATTCTCCCACTTCTCTCAACTTTTCTAACTCCCTGCACTCTGGTCCTTCTCAAGATGTGCTCTCAGGTCTTTGTACGACAAAAAAAGGCCATTTGCTTTCTGAGGGGATAACTTAGTCTGTCTAATCAGGCCTGCTGCAAATCGTTCACATTTTCCCCTGCAACTTACTTACGTAGATGTGAGAAGTCTTTTGCTATTTAAGATATATATATGTATGTCGGGGTAATGTGTACATATAAGACGGCTATCTTATTTTTCCTAGGGCTTTATGAGAGAAAACATTTATACATTTATACATTTAAACATTTAAATGTATTTAAATTAATACATGTAAACCATGTAATATTTTGTTTACAAATGCAAAGATAAAATGTTTTACTCTTTATCTTGAATTATAATATCTGTGGTTTGATTGCCTTGTGGAATATACAAATTAGGAACAATTATAGATTTTTCCTACAACCACACACACCATGAAAGATTTAACAAGTACTTCTTTTAAATTATTCAAAAGATGAGAAAGGAAGAAAATTATCTATTTAGTGGTAGACAAAACTATTACAATGCAAATATGTAAAGGAGAAAAATAAGACAAGGGGAGAGATAGAGGTAGATAGATAGATGAATAGAAAGAGAGAGAGAGAGAGACATTCTATCTCACACCCACAGTAGCCAACCATTAGGATGGCTACTATGAAAGAAACCAGTAAATAGTAAGTGTTGGCAAGGGTGTGAAAAAATAGGAACCTGTTGCATTGTTGTGGGAACTAAAAATGGTGCAGCCACCATGGAGAACAGTCTGATGGTTCCTTAAAAAATTAAGAATAGAATTCCAATATGATTTAGTCATTTTACTTCTAGATGCATAATCAGAGGAATTGAAAGCAGGATCTTGAAGAGATATTTGCACACTCATGTTCGTATCAGCATTGTTCACAATAGCTGAGCAGTGAAAGCCACCAAATGTTCGACCACAGTTGAATAGATGAACAGAATGGGGTATACACACACAATGGAGTATTATTCAGCATTAAAAAAAGAAGGAAATTCTGACACATGCTACAACATGGGTAAACCTTGAGGACATGGTACCAAAGTGAAACAAGCCAGTCACAAAAAGACAAACGACAAGATTTCACTTACATGTGGTATTTAGAGGAGTCAGATTCATGGAAACAAAGTAGAAAACCCCTGTGGTTGCCAGGGGCTGGCAGAGGGGAAATGGGGAGATGTTCAATGAGTATGTTGTTTCATTTTTATAAGGTGAGGAGAGTTCTAGCTGGTGGTTGTTCAACAGTGTCAATATCCTTAGCACTATATATCTCTCCACTTGGAAGTGGGTAAGATGCTCAATTTTGTTATGTGTTTTTTTTTACTACAATTAAACTATGAGAAGAAAAAAAAGGTTATTAAAATATATATAATAGGTACCATTCAGTCATTGAACTCCCATTGTGTGACAGGCATTGGCACTTTCTGCTATTATTTCATTGAATGTTTATAAGGACTGCTTGGACTGATGCTGGTTGGAGGAAAATGTGGCCATGCTGTTAGGAAAAGTGAACCAGCACAGAGCACATTACTGATTTTTACTGGAGGGTCCTGACCCCTAGTGATGGTTGCTACCTGGAGCACACAGCCCTTCAGAGCAGGCTAAATTGAGGGTCGCAAAATGTGAAGTCCCTCCTGGACTTCATTGGGAACTGATGGTAAGAGTTTCAGCTGGGTGAGAAACAGACACACACAAATAACTTGAACCAGGTTTTGGGTGGTTCACAACAGCAGTGACTTTGCCTTTGGAGACCAGAAATGGAAGCACTTAACATTGGAAATATTGGAACATTGTACTTCAATTCTATCTTAAACCAGAGTTGAAGATGAAAGATCCTAAACTCATAAATTATTTGAGAGCTAGGAGTTTCAGTATGTTTAAAAAATTTTTTTACACTGTTATGCCTTTTAGTACATTTCAAAGAGTAGTGAACAATACCAGGAAGTTTTTGTTTAATCTACCGTAAAAGGAATGGGACTCCCAAGGTTGGTGCACGCCCTTCCCAGTGCTGTGAATGGAACCCAGGTCTTCTGTTCTCCCCAGGCACCTGGCAGACAGAAATGCTGAGCTGGAGCGAGTGAACAGAATGAACCAAAGCTTACAGGAGGACTGGGAACGGAGCGCCAAAATGAAGAGGCAACGGGACCTGGAGGAGAAGGCTTTCGAGCGGTAATACCTGATTGGATCCAGAAGTTCTTTGCAAAGAAATTCCCCTCTGCTCCTTGTGTACTTTCCTCTAATTGTGGGGTGGCAAATAGGCTTCGAGTGCCACCTCCAGTGGATTAGTAGTGGCTGCCTAGAGAACTTTGGAGAGAAAAGAATCCTGGGTTCAGTGGGGAAAACTACTCTGATGTCTATTATGAATATGGGATTGGAGAGCACTGTGTTGTATTTTATATAGTTGCCATCTCTGCCCTCATCTTGCCTTGGCATAGGGTGGCTTTATTCCCCTTTTCATGGAGGGTGGGGAGGCATTGCGGGAGGAGGGCGGGAATTCTCTGTGGCAATGACTAGTTGGAAACAGGGAGACTGAAGTTCCATCTGAACACACCTAAGGCTTCCAGAAAGCTCATTTAAAGGCAGAGTCAAGGGGTTGTGGGTAAGACTGGCAACTGGAAAAGTGAGAAACCTGTTACGGAACCCACAGAAAACATCTTCCTGAAGCGTGTTATTACATCCCTGTTCCCTCTCTGCAGTGGTCTTTTTGCCATCTAGAGTCAGAGCATCTACTCACAGCTTTGAAACTTGACACTGACTTTGGAGAGGTAGCTAAGATTCTCTCATTTGTAAGATGGGGAGAATAAACACTTGCCTGACTTAGCTAACACCGGAGTTTGGGGGAATCACATGAGGAGGTGGAAAAGTACAACTCAAAACAATTAAAACACTTTACAAATGTAAGGTATGATTTCTTAAACTGTTAAATGCCTGAAAAACCAGATCAAGCCTATGCAATCAAATGTTATAAAAACCCGAATATACCAAAATAATATTTTAAGTTCCAATTATTAACTAAATTTCTACCACAGGTAAAATTTGTTCTAATGGATCTTGATCTGTAACTCTCCCTTTCCTTTTAGATTTTCTTTTAAGGCATTTTTTGGGATGTCTTTGTAATGGGTAGAATCTATATTTTTGTGACAAAGAGAGCAGGTGGGATGATGTGGAAAATAGGTTCTGAGGAGGAAGTGGAATTGTTTGGTTGTTTGGAAGAGGACGGGAAAATGGAGTCTGAGATTTCAAGCCATTTCCTCAGTGTCTGGGGAAAGCAGGTAAAAGGCAGAGAAATTAGTGATAGGAGGGTTTTACCTGGATTTTGGAAGAATGCTCAGCCAACATGAAGACCGAGGAGAATGGAGACACAGAACTAACCTGGTGGGGCAGGATAACACAGTTGCTCCAAGGCCATGGCTGAGCAGACCTGTTCCCTGAGGACCTAGGTCAAGCTGTGGGCAGGGACTCCGGCAGGCAGTGGGCAGAAAGAAGGAATTGGTGGGTTTTAAAGAGAAAACAAAGCAAAAGCAAAACCAGATGTCTGCACTTAGCACACAATTCTCCCTATTATTGCCCACGCGAGCCAGGTGGGTCTTCCCACACCTGCTGCCAAGATCGTTCTTTCTCACTTTGAGATCCTGTCTTTGATGCTGTTTTTTACAGAATTCTGCCCATGTAGAATTTTCCTGGGGTAGCAGGCACCGTCCTGCATAATCAGAAAAATTACTGAAGTGGAAAACTAGTCACCTCCGTCCCTTCTCTGTTTCGAGCCTCCCTTGAGGCCTCTGGCCTCCTGAGACTTTTACTGAAGTCTTAGCTGTCTGCTGGGGTGTTAACTGTTAACCAGCACTTTGAGGGCTTGATCTCCCTCTCAATTTGTCTCTCCCGAGCCTGCCAGGTAAAGGTGCATCCACATGGCAAAGCAGCAAACACAGTCTTTGGAGCTTGGCTGTTCTGTGTTCTCTGAGGCTTTCGGTGGGTGCGGCTGGGTCAATGCTGTGAAAGTACTAAGTCCCAACCCTTTATTCACTGGGGAATGAGGAGGTATCAGAGGTTTGGAAGCAGGAGATGCCAGGCTGGGATGAGCTGCAGGTTAGCAGCATGGAGGGGGAGAGACTGCAGGTGGGAGATGACAGGCGGGTGGTAGGCTTCTAGAGGGCAGGAGCCAGGGGTTCCTTTCCTTTTGTATCCCTTCCACTGCAGGGGCTTCCTAGCTAGCCCCCAGCAAGGATGCGGGGACCGTCTGCTAATGGCTGCTTCTGCTCTCCTTTCCTCAGGGCCTCAGACAAGCTCTTCCTCCTGGACCAGTGTGAGAAGTACCGGCGCTGCAGGCAGTGCCAGCGCTGCACCTCCAACACGGGCCACAGCAACCTGTGGCCCGTGAACAAGCTGCTGTGTGGCTCCCGGTTGTTTGTGTAAAACCCAAAGTTCGGACCTGTGTTCCCTGGCAGAACTTTTTATGTTTTTAATGTTTGAAAAACTACGTCGTGCAGTTTTGGTGCTTTCGGGAGTAGCTTGCTTTTAACCACTTCCTGAAATCGCATGGACAGGGCTCCCCTCCTGTCTTCCTCCCAAACTCCCAGAACTCTGCTGGGGACGGGACCCAGCTCCACCCCGGCCCTGGCGGTGCTGCCGATCCAGCCCTGCCGCTCCCTCCGTGACTTTGTGTAAAACACCGTATGCTTTCTTTGTCTGTAGTGAATAGTGTCATAATAAATATCTTCTACCTGCTTGACTGTGAATAACAATCTGTACCGGGAAATTCTACCATTCCTCTTTCCAGCCCTAGATTTTTCCAGAGGATCCGTGTGTGTGAGTATCCCAGAAGTAGGTTAGGCTATCCCTCAGGTGATCAGAGTATGCTTCCTGAGTTTTCTGGTTGATGACACACCTGGGACTTCGTTGGGACCTTAGGGGACCTTCTGGTCCCCTTGGACCTTCTGGTTAGCGTTGCATTGTCCCGGCGTTTCTGCACCACGATTGTAGGTTTATTGCTGGGGTGAGTGCGTACTGCGAGGGGCGTCTGGCCTGCCCGCTGCCACCTTCTCTCATGGCTTCACTTGCGCCGTCTTAAACCGTGCGCGCTGGGGAAGAGGACTCTTTTTCTGTTAAAGGATCGATTTTCAGGGATGGCGTGGGTGTTGGCAACCAAAAACTTTTTTCAAAAAAATTTTTATCTTCACTTTTTAGCTTTCCTCTCTCTGCCCATCCTAACCACCTCAGGCAAAACAATGAGCATGGTAGAGTGAAGTCTTAGATTTCTGAAATACAAACTAAGAAGTCCCTTTTACTATTTGCTTTCTATCTGCCATATCTTTCTTAGCAAATGGGAAAGTGTATGTGGGGAGACTTCTGAAACATTGTTTTTCTTACTACAAGTCCAAACTAGGAATATTTTGAGCTCTAGACAGTTAGGGGAAGGTATTTACTCAAATTGATATTGGACACATTTTGTTGCTAATGTTCTCTTTTTCTATGTGAGTATGCTTGCGGATGACTGGGATTGTCTGGACCCTTTCCCTCCACGCTTCCAACACTGCCACTTCCTACTATTTCCTAAGAAGATCACCCCACGCAGGTTCAGTGATCACCAACCAATCAATGTGCCCACACCTGCTATACTGTTGGAGTTCTTTGTCTCTCATATACAATAAATTACTGAAAGAATGGTGCATTAATATTTATTTATTTTTTTATATTTATGACAGAGGGTGAGGGGAGGGAGAAAGAGAGGGAGATAAAAATCAATGTGTGATTGCCTCTCACACACCCCACACTGGGGACCTGGCCTGCAACCCCCCCTTCAAAGCTAAATCTCAGAACTTCTGCTTCCAGTACATATGAGGACCAGACAGAAAGGAGCTAGAGATAGAAAAAGTGGAAATGTGCCCAAGTGCCCAGGCTACAGGCTGGGAGAGGCCTGGGAAATCCAAAGAAATACTAACTAGGTGCAGCCTGTGTCTTAATTTACTCATTTGTGGGTAGAAGAGGAAGAAGTGGATTATACCCAGGGCTGCATGAACAGCGTGCAGATTGGCTCTGTACACAGGCACTCAGCTTCCAGTTTCCTATTGCTGCTTAATAAATGACCACAAACCTAGCTGCTTAAAACAACATAAATTTATTCTTGCATTTCTGGAGGCCGGAAATCTAGTTTTAGAAATCCGAAAATTTTACTGGGCTGAAGTCAAGGTGTTGACAGGGTGGGTTTCTTCTGAAGACTCTGAGGGGAGAATCCTTGTCTTCGCCTTTTCCAGCTTCCAGAGCCAGTCTACATTCCTTGACTCACGGCCCCTTCCTCCACCTAGAAGCTAGCAGTGGGGCGGCACCTTCGCCTGCTGCTTCTGTTGCCACTCTGCCTTCTCCCCTACTCCAGGCAAATCTCCCTTTGCCTCTCTTCTATCAAATCAGTTGTGATTTGCTTTAAGGGCCACTGGATCCTCCAGGATAATTCCCCCATCTCAAGATCCTGAGTCACATCTGCAGAACGCTCTTTGCCATTTGAGATAACATCTGCAGGTTCCAGGGATGAGGATCTGGACCATAATTCAGCTACCACAGGTGAATGGGATCTAAAATTCAGCCCATGCTCTGCTCCACTCGTCAAACCCTTCAGCAGAGGGCATATAGTAAGAGACCTGAAGCCGCGGGCGTTCTTCTTTGGGTCTTAGCTGCACAGATGTGTCTGAGGGCCTTTGTGTGTGTGTGTGTGTGTGTGTGTGTGTGTGTGTGTGTGTGTGGCGGGAGGGATGTGGAGGGAGTGGGGTGGGTTTAGTTGGGTTTGGTTATGTAGGATTATGGAGGGATATGAGGTGGATACGGAAGGATATTTAACAATTCAAGTATTAAAGGCGTATTATGGTTTTCTTGTAATGTCCTTGCCATGTTTTGTAGTGTTATTTTTTGCAGTCTTCATCAAGACTTTGATATCAATAATGATGACCTCATAAAATGAGTTGGGAAACGTTTCCTTTTCTCACATCTATTGGGAAGAGATTGTGTAGAATTGGTATTGTTTTTTCTTGCATGCTTGGTAGAATTCACGAATGAAACCATCCGGGCCTGGAGCCCTCTTCCTTGGGAGGTGTTAACTGGTGAATTCAGTTTTGGTAGGTGCATCGGGGAATTTCAGCTACGGTTGAGCTGATGGGCCTACAGTTGTTAGTGGGATTTCCTTTTATCCTTTTAATGTCGATGGGTCATAGCGGAATACCCTTTTTTGGGTCTCAATATTAGCATTTTTTGTCTCTTTTTCTTGGGTCTGGCTAAAAGTTAAAAAAATATGTATTGGTCTTTTCAAAGAACCAGCTGTTGGTTCCATCATTTTTCTCTATTCATATTGTTCTCAATGTGATTGATTTCTGTTATTTTCTTTTTTTCACTTAGTTTGATGAAGACATCATTTATATTGGATTGGCCCACCCTATGACCTCATTGCAACTCTCTTTAAAGACCTATAGTCACATTTTCAGGTATTGGGGGTTAGGACTCAAACACAGGAACTTTGAGGGGCTATTATTTGGCCCAGAACAGTGGCAACAGGATCATTCTTAGTATCCATTTATCTGAGAATGTTTTTATTTTGCCTTTATTCCTGAAGGGCATTTTTACTGGAAATAGCATTCTGAATGGACAGTTCTTTTCTTTCAGCACTATAAACATATTATTCTATTGTTTCTTGTTCCCTGGTTTCTATTTGGTTTTCATTTTATGTTTTTTGGTTTCATGGTTGCTAATAAAAAATCCAGTCATTTGAATCATTGTGTCCCTATATGTAATGCGTTATTTTTATTTGGCTGCTTTCAAGATTTCCTTTTTTATTTTTGGCTTTCAACAATTTGATTATGATGTATTGTTGGTGCGACTTTCAAGATCCCCCGTGTGCCACGGATGAGAGTAAACATGACTGAGACATGATGTGATCTGCTTGGGGAGGAGAGGTGTCCATTTTCCCAGAGGAAAAAGGCCGTGAGCAGGGGCCAGTTTCTCAGGGGAAAAAGGCATTGAGCCCCTTCCTCTAGGGGATTTTATTGGGTTGTAATACATAGGAATACAGGGCAGCAAGGATCAAACAGTAGATAACATTTCAAAGAAATCTGAGGGCTTAGTGTGAGTCAGAGTCTGTCAGGAACAGAGTTTTAGGGTTTCCTGATCGAACCCTTATCATATGAATGAGAGCACTCTTAGCAGAGCAGATTTCACAGGTTTATCAGGAAGTCTTTGTGATGCCAGATTATTCCCCAGGACACGCTCTAGCAAGGCAAGGAGCTGCATCTCTCCCCATCAGGTACTCAGGCTTAAGGGAATTAAAGCCAGGAAGCACTTCTCCCAGAGAACATGGGGACTCGGGATTTGTCTAAGGGGCAGGGGTGAGAGTCCATTGTTCCCTCTTTGTTGCAGTCCTCTCTACCCCAGTTCTTCCATGATGGCCTCCCAAGTGATCAAGTCTAGCTTAGGTTGCCCCCTGCTGTGAGGGGTCTTACCCTCATTGACTTCTGACCAAGCTTTGGGGGCAGAGAGAGGAAACTGAGGCAGCGTTTGCTACGAGAGACAAGCTTTGTCTCCTGCGGCTGGCATTACGAAGGTCATCCCTCGCCCTTAGCCACAAGGGGTTGAGATACAATTCCTAGAACCAGGCAGAGTGGTCTATAACAATGTATGTTTGATGGGGACTGTTTTTGATTTATTATTCTAAGAAGAAACCCACCCTGTCAGGCTTACTGAATTTCTTAAATCTTTAAATATGTCTTTCACCAAATTTGGGAAAGTTTGGGGCACTCTTCAAGTATTTGGTCTGCACCAATAGCTCTCTTTTCTCCTTTTGGAACTCCAGTGAAATGCATGTTAAACCTTTGCTATAGTCCCATGTATCTCTGAGGCTTTATTCATTATTATGTTCACACTTTTCCTCTGTTTTTCAGATAGGGTCATTTGTATTAATCTATTTTCGAATTTACTAATTCTTTCCTCCATCATCTATGTTTCTGTTATGAACCTATCCAGTGAAGTTTGCATTATATATTTTTTGTTCTAAAATTTCAATTTGCTTCCTTTTTTAAAAAATACTTTATTTATTTTTAGAGAGAGGGGAAGGGAAGGAGAAAGAGAGGAAGAGAAACATCAATGTGTGGTTGCCTCTTGTGAACATAGTTGATATAGAGATAGAGATAAAAGAAAATACTTTGAAGGAAAAACATTTTCCTCCCCAAATAAATTGTTAAGCACATAAAATATTTGGTAATAGAAATTCTTTGAGATACAAAGAAAGTACTGAAGGCAGATTGTTAGTATTTTTGTGCCATAATGTCATTTTATGACCTCCCTTAACTTTCAGCATTAAATTGTCTTAGAACTCAGTTCTTAAAACTGAGTTAATGCAGGAATATCTTAAAGTTTTTATTTGTTTTTAGAGAGATGGCAAGGGAGGGAAAAAGAGAGGGAGAGAAACACATTGATCAGTTGCCTCTCGCTTGTCCCCCACTGAGGACCTGGCCTGCAACCCAGGCATGTGTCCTGATTGGGAATCAAACTGGTGACCCTTTGGTTCACAGTCCTGCACTCAATCCACTGAGCTTCACCAACCAGGGAAAATTTCAAGTTGCTTCCTTTAAAAAAAATAGTTTCTATTTCTCTCCTGAGTATGTCTGTCTTTTCATTCATTTCATAGTGTTTACTTTTATCCTGTGGAATATGGTTATAATATTTGCTTTAAGGTCTTCATCTGAGAATTCTAATATCAAAGTCAGCTTGGGTTGGTATTTGTTGTCTTTTCCATTGATAATAATTTACATATTCTTGTATCTTGAGTAATTTTGTATTGTGTCTTAGACATTTTAACTACTATGTTGTGAAACTCAGGGGCCTGTAAAACTCTGTAGCGAATGTTTATTTTTGTTAATGAGTGAAGTCTTCAAGTTTAGAGCGTAAGTTCTATCTTCCATTCTGTGGGGTGTGGTTATGATGTCCGTTCAACTCTCTAGGCCTCTGCTTCTTTGGGTCTGTTTTTCATGTGCAGCATGGGAGTAAACTCGAGACTCGTCTTCATTCATACACAGAATTAGAAGATTTCTTTCTCTAACTCTTCCCTCTGGAATTTTTCCTATACTCTCCAGTCTCCCATTCCCAGGCCTTTCTGGCTGTAAAGCCAGGATTCGTCTCAGTTTTGGCTCCCTTCACTCTCTTACAGTTCTACACGATGGCCCGACCTCAGGGAGAAGCAATGAGAGACAAGACAGAAACAAAATAAAAGGGACTCCTCCCACAGGCTCTGACCACAGGGGTCCCTTTCTCATGTGCCTCTGGCCAGGAAGAGAGGATCTCTCAGAGTCTGATGTTTACAAGGCCATTACCACCCTGCTGCTCTGCCGAGTGGGTTCAGGACTTTGGCTGGTCTCGGGCACACCAGGGGGGCCCTTCTTCTGGTTCTCTGACTAGAGAGAGTAGATTTCTTTCTGAGTTGTTCTGGATCTCACATTATTTCTAAGTCAAAACTGAAGAGGAGTAAATTCACCAGCAAATTCATCGCTATGCTGGTTGTTCTTTAAGTTTGACTTCCTTACACAGACTCCCTGCTACTGCTTACTTTTCAGAGTCCTCAGGTATTAGCTTTTTATTTCCTGTTCAGTTAGAGAGAAATGCTCTTGTGGGCTTCCTCCATCTTGGCCAACACCAGGAGTCTATTATTGTGGTTTTAAGTTTTTCTTCTTCTTTCTCTCATTTTTCACCCAACTCCGGGAGCACTTCAGTCCATTCATTTAAATTTTATTAGTTAGACTAGGGCTTTCACAGAGACCAAGTAAAAGTGGCTTAACTAAGACAGAATGACGTTTCTCTCTCAAGAAGCTGTCTAAAGGTCCAAGATGGTAGGGTGGCTCTCCTAGCTTGTGTTGTGGTTTGTACCACTGTGGCAAGGCAACCACTCCGGTTCTCATCCTTTCTCAATGAACACATAGGAAGAAAAGGGCAGGAGAGGAACTCTGCTTTTTTTTTTTTTTAAGTAGTAGTAGTAGTAGTAGTAGTAGTAGTAGTAGTATAATGCTGAAAGTGGCACCATCATTTTTGCCTATATCCCACTGGCCAGAATTTAATCCCATGTCCATACCATGTTGCAAGGGAGCTTGGGATGTGGTTTCTAGCTCAATGGCCATGTGTCTAGTGAAATACTCAGGAACTGCTAGTATTAAACATGGGAGACATGGATCATCGTGGACAACCAACTGCCATATCCTAAAATTTTGAAAGGAGGAGCTACAGAGTACCTCATACTGCTGGCTAAAACACTTAGAAAACCTTTCAAAAATGTAAAGCTTCAAGAGAAGTCTCCAGAGACAACACAAAATGACAGACAGAATCCAGAGAAGCAATCATCAGCTAATTACTTATGATCTAGGACTTTTACGTTAATGCTAAGACAATTTATTTTGAAATAATATAAAACTTGGAGAGATTCAAGGGTAGTAAAAAACACCTCCTCTCCCTACCTCATCCCCCAATCCTCCCAGGAACTAAGAGCAAGGTACTGACATATCTCCTATCTCTTCTGAATACTTAGAGTATAATGCCTTACAATAAGGGTATTATCACACAAAACCACAAAATAATCATCAAAATATAATCTGTCCATTGGTTCATGATCATATAATCAAAGTCTCAATTCAAATTTTGCCATTTGTCCCAACAATGTTCTGTCAGCAAAAGGATCCAGGTGACAAGCATGTCATATTTAGTTGCCATTATTTCCTTCTGCTCCTCCAACTCCTGGAAGAGTCCTCAGCCTTTAGTTGTCTCTCATGGATGACTCTTTTGAAGATTTCCATCCTTCCATTTGGATTTCCTGGCTTTTTCTTCATGATAAAATTCTAGTAATGTATTTTTTGGTAGAAATATCACAGATTCGATACTACATTTCTTGTGTTCCATCCTATTAGCTGGTACCCAAATTCAGATTGTCCCATCACTGGTCGTGTTAACTTTAGTCATTTAATTGAGCCTGCAGGTTTAGCAATATGAAGTTACTGTTTTTTATTTTGTGTAATTGTGATTTTTTTGTGGTAGGTACTTTTGAAAGTCAATATATATTCCATTCCGCATCAACTTTTACCCAAAAGTTTTAGCTTCTATTGATGTTTCTTTGCTAGATGAATAATTGTGATGATTGCTTAATACAGATTTTTCTAATTTCTGCTACATTTATTTGTTGGCTGACATTCTACTATAGGTATAGTACTTGCTCCCCCCTATATATTAATTTATATTAGTATATATTTAAGGATTTATATTTTATTCAATAAATTATAATCCATTCCTATCATTGATATAAATGTCATTACCAGTGGGAGTCCTTCAATCTGGCATCTGTTTATTTTGCTATCACTAATAAAAAAGAATCTTAGAATGGTTTTAGAGAGTTCATGTACACACTTTACCTGGTTTTCCCCATTGTTACTTACATTTCCGTGATACATTTGTCACAACTAAGAAACTAACATTGGTGCTTTACCATTAACCAAACTTCATACTTTATTCAGATTTCACTAGCTTTTCCCTACTGTCTTTTTTAAAAATATATTTTATTGATTATGCTATTAGAGTTGTCCCAATTTTTTTCACCTTTGCCTGCTTCTGCACCTCTTCCCTCCAGCCGTCCCACCCCCTTAGTTCATGTCCCTGAGTCATACATATAAGTTCTTTGGTTTCTCCATTTCTTATATTATCCTTACCATCCCTCTGTCTATTTTGTAGCTACTAATTTTGCCTCTTATTCCCTGTACCTTTTCTCCCATTCTCCCCCTTCCCTTTCCCCACTGATAACCCTTCATGTGATCTCCATTTCTACAATTCTGTTCCTGTTCTAGTTGTTTGTTTACTATGTTTTTCGTTTTTTTTTAGATTTAGTTGTTGATAGTTGTGAATTTGTTGTCATTCTAATGTTCATAGTTTTGGTCTTCTTTTTCTTAAATAAGTCCCTTTACCATTTCATATAATAAGAGCTTGGGGATGATAAACTCACTTAGCTTTACCTTGTCTGGGAAGCACTTTTTCTGCCCTTCCATTATAAATGACAGCTTTGCTGGATAGAGCAATCTTCTTTGTAGGTTCTTGCTTTTCATCACTTTGAATATATCTTGCCAGTCCCTTCTTGCCTGCAAAATTTCTTTTGAAAAATCAGCTCATAGTTTTATGGAAATTTCTTTGTAGGTAACTCTATTTTTTTCTCTTGCTACTTTTAAGATTCTCTATCTTTAACCTTTGGCATTTTAATTATGATGTGTCTTAGTGTGGACCTCTTTGGGCCCAACTTGTTTGGGACTCTTTGTGTTTCCTGGACTTGTATGTCTATTTCCTTCACCAGATTAGGGGTTCTCCATTATTTTTCAAATAAGTTTTCAATTTCTTGCTCTTCTTCTTCTCCATCTGGCACCCCTGTGATTCGGATATTGGCACATTTGGAGTTGTCCCAGAGTTTTTTTATTCTCTTCTCGATATTTTGAATTATTGTTTCTTCATTCTGTACTGGTTGACTGTTTATTTCTACCTTACGTTCCAAATCATTGGTGTGAACCCCGGCTTCCTTCCCTTCACTGTTGGTTTCACTTTATTTCACTCAGTGTAGCCTTTCTTTATTACCTTATGTGTTTCCAGTACTCAGTGACTTCTCCGATCATCCTTATCACCAGTGTTGTGAACTCTGCAACGGCAGGTTGGCTATCTCTGTTTTATTTAGTTCTTTTTATGGAGTTTTAATTTGTTCTTTCATTTGGGCCATATTTCTTTGCTCACTTTGTCAGTCTCCCTGTGTTTGTTTCTAGGTGTTAGGTAGAGCTGCTTTGGCTCTCTGCCTCAGTGCACCTGTTCTAAGGAGCAAAGCCTTAGGTATTCACCAGGGCGGGGCAGCCCACTTCACTGCTTTGTGGGGGAGGAACTGAAGAGGAGACAATGCCGCTGGCTTGCCTCTTACCTTGTTTCCAGCCACTTTCCCCACTTCTCTGTGTGACCGGTGCCCTCTAGCTGCTGAATCCTGGAATGGGTGGGTTTGCATACATTCTAGGACTATGCGGGTCCTTTAAATGGACTCTCTTGAGAGAATAGCAATTTCTCCCCCCCCCCCCAACTGTTTTTTACAGCCAGAAGTCTCGAGGCTTTATTCCTGGAACTGTGGGCTGCATGGTCTGGGCTGGGGCTAGGATCATTTGCTCCCCAGGTGTCCCTCCCAGTTTTTATTGCCCCACCTTAGCATGGAACCACCTATTCCACTGGCCACTGCTGCTGACTCAATGTCACCACACCACATTCTCTCTTCGTCAGCTCCCCATCTCCATGTCTCCTACTGGTCTGGATGAACATTTCTTCTTTAAATCCTTGGTTGTCGGTCTTCCACACAGTTTGGTTTTCTGGCAGTTCTTGCTTTTTGTTTTAAGGTTAGCTGTGATCCTTCCTATGGTTGTGTGAGGAGTCAAAGTGAGTCTACCTACACCTCCATCTTGGCCAGAAGTCTATTGTCCTTTGTCTGTTCCAGGATCCTATCCAGGATACCGAATTACATTTAGATGTCAGGTCTCTTTGGTTTGTGTTCCATGTGCCTTTGTCATACTACTATGAGTCTTTGAACTCTTCTTTACTTTCTGTCATAACAAAATGTTGCAGGCTACTCTTGTACTTTTACTGCCCCAGCTCTGGAATCAGCCATATCTTTGGGGAGACTTAGTTCCTTTTAATGAAGAAAAGTGTTAAGAAACCATGATCTGAGGGCTAGTTGTTCTCATTGCTATCGGGATGTCACTGCTTCAGGCACTCTCTGCTCTCTGCAGATGAAGCTAGGGAATTCATACAAACACACATCTCTATATAGCTATACTATTTCTATATAATAATTGAAAATTGAGTTAATTTCAATCCAAAATTCTAGAGTTAATTCTACGTTTCTCCTGATTCTTTTATAACTCCTGACAGTGAGGAAATTAATTCCTATTATCCTCAAAGTATTATTGGATAAACCCTTATGTAATCTCTGATCAGGACTGCTGTCCTCTCTACTTGAATGCCCTTAACTCCATCCCTCAGTCCCAAATTCTGGTACCTTCTACATACCAACCTACTGCACAGATAATTACCTTCCTCTGCCTCATCTAGTGGGCTGGGTTAGTAAAGAAGGAAGGAAAAAGGAAAAATAAAGAGAAAAGGAAGTGGAAGGAAGGAAGACACATAGAAGAGGAAACAAACCCTATGCATTTTAGAAAATTCTATAGCTATTAAAGAAGAAACCTGAAGACAAGGAATATCTTCAAAGGGCTGAGAAAATAAATGTAAGTATAGAATTGTATACCTGGCAATTCTACAGGAGTGAATTTCACTAAGAGTGAAAGCAAAATAAAATATTTTTTAGGAAAAAAAAAGTTCACTAAAAAAAACCCCAGTGGGGCCAGGGAGGAGTCTGCCAACAATAAGAAATGCATTTTCCAACACTGAGAGAATGCATAGTTTTAAGGTTGTAAAATTTGTGAAAGTTTATCTACACTAGGAACTAAAGAAACTTCCAGAAGATGCTTTTTAGATGCAGGGAAATAATCTTAGAAGGGTGGAGATACAAGAAGGAATAGTGAGCACAGAAATTGATGGCGTATTTTTATAAGCAATGTAATTTGTGGGTTAAAATATGCTTCACAACATTAGTAATTAAAGCTCTTTGAGTTCCTTCAAGAGATGGGAACATTTTTTGAATGTTTGATTTTTTCTATGCTACTTGAGTACTAAAAGAATAAAAATAAGGTCTATAATAGGGCATATATGTTGGAGAGTTAGACTTTGGAGCCAGAATTTCAGAATTGAAATGTGAGCCCTGCTACTTTCTAGCTGTGTGACCTGGGGCCAGTAACTCTCCGTGCCCTGGTTTTTGTTTTTGTTTTTTTTTTGTTTGTTTTGTTTTTTTGCATCAGAACAATAGAAATAATACCAGTATCTAATTCATAGCATTGTTGCATCAAATTTATGTTAAGCCATTAGATTTAGTGTTCTGATTTAGATTTAGATGTAGATTATGAAAGGAAGGGCTTGCGATGCAAGAAAGCCTCAGCACATGCACGTTGGCTTCTTCGAGTTTGGCGTACGGTGAAGTCGAGTGTCGGTGCCACCGCCGGGGCATCTGCGCGTCTCCGCAAAGACCAGCGCTGCTCTTTGCTCAGCAGCTGCCGCCACTGCCGGCTGGCCTGTATGATTAGGCCACAGTCTTTAATGAGTAAACAAGATCCTTTCTGTCGTGTTCTCGGTCACGCATTTATGGAGTTTCTGAAAGGCCCCAGAGATTACTGCCAGACACAGCACAACTTTTACGAAGGCAGATGAACTGAAGAAATTTATTGCTGCTCGACGGAGAAGCGCTAGTAAGAGCGGTTATCCTGGACACAAACGTGTGGAATTGAAGTCACCAGAGCTTTTTACAAGATTCTGACCTGGATGGGTAAACCTCTGTGCACTCCCTTTCCATTGGCTTAGCGTTATTGGGGTGAAGGATTGCTTCTTGTTAGGAGGTTCATTCCATTTCCGATTACTCTGAGTTTCATATACAAAGTGTTGAGTTTTGAGTGGAGTATATTGGAATAGACTTCGGTTCCTTCACATCATTTCTGTATTCAAAAACTTTATAATTTTTTTTCATAACCATACTGAGTGTTAGTTACCATGGCTCCAGTGAACTGCCCAGCTCCTGTGGAAGTTGCATACAGGAACATGAGATTTCTTATTACACACACCCCAACCAGTGCAACGTTAAACAGATTTGTAGAGGAACTTAAGAAACATGGTGTTACCACAATGGTAAGAGTATGTGAAGCAACTTACGACACTGCTCTTGTGGAGAAAGAAGGCATCCAGGTTCTAGACTGGCCTTTTGATGATGGCTCATCACCATCCAACCAGATCGTTGACGACTGGTTAAGTCTCCTAACATTCAGTTTCGTGAAGAACCTGGGTGTTGCATTGCTGTTCACTGTGCTGCAGGTCTGGGGAGAACTCCAGTGCTTGTGGCCCTAGCATTAATTGAAAGTGGAATGAAAAATGAAGATGCAGTACAGTTTATAAGGCAAAAGAGGCGCGGAGCTTTTAACAGCAAGCAACTTTTGTATTTGTAGAAATACCATTCTGAAATGCGACTGTGCTTCAAAGACCCCAGAGGTCATAGAAATAACTGCTGCATTCAGTAAACCGTGGCTGTCTGTTGCTGTTGCCTTGGAAGTAGAACATGAGACAGTCGTCCTTAATTTATTGTACATGTTAGCCAACATGTGGGCTTAAACAATGACAATTCTAATGAAACTTCCATCAGAATACTGAAAAGCCACAAGTTTGACAAAATTTAACTTCAGTATTTGGCTTACTACTATTCCCATGCCAGAAACAATACATAAGAAATAGCGGGTTTAGGTCCCAAAGTACCCAATACAATACTTGTACATTTTTAGTATCGTTCAGAAGTAAAATTCTTAGAATTATGGATAGCACTGTAAACTGTATGTAGTTTATTCCTTCACTCACTTCAAACATTGTAAGTAGTGCCTATATAATTATATGTCTGCTCCTTCAGGTTTACCACCGCACGTGTGTACCAGTATACATCGGACTGGTTTTGTTGGACTCTTACCAAAGCTTATGGTGGTTATTTAATGTTTTACTATAAATCTCATTTTATGCTGCCATGGAAACCTCCATTTTGAAAAGATCACAAATCTCTGGTTGGAGTTCATGTAAAATCCACATTGTGCAGTAGCACGTGTGTGTGAGGACAAAAAAGCCTCAGTGCTTGTGCTTGGCATGCAACTTGGAGGGGAAGGTCTGAGGACACAATGGGGGAGGCTGGGAAATATTTCCAGTAAAATGTTGCTTTGGTCTTGGGCAGGATGTATAAAATAAGTCCTTTTATTTAGTAAATGTTTTTTTTGTTTTTTTAAAGATTTTATTTATTTATCTTCAGAGGGGAAGGAAAGGAGAGAGGGAGAGAAACATCAATGTATGGTTGCCTCTCCTGCATTCCACACTGGGGACTAGCCTGCAACCCAGGCATGGGCCCTGATCGGGAATCGAACCGAGATTGTGTGGTTTGCAGGCCCGTGCTAAATCGACTGAGCCACACCAGCCAGGGCTTATTTAGTAAATGTTTTTAAAGGTAGAGATGCTTTGCAGTTAAAACAATTTTAATTATAACATTTTTGAAAATCTTGTAATTTTTTGCCATGCCTGTTAGAAGTTGTTTATTAACTATTATTTTTTGAAATGTGATATTCTTTCTTCTCTTCCAACCAAAAAAGTAGTTTTCTACCAGTAAATTGGTCAGACATTTTACAGGCTTTTTGAACTGTGTAATGTAATATTTGTGTAATCACTACTCTGCTTTATTATATAACTGATAAAATGGTGACGTATTTAATGTTCGTTTAACCATATATTCATTCTGCCTGGAAATACAGTTCTGTTAGAGAACAAATTTGTCAGTGTTCACCATTCACCAGCTGGTACAAAAGCATTAAACATCTAAATAAATAATGAAATGCAGGAGAGAGACTTAATCTAAGTAAGATGGTATAGAAGTATTGATATTAATAAAAGTAGAAGCAAAGGCATTACTAAAGAGAAAACAATCATTAAAGTTTTAATTCACCAGGAAGTTACAATTCTAAACTTTATAAGTCGAACAACATTAGTTCAAAATACATAAAGCAAATATGGAATGGGCTGCAAGGAAAATTGACAAGTTTACCACAGTTGTGGGAAATTTTACTCTTCTTTCAGAAATCAGTCAGAATATAACTTCGAACAAAACAATTAACAAGCTTGATCCCATGAACACATAAGGGGCATTGCACTCAACAGTGAAGGTCCACGTTCTTTTCAAGAGTACATGAAATATTTTATTGAATTTGCCTACACAGACAACCATAAAAATTTCAGCAAATTTTAAACTACTTGAATAATACAATGACCTTTTCTGACTATAATTAAGTTAGGAAGAAAGTTAATATCCATACTTTTGGAAGTTTTAAGATTCAGAGAATTCCACTTCTAGGTAGTAGGTCAAGGAAGCCCAACACCCACCCTGCAATGACCAGAAAAATACAGATACATCTTAAAAGTCATATGTTCAAAGACATGTGAGAGTTGTAAAAGCCACAGGGCTACGTGAGTAGGAACTCCTGGGAGGATGGAGCTCCCCTCAGGTAGGTGGCCATTTTGTTCACTGGCTGCATTTATTGATTCTGGTCTTGGACTAAGGATCAGGCTCGGTCCATGCAGAGGGTCTTACTGAGGGAAAGAGAAACCCAGCAAGGCTTTTGGTGCTCATGTTGGGGGTGGTGCAACAGATTGGAAAATTGAGAAGCTTGGCTGGTTTCCTCCATGTGTTGCAAGTTGAGTTCCCCAGAAAACAGATACTGAACCTGAGATTTGCATTTGGAGGTTTACTGGGGAGTCATCTCAACACCACCTGTGTGGGAGCAAGAGAACCAAGATGTGGCAGAAGTTGAGTGGTGACACATGTAGTTGCAACTGTGTCCTCAGCCAATCTTGCAGGGAGCTCTGAAACTGGGATGGCTTTTTAGCGATGCCCCCAACTGAGGTAAGGAAGTTGGTTCTTTGAGCTCAAATCAACTAGGCATTGCATGTGGGCTGCCCCTGGGGATGGGGGTGTAAGCTTGGATGAATCATCTTTCTTTAGTCAAGTGCAATTCCCAGGGAGGGAGGATGCACCTGTGAGCCTTCAGCTGCTAATACTGGCAGCTGGTGTAATGAGTGTTTCAGACCTGAAGAAGGACCTGAGTGGTGCAGCCACAGTGTCCACTGTTCTAAATGACAGTTGCTGAGTTCTGGGGCTATGTGAGAGGCTGGGGAGTTAGACTGCAGGCTTAAAAAAACAAATGGAAATCCCCCTTAGTCTCATCGTGCTTAGGAGACAAAGTCCTGCTAGGTATAGAGATTTCAATCACTACCAACTTATTTTCTATGTCTAAAAAATTATAGCTATTCTTGTGAATATGAAGTGAGATTTCATTGTGGTTTTCATTTTCATATGACTAATGATGTTAAGCATCTTCTCCAATGCTTTTTAGCCATTCAGATATCTTTTTATTAACATGTAAATTCAAATATTTTTCCCAATATTTCAGTTGGATTTTCAGATATATAATTTGCAAATGTTTTCTCCCAGTCTATTGCTTGTCTTTTCCTCCTCTTAATGGTTTCAAAATAAAAATTTTTAAATTTCTGAAATAAAAATAAAGTTTATCAGTTTTTTTCTTTCATGAGTCATGTTTATAAATTGTATTTAAGACCTTTCCTCAATCAGTCACAAAGATTTTTTCTGCTATATTTTCTTTTGAAATTTTATGGTTTTAGCTCTTACATTTAGGTCAGTGATTCATTTTGAGTTAATTTTTGTGTATAGAATAAGGTAAATATCTAAATTCTTTATCTTTAAATATTTATTCATTTACTTACCTATTTATATTTTATGGATTATGCTCTTATAGTTGTCCTGATTCTTTCCCCTTCTTCCCCCTCTACCCAACATCCTCAACTCCCTCAGCCAGTCCTCACGCCATTGTTCATGTCCATGGCTCATGTGTATAAGTTATCTGGCTACTCCTTTTCTTAAATTCTACTTTATAGCCTCATGGCTATGCTCTAACTACCCATTTGTACTTCCATTCCCCCACAGCCCCCTCTCATCTGGCATGCATCAAAATGTTCTCTGTATCCATTATTCTGTCTCTGTTCTTCTTGCTTGCTTGGTTTGTTTTTTAGATTTATTTTTGACAGGTATATATTTATTGCCATTTTATTGTTCATAGTTTTGATCTTCTTTTTCTTAGATAAGCCCCTTTAAGATTTCATATAATAATGCCCTGGCTGGTGTAGCTCAGTGGATTGAGCACGGGCCTGCGAACCAGAGGATCGCGATTTGATTCCCAGTCAGGGCACATGCCTGGGTTGTAGGCAGGTTCCCTGCAGGCCAACTCCCAGCAGGGGATGCATAAAAGGCAACCATACATTGATGTTTCTCTCCCTCTCTCCTTCCCCTCTAGAGATAAATAAATAAATAAATAAAATCTTTAAAAAAAGGAGCTAATTACAAATTATCTCTTTCATTAAAAAAAAGATTTCATATAATAATGGTTTGGTGATAATGAACTCCTGTTTTTTCTTCTTTGGGAAACTCTTTCTCTGATATTCTATTGTAAAATATATCTTTGCTGGGTAGAGCAATCTTGGCTGTAGAACCTTGCTTTTCATGACTCTGAGTTTTTCTTGCCAATCTCTCCTAGCCTGCAAAATTTCTTTTCAGAAATTGGCTGACAGTCTTATGGGAATTCCTCTGTAGGTAATTAACTGCTTTCTTTTGCAGTATTTAAGATTCTCTCTTTAACCTTTGGGATTTTAATTATGATGTGCCTTGGAATGGGTCTCTTTGTATTCATATTGTTTGGGGTTCTCTGTGCTTCCTGGACTTGCATATCTATTTCCTTCACCAAATTACATATATTTTCTTTTATTGTTTCAAATAAATTTCCAGTTTCTTGTTCTTTCTCTTCTCCTTCTGGCATGCCTATGATGTGAATGTTGGAATGTTTGAAGTTGTCCCAGAGGCTGCTTACACTATGCTCATTTTTTAAAATTCTTTTTTCTTCTTGTTTTTCTAAATGGTTGTTTTTTGCTTGCTTATGTTCCCAATCATTGATTTGATCCTTGGCTTTATTCAGTCTATAAATTGTTGATTCCCTGTAAATTGTTATTTCAATTATTGTATCCTTCATTTCTGACTGGATCTTTTTTATGCTGTTGAAGTCCTAACTAAGTTCTTTGAGCATCCTTACAACAAGTGTTTTGAACTCTGTGCCTGCTAGATTGCTTATCTCCATTTGTTTAGTTCTTTTTCTGGACTTTTGATCTGTTCTTTCACCTGAACCATGTATCTTTGTCTCCTCATTTTGCCAGTCTCCCTGTGTTTGTTTCTATGTATTAGGTAGAGCTGCTATGACTCCCTGTCTTGGTAGTGTGGCCTAATGTAGTAGGTGTCCTGTAGGGTCCAGTGGCATAGCCTCTCCTATCACCCAAGCTGGGTACTTGAGATATGTCCTTTGGGTGGGCTGAGTGCACTCTCCTGTTGTAGTTGAGCCTTGATTGCTCTTGGTAGTCAGTGGGAGGGAGAGTCAGCTGCAAGGACTGGCTGTTGATCACAGACCACTAACTTCTGCCCTCTGTGGAGGATCGGCTATGTCGGGGCAGGGGGATGGTGCTCTGGTGTGGTCTGTAGCTGTCCACTAGGTGCACGGGCTCTGGGGTTTTCTGGGTGGTATAGGCCAAGGTCAGCCTCACCTGTATTCTGCCCATGGCCACCCTGCATGAACTATAAAGCAGTCTGAGTTGGCTGCTACTAGTTCTGGGTCTAGAAATTCCCAGGTGAAGACAAGATGTGATAAGCTGGGTGCTGCTAATGCTGGGCGTAGGGCTACTTAGCAAGAACTGTGGGTGCTGGGGGCTTTCTGAGGCTGGCTGTTGTTTGTTTGATAGGATTTAGAAAGTTGTGAATCATGAGCCAAGACCAGCCATTCATATGGAAAAGTTACAATTAACAGTTTGGGTGGGCCCATAAGTTGGGTGGGACAGAGTGTCCAGGGATTTCCAAGGCAGGGCAAACAGTGTTAGCCAGGTTGATGGAGTCTCAGATATGGTACCTGCCTGCCAGCTCTGTGGCTCTTTTAGGGGAAGGTTCAGAATAGGGGCAATGGCCTCTGCTCACCTTTCTGTCTGAGATAAAACTGTCCTCCAGCTCTTGCCTTGATGCCACACAGTTCAGTTCCTCCCTGTGTCCCACTGGTGCCTTTTAAGCTGCTACCTCAGTGCTAGAGCTCAGAGGAAGTGAATCTGAGTAAGTCCGTGTGTGGGTTCTTGAAGGGAAACAGCTTGGAACTCCAGCAGTTTCTTCCACCAGCTCAATTCCCACTAGTTTTCACAGCCAGAAGTGATGGGAACTTATCTATCTGGCATGGAAGCCCTGGCCTAGGAGCCTGGTGCGGGGCTGGGACTCCTTGCTCCCAAGATACCCCTCCTGAATTTTATCCTCCATTCATGGATGTGGAGTCAGCTGGTTCCATGTCTCCACCTCTCCTACCAGCATGGATGGATGTGTTTTTTTAAAATTCCGTAGTTGTCAGACTTTCATTTAACTCTATTTCTGATGGTTTTGAGTGATGGTGGTTCTATAGTTTAGTTGTAATTTCGATGTGGTTGTGCAAGGAGGCGAGCTGAGTTTACCTACGCTGTCATTTACCAGAAGTCCTCCTATTTATTTAATTCTAGTCAGAGAGAAGGGAGGGAGAAAGGGGGAAAGAAACGTCAATGTATGAGTAACACATCGACCAGTTGCCTCTTGCAACCCCCACTGGGGACCCGGCCTGTAACCCAGGCATGTGCCTTGAGCAGGAATCAAACTGGAGACCTTGCAGTTTGCAGGCGGGCACTCAATCCGCTGAGCCACAACCAGTCAGGACTTTTTTTTTTAAACGTCAATATCCAGTTGTCTCAGCTTCATTTGTTCAAAAGACCACCCTTTATGTCATTGATTTATTTTGTTATCTTTGTTGAGAAACCAATTTACTGTAAATGAAAGGACTTATTTGTGAATTCTCAATTTTGTTCCATTGATCTATGCATGACCACACTGTATTGATCATTGTAGATTTTATAGTAGGTTTTGAAATTGGGTCGTGTGCTTTGTTCTTTTTTAAAAATTCTGGCAATTCTGGTCCTTTCGATATAAATTTTAGTACCAGCCTATCAATTTCTACAAAAAAACATCTGCAGGAGTTTGGCAGTTGTAGTGTTGAATTTATAGATAAATGGGAGGGAATTGCAGCCTTAACAATGTTGAGTCTTCAAATCCATGAGTATGGAGCATTCCCCATTTATTTAGATCTTTAAGTTCGATCAGCAATGTTTTATAGTTTTTGGTGTATAAGACTTGTGCTTCTTAAATTTCTGAGCATTTGGGGACAGTATTGTGAATAGAATTATTTTCTTAATTTTATTTCTAGATTGTGTGCTGCTAGCATATAGAAATTCAGTTGATTTTTGTATATTGACCTTGCATCCCATGACCTTTCTAAACTCATTTATTGGAGGGGGAGGAAAAAGGAGAGGGAGAGACTGGGAGAGGGAGGCAGGTACTGTTCTATGGCATTTTCTACATACAGGACGACGTCATCTGTGAATAAAGGCAGTTTCACTCTTCCTTTCTAATCGGGATGCCTTTCATTTCTTTTTTTTCCCTTTATTAAACTGGATAGACTCTCCATGTTGACCAGAAGTGGTAAAAACAACATGCTTGCCTTGTTCCCGTTCTCAGGGAGAAAGTATTCATTCTTTCACCATTAATTGTGATATTAGACTCTGGTTCTTCATCAGGTGAGAATTTCTCTTCTGTTCCTAGTTTGTTAAAAGTTTTATCATCAACAGGTGTTGTATTTTTTCCAAATGATTTTTCTACATCCATCAACATGATCTTATGGCTTTTGTCTACTCTATTAATATCATATACAACACTGATCAATTTTTGGACCTTAAAACACCTGCATTCCTGGGATCGATCCCACTTGTTCATTGTGTGTGATTATTTTATGTTGATGCATTTGGTTTGCTAGTATTTTGTTTAAGATTTTTGCCTCTATATTCATGGATATTGGTCTGTGGTTTTCTTGTGTTGTCTTTGTTCGGTTCTGATCGGGTAAAACCAGTATCACAGAACAATTTGGGAACTGTTTCCTCCTCTATCTTATAAAAGAGCTTATGAAAAACTGGTATTATTTCTACTTTAAATATTTGATAAAATTCACCAAGCTGGGCTTGAGCTTTTCTTGGTGGGAGGATTTTTAATTACTAATTCAATTTCTTTACCTTTTATGGGCCTGCCGATTCCTGCTCCAGCTTTGCCTCCTTTGGATTTTGTTGCTTTTCTTTTTTTAAAAGGTTTTTGAGAAAGTATGTGTTATTGCTTTGAGACCTTCCTTTTTCCCTCCTGATATAGGCACTATAAAATTTCCCTGTAAGCACTTCTTTAGTTGTAACTCATTAATTCAGATATTTTTCATTCAATTCAATATATATATATATATATATATATATATATATAATTTACTTTGTGAATTCTTCTTTGAACCATGGGTTATTTAAAATGTAAAATTTAATTACCAAATAGTTGGAAATATCTCATTTTTCCTGTTGTTGATTTCTCATTTAATTAATTCTGTGCAAGAAGACTTTACGGAGCCGATTGCATTTGAACTCCAAGGATGAATGATGTCTCCAGGTAGAAAGCTGGGGTGAACTGACATGTAATTGGTAAGGCGCAGGGAGGCAGAGGAAAGGAGTTTCTAGGTGGAGACCGAGCATGTATAAGGGTGCAGGCCTGAGTACCTGCATTTAGTCCCAGAAAGATGTTCGGCGGGGTTGGAACAGAGGAAATATAATTTGAATCTTCTTTGTATCTTCGATTGTATAGCCAAAGTTTGTTAATTTAGTTGATTTTTTTCAAAGGACCCATTTTGTTTCATCAATTTTCTCTATTTTTTTCTTTCCTTTACACATTGAGATGTAGAAAAGATAGCATAAAAGGTTCCCTGGTGTTCAGATTTCAGCTCCAGCCTTGCAGCCCTCTTCTGAAGCTTCTCATTCTCTATGAGCCCAGAGATTATACAACAGGAATGCTCTCTGAGGACCCTCTTAGCTGAGCACTACCACCAAGGAAGCAGGTGTCAGAAGGATGAGACCCGGGCAAGGGATGACGGTGTCTCCGCTAGTTACTCTCCTAGGAATCTAAGTCTACCTGGCCCGTCACTGCCAGGTGGCCGTATAGGACCAATATATTCATGGTGGGCATGGGGGTCTTGAGCTGGCAGCAGGGGTAGGCAGTGGTGGATCTCTAAGCATGAGTTATTGTTTCCTTTGTTCTACAGTGAAGTTAGAGGTTGGAAGCTCCATCCCAGTAGGTTTCAGCAATTTAGCAGGCTTTGACTGCAGGGGCTATGGGCTCGTCTGGCACCCTCCCCACCCCCCGCCAGCCCATGGGAAATTCTGATGCCCCTAAGGAAGGTGAAGGCTATGGTTGAATTTGATATGGGAAGCACGTAGGACAGATTGGCACTGTTCTATAAGGAGACTACTTGGTTTGCTGAATTATTTGAGAGCGTGAAGGGTGGAAGAGTGTTCCAAGGCCAAGAAAATGAAAGCAAGTCTTTCCCAGAACTCCCCATGGTGCCCTTCCCCTTGGTACCTCTCTTCCTCTTCTTGCTCCTCCTTGGCTTGCTGACCCTTCCCACCCACACTCTCGTTTCCCTTTTTGTAATGACCAAAAAGGAATGTCTACTAGCAACCCACAGGGCAGTGGCCATTTCTGACTAGTTAGTGAGCTGCCCCCAGCCAGTCAGTCCCCACACCCATCTGAGATCTGAAGGGTGTGTGTCCCTCGTACAGAGATTTAACTCTCTGGTGGGTGGGCCACACGTTCTGGCCAGTGGCTGCCCTCACATTCCTCATTTACCTATGACTCCTACCTGTCCTTCACTCTTGGGACTCAGTGCAAACACTGCTCCTCCTAAAGCCTTTCTTTAATGTCCTCCTAGGAAGTACCTTTTCCCTTTTTCGAGTACCCTTGACCTTTATTTACACTTGTTTCATGGACTTAACACTTTCTGCTTTGTGTCAAAATGAATTGTGTCCATAGATCAACCATTCCACTAGACCCTGAACTCTGAAAGGCAGAGCTCTAGCCAGGATTCTAGATTTCCCATGAGAGCTAGCCAATAGTGGCAAGTAATAGATAAGGAAATTATTCAGAAGAAAGTCAGAGGAAGTTATAGAAAAGTGAATGAGGTCATCCAAGGACAAGGCTCTCCTTCACTGTATGCCTGGGCATCTCCCCTCACACCAGGAAAGTTCAAAGGAAAAACACAGTGACAAGGACGGCCATTTTGGAATCCATTTATATTGTCGGTGTGACTTTACTCTGGGCTTCATCCAGCTCCACACCAGCCTCTGGGACTGCATCAGACCGTCTGAACACTCATGGCTTCCTTAGGCCAAGTGTAGCTGTCCAGTGTAAAGGAGTCATAGTCTGGAGTGTAGACCAGGGATCTTACAAAAGCCTCCTTGTCCTTGGGCTCCGGGTAGTAGGAGGCCAGGTTGTTTTTGTACGCGAAGTCAAGAACCTAGGGAAAAACATGTTTGGCTGAGGAACTGGATCTAAGGAGAAACCTGCCTAAAGACCCTCGTTCGGGAGCCTCTACAAGGGAATACACCCCGAAGAACCAGCTGTGTGCCTCTCTGGAGCTGTGGCCCATCAAGGATGGATAGGAAGGATGTTGAGCTTTCTGCCCAGATAGGAAGCTGTGACATAGAGGCATAAACACTGGGCCAGGGGCAAGAGGTCTCAGACTAAAGTCTGCCTCTGCCTGTGGGTCCTCAGTAGTGACATTATCCTTGTGGAGCTTAGGTTTCCTCATCTGTAAAGTTGGGGTAGTGAGACCTTTCTCTAGAGTGGTGGGAAGATAGAGTTAGGTAACAGGCACAAGTGTTGGGTGCCTAATACTTCCCCCTCTAAATGGGTTGAAGTGGAAGAACAGCCTGGACGTTGTTCTCTGGGTATTAGCTTTGGCTTCAGAGGAGCGTTTTTAATCCAAATATCCTCCTAAAGAAGGAACTGGACAAGGGGGAGCTAGACTCTGAACAGGAGTGTTGGTCCTGAGGGTTGATTCTGGGTCCTTCACTGGACAACTCATGTGAAGCAAGGATTGTTGTGCAGTGCATTTTCTAAAATTATTTTAAAAGCTCTTTATAGAAAATGCAAAATATATATACTAAGAGAAGTAATAGTATAATAATCCTCATGTATTTATCATCCAGATTCAACAATATCAATGCCGGGCCAGTCTTTATTGCACCATGTTCTGATTCTTTAAAAACCTATTGTCTCTGCAAGGTCTCGAAGGCAGGATTTTTCCTTGGAAAGTTCCATGAACCTGTGCAGCCCACCTCCCAGCCGTTCTGAGAGAAAGCAGAGGAAGGAGCATCTACTCTGGTCAGAAAGGCACTGAGTGTGGCGCTTTCTCACTGTTTTCTTTTAAACTTGTCCAGAACTCCGGGAGAGAGGAATTACTGGCCCCTTTGGGACAGGGGGAAACTGAGACTCGGGGAAGTGAACTGACTGGCCTGAGGTGACTCAGCCACTGAGTGGCAGAGCTGGGACCCCACTGCTTAAACTATTTCCACGATGCTATATAAGCTGACCTTTCTGTATAAATGGGCACTTATGATTCATTTCAGAAAAATTCCACCCACATTCCGGTCCACAAAACTGTGGACTTTGATGACTTTTGTGCCTGGTGTTTGAAGGGAAAGTCAGGATCATTCCCGGAACAGGCCTGAGTGGGTGTTGGGGGCAGGGCTTGAGCTGCCGGCGGGAGTTTGTCACTGAGCCTCTCATGATGTCGCCACAGCTGCCACCCCCTTAGCCCTCCCAAAGTCACAGAGCAAGTTGATGGGCCTCACTACCCGTAGTATTTCAGGGGGTAGGATTTTCCTTACTTCAATGGCGATTCTCAGAGACACGTCTCGGATGGTGCTGAGTGGTGGGTACAGCCTCCCCTGGGACAGGTGCTGCTCAGAGACCTCCTGGGCAATTTTCTGGAGGGAGAGAACCAAGAGGAATAAGCTCAGTTTCTGCCTTCCCAGAACAAGCCCAACCCATTACTCCAAAGACTCCCCTCACCCCTCACAGGTGGCTGGTCCCTGTGTTGTCTCCCACTGTTGTCCCTGCCACCACATGGCTCCCCGTGGGAGCTTAATGCTTGGCCTCAGGCAAGGCCACATCCTTTCTGTGCTGTGAGATTGCCTGAGGCTTAAAACAATCCAAGCCTCTCTGAATTCGAAAGAAAAATCACTAAGACCAAGATGAATAAACTAAAGGCTTGCAAAGCACACTCTGGAATCTCCCCTTGGCTGGTTGGGCCTGTTGCCTAGGGCGACAGGGATCCCTGAATTCCTCATTTCCTGAGTTCCAGCCTCTCCCATGTGCTTAGTAACATCCTGGGTGCTCATCTAGGCCGTCTTGTCTCTCTGCACTCAGGGCTCCTTGAGCTCTCCTTTCCTGCCCTGGTGCCAGACTGGGGAAAAGCTTCCTCCCCAGTGAGTGACACCAAAATGGGCCTCATGCTTTATCTGAATAAATGTCCTGGAAACATCACCCCCCGCCCCCGCCCCCCAGCTTCCATCCTTCGTCTTTCATTCAGAACTGTTTCTGAGGGCCAGCTCTCTCCCGCGAGGCCCATCCTCCAGCCAGGGACACTGGTGTTCAGCCAGATTTGCCAAAAAGCCTCTGTAACGTGATGGCTCCAATTCTACTCCCACAAGATGTTGTGTCGGAGCTAAACTTGGAAAAGCCATGGTGCCCTCTGAGAACCTCGTGTCCAGAGTGGGCAAGGCAGAAGAGTTGGCCTCACCTCAGAGTTTGGCAGACACTCCCTCATTCTCACATTCCTATCTCTCCTTCCCATTCAGTCAAAAGCTCACTGAGCGGTACAATGTGCCGGGCTCTGTGCTCAGGGCCGAGGCCCCGCAGTGCAGAAGCCATAGGGTCTTTTGCCTACTGGAGACTGGTGTCGGTGGGCAATTAACACAGTTATAACAACTGTAATGAGGTGAAGGCAAGGAGAGGGACATACACACAAAGAGGAGGCTGGGACCAGTTTTCCGTGTATCAGAGAGGCTTCCCAGAAGTAGTGACAGAAGTTAAGACCAAGGACCAAATATGAAGGGACCAGTACATGCAAATTCTTGGAGGTGGGAGAGAAGAAGGAGCAAGAGAGAGCAAGAGTGTGAGGTTGGCACATGGTACCTGGATAGGTAGATGGTAAAGCGAGGGGGAAAGTGAGGCTGAAAAGGAAAGGGAGGCCTGGTGATGAGGTGCCCTACAAGGAGCTGTGGGAAGGAATGTGGACTTCGTGCTGTGAGCACTGAGGAGCCACACAGAGGTCTGCAGTGAGGACAGAGACTCGGCCTGCTTCGGGTTAGGGAGGATTCTCTTTGTGGAGGAGTAGAAGATGGTCTGATGAGAGAGCAGGGTCTCGGAGGCTAGGTTTGCATCCGGGAAGGTTATTCTGCAGAGTGAAGAGCTATAGCACGTATGTGTGGTCACTTCTGAGGTGCTGGGCCCTGGGAATGCTCTGCTGCTCCTTGGAGTCACATTGCCGGGGGTCATCCTCATGTCATCACTCACATGCCCAGCGACCTTGGGCAAGTTACTTAAACTCTCTGCCTTCCTTTCCTTGTCTATAACAGAGGGATAATCGCTGTACTTATGTTACAGTTTTCAGGGTGAAATGCATTAGTGCATGGAAGTCTCCTAAGACATACTACTTTTTCATAGGAAAAACAGATTCAACGTAAATTGTCTTAACTAAAAGCACCCTTTTTGGAAATATAACTTGTCAGGCCTTTGAAGACCAGACTGTCAGCTCCTAGAGGGGAGGGGCCCTGTCCTGCTCACAGCAGGTGATTACTGAGTAACCCAGGAGACGTTCCTGTATGACTGATGGACACTGTTCATGAGACCGTGGAGCCGCACCGTCCCAGAGCATGGAGGTGGGGTGGGGCTGGAGGGTGCAGCTGTCTCGGGGGGTGACACAGAAAGGCCCTAGCAACCGTGTCCCTGCCCAGCGGGAATCGCTTTCAGGTGACTGCAAGCAGGAAGTGACTCCTTCTAACCAAAGCGAGTTTCAAACAGCTCTGTCCACCGCCACAGGACAGCCACCACCACCACTGACCACAGCAACGGAGACAAATACAAACAGAATACTTAGACGACAGGGACAGAGAACCACAGCACAAAGCCATAGCTAGTGTGCACACAGCACGGGGGAGGCTGGGAAATGGCCGGGAGACGTGCGTGGCCCTGCAGAGCTGGCACCCAAAGACCCAGCGGCAGTGAGAAGGAGCCTGGTGGTCCCCCGTGGGACTCGTCTAAGGGGGGCTGAACAGGACTGCATGGAAGATGTTCCGTGTCTTGTGGGCACTCACCTGTGCCATGTGAGGGGGAAGCGCAAATGGATGTTGGGGATCGCAGCAGAGCTTTTGGAGCTCGGCGGGGATACGTACACTTAGTGTTTGTACAGAGCTCCGATTAGTTTAACCTCCCAACACAGACGTTTCCTTGCCTCAAAGTGAGGTTGAATGTGACATGCCTGACATTTAGCAAGCACTTAATAAACATCAGCTGCAACTGTAATGATAACTGTAACTGTTATTAACAACCACTATTATGAACAGGGCTGTCATTCTTAATGATTCTTTCATCATTTTCACTGTGTCTAATAAAGATCCCTTCTGAGAGCTTCTCTCAGGAGATGCCGGGAGCAGGGTCCCCCCACACCTCCATATCTGTGTCCAAGATCCGGGTCCTCAGAGCTGGCAAACCAGACACTCAACCCACCACCTTCCGTACAGAGAAGCTGCTCTCGTGGGCTTATTCTGCCATCATTTCTCCAGTCACGTGGCCAAGGCCCATGGCTAGAGGAATCCATGGCCTGTCCTGTTCACAGACCCACAGTTTCAGAAGTCTCCGTGGCTTCTCCCCTGTTCCAGGCACCTGGGTGCACTGCTGGGAGGTGGGGAGCAGGGTCCCGGGTGTCTCCTCAATGCCAGTGCCTTGTGAGCAGCCCTCCCACTGACTGTTTCCTATGCCCCCTTACACACCTTGGATGTGTTCTAAGAGAAGTCCAAGCCTCAAAGTGACTCTGAGAGAAGCTTGAAGTTCAAGCACGTTGGGGATCCATTGCCAGGGTTGGGGGCAGGTGGGTAGAAGAGACAAGAGAAGGGATCTTTGGGGGTCCAGTGCAGGACCTGAGGTGGATCAGAGGCCCCTTTGGGGGGTTGGGAGGGAGCAGGGACAGTAATACCTCTGCCGTCAGGAGGAAGATCTCATCTGGGATGTGCCGGATCCCGCCGGCGATGATGCCCAGAGCCACTCCTGGGAACACATAGGCGTTGTTTCCCTGCCCTGGAATGAAGGTCCTGCCGTCTTCCAGAGTCACGCTCTTAAAAGGACTCCCACTGGCGAAGATCCCTCGGCCCTGGAGACAGGAAGGAAATCAGAGACAAAGCTTGGAGATGGGTTTTGGGTGGCAGTGGTGGCCTACTTTTATGTCTCAAATGTTGGACCCTTCTTCACCCTCTCCCACATACTCAGCTTTGTGCTGAGCACACTGTGCTTGTTTGTTTGACCGGAAAGCTTAGCCCAGTGAGTCACTTGGTAGCCAAGAAACTGCTGAAAGGGGAAAGTATGCCTTTTTTACCTGTCACCTCCTGGGAGGGTCAATCCAAGACATGACAGGTCTGTATGTGGCCTGGAATCTGCAAGGGCCTTGAGTTCTGGTCAAAGCTCCATGTTATTAGAAGAACCTGGAGCAGTACGAGCAATGGTAAGAACTTGGGCTTTGGAGTCAGACCTGGGTCTGAAGGTCAGCTCCACTCCTTGAGAGCTCTGTTCCCTTGGGCAAGTTACTTCACCTGTTTGGACCTCAGCCTGTTCATCAGCAAAGTGAGGATATTTTTTTTTTTTAACTCTCATAGGGTTACTCAGAGTCACTGTTACTATGTCCTCTCAGCCTGGGGAAGGAAGGACTCCTCGCTGACCTCGGTGACCTGGTAGCACTTCTCAGCCGTGCACTCGGCCTTGCTGGTGGGGTTGCTCAGGGCAAAGATGATAGGGCGCTCGTGGAAGGAGGCCATGTCCCTCAGAATCTGCTCCGTGAAGGCTCCTGCGATGGCAGCAACACCTACAGGGAAAAGGTGGGTAGTGGGGATGCCTACTCTTTATGAACAGCCCATTCTGGTGGTGGTGGTGGCGGGGGAACTGGGTGCAGCACGGGAGACTCGGGGGTCTTGGGGATGGCGTCTGCCACAGGGATGGAGGGAGCAGTAGAGAAAAGGGTCTTCCTATGTGAGCTGGCCGAGACCTCCTGTTGATCCCTAAGGGATCACTGATCCACTTCAAGATCATGTCCAGTTAAGCTGCACATGTGAAGGCATTCTGGGCATTGTTCTTCATCGTGGGCTACTCTCCCAGTACAGGGAGGGATGCCAGGGTCCCACTTCGGGGGAGGAGCACTCATTTCCTCCTGGTTAGAGACCAACCCTGTGTTCTTCCACTGCATTGTATAACTCTGCATCGTTAAGCCCCAACTTGGTTCTATGGTTTTTATATAAGTAGTCACGCAATTAAAGTTTTTGGCATTAGATTAGACATGGGATAGGGGAAAGAGCTGTGTTTCCATGGGCCACTTATGCCTCCTTGCTGAGTCTCAGTCTCCACCTGCAAGTCAAGAGGGTTAGCTGGGCCAGAAAGTGGGCTGCCTCCCGCCTCCTACCTATGATGGCCGTGGGCTTCACCAGCCTCACCACCTCCTCCAGTGAGTTCACTTCAGGATGGTCCTGCGCAAATATCTCCTTTTCATGGTTCAGGTTGCTTCTCCCCTGCAGCAAAAGGAAGAACACAGAGCAGCTGTAGTGGTGAGAACTGTGATGCAGGGGCCTGGGTGCATGTGGAGACTCCGAGAGCATTTCCTGCTGAGCCCGGTGCTTTGGTCTGAGCTCTCAGAAGCCTTGAGGCTTGTCCTCTTGATCAGATTTCCTGGTAGAACCTAAGGATTTTTAGTGTGTGTGCATGTGTGGTGTGTTTATTGAACCCAAACTATATATGGAGAATCTACAAAGCCTTTCTTTGAGCTGTTGGGGTCACGGTTCCTGGGCCAGAACAGGGAGGCCCTCAGGAAATGCCTGAGTCTGACCAAGACCCCTGGTCCCAGGGCATCCAACACCCAGGTCCAGCTAAGGGGTGGGGCCTGAGCTCCTAGGGTCAGGGAGCTAATCTGAATGCATTTTGTAAGAGCCATTAACCTCCCTGTGAACAATACCAGGCTGAGCTCCAGAATAGGCCTATGGTGGCTGGCTGTGCTGCACCAGATTCCTTTCGTTTCATCAGGGATTTAGGGAAAGGACAAGCTGGGAGACGTGTACAAGGGTTCCCGATGACTCCTTTAGATGAGCTGTCCTTGTGAGAACCAGAGTGAAGACATCAGCGTTGAGAGGTCTTTTAGTGGGGGTGAGCTCAATGGGGTTAGCAGAGTGATATGGAAAGATGGGCAAGAGGGAAGGCGGCAGCCTCTGCCTGTGTCTGGATTTTGCTCTGGAGTGACCTGGGGTGCGACGAGGAGTCTCCATGCCTCAGTTGCTGCCAATCTGGCTCTCCGTGGAACAACAGGCAGGTCAGCTTATGCTGAGGGGTCTCTGCTACCCTTGGTTGGTGGTCCCACATACCCCTGTTCCTGTCTTCTATGTATTTTCTTTTTTTAATCTCCCCCTGACATTTTATGTTAAGTGAAATTCTGGGAATTAAAACCTGGAGCTCTGAGTGAAGCCCTAAGGGAGGAGGTCATCCACGTGTGCCCCTCACCACCTTCCCATCAGAAGCTGGACTGTTTCAGTCTCATTCGCTCTCCCATTCATACCTCAAACATTAGTTAGATACTTACCATATGACATCAAGACTACATATACCTAGTGGGGATCTAGACTAGTAAAGGGGTAACTGCCCTACAATGTGGCAAGTGCAATTCATGGGGCGCAGGCTGCCTGAGCACAGATGTAGTAAATTGAGGCCTAGATGTTCACAGAAAGCTTCTAGGAGGAAGTAACATTTGAGCTGAATCAGAAGATTAGGGAGGAAATGGTGCATGTGGGGGTGACCGTGGGTGTGAGAGAAAAGAGGGAAGGGCATTTCATGCAGAGGAGCAAAAATGCGCAGAAATGTGGAGGACAGGGTGCATGTTACGTTTGGACAACTACGACTCATTGTGGCTGGAGGTTAGTACAAGGCAGGAAGTGGTGGGAGATAAGGCTGGAGGGGGCACACACGCCTGCATACACATCCAAAGCATTCGTCAAAAGCAATGAAGGCTACTCTGCGATGAATCTTTTGCTTTGGAGGTTAGAGCATTGCCTGCCTTTTGCCCTCTGTTCTGTTTGAGTAGTTCACCCCTTGGAGACCTCATCATGCCCACTTCCAGTAGCTGAAGGTGTCAGGAAGCCTCCAGGTCTCTACACTGACAGTACCTTGACAATGAGTCCCTTGGAGTCCACCATCCAGATCTTCCTCGTGGCTTCTGCCTTGGGTACGCCTTCTTTCTCTAAGGCCATGACAAGGAGGTGTGCGATGCCCATGGCTGCCTGGGACATAGCATGTGGCGAATGTTCAGACACAGGGCAATCAGATGCTTCACCAAGATCCTCTCTCCTTTCTCCCTACTTTCAGGAGACCCAGTTAAATCCTTGCCTTGAGTCACCCAAGTGTTGGGACCCAGGCTGCTGTGATTATCACAATGCACCCAAGCTTCTTACTCTTCTTAGAACCCCAGAACACCTCCCTGCCTTGACACCCCTCCACCCATTCTTATTCTCCTATTGGAACAATCGTAGAGAGCCTCTGATGGCACCTACCTCACCCGCACCTTGGAAAACAAACACATGATTGGAGAGCTTGTTCTTGGTGATCCTCAGAGCAGCCAGGATCCCTGCCACAGCAACGGAGGCTGTGCCTGCAACAGAGTGGACTGAGATCAGCCTCCGGCCACTGGGTCCCAACCCCCAGGAGAAGACCCTTGGCAGAGTTCCGCCTAGAACCTGTGGTGGAACAAGCCACTTTCCTTGGCCTTTATGGAAGTCAAGCTTCAAGGCATGAAGGTTTTTAGAGAAAATCCACACCCTTATTTTGCAGATAACTATTATTTTGAGAAACAGCTCCTGGGTTGTTACTTGACCTTGGGAGAGAGGCTCAGAGAGTCAGGTGATGCTACCACCATCATTTATAAATATAACGGAGTCCAAAACAAAGTGTACTCCTCATAGAAATTCTTTGTTTAAGGGATAAGTGAATATAAACACATGTTAAAATTGGGCCATAAACTAACCATGTGATCTGAGCTGCCTACCTTATCCACCAAGTCATAAGGTTGGCTGTGCCCAGAAACATACCATCATCCGAAGTTTGGGAGGTTCAAGTTAGGTGAGTAGGTGGCTCAGGTTTGTGTGACACCTACTCCTGCTGCATGACTTCCTCCCCCTGAATCCACACCTAAGGCCTCAACGGAAGTTCCTCATGACGAGCTGACCAAGGAAAAAACTTGGACTTGGTTTACAGGTTATTCTTCATGATATGCTGCCATCCACCAGAAGCCCATGTGTGTAGCTTCCCAGCTCCAGTATAAAGGTAGCCCCAAGGATGGTGGTGAAGGGGATTTTCCAATGGTCATGAGTTCAAATTGCAAATTTCATTGTCCACTTTGGCCCAAGATATTGCTCGATCTTCACTGGTTCATGGGCAGTTGCTGATGGCTTAGCTGGATGGTCAGGGACTTAAAAACTAGTAAGATGCATATTGAGGAAGTCTGGGGAAGGGTGTGTGCAAGGACCTCTTGGAACAGGTACAGAGTATAAAGATATTTGTGCTCCACATGAAAGTTCACCATGGGGCATAATGAAAATAGGTTCTTAATAATCAGGAGGACAGCATGGCATGCCCTGTGTGTGTCAGTCAGCAACTTCCCCCAGTCACTTAGAGTTTGTTCAATGAGTTTATGTATAAAGCAGCCATGGAGACAAGGATGGAAGCTATGCATGGACTTCTCTCACCAAGGCTGCTACTATTACCACCAAATGACTATTAGCCTGTCAATGGCAGAGAGCAGCGCTGGGCTCCTGATAGGGCACCACTCCCTGGGAGGACCGTCCAGCTGGCATCAGCGTGGTTACGTTGGACCCTTCTCCTTACGGACAGGAAAGAGATTTGTCCTCACTGGAGCAAACCTGTATTTTGGATATAGGTTTTCCTTCCTGGTATAATGCTCTGTCAGTGCCATCATCTGATGTTTGGGATGCCTATTCACCGTCCTGATATATTCTAGACAACAAGGCTTCTAGTCAAGGAGTTCATTTCAAAGTAATAGAAGCACAGCAATGGGCTCGTGCCCACAGATTCAGTGGTCTTGACATGTGCTCTGCCACCACAGAGCAGCTCGCCTAATACAGTAGAATGGGCTGCTGAAGACTTAAGACTCTATGGAGATGGTGAGGTTCTCTATTACAGAATGCAATATACGATTTGACTTAGCAAACAATACATTGTGCATCTTCTCCTCTAGCCAGAACGCTTGGTTCTGGAAACCAAGGGGTTGAAGTGGGAGCGGCTCCTCTCACTATTTCATGTAAAAATTGGAAGAATTATTGCTTCCTGTCTCTTCACTTCTGTGCTCTCCAGATTGAAGGTCTTGGTTCCCACGGTTCTCAACAGATGAACACTTCCATCAGCGTTCACAACGTGGTTCTACTGAACCAGGAGTTGGGAGTCCACCTAGCCATTTGGTGTTCTTTTTACTGGAAAACCAGTGGGCAAAGAAGAGGGTTACTTTGCTGCTGTGGTGATTCAGCCTGATGACCAAGGGCAACTGGGGGTGGGGAGGACTATGTCTGAGCCTAGGAGATTCTCTGGGGCGTTCCTTAGTACTTCCACACTCAATAGTAAATGTTAATAAATACTACCGCAGCTAAAGAGAGGCAGGACCACCAGGACTGAGATCCTTCAGAAATGAAGGTGTGGGTCACCTGCTAGGTAAGGAGTCCTGGCCAGCTGAGGTCCTGTCTGAGGACAAGAAACATGGAACTTGAGGAAGAAATTTACAAGCATCAACTATGGCTTCATGACTGGTCACAGAAATTAGGGGTATAGCAGCCATGCATGTTTTTTTCTTTTATTGTTATGCAGTTATAACATAATGGTATATATTAGTTAATTTATTCCCCCTTTCCTTCCTCTTATTATTTTTATGAGTTTGGGTGGTGGTTAATTCTATAATTTAGTCTTTGTGTAACAGAATTTTCAAACGTGACTGTGACTGAGTTGTAAGAGTAGTTAATCCTGCCCAGAGATGGGTAGCGTGACTATCTTCTAGAAATTAATAAAATGACTTTTGAGACTGCCTTTCCCCATTTCAGGGAGAAGGTGAGAATATCTTCATTTGTTAGAATAGTTGCCTTCACTAGGCATTTTGTGGGAGTTGTTTTGTTGTTGTCCGACGGTACCAGTTTATAGAACGATGTGTATGGATGCTGAATAGCTGAAAGGATGGAGTGTGCCAATTACTGAGGAACTGCTCTCCAGCTTCAAGCCCACCCTTTCTTGCTCTGCTTTGTCTACAAACTACTCTCTATGCTTGAACCTGCCAATAGGGGGCGCCAGAGGGCGACTAAAAGGCTGGATTGGGGAAAGGAATATTTTTTCCAGCCTTTTCCATTCCTTTCCCAAAAGGAATATCATTTGCCTTGTCAGATTGCTGGGTTAAAAGTATGACATTAAGTTAAATTTAAATTTTATATAAAGAACAAATTTTTTTTTAGTGTAAGTAGCATATGATGAAACAAATATTCTAAAAAACAATTCATTATTTATCTGAAATTCAAATTAAACTGGGCATCTGCAGTGTTGTTTTTGCTAAATCTGGCAACCCCACAGCCTTGGTTTTCCCCCCTCTACGGCAGCAGTGTGTTCCAGGAGCAGCAGCTGAGTCCAGTTTGCCGTTTGGCCATCGCTTATAGAACTAGCCTCGTAGGTGCCCCTCAGAGGCATGAACACTAGTCAGCAACCTCCCCATCTTCCCTTTGTTCCCCCAGACTCAGGGGTGGTAGTTGATCCTTGTGGTTTCTCTTTGGCTTTTCAGTTCTTTAATACGTAATTCACAATTCTTTATGTTAAATTTTCTCTGTTGAAGCAACTGGTGTAGACCTTGCCTGACAGGATTCACAGTACAGTAATTGAGACTGGCAGTGACAAGCCCTATGATGGTCCAAGAAAAGGGAATTAAAGTGAGACTGTATATGGTTCATTAAAATTGCATGAATCAAAGAAATTGTGTTCTCTAGGGCTGGTGAAGAAGCAGAGAAAAGTAAAATGTTCCAGGACACATTGCATTTTAAAGAACTACAACCCTTTTTGGAAAACTATTTCTTCCCAATAGAGACCAAAGGCATAAAATGTTTCTGCCCTTTGACTTCATGCTTCTACTTCTGGGAATCTATGTATGGAAAAATCCAAAATGTATGTCTTAGGACATTTATAACAGTGTTATTTATAGTACAGAGTGCCCGGAAATAAATATGTAAAAAAGGAGAAATGGCTAAGTAAATTAGCTACAGTAGACACTCAATAGACCATACTGCAGCCATTAAAAATGATCAGTATAAAGATGGCACAGCTACTTAGAAAATGCTTTGAAGTTTGTATGTTGTTCTAAGTGTTTATGTCTTTCTTATTTCTTAAAATTTTTATTATACACACTATATTTATGGAAAATGATGACCTTGGAAAGAACTCAAATTAGATATAAATCATGTTCAGCTGAGCTGGTTACAAGTCTCGTTTAGCATGAGAACAATTAAGCTGAATTTTTCTTTCCCCTGTATTAATAGGTTGCCATCATTTTCCTGATTTCAGCAATAGCTTTCCCTGGATCCAGCCCCCTTGGGTCAGGTCCTTGTGCAGGTCATGATGGTGTGGCCGAGATACAGAGAGCAGGAGTCTTGCAGCTCGGCCAGGTGCCCCTCTGTGAAGTGGGCTCTGGAGTCAGTCATCCAGTGATAGGCCCGCGTAAGTACTGCAGGTCCCAAATATTTGTCTCCATTCCACCAGTAGCTAGGGCCACTGGTGCTGCAGCGGGCACAGAGAATGCAATCAGGCAGCCCATTGAGTTTCTCCCCATCTCCTATGGACTGCATGTACTGCCGCTTGCCTTCCTGGCAGTCGTCGTCTTCAAATAAAGCTTAATGGATTTGGACTGAGCATAGATGCTGCTTCAATCAGGAACAAGATCCTTTATCACACGCATATGTGGAGGAGGGTAGATTTTCGAGACTTTGTTGAAGTTGGTGTCTGTCCTTCGGTGTGAGCCAGAGTGTTGCCTTCCCTGATGCCATCGCACAGATGCCTTCTCTGCATGGCCTTTGGAGGGTCAAGGCAGAGTCGGTTTCATTCTTACTCTCGATGAGAGCATCTGACACCATAGGGCCGTTTTTATTCAAATCCATTTCATAAGTTTGCACATGAAGTTTATTCCCAGTCTTGTCTGGGTCCCAAAGGTATATGGCAAATTTCTTGATTTGCAGAGCGGCGGCTGCAGCTGTTGGTGGGGTGGTGGGGGTGCCCCGGGCAGGCCTGCGGGCGAGAGCCTCAAGGATACTCTTGCCCCGCTGTTGTCTTGGCTCCTGACTGAGAGCCCCCTTTATATGTCTTCCCATCCAAGTACTAACCAGGCCTGACTCTGCCCCCCTTTATATGTCTTAACCTAAAGACATTTCGCTAATCCTATTATTGTCCCCTTTTACAGATTGGGAGAATGAGGTACAGAGCAGTTTGCTGAATTGTCCGGGATCACATGCAGAATGAGGCTTTGAACATAAGGCATCAGGCTCTAGGGCAGGGTGTCAAACTCATTTTCACAAGGGGCCACATCAGCCCTGAAGTTGCCTTCAAAGAACTGAATGTAATTTTAGGACTGTGTAAATGTAACTACTCCTTAACAGTTACATGAGAGCTCGTCATTGCCATCAGGTATAAACAAGGTGCTGGGCCGGATAAAACAAGGTAGATGGCCAGATTCGGCCTGTGGGCCTTGTGTTTGCCACCTGTGCTTTAGAGTTTGTGCTCTTAACCCCTGAACTATGCTTCACTGGGTTAATAGGAAGGAGGAAAACCTTAAATAGACTACATATCATGATTCTAATTGTAAAAAAGATACACACACAGAAAATCTGGAAGGAACTACAAAATACTAACGGTTGCAGGGTCAGAATATGGATGAATTTTCTGTTTTCCGGGGAGGTTGTTTTTTGGTAGCTCTGGGGTGAGACCTTCTCCCAGAACTTGGTGCCTGGCTTAGAGACTGTGTGGTGGGCTGAGATAGGCAGCTCAGCAAACAGTCAGAGCCTAATAAATACACCTTCATGCTGTGGCCATCAGAAGGCAGGAACATACTCCCTGCCTGGTTACAAGTCACGTTTAGCATGAGAACAATTAAGCTGAATTTTTCTTTCCCTTGTATTAATAGGTTGCCATCATCCCAGAAGATGAGGTGCAGGCTCTCCAGCCTTCACACAGCTGTGACCTGGAGGGACTGCTGAAATGTCCGCAGGGTCCCCAAGCTCGGGCTGAGGACCACTGGGGCTTCCGAGGATTGCCTGAGGGTCCCTAAGGGGCCCAGCGTGCACTCACCGAGGGCCTACGGGTAAAAGCACCCTGCTGGGCACTGCGGAAGAGAGAGGTGAATCAAACAGGGTCTCTGCACTGGGAGAACTCCAGTTTACCAAGGCTTGGGCACAAATAACTATAACGTAATCAGTAGCTAGAGGTCATTTTTTCAAAAGCATTGCATTCATTCATTTATTTACTTAGGATCAGTTATGCACCAGCCTCTGGGGTACTGAGGATGTCATTGGTAGCAAAATAGGTTCGCTCCTGCTTCAGAAAGAAAGAAGAAGCTATTAAATGATGACAGGTGTGATGACTTCATAAAGAAGGAGTCCACGATGCTCTCTTTGTTAGTTCACATGCAGAAGTTTACCGTCCGTGTCGACCTGCCTTTGCAGCTTCGTTGCTCTGCGGGCACTCTGTGCGTCAGTCGTCACCATTCCCTAGGAGGCCACTTCTATTTTCCCCACGTCTGTATTTGCCCCTGCCGTTCCCACCTTCTATGGAACCCTTCTACAGTCCATTATGCATTCCTTACCATTCAGCCCAAATGATCTCCTCTGCCGTGCATTCCCTACTTTCCCCAGGCACCATTATCACCCCCTTTGTTCCCGACGTCTACTTTCTGTCTAACTCGAATAAAGCCAGGCTCCGTCATGGTCAGGCTCATCACGTTTAAAAGGAATGCCAACCTGCCCTGGCCAGCTGGCTTAATTGGTTGCAACATCGTCCCATACACCAAAAGTTTATAGGTTCAATTCCCCGTCAGGGCAGGTGTGGCAGGCGACCGATGAATGCTTCCTCTCCCATCGATGTTTTCCTCTATCTTCCTCTCTCCCTTCCTCCCTATTTAAAATCCATAAACATATCCTCGGGTGAGGATTTAAAAAAAAAAAAAGAACACCAACTCTGACAACCAAGAAAGCACCAAAAAGCAATTTAAATAGTCACTTAAATTAACTACAGAGGTGGTGAGATTTGTATGGTGTGGCCCTCCTCCCAAATCCCCAATACCCTTTTTGTCCATCATTTTCTCATAGTTCACTTAGTGCGGTGGCTATTCCCAACTTTTCCATCTCCCCCAAAACAACCTCATCCATCTTTTTTCGTCTAAAAACCCACTTTCATGTGCTCTACCAAGTCAGTTTGCCATCCAAAAGATCTCCAGGTGATTTATATGCCCATTTAGGTTTGAGAACCACTGACGGAGATGGCTTCTCTAGGTGAAGGTTTAGATTCCTTCCACTGCAAGAGAGGGAGATTTCTGCACGTCGGATTCTGTTTTAGGACCGCCCCCTCCCTCCTGAGAGGAGGAGCTGTACAAAGCATCTGCCACCAGATGGCGCCAAAGATATTTCATCAGCGCTACCAAAGACGCTGTACTCTTGATGTTTCTTTTCCGACTTGGGTATGAAATGTCTTTGTGGTTAGAACCTGCTGGTTGAATAATGGCTTACCTGTGAAATACAGAAGTGGCCTATTAAGGGAAGGTTAATAAATCGGTGGTGAATGTGCCTGGAGTAGGGATTGGAGAGCATGACCTCCAACTATTGTACACAAAAGGAAACTGAGGTCAGAGAGAGCAGTAGCTAGCCCCTGTCCATCATCCAGCTGAAAGCAAAGCAGAAAATCCCGGGTGCTGCTTCTAGCCCTCCACCACCTATGCAACTCAGACAGCCTTTCCCGACTCTATAAAGATGAAGGTGGCAGGAGCGGCATTTACGGGATTTTCGGGGGGGCGGGGCAGGCGGTAGTGGAGGCTGAGGGAAGTGAATTTAGGCGGTGGATGTACATTTTCAGTTGTGCCTCTGGGAAAGGTGGAGAACGCAAATTAATGGGAACTCTGATAGAAAAGAGTTGAAAATTCCAATAAGGATACCGGCCAGCTGCCATTCAGTGGTCATTCTCACTGTGGCTCTGGGCTGTGTGTGCTCACCGGCGTGTGTTCACTGAACCTTCACAGCAACTGTGAAGCAGGTGCTGTTGTCTCCCTGTGTTGCCCTCTTCGAAGTGGAAAGTGAGATTTCTTTCTTCAGAGAAGAAAGAAATGACCAGGAGAGCACTTGTGAGCCCTCTCACCACCGAGTCTGCGTGCCCTCTGCCCCCAGTGCACACGCAGCGCCCTTGCCTTTCCTCCTCTCCGAGCTGGGGCACTGTCCCTGCTCCTGGCTAAGCTGCCACCCACCCCCCACCCCGCAGTGTGTAGGGGCTGGCCCTGTCATTTTTGCCCACTCAAGGGANAACGCAAATTAATGGGAACTCTGATAGAAAAGAGTTGAAAATTCCAATAAGGATACCGGCCAGCTGCCATTCAGTGGTCATTCTCACTGTGGCTCTGGGCTGTGTGTGCTCACCGGCGTGTGTTCACTGAACCTTCACAGCAACTGTGAAGCAGGTGCTGTTGTCTCCCTGTGTTGCCCTCTTCGAAGTGGAAAGTGAGATTTCTTTCTTCAGAGAAGAAAGAAATGACCAGGAGAGCACTTGTGAGCCCTCTCACCACCGAGTCTGCGCGCCCTCTGCCCCCAGTGCACACGCAGCACCCTTGCCTTTCCTCCTCTCCGAGCTGGGGCACTGTCCCTGCTCCTGGCTAAGCTGCCCGCCCACCCCGCAGTGTGTAGGGGCTGGCCCTGTCATTTTTGCCCACTCAAGGGATTTGTCTTGCAGTTCTCCCCCCCCCCCCGCCGCTTTTTAAAAGATTTTATTTATTTATCTTTAGAGGGGAAGGAGAAAGAGAGGGAGTTCTCTCCCCTTTTCTGCACCCTCACCTCCTCCCTCTCCACTGGATCACTGCCATCAGCATGCACATACCTCCCAAAGCTCCGACCCTAAAACGCCTTCTCTAGAGGCTACGTAGTTCCCGCCCTATTTCCCACTTCCCTTTAGAGCCAAACTCTTTCAAAGAGCCGAATCTACTCATTGCCTCTCTTTCCTTTCCTCTTGGGCTCCCCGAAACCCAAGCCAATCAAGCGACTGTCCCCACCTCTCATCAAGTCACCGGCACCTCTACCTTGCCAAATCTAGTGGTGAGGCCTCAGCTCTCCTCATCCTTGACCTCTCGGCGGCATTTGATACTGTTGCTCACTTTCATTTTGGAAACTCTCAGCGTTTGGCTTCTGGAACCCCACACTCCCTGGCTACTTCCTCATGATCAACTTTCGGGATCTGCCTCTGAAGTCAGGTTGTTCTAATACCGACCAGAACTCAAGGGGATACACAGCAGTTCTTAAACCCCATAGTATGAAATATGGCCAGGAAAGTTATCTCCATCACTAACTTTCATTTTGGGGGACTCTTGGCTAATATGTTAGGAAGTTAAAAATGGAGAGGAAGGCAGCTACTTGTGTTTGGGAGGAACCCACCCCCTTCCCCACCACCCCTGAAATAGCCCAGGGATCCAAGGATGTTAGAACAGGGCTGTGCCCATAAAGGCTACAGGCAGCAGAGAGCATGACTCGTTCTTCCTCATTCATGACGAAAGAAAAACAAATTTTCCTTCTCAGAGGGAGCTTTCCATAATTACACTTCCTGCGGAGGTTGTAGGCTTGGGAAGTACACAAAAGGACAAGCTGAGCATGTAATTTCTCTCCTGCTTTTAGTAGTCACATTCGACAAAGTTAAAGGAGTTTCCATGCTAAACAACAGATTATTGGAGAAAAGGGAAGGAAGAAGCCGTTTATCAGGTGAGGACAGGCTGCGAGAAGGATAGGGAGGCTCCGTGGGGGTCTGGCTGAGGTGGCTTTGGAGACCTGGCACCATGGGGCGCTGGGCGTCCTCTCCTGGAGGGCCAGGTGTGCTTCCACAGCCACAGAATCAGCACCATTCGTTCATTAGCAAGTGAGTGCTGGTTCTGGGTCCTCGCTGGCTTGGCTTCGGTGCATAACATAAAGATGAATGAATCAGTTTTGTTCGCAGGGAGTTCGCAGCATAAGTGTCCAGAAAACTCAAGTTCTCCTGATTGGATATGAAGCAAAGTCCTCCTCTGACTGCTCAACCCTATTTCTTCGTCTTGAGGGCCTCTTTTCTAGAGACCTTGGACCCTCTAGAAGGCATTTCTGGCCATGGCAAAGGTGGGGTTAGGCCTATTTTGCCATGGCTTGGAAGGAACCATAGGGAATAATTACCACCTTCTTGGCTTGGGAGGGTTAATTGAATCAGCAGGCTGTGTGGGTAAAGGGGTTTTTGTCTCAGAGGAGCCAGGATCAGATGCATGAGCCCATGAGACCCTTGGGGCTGGGGCAGCCTCAGGAAACAGGACGTGGGGGAAAGGAAGATTTGGGGGAACAGAGAGAGATCAGGCTGAAGAGACCAGCGGTAGTTTCTGTGTGGGGGAGAGAATGGGATGTCCAGGGACTGCTGCTCAGCTTGTGTGGTGGGGGGTGGGGGAGGGGACAGCACACCCCCAACAGCCAGAAATAACCCCACCTCTCACGGACAGGACAAACCGATGAACAAAGTCTTCAGATCTGGACCATTGTCCCTTTCTGCTCCCTTCCTACTGGGACATCTGAGCCCTGCAGGGCTTTGAAGCATTCTGCAAAGTGGGTGACCACGGCTCAGTGTCACTTCCTTTGGGGTCCTGGGGAAAGGTGGGGACAGGCTTGGCCCTGGGTGCAGAACCTGAGGGGAGGTGAGGCTTGAGTCTTTAAGGACAAAGAGGAATTAGCCAAGAGCAGAAAAGAGTTTTAGGCAGAGGAACCAGCACATCCCAAATCACAGTGTTGGCTGAGAATTCACAGAATACACCCAGGGTATATTCACAACATATACCTGGGCGGCAAAGGTACATGCTGGAATTGGAGAGAGCTGAGGCAGAGCCCAGCCTCCCTCCTCCGCAGGCTCCCCGGGTCCTGTGCTCACACTGGGCCCTGCCAAACCTCCCCCAAAGCCTTGCTATCTTAGCCCTCCTCCCTTCCTCCTTCCCAGGCCTATGGTTAGGAGTCTGCTATGCATGAGAGGTCTTAGCACTAGGTACCAGCGCTGAGTCCCGTTCCACGCCTGTCCCTGCCTACACGTCACTACAGTCCTTACAACAACCTGGTGCCACAAACAGGAGCAATGAGACAACAGAAACACTCAACCATGAAGAGGCGTGGGCCACAGCGACCAGCACAGGGGATGGCTTCATAAAGTGTTCTGGTCATTCTGGCAGTACCGGCGGGTGAGCAGTTGCAGCTGCCATTCCTATATCCACTTTACAGACAAAGGAAGGAAGGCTGTGAGGATTTAAGCCATTTGGCCAAAGTCACAAGCAGAAAAGTGGGAATTCAGACCTAGGTTGATCTCAATCCAATGTCTGCCTCTTAAGCTCTGTGACTCGCAAATGAACACTTGAAAGCTTAAAGGTGTGAGGGCGTGATGACGGCCTGACATACTGCACAGGCACTCTGAGGGGCCATCTGCCCCCAGAGACATGGTAGGACTCCCAGCAATGCAGGTCCAGGGAAGGCTGGCAGGGTCAGAGGATGCGCAGGACTGGACAAGCCTGCTGGTCTTCCAGCTTCTCCTCTGTGGGCAGCTATGAGGGGAGGCCGGGGACCCACAGTTAGTAGGCCTGCGGTGTCCTGGACCTGCTCCTTTGGAAGGACATGGCAGACCCGGCCTCCACCATGGTCATTGCTATTGCCCTTTCCCCCCCAGGTCTCTCCCCTCCCCTAAGAGCAGGGAGGCGTCTGTGGTCCCAGCTGAAACAACAAAGTCACCTGAGCCTCTGCCTTTTCCAAAATTCCTGCAGAGGCTGCCAGCAATGAGTCAGTGCAGCCTGCCCGCTCGCCCGAGAACCAGCCTGGGCTGTGGAGGCTTTCCAGGAGTCTGAGCTGGGAGGGGCAGCCCTGGGGGGCTTGTGGTCACCCTTCTGGCTGGGGCTCCAGAGGCCCTGCCCTTGGCTGGCCCTGTGGAATCGGTGATCCCCAGGGGGGTGTGTGCTACAGACGGACCAGCCGAGGGACACTTCAGACTGTGTGCCTGAGCTCCCCTGCAGCCCAGGCATGGCCTTGCTCTCACAGAGCTCCGTCTGGTGGGGTCCTGAGGCCTTTAGCCGGGTCTTTCCTTGTTCGACTGAGGACACGCACCGGGGCTGACGGTTGGGGCAGGCAGTACGGCCCAGGCTCATTTTCAGTTTGGCAGCCTGGTTCCAGCCCCCCACCTTTGTGGGGTTCTGGTGGATTCTGACCACTGGTCCTGCTGGGCTGTCCCCAGCTGCCACATGAGGCGTGCTTTTGGTGTCTGCTCACCACTGTGAATGCTCTCTTCCTTTCTCCCAGCCCTCTCCCGTGCTGTGCACACAGGCCTGCCTTTTCCATTTCTGAGCAAGGCTGCGTAGTCTTACGTTTCATTTCTGCGTACTTTGTATTTGGAGGTAATTCTAGCATGAGCTTAATCTTCCCTGTTGCCCCTTCACCCTGGAACTCCTCACCAGTCTTCTAATTGCCCACTTAGCAATGACAATGCCCATCGATGGCTTCTGGTCCCGGAGTCATCACTAACCAGCTGGCGACGTGGGTGAGACCCTTCTTACCCTAGGCTTCATCTTTGGGTCTGTAACTCTGGGAGTTAGAGGAGACAGTGAGAAAGGTAGGGAACAGCAGGATGCTGGAGGGCAGGGACCCCGCACACTCACGTGGGGTCTGCCGTTTAACCCTCAGCAAGAAGACTCGCCACACCATCTCACCCATGAAGGAGAAGAGGCAGCCTGATGTGATGGAGAGTCCAAGGTCAGAAATAACTAGGGCCCAGTTATTATTAGCCAGAAGTAGCTAGTCCCAGCTTTGTGCCTGTCTGGTTATGTGACCTGGTGCAAAACTTCACCTTGAACCTCAGTTTCCTCATCAGTGACATGAGACAGCAATATCTGTCCTCCCCACAAGGGGGAGTGGGTTTTACAAGGGAGTTTATGAGACTGTGTGAATGAAAAACACTTTCAAACCTGAAGTTCTATGTGTGTACAAAATGTTCTTATTTGGCACCACTTGGTTCCCTGGGAAGGAGATTCTGAGACGCACATGTGGCATGTTCAGGACCTTATCACGAAGTGCCTGTGGGATCGACACACAGAAATAGGTGAGGTGCTTATGACAATGTCAGTTTGCACGTGTAGACCTCACTCATTCATTCTTCAGACGTTCATGAGGCATCTACAATGCACCGGGCACTGTGCTGGGACCTGGGGGATGAGAATGAGACATGGCTTCTGTCTCTGAAAGCTTATCGTCTCTTGGGGAGACCAGCAACCCAATGAGGCATTTGGGGGACAGTGAGGTAAGAAAACTGCTGGGAGCACCGGGGGCTGCAGAAGCATCTGGTGGGCACCCAAATGAGACAGGGAAAGGGGGGGGGGCTGAGATGCGGTCTTCCCTGGGATGGGAAACCTTTGAGCTGGGTCTTTAAGGGTGAGTAGCAGTTAGTTTCTCAGGCAAAGGTGAAGGGGAACGTGTCTCAGCTGAGCAGCAGGACTTTCACATGCAGAGAGAACTGATTGGGTTGGGGGCCAGGGACTGAGAGAGAACTAGTGGGGGTGGAGCGGGACGTGAGCAGGCCTCATAGGTCCAGCATGGGAGTGAGAACTTTCCCACAACGAGGGGTCAACATCCACAGCTCCGTCTTAATGGTGTGTTTGGCAGTGGTGGGGGGGAGGTGGGGGCGGATGGACCTGGATGCATCCCCCGCCTGTGTTTGTGAGTGTAGACTGACGGCTGTGTCTGCACATCTGGAGTCTGTGCCCCAGGTGTGCTGCCCACAGGGCCTTGTTTTCCACCTCCGCCCTCTGGCCTTGGCGGCCCAGGGGGCTCAGGGGGTGGCTGTCCTGCTGCTGACTCACGGGCGAGTGTCATGGCCAGGGAGCGGGTCAGGGGCTAGCTGGCAGGTGTTTCCTCCAGGGCGCAGGGAGGGAATGCCTCCTCCCCCAGCCAACGCTCCGGGACTCCGATGCCAGTCCCAGGCCCCTGTGTCAGGGCTGGGGGAACAGATGGTGACAGGCTTGGACGTTGCCACGTGTCAGCTTTCCCTTCCTGGGTTTCCCTCTCTGGGCACCCACTCTTCAGGTACTGAAATTGTGTATTTTCTGTTTTTTTTAATCTTCACCTGAGGATATATATTTTTTTGCGTGTGTGGTTATTGCTTTCAAAGAGTGAGGGAGGAGACAGAGAAACACTGATGTGAGAGAAAAGCAGTGACTGCTTGTCTCCGTATGTGTCCGGACTGTGGGCCCCACATTCCTGGACCCAGGATTGAACCCGCAGCCGTTGGTTATGGGATGAAGCTCCAACCAACTGAACCATGCTCAGGGCTGAAGGGCCGAAGTCACACATTTTGATCTTGATTATCTAAAATGTGCTTGCCTGTACTATTCATTCTCTTGGAAATTTACAACCAATGCAAACAAACAAACAAACTGCTTATCACATTTCTTTAGCCCTTAATGTGGACCTCTGGAAAGGAAGAGGCATTTGGTGTTGCAGTAGGAGCGTCAGATCTGGGAACAGTATGGAGAGTGATAATGAACTTGGAATTTAAAGTCCAAATTTCAACTCTCTGATTACTGGCTATGTAAGTTACTCTCTCTAAGCCTCACTTTCTTCATTTATAATACAGAAATGATAATTTCTTATAGGAGTACATTGTAACGTGCTTTTAATCCTCACCTGAGGATTACAACGGTGCCTGATGGATAATAAACGTGCAACTCTAAACCTCAGTTATTATTAAATGGGTTCGAATCCTCTTAGCTCATTTGATAAAAAGTTGTGACCTCTTTGGACTCATCTGCAAAATGAGGGCTTGGCCAATCTTGTGGTCCCAAAGGTCAACACCTGACCCTACCAACTTATCATTTTACCTCACATGCTTCCTTGGTTTTAAAAGATTTTCCTTGCCAAACTTCATTTGTTAAATAATAACCCACATGTCATTAGACTTCATAAAGAAGTAGGAAGAGCTCACGAAGCCCCTGGCTGATAGCGCCTGGGGCAGGAGAGATGACCCCTAAGGGACCATCCCTCCCACTCCAGCTTCACACACTGGCATCTCCGCAGCACAAAGCAAGGGCCATCGGCTATTTTGGGTCCATAGAACAGGTAACTAAGTTGACCCTGAACTAGAAGATGCCTCCATGGGCTTTTGGAGCGTTCTGGGGCCTCACACCAGTGTCTTTCAGGAGTATCCTTCTGAGTGGTATACATTCCAGCACGCTAAGAGAAGGAATTGTTCTGAAGGGATACAGCTTGTGTTTGGAAAATCCAAAAGCAAGTTATTGTGGCCGGGGAAGGCCATTTTAATGACAATAGATGCTTTGGTCTAAGTCTTATGTGCTAGTATTTTCTGTATACTAGCTCTTTAAGTTTTCACAATAATCTTCCAAGGCAATTATTACCCCCATTGATTACACAATGAAACTGTGATTCAGAGACTTCATCTGCCCAAGTCCAACTAGCTGGAAAATGACAGTGTTGCCTAGTATTTATTTTATAGATTAAATCAAATAATTTTTACTTCTGAACTAGTAATGATCTCTCTATTTTTTTTAAAGATTTTATTTATTTATCTTTAGAGAGGAAGGGAAGGAGAGAAGGAGAGAAATATCAGTGTATGGTTGCCTCTCGTGAGTCCCCTGCTGGGAACTGGCCTGCAACCCAGGCATGTGCCCTGACTGGGAATCGAACCGCGATCGTGTGGTTAGCAGGCCTGAGCTCAATCCACTGAGCTACACCAGCCAGGGCTGATCTCCATTTTATGATGAGGAAACTGAGGCTTAGCAAAGTTGAGAGACTTGTTCGAGAGCTAAGAATTAGCCACCTGGGAGTTGAATGCAAGTTTAATGCTCTTTCTTAAATAGCTGTTGGCAGCAAACCAGCAAGAAGAGGCCTTCTCTTGGGCACCCAGGTGAGCCTTGTGTCCAAGGATGCTCTAAAGGGCATCAGTCCTCTGTAGCTTTGTTGGGTGGGGTGACAACCTACCTTGGATGTCATCATTGAACATGCAGTACTTATTTCGGTATTTGTTGAGCAGGCGGAAGGCATTGGCATTGGCGAAGTCTTCAAACTGGACGAGGCAGCTTATTCCAAACCTGTGGGAGGGAGAGAAAAGAACGTGCGATTACCTCCCGAGGCTGATTCCAGGAAGACCCCAGCCAGCTCTGGGCACAGGGAAGCTCAGGTCAGCAGGCCAGGGGGTGTGGCATGGTTCTTACCACCTGGCTGGCTCCTGGACTCCTGGCTCCACCTGTCTCATTCTGGATGAGGATGGGGAAGGGACGGGGTAGGGGCACTGGGCTTGGTGGTCAGTAGAGCCCCTATCATGGTCTCTAATGTGGGCTGGTGGCTTTCATGGGCTATGGATGGCAGGCTCTAGTCAGTGGTGGAAGGGCTGAGATGGGCCTATTCTCTCTGTGACTCGCAGCCTGTGGCCTGCAGCCTGCGGCCATCTGACATCCCAGCAGGAATCCCTTTCTAAACCCAAGTGCATGCGGAGAGCTCAGCTTTTCTAGCACTGAGGCCTGGGGAGCCTCTGCAGCTTTCCTGTGTCTTCATGGGTGGATCTTGAGGCCCCAAGTTTCTCCACTGGGGAGTCTTCTGGGGTCAGGCATTGTTCCTTAAGAAGATGCAAAGAAGGCTGGGAAAGGCCACTCCCTACCTTTACCAGTGTCATGCACTCGCACCTTAGGGAGGTGTTCTCCATCTCGCAGGCCCAGAGAATCAGTCTAAAAGGCACAGCACAGGCCCACCTCCCTCAGTGAGTTTGGGCAGGGCTCAGAAAACTGCATTTGCCCCCCTCCAGCTTTACTGAGGTATAATTGACAAATGGAAATAGCATATACTTCAGGTGTACAACATGATGTTTGGATATACCCGTATTTTGTCATGTGTAGTGCACAATGCTTTGCTCAAATTTTTGAGGGAAAAATAAGGATGCACATTATACATGGATATAATGATTATATGTCATGGGTATAATAGTCCCATGTATACAGTGTGCAACCGTGGGTGCGTATTATAGACAGCAAAACATGGTAACTGTCCCTTGTGAAATTGCCTCAATCAAGCTGACACATCCACCACCTTACATGGTTACCCTTTTGTTTGGGTGGAGGGGACATTTACGATCTCCTTTCTTAGCAAGCACCAAGTATCCGACACAGTACTGATCATTAGCCGTGGTCTCCACTCTGCACAGGGACCTGCGTTTTCGGCAAGCACCCAGGGGGTTCTGACCCGACAGCCTAGAGAGCTCTGTGAACGCTGCCTTGTGGGGTGAGGACACGCTCACCAAGTGGCCTGAGATGCCTTATTTACAATCTCATATGCTAGAACTGCCTCCTAGATTTCCAGGTCAGGATAAAGTTTGTATTTCTTGAAAAATGACAAGATTTGTAACCTACTTTTTTTAAAAAAAGATTTTATTTATTTATTTATCTTTAGAAGGGAAGGAGAGAGGAAGAGAAACATCAATGTATGGTTGCCTTTCATGCGTCCGCTGCTGGGAGTTGGCCTGCAGGGAACCGCCCTACAACCCAGGCATGTGCCCTGACTGGGAATTGGACCGCGATCCTCTGGTTCGCAGGCCTGTGCTCAATCCACTGAGCTACACCAGCCAGGGCTGGACCTACTTTTGCTGCTAACATTGTCCGTGAGAAAGGTGAGAGCTAGGGGTTCTGCTCTCTGGCCGGAGGCTCCCTCAGCCCTGCCCTACTGCACACAGCTTCCCCCACTCCTTCCATTCTTGCTCTTTGGTCCTGGTTTTGACAGTTTTGTTGTATTGTGTTTCCGGAAGCAAGAGTGATGTGAATTGTTAAAAATCACTTAATCCATGGACAAAAAAAGCCTTCATCTCATGAGTCAATTTCTGACTGATGGTACTGGAGGTCAGGTTCATTGAGAAAAACATGCCCTGACTGATCGTGGTGTGTCAGGGGTGTGTGGTAAGGGGTGTGCTCTGCCATTCCCAACCAGGTGTGACCTAGAGGCTTGGCACCAGCTGTGGAGAGGATTTATGACCTTGCTGAAAAGGTGGGTGGGGCATCCACTTCTGTGTGGGCTTCCTGTGCTCTGGGGGGCACCTGTCTCTGAGGCGGCTGGCGGTTGTTCAGGGGTGATGGGCACTGAAGCGGCTCAGAAAGCATTTTCGTCCAACCCCATAGTTTTGTGCATGACTTACCCCGCACAGTAGAAATGCCAGTGGGAAGGCAAATAAATGTTCCCACTGTGGTCTTTCCAGGACCTTGGTGAGTTAGCGCCCTTGGTGGGGGACCTGGAGGTGGGTTCATGTTACAGGGGCAGAAACAGAGAGGCAGTAACTTGCCACAGGCCAGGGCTAAGAGCTCGGGGCTGAGGTCTGCAGGCTTGTGGACTTGACCCGGCTCTGCCACATACAGTGGAGTGATCTTGCACAAGTCACTTCACAACCCTGTTCTGCCTCAGTCTCCCCATCTGTCAGTGGGCACAATAATATCTGCCTGGCCAACTTCTGTGGGCTGTTTTGAGGGTGAGGACTAAATGCTGAGGGTGGCTTTTAAATTGCAAAGTGCGAAACACACATGTCATCCCGGCCACAATTCTTATTCACAACCATGGAGTGAGCGCTGATGGGGATCGGGGAGGTGCATGCTGTGTCTTCTGACCCACCACCCAGCACCCTTCTCCTTATATAACAAAGAGAAATGATATATAAAACTTTCTGTGTACAAATATAACACTAAGCTCGCCAAGACAAAATTTACTGTGAATTTTTGTTGAGGGTGTGAATTTGAAGTATTTGGGTTGGGAGGGGGAACAGAACGCCTTTGGTTGCTGGTGACATTTTGCTGTGTATAATCCTCACAGCACTCCCAGTGTGGCTGCATGGCTGGCCTGGAGCTGAAATGCCGAAAAGGTCAGACAGCAAAAGAATGCGATACATGGTCTCTCTCTCTCTCATACACAAACACGTGACCTTTAAACAACACCACTCGGAGGCAAAAACAGGCAAGAGTTATAAATAAGCACTTTTGTCCAGTGCAGTATTACCGTTTCATATTTTATAAAATAAAATAGTTTTATATAAGAGAACTGCCCCATAGAGCAATATGCTGAGAAACCCACTAATTCAGGTTGCTTGAGTTTGCATAAAAGGCTTGTGAATCACCTTTCCACTGACCTAGACTCAGCATTCCTAGACTTCCTTGGACTTAAGGACCTCCAGAACCCCATCCACTGGAACCCCCCATCCACTGGAACCCCCCCTCCCCCAACTCTGCCGGCTGCTCCCTGGACCTCTGCTCACCAGAAAGCAGCCCTGCCCCGGAATTTCCCACCGCCCATTTCCATCTCTGAACTCAGCCTCTCTTTCCACTACACCTGTTCTTTGTCTCCAGTGAGACCTTTGGATCCGTCACCATGTTCTCCTAGTTCCTTGGCTCCTCCTTTATGGCTTTTTATGAACTCAGACCACTAGCCAGTCCGGAGCAAAAGTGGTTACTTCAATTGCTCTCTTAGCATCATCCATCTATCCACCTGTCCATCTGTCGGTCCACCCATCTATCTATCTAGCCATCCAAAAGCATGTATTGATGCTTTAGGAAAAGGTATGGATAAAGGAGCTGGTAAAAACTTAGTGTTGTGTGTTTGCCTGCCACTTTGTGAAACTAATCAAAAGCCAATCAAGAACAAAAAAGTTCCCAGTGAAAATTTAAATGGCTTAAGTGAAAAAAAAAGTTTTCTCAATCCCTCCATGGATATCCAAATACAGGTAATGAGCTTTCACCATAACACCAGTTCAAATGTTAATTTTAATTGCCTTACACATTTTCATTAACAAGCTACTACTAATAACAACAGTAACAAAAACAGCTAAACTTTGTTGAGCGTTTACTACCTGCTGGGCATCTCCCTGAGCTCTCCACCTATCCCCTCAATTCATCCTACGGTCGGAGAAGCCCCCCAGAGCAGGGGTTACTGGCCCAGGTGCTGCTTATTCCGCTGCAGGCGGAGAGCGGTGGGGCTGGAGCCTGACGGCAGAACTTCCCTTAGTTTAGCCTTCACGGCAATAGGAATTTGTAAAAGAAAAGTAAGTAGACGGTAGAGCTGGGTATCTTTGCCGTGGAGAAAGGCAGTGCTGTCTGGTGGAGAGAACACTGCCCTTGCAGACAGGAAAGCCGTGTTCTCTCTCTGCCTCTGACATGAGCTCTGAGTCCCCCCTTCCTGCCCCCCCGCCCCCCCCCGCCGCCCCGTTTCCTGCTCTGAGGGTGTTGGAGGAGTCGCATGGGCCACTTAGGTGCGGTTGGAGTAGATACACTGGGAGCTTCACTCAGATATTTCAATGTGTCCGAAGCAGGGAGGTCTGACGGTCCTGGGCAAGAGCAACATGGGGCGGGAAAACCTCGGGAGTCAGTGGTTTAGGTCCTTTCCGAGCGGAAACGCACCGGAGCAGCTGAGTGCGCAGGGCCGAGGCCGCCCCCTCAGGTGGAACAGCTGGAGCAGCAGCAGGAGCCCCTGGGCGGGGACGGGTGGCGGAGGGGGGGGGTGTCCCTGCCCAGGCCCCCTCCTCAGAGCTCGGGGCAGGTTCCCGATTTTAGCACCGGCAGTGTTATTGCTGACATTCCTGCCTGTCAGAAACAATTCACTGCTCACCGGGGAGGCTCCTGCTTATCTGTCCCCTTCTGCACTTTGAACTCTTCACCCTGAAGCCCTGGCAGGGGCTGAGGAACATCTGATGTTTCTCCAGGGGAGAATTCCTGCAATGGCGAGCGCGGCACCTCCCCAAACCACCATGGGGGTGCCCGGATTTCTCCAGTCTGGGGACTCAGCTGGGAAGTGGCCTTGGAGCAGCTGGGGAAGGCATTCCAAGGTCAGGGCTCACTTAAAGACACAGGGCCCTTGGGAGGAGGTGGGTGGGGGAGTGGATGTTTACCTTGTTTTCCCCTGGCACTAAGGCAAGAGGAAGCCTGCAAACGGGGACTGTGTCTGGGAACCCTAGTGACCTGAGTCACAATGTGACAAGACCCAGGCCAAGAAAATTTGTGCTGGGTACCTGGGTAAGGAGATTCTGAGGTGGCTGTTCCACCCTTTGCCCCCAGCAAGCCAGGCGAATGCTGTGTGCGGGATGTGTGTGAGAGCAAAATATTCCAGCGGCTGCCGGCCTGGCTTCTCTTTCCATAGGTCGGGACCTGCCATTCGTTCAAACACCTGGCTCTGACCTCTTTCCGGACTGAACAAAGACGAGGGACCTGGGAGGAGCAGGTGAATTTGCTCAGCCTCTCTCCAGATAGAATGACTAAAAACCATCACAGCTGTTTCCCTGGGCGCCCACTCTGCCCACAACGAAATACTCACACACAAGTTCCCCCCAGCAGGGTGCTCCGGGACACTATCAGTTGTCACCTGATGTGAAGTTACTTCCTTTATTTATGCTTTCCTTCCAGGAATGAGAGGTGACAGAGCTCTCTGAAGCTCTGGGGTCTTTGTTTCTGTTTTCCAAATTTCATTAAACTCGAGTCCCTTAAGAGGCTGTCAGGAAGCGTTTCCGTGGCTAACCCCCCTTGGGAAACTCTGAAAGTCACATACGATGCAGCCAACGTCCAGTACGGGCTCTGAGATGTTCTGCGTGGAGAAACCTGTTTAACCCAGCCGTTTCTAAAGGGACTTGACCAAGACCTCCCCCTGCTGCATTGCCCCCTCTCCTGCCTGCGGGCAGCACACCTTGAGGGACACAGCCAACCCTCTGCAGGAAGAACTTGACCAAGTGGGCCAGGTGGGTTCGGGGCAAGCCCGCTGTTCCTGGGAAAGGCTGCAATCGCCCTTCTGGCCAGGACGTTCTAGTAGCTGATCTCACCTCCTCCAGGTTTACCCCCCTCCCTAGCCAGCTTCCCTGCCTTTCTAAACGCAGATCTGTGCCTGCCACTTGTTTTCTGACCGTCCTTACAGGGTTCCCCCTTCCTCCGGGATGTGCCCAGACTCCTTGGGTGCTGTTCACTTTGGCTGCAGCCTGAATGCCCCCCCACGTCCTTGGCAGCTGCTGCTGCCTCCCCACCGGAGTGAGCCCTTGCTGCACAGCTCCAGGTTCTCGGTCCAGTGCCTGAAGGGCCTCCTTTCACCAGGCCGACTCGCAACCAGACTGTGAGTGTCCACTGATACGTCACCTCTGCTAAGTTTCTCTGACCCACTGCTTTCTCCGCTGTCAGGACAGCAACAGTTCTTGCCTCCGGGCTGTCATGGTATTTTGGACACATCTCTATCATCACAGATATCACACTGCATCATGATTATGTATTGATATTTCTGTTTTAATCATTAAAGAGATATGTAAGGACTGTATGTCGCAGAGGATCCTCTTTGTGTCAGGAACTATCTTAGGCGCGATATAAAACTTCAATTCAGCAAACACTTCTAAGTGTCCCCTGTGAACTAGGGACTGCCTTCCCTGCTGGACTGCAGAGGCGAACACGACACTCTCACTGTCTGATGGGCACACGAGGAAATACAGCAGCCACAGCACCCTGTGGCAAGGGTTCACAGGGGTGGCAATCATGAAGAGCAGGCTCCGCTGAGTCTGAGCAGCTGAGATGCCCGAGGGGACATGTCCCTGAGCAGCAGACTCGACATGATGCTCAGCAGAGAGGAATGTGAAGTTCAGGACCCCCCAAGGATGAGGTCCTCAGGGGGACCATGTGCAGTGAGCAGGGAGCTGAGTCAAGGACACCTCGGTCCAAAGAGCAGAGGGGTGGAGGAGGAGTCCGGCAAAGAGAAGTGAGCAGGGAGCCAGGCAGGTGGAAGGGGGGCTGGCAGAGCAGAAGTGTCAGATGCTGCTGAGGTGCCCTAAGAAACAGGGATCTCGAAGCGTCTGTGTGAGCTGGCCCTTAGAAGTGCAGTGATGGGGAGGGAGCCGTTCTGCAGGGTGTTAAAAGGTAAATGGAAGGGGAGGAAATGCCATTGATTATGGATTTCAAGAAGCTTGGCTATGAAGCAGAGGGAGGGTGACCGCCACTGGGGGGTGTGGGACGAAAGGATAAATGAGCCTGATAAAGGAGCCTGTATGGAGAGAGACAAGAGGAGTAATGATGGGGAGATTCTAAGGAGATTTGAGGAACTGGGAGCCAGAGGACGGGTAGCGGGTGAAGAAGACATGGTCCCTCCTTCTAGGACCACGCAGCCTTGGGGAGGGTACGGATGTGGAGACCTCACACCACAGCTCCACCGCGGCTTTGCGTGCGGAGTGGTCACTCTGCTGGGAGAGGGGCTGGGAAATGAGCCACGAGGATGGCAGGAGAGCCACTCTGCAGGTGAGAACACGGGAAACTGGATTGGAGAAAGAGGGAATACCGAGCCTGAAAAAGAGGAAGCCACATGTGGAATAAAGCATAATAACGATCTTTAAAAAGATGAAGGGCTGTTCTGTTTATGTGGCCTTGGAAAACACAGAGCCAACAGGTGTAAGTCAGAAGGACACAAATTTCAGGGCCGCAGAAGGCAGAGAGTTCAAACGCTGGGTGGGAGGAGGCTGCTAGCCCCTGGAAGTGGTTCTGTGGTTGCTGGAGCTCTACTTGGCAAAGAAGTTGAAGGAAGGATTTCAACGGGGCAGTGCGGGGAGGGTGGGGGGTGTGAGGGTGGACCCCGGAGGCCCTTCCCTTCCCAGGTCCCTCACTAGGAGATTGGCCTGGTGAGCCCGGCCCTGCAGCCAGACTGGCGGGCTCCTGTGGCTGGCATTCTGGCGCAGCGGGGAAAGCTCCCATTAAGTAACCAGACAGTCACAGGATGCAGTGACTTCTAAGCAAAAACCCCGGAATAATGTGGCCTCTCAGTCACTGTTCTGACAGCAGTCTCAGGCCAGAAAACACTTCAGGAACAGTTTGGATTTCCTCCTCAACTTCCCTGTTTGTCTGAGTTCCTGGGCAAGCACACAAATGGCGCCAGAAATCCCAGTGCCGGGAAGATGCTGGTGGCTACATGCTGACCTCTTGACCTCTCCAAGGTCACAGGCCAGTACTCAGTTTTTCCTCTGGGGCACAGCAACTCACTCCTCAACTCTCTGCTCAGAAAGCCTGTGCACTTTTCCCAGCCATCAACCCGCCAGCTGGTTGGGGAGCATCAGCCTCTGAGTTGTCACAAGACCACTGATGTCCTCCAGGAAGCTTCTGTGGTTCGTTTGGCCCATTTCGATGTTTCCATTCAGGTGAACTACCATAGTACCTGCGCCACACAGTGTGTCATACAATCGTGTGTCAACCTCCTCAGAATCTGGGAGGTTGTCAGCTAGTCTAGAGTCTAGTGTGTCAACTTCCCTTTGCTCAACCACTGGCCAAATTCTAGCTTGACTCGTGACAGTCAGCTAGGGATGAAAGACAATGAAGTTGGAAAACCCAGCCTGTGTTTGTGGGTGTTGGGGACCAACGCGAGCCAAAGTCTGGGAGGGGAAGAGAGGGGCGGACATCCCGCACCCCGTCACCAGCTCCTCTTGGAACTGCCCTCTCCTTTTGCGGAGGCCACGGCGGCAAAGCACCTTTCCACCACAACAGCTCAGGCCGTTTCCTCTAGGATTCAAGTTGACACGGAGGAGGCCCTGGTGGGCGGCCTTCCCAGCCAGACGGGAAGAGCAGGCAGCAGGGCTCTGTGGTAAAAACAGGCCTCAGGTTTTGAAGTCAGATGGGTTTCTGGTGAGTCCGAACTCTTTCCGATTTCTAGCTACGTGATCTGGACAAGTTACTTAGCCTTTCTGAGCCTCAGTTGTCGGTCTCTAAGGGTTGCTGTGATGATGCAACATAAAGCGTCCAGCACAGAGTAGGTGCTCTGTGAAAGCGAGCTGCTAGCACTTTCCCGGGCAGAAGGCCAGGACTTTTAAACCCAACCCAACGTCCCAGGCCCTCTGACCCCGGATTCCCCTTCTCAGCCGTGACTGACAGACACTGCAGGCAGGGCCGTTAACTAGGCCCATGTTCAATCCACACAAACCCAGCGTACATCTTAGAGCATATCTCATTTTTGCTCCAGTCGATTGATTGTAAGCTCCTTGAGAACAAAGGTTATTTCTGACCTATCGCTATGTTCAATACATAACTCAAGGTTGCCTTTATGTGTTCATATAACAATCACAGGAAGAACTGAGTTTTTTAGGCCAGGTCTCTTCTTTGTATTGGACACACGATGGATGCACAGGAAGGCAGATGATAAACATATGCTGAATGGAAACTTGGAAACAATTTTGTGAATTAGAGCAAAGAACTGGATAGGTTCCCCCCTCATTTCCTGATGCATTTATTATTACCTGACTGTGGGGAAATAGTTTTCTGTCTGTCTCAGTTTCCTTACCTCTAAAGTGAGAGGATTGGATCAAATGGGCAGGCATTTCTTGCTCAGATATTTTAAGACTGAAAAAGCCTTCCTGGTGTAACGTGGACCAGGTGTAGGGTGAGTCGAGATGCAGATGGACCTACAGAAGATGCTTGGTGCACATGAAATACTGACCGGTGCCGCCTCTGCTGAGACGGACTCAGAGTGGGAACACTCCCTTGAAATGCCGCGATCAGGACTTTGAGCCGACAGCTATGCTTTTCACTATTTTCTAAAATTAAAGTAAAATCTTGAAACTTTCTTTGTAGTCTGGACGCCATAAGCTTGGGGGTTTTCCTTTGTTTATACCATTTTAAATGTACCAGAAGAAGCTTGAAGCCTCTGGGAGACCTCCCTCACCCCCTCCTGGGAGGCCGTTGTACAGGGAGGGCATGGGGGGCAGTGGGGGACTTGTAGTTTGTAGAAAGACTTGCAAGGGGTGCCCAGCTCTGGCGAATGGAAGGCCAAGGGGACCACTGGCTTCGGGGGGTTAAGAAGAAGGAACCGGGAAGTGCCAGACAACTGACTTAGATGGTGGTGAATATTTCCACCACAAAATAAGAAATAATAATCATGCGATGAGATAGAGGTGTCAGCTGGCACTGTGGTGGTACTCATACTGCAATATATTAATGTATCGGATCAACATGTGGTGCCTGAAACTTACACAACGTTGTATGTCAGTTACATCTTAATAAAAATAAAGAATAAAAAAAGAGGATGCTTTCCTCGCTGCCAGTAGCTAGAGTTTTGAAAATGGGGGTTGATAGCTGTTCCCTCCAGAGCCCCCAGCCCTTACGGTGAGGCAGGGTGGGGCACTAACCTTGCCCTGAAACGAACTGGAGAGCGAAGACATGAGTATGCCGAGCAGGAGAGTTTCCCTAAGACCTTTCCATCTATCAAGCAGGTGTCTGGAGTGAGGTGAACTCTCTTTCCTCTCATGTGAAAAGAACCGAAGAGAGTGTGTCCAAGTTAGAGGGTGGGTTCTGGAGTTGGGCCACCTGGGCCCACAACTCGGCTCCGCCATCTGCTAAAGGCGTGACCTTGGACAAGTTTCCTAACTTCTCTGTGCCTCAGTTTCCTTATCTGTAAAGTGTTTGTTGGGAATGCACACTGTGGGCACTGCTCTGGGTGCTTGAGATGAAGCAGCAGGGAGTTGTAGAGACAAAGAGCCCTCCCCAGAACTTCTGATTTAGTGGGATAGGACAGTCATTGTACCTGCTTAATGGGACTGTTGTATTAAATGAGTCAGTGTCCTGAGCTGCTTTGCTGTCCACAGGAGCTGAGGCTAGCCCAGCACTCAATTCACCAGAGGGCGAACGGTGGAATGCTTGCTTATTTATTTCTTTACTCTTATTTTTTAAGGCAGGGTACTGTCTTTAGGAAAGAATGGCTGCTTAACTCATAAAAATCCATTATTTTTTTCTAATTACCAAAGAAATGCCTGCTCACAAACAATGTAACAGGATGGAAATGAAGGGCTCAGAAAGCAAACACCCCTGACAATCTCGTGGCCCAACTGTGACCACTGTTGACGGTTTGGTAGATATGCACCCAGGTACTTCTCTCATAACTCATCCTGATGGAGTCATTTGTTTTTAGGACTCTTCCCCCTCACCCCCCGTTATCCAACTTTATTGAAAAACGACCTGGCCCTAGCCAATGTGGCTTAGTTGGTTGGAGTGTCATCCCATAACCAAAGGGTTGCAGGTTCAGTTCTGGTCAGGGCACATACCTAGGCTGTGAGTTCAATCCCTGGTCCAGGCATGTGTGGGAGACAACCACCTGATGTTTCTCTCTCGCGTCAGTGTCTCTCTCTCCCTCTCTGTCCCTCCCCCTTCATCTTTCTCTAAAAGCAATGAAAAAATGTATTTGGTGAGGATTATTAAAAAAACAGTCTGGTTAAGCCTAATAAAGTGAATGCAGAATAAGATGAGACCGCGTATGCGTGAGTTTCAATGAGCAGGACACTGACCCCACGGAGAGACAAGAGAAAAGGCCGGCAAATACGCCACGCCCTCGGGGTCCCTCCTGGAACCCCAAAGCTGGGGCTCGGGAACCCCAAAGCTGGGGCTCGGGGATCCCAGTCTTACTCGTCCTCTCCTTCCCTCACGAAATGCTCTGTTTCATCAATAGTAGTTCAGGAGGATCTTTCTGAGGAAAAAAAAAAAACATGCTGGCGTCCCAGTTCCCTTCCAGATAGTCAGGAATAGGGATGGAGGGCAGTCGTTTTGGAGGATTTGGGTTTCCTGACGGTGCCTTCCCGCGAGTGCATGCTGCTGGGTTTCCATGACTGCATTTCATTTCAGCAGTTTTATTTCATTCTTTTAAAAATCTGCCTGACATTTTTTTGGGCAGTGTTGGGTACTTTCCTTTAAAAAAAAGATTTTATTTATTTTCAGAGAGAGGGGAAGAGTTAGAGAAAGAGAGGGAGAGAAACATCAATGTGTGGTTGGTTGCCTTTCATGTGACCCCAACTGGAGACCTGGCCCACAACCCAGGCATGTCCCTGACTGGGAATTGTGCCGGTGACCCCTTGGTTCACAGGCCGACACTCAATCCACTGAGCCACACTAGCCAGCGTGGGCACTTTCCTTATTCCTTAATTCCTTTATACCTCTAAGTAGAGCTGCTTCATAATCTTTCTCAGAATATTCCTTTTTCTTGAGGTTCTAATTGTTCTATTAGTTCTGTATCTGATTTTCCCACATGCGAATTGTTTCCATGTGGGTTATTATGAATCATGAATTTATTTTCATTGGAGCACTGTTTTTTCCCCTCAAGGAATTTCCCACAGCGTGAGTGTGGGAGTGCCTCTACAGGGAAGTTTTACTTTTCCATCTGCCAGGTTCTCCAGCCGTATCACCAAGAGGGGACATACTCATTTCTTGGGAAGTTTTGCACTGTGTGTATATGGTAAATGTGGACTCTAGAGTTACATGTGGTGAAGATCTGGTGTTTTCGTTTTTCTTCCAAGAAACATTCTCCCCACTCCAAATTCCTTGTCCTTTCCCTACTGATGCTGGGGAGCAGAGTCTTTTTCTTCTTCACGGTGGGGGCAGCCATTAGAAACTTCCAGTTTTCTGCAGCTCTCAATTCCTGCCGTGTAGAATCCTCGGCACTAGACCTTGCCTGGCTGTGGAGCCATTTCCAAGCCTGGGTGAAGGGACGGAAACAGCCACGAGAGTGAAAGAACCTTCAAGGCTGGGGCGGGAGGGCTCTGCAGCCCTAACAAAAATGACAAGTTGAAGGAGCAGCTAGAAGGCTGTGTGGTGGGCGCTCAGGCAGTGAGGAGAGGGTGGGAGGGTGAAGTCATCCAAGGCTCCTTCCAGCTCTAGGAGCAAAGTGGGGGGGTCTGTATGTGTAGCCTCTTAATAATTATTGTCAGTATCAGCTGGTTGATAGTGCAGCGATTTGATACTTTTCTATCCTCGGGAAAGTTTCTGCTTTTCATGACTGTGTTGCATTAAAAGCTGTTTGGTTATACAAGGGTACTCTCAGAATCATGGGGCCATGGGGTCCAAACAACACTCAACTGAAACAACTGCAGAAAACATGAGATTTCACCTCGACAGGTACACGCAGGTATGTCCACCTGGTGGGGGTGTGAGCAAAGTTAAACTGATTAGGTTTAGGGGTCAAAGACCAAGCGTTTTTTTTTAAAAATTGAATTTATTGTGGTGACATGGGTTAATAAAATTATATAGGTTTAATGTGTACAATTCTATAATATATCATCTGTACATTGTACTGTGTGTTTACCACCCCAAGACCAGGTGTTTATTAACTGCACTTCCTGGGGATCTGAAACAGAGATAAATGACACCCAGTGTTTCCAGGGCTGTTTAGTTTTTGTCCCCCACCCCCACTTAAGGTTAGCCCTGGGGAAGAAGAATTGGAGAAGAACGGGAAAGTGGCACTGGAATCATGGGGACGGATGAGTGGGGACTACGGAAGGAAGTGATGGACGTATTGGTGGAGAATTGAGCTCAAACACGAATGCATTGGGTCACCATGAAAGTGCTGCTGGAAGGAAAGTGGCTTTGGAAATTGCCTAAAATAATAATAATAGTAGCAAGCACTATTTAAGTGTTTACTATTATCCAGGTATATTATTTAGCATTTTACATGGATTGTCTTAGTTATCCAACATAAGCGGCTCTATGAGTTAAGTTTTAAAAAAGCGTTCTAGGAACGAGGAACTGCAGGTGTATGTAAATGAAGTGTCCGTAGCTTGTTAGTCAGTGGCAGGTGAGAGGTTCCAGCTCAGACCATCCAGTTTGTCCTTTTAACCACCGTTGTTGGTGGGTGGGGTTTTAATAGCATCCTCTTTCTTAGGTGAGGTACTTACACTTTAAAAGCTTCAGTTTCCTCATCCTTTAAAACACTGTTAATAACAGTACCTACCCTATTGAATAGTATCTACCCACATGAAGCTGAGACTGGAAAACTGTCCTGCTTCTTCAGAGGTCAGAGAAGTTAGAATGAATCCCAAAATTTCTTTGACCACTTCCTCAGATGTGGTCGCATTCATGACCTTCAGTCCATTCTAAACAATAGCTAGCCTGGTGAAGGCTTTTAATCCCTCAACCAGCCAATCAACCACCCACCCAGCTCCCACCCTCATTTAACCACAGGCCCGCCAGGAATAAAGAAGTCACACTCCCTGCACCACCTGCCCCCAGGAACTACCCGTCAGGTAGAGACATTACCGCATCATAGGACCTGAGGACAAAATGATTCTCAAAGTCCATACTCTGATCGTATGGTACTTGAACCTCTATAACAGTCCAGACACATGTCTGCCTAGTCTCTGCTCCCTGAAAAATGAAAAGCCAAGAAAACTTTAAAGAAAAGCTCTCGATAATTATAGAAGAGATGTCACAATAAAGAGTATCATTCATTAGCAAATGAATTATACAACCAATAAGTTACTCTATGATTGCAAACTAGGAAAGAATTTCCAGCCAGGTTGGTCAGGGCAGATTTTCTGGGGTTTGAATCTTACATGGTAAGTGGGAAACATTTTATTTCCAGCTCACCTGCTGCACCTCTGCAAATGCCTGGGGCTCAGGGAAGCTTGGCTTAAAAACCACTGGTTCGGGTGGTTGCAACCCTTTGTGTTTTTGAGCTCTGATAATTATAAACCTCTACCTGGGATTTAAAGCCTATTGTATCATGCTCCATTCTGACTTAATCTTATTTTAAACCAGTGCACACTCATCTCTAGCTGGGCCAGTCTTCTTGAGCCTTCTGCGTATTCCTTGCCTTTCCTGTGTTCTTGCTTTTCTCACGATGTATCATCTATATGTCATGTGTTCTTTTCCCGGTTGCTTATTCAGATTTGAGCCTGAATTTGTAGAGTTTCCATCTCTTCCCAATCATCTCTGAGCTCCTTTCCTAAATTCCCACTGAGCTGATGCTCAACATCGAACAGTTGAGACCTTAACTCTTCTTTAATGATCTCCACTTCACTTTTTTTTGGTCTTTTTGGAAGGTGTATAAAATTCTTGAGGACACAGTCCTTGTCTTCTATTTCTTTTCAGTCTCATTACGGTGCCTAATACGGTTGGGCATGAGTCATATTTTAAAGTAACTGATCAGATTCCATAGGCTACTCTTGGAAACAAGATCTTGATGTATAGAATCCCTTTGTTTGGTTTCATTTTTCACGCTCTTAACTGCACCAATTCTTCTGTGTGCTGTTCCTTTTTAAAAAGATTTTACTTCTATTTGTTTTTAGAGAGAGGAGAAGATAGGGAGAGAAACACTGATGTGTGAGAGATACATCAATTGGTTGCTTCTCACATGCCCCCACCTAGGGATCTGTCCTTCAACCCAGGCATGTGCCCTGACCAGGAATCAAACCAGCAACCTTTCAATCTGCAAGTCAGAGCTCAATCCACTGAGTCACACTAGCCAGGGCTGTTCCTTTTTCGAAAAAATCCTCACCTGATGACATTTTTTCATTGTTTTAGAGAGAGAGAAGGGAAGGAGAAAGGGGGAGGAGAGGGAGGGAGAAAGAGAGAAAGAGATCAATTCAAGAGAGAAACATTGACTAGTTGTCTCCTGTCTATGCCTGAACCAGGGATTCTATGCCTCCAGATTGGGGATCAAGCCCGCAATCTAGGTATGTGCCATGACCAAGAATCGAACCTGCAACCTTTCTGTCGACATGAAGATGTTCCAGTCAACTGAGCCATACCAGACAGGGCTGTGCATTGTTCTAAGAGCTGACCAAAACAAATGCAGTATAGGTAGTAAAAAAAAGTCTACAAGATAAAGAGCTAAAGTGCTAAATGTTTTTCTATCAACAATAGGCTAGAATGTCTGCATTCATGATGGCTGCAGGGCCGCGGAGTCCGAGTCCGCTCATTACCGGTGAACTCATATGCCTCCAAATACGATGTGCCAAGAGGTGCACAATGAGAGCAGTGGAAGCCACTGTACTGCATAAAGAAACATGACCCAGAAGAAAGGGTGGATGGAAGTAAAGAGGACTCAAGGTATTACACTGGTCTATAGGATTCTTGTAATCAGTCTTCAGCTCATCAGTACTATAGATACTGTGCCAGATGGCAAAGAAGATGAGTTGTGAGCAGCAGCACCAGCGTGTAGCAGAAGGCCGAGAGCATGAACACCCTAGCCTACCAAGAAAGGTGGCGCAAGGCCCTCCGGGTAAACCATTAACTCCCCCTGGCCACTGCCAAGAGGCCCACTACTACCACTATGGCACGCCTCATATCGATTTTTTTATGCTACATTTCCCTGCTTTTATGAGTATCTGTGTTATTCCTCTGTTGGTTTTTTTTGCATTTCCAGAGCACAACCTCCCATAACATTGGCTGTGCCATTCCTTGTGCTTCCCAGGCTGGATGGGCCATGGCAGTCTTTACACTGGTGACTGTCCAATGAATCATTCCCCTTGGTATTTATATCCTTGCCTTATTCTCTCTCTTGGAATCTGTTGTGGACCTGAGATTTGCTCTAGCCAGGAGAATGTGGGGGAAGTTGCACTGTGCCAGGTTCAGGCCTCAGCCTTAAACCTGGAGACCAGGTTGTGGAAGCTTTCATTTTTGTGTGTCTTGGGAGCCCCAGACCGCCAAGATTCAAGTTTAGCCACCTGGTCGAGAGAAGAGACCATATGGAGAGATCATGTGAAGAGGGAGAGACTCTGAAACTCTGTGGAGAGAGAGGAGCCCAGTGTTGCTTCCGGTTCTGAGCCCAGCTGCCAGCTAATCTGCCAGCTGAAAGCAGCCCTACAAATGACTACTGGCAAAACCAGCAGAAACACCCAGCTAAGTAAGTCAGCTCAGCTTGCAAGAATCAAGAGCAAATAAGTGTGTTAAGTCACAGCTGGCTTGCTAGGCAGCAGTAGACAATGAAGCAGGGGTGTGCTTGGTCATGACAGACCTGGGGGCAGTGAGCAGTCTTGGAGACTCACCTCCCGGTTCCCAGCTTTGAGCTTTGGCGCTCTGCTTTGCACGAAGTCCTGACCAGTACTGATAGCCGTGCCCCCTGTCCATCTGCTCAAGGCACAGGAGGGATAATTCAGCCAGAGATAGAAGATGAAGAGACTCAAAAAGAAGACATTTTTTCTGGGGTTAAAATGCAGATGACTAAAAAAAAAAGTCAGTTTAAAAACAAACAAACAAAAAAACTATCATTTCCCGTCTTCTTTATCACTTTTGCCTCAGCAGCTTAGCAATTTCTATCATTAGGGTTTGGGGACCTAGAGAGAAAGGGGGTGGTTTCTTTTCCTTGTCTGCCTAAAGGCTGCTGCTGCTGCTGACAACAAACTTCTGTCCAACCCAGGCCAGACTTAGAACAGACCATTCCCATCCATTCTACTGCCAGTAACAGAAATGCACAACATACGTGGGAACCCAGGGGAAAACTGGCCCCTGGGTGCAATGCTCCACGTCCCATCGTATGGCAGGGAAAGAGCGGGAAGAACAGAACGACTAGTCTTTGCCACAGAAACATGAAGCATTGTCTCCGCCGTGAGTGGGGCACTCCCAGTTACCTATCACTGTGGTTCACAGCTTTACACGGAGATGTCTTCTGTCCTGATGGGTCCTCCTTTGTGGCCAAACTCCAGGAGAATAACTGGGCCACGTGATGACTCTTTCAGGCCCCCCAAATCTTATGACACATCCCGATGAGTGGGTAGGGGCAAGAAGATGGAGATTTTTATTAGTAGGATGTTTGGAAAGAGACGAGGGTTTTCGGGGTTTTTTTCAGGAGTCAGTGTTTCCCAGGATTCTTTCTTAAAATACATTGTGTTTGGCTTTGGGGCTGCTGACTCATTCCCAGGCTGGGCATTCCACCCTGAGGCTACTGTATTCCCCAGAGTGCCTGGGGAGACCAGTTCCTTCCCACCTACAGTATCCACAAACATCTGTGTTAGGTTATTAGAGTCTCAAAACAACCAGCTGTCAACCCATCATCTTTTCCCCTTCAGGACACATGACACATGACACATGACACATTTCTCTCGGCTGACGCACGGCTCTCCCCAAGGATTTTCCTGTGGACTGCTTGTATGCCTGTTAGAGTATGAATTGAGTTTAATGATAATTTGAAGAGCCTCTTCCATCTTCATTCATGTAACCTTCTCACACAAATAGCAAGACTTCCCTGTGGGAATCACAGAATGACTATTGACTCATTGGATAAGCACGGAGCCCCGGAAACAGGAAGCAAAAAAGCAGGCTCTCAAAGCCCATTTCATCCCCTTCTCTAGTCATCCACAGGTAGCTCAGCGTTGTAGAAAGCACTCTGACCTCGGAGTCAGCAGGCCCAGGTTCGGTCCTGGGAGACACTGTGTGACCTGAGACAGTTGAGACACTGTCCCAACTTGCAGTCCTGCCAGACACTGTGTGACCTGAGACAGGCTCCTGGGCCTCTCAGGGCCTCAGTTTCCTCTTCTATAAAATGGGAATAAGAATATCTATCCTGCCATCGAGGGATCTTGAGAGGTCCTGTGGGATGCTGGGGTGGAAAGGCATCTCAAAGACTATCTAAAGCTTAAATTTCCTTCTAGAAGAGCAGCAACAATAAGCCATGCAACCTATTCTTGAACTCTTCCTGTGACAGGGAACTCATTCTCACAGAAGGTCCAGTGCCCTGTGAGATAGGTCAAATTTATTTTGAGCTGTAAACTGCCTTTTTTTGGCATTTTACCATTTTTTTTCCATTTGAGTATACAGAAACAAGTTTAATCCCCTTCTGGAAGAATATCTTTCAGATATCTGGAGGGATTCCTGTGCCCTTGATATGCACAGAGCGGCCCCTAAGTCTTCTCCCCCTAGGCTAAGGCTTTAGCTTCCCCATCATCATGACTACTGTTCTCCAAAGGCACTTTTGGGAATTTATGGCCCTCAAAGCATCCTGTCCAGAACCAAGTGCGGAATTCAGGGTGGTCTGAAAGGGGGAGAATGAAGTGGGATGTTCATCCTGTTCACCGTCCTTGTTCTAGCTGATACGCCCCTACTGACGTGGCTGATCCTTGCATTAGCTGTTTTGCTGGTCACATCTCACTAGCAGCACTTCCGCCATAATCTGAGCTTTAAACACCTAATGTTCCAACTACCAAGTCCTTTCTGTCCAGCTCATTCTACCTAGCACCCGGCTCAATAACTCTTAAGCCTCACCAGGACTCACCATCCGCACCAATCACAGTATTGCCCCTTATTCCTCTCCTCCACCACGTCCTCCTGTTCCTTCTTACCCAGCCTACATCCCATGACACAACATCATAATCACGCCCTTGAATTCACTCCCAACTCCTTTCTCTCTCTTGCCTGGCAAAATCCCAACGCTGATTAAATCCTACTCTCTGTCTCTTCCTACACATTATCCAAACAGTTGAAACTCACTAGCGAAAATCACAGAAATAAGGTAACTGTCCTAAGTTGACTTCACGAAGAGTAACCTCCAGGGGGCCCATGGAGCTGCCCAGTAATTATCCTCTAGCCCCCCAGTTTGGACGTGCCAGGTCATACTGCCTTCATCCTTAAACCTCCACCACCTCTGTCCCCGTCTTTACTCTCAGCAGGTGACCTTGCCTTCATCCAAGGGTACCCCACACACTGTCCCCCTGCATTTGCCCACCTCTGTCTGCCCTCCGTTCCTGCAGATGGGCTTCTGTGCTCCTAGCTGAGGCTAGGCACAAGAACCTCGCCCTCTTACTTCTTAAGGAACTTTTATCCCCATACCCCACACTCCATTACTAATTTCCTTCTTTTTTAACAAAACCCTCACTGGAGAATATGTGCATTGATTTTAGAGAGGGAAGGGGGAGACAGGGGGAGAGAGAGGGAGAGGGGGAGAGAGAGAGAGAGGGAGAGAGAGAGATAAAACATTGATGTGAGAGAAAAATTGATTGATTGCCTTCTCTACATGCCCTGACTGGGGATTGAAGCTGCAACCTTTTTTGGTGTACGGGACGATGCTCCAACCAACTGAGCCAGCTGGCCAGGGCTTAATTTCTATTTTTTCTGTAGGATTATTCCCATCCTATATAACTTCAATATCATTTTCTCTCATCTTAAGAAACAAAATCAAAAGCCACAAAAAACAACAAAATGCTTTCTTCTTACCCCCAGATAAAGAGAACCAAGAGTTCAGTAACCTGCCCAAGGTCATGCACCTAGAAGGTGGGGGAGTATCAGTTTTCCTACTGAGAAAGTCCACCCCAATGAGACTTCATGGGCTGCAGAAGCTGGAGCAGCTCTCCAGCCTGTTTAGTTCAAGTGGCTGAACTTGGAAGGGAATACTTTGCCAGATATGTCCAGGCCAGCTCTGCCTGGATATCACTGGGCACTCCTGGGCGAGCAAAAAAGGCTGCAGGTTTTCAAGTGAGAAGGGGACCTGCTGGGTCTGCTGGGACCTGCTCCTGGGCTGCTGAAACTCTGTCTTGATTGACTTGCTTGTCAGACTGAACATGGGTGGGTGGAGAGGCTGTTTCCAGAGCCCCAGGCCAGCAGGAGGCCAGCAGCAGCAGGGTGAGCAGGGGCCTGTGGTGGCAGGCAGATGGGGCAGGAAAGAGGGGGCAGAAGCACCAAATCATGCACCCCAGTGCCAAGATAACACCTCATAAACCTCATAGGCTCAGCCCGCAATGCTTTATTAATGCTGCCTGGTCCTCATGTAGAGGTGGAAAGTGACTAGTCACATGGCGGGCTGCCTTCCAAAGCCATTCTGTGAGAAGGGCACATTTCTTTCCTCCACCACTCACAACGTCCCTATTTATGGTGAGAACGTAGAGCAGCTCTGGCTAAGGGCATTTTCTTCCTGAAATATCGGACACTTAACCACGTCCAGAACACAGACCGTCAGCCCTCAGCCTTCTCCCCTCCCCTCTCTGCTCCCAAACACTCTCCCAGACAACAAGCCCATTCGGCTTTGAGGCTTTCAAGCACATGGAGTCAAGTAGGAATTTTCAGACCATCGGGAAAAGCGTGCGTCTCACTGTCTCTTGTTTGCGTTGATTTCAGTCATACTACCTCTTAGAAGTCCTCTTTCAAAAGGGAGAGACCGACCCACTTACTTGTCTGTCACAGCCTGCATGAACTCATCCAGCAAGTCATCGTATTCCTTCCCACGCACACGCTGGTGTTTCAGGCCGATGTACAGAGGGTCTTTGAGCAGCTCCTGGAACAGAGAGCATCCATGTCCTCAAGTGTCCTGGTTCAGCAGGAAGGACCAGGGGGTGACACGGGGGAAGCGGGAGAAAGATCCCCAGGGATTATCTTTGGAAGGATCTGAAGGCTAAGCCTCTGACTGGGAGTGGGCTACCGGGTGGTCCCTGTTTTAGAAACCAAGGATTCTGTGAATAGGCAAGCCTCTCCCAGACACAGTCTTCCAACCTCTGGCCGCGGCTGTGGATTCATTTCAGGGTTTCTCAGCAGTAATGTAACCGGGGAGATCCGGCCAGATTGCTGGGCAAAGTGGAGAGACCCCCAAGAGGGGTCAGGAAGTGATGAGGGTGGCAGGATTGAAATCACAACCAAAACTGTGTGACAGATTTCCATACCCCCTGGGGAAGGGTAAACAAGTGCAGCTTGTGACAGCTTGCATAGAGCATGCATGGGCCGAAAAGGTCACAACGCACATGTATTACGGAGGTGAAACAGCAACACCCCACCCTGGGCAGAGAGAGACACTGTGCCCCTGCACGAGGCTAGAAACCCTCCTACTCACTCTCGGACCATGGGGGGAGGAGGAGGGGCAGTGACGCCGTGCAGGCTGACATGCAAGATGGATGTTAACCTAGACTGCCTGGCAAGCAGACGCTGCCACAGCGTGCGGGATTTGGGGGTGGTGGAATATTTAAATGGAAACCACAGAGTACCAGTGCTGTTTGCATTCCCCTCAACTGCCTGTTTGGGGGCGGGCAGAGCATTTTCAGTGCCTGGTGGGCACTGGGTCTCACTTGTAGCTCTTGCCTTGCCCCTGCTTGCCTGGTCAAGAGCAGGTTTGCATGGGATGTGCACCTTGCCAGCAGCAGCCTGTGGGACACTGTGGCCCCATGCTACATAGTACAGGTCCTGGACCACTCCCATTCTCCTGCTTTGAAGCAGCATACAGACACATGGGCCAGGAGTGCTCCCTGGTCCCAGGGGTGGAATGCAGCCTTGGACACCAGGGCCCCACAGATGGAGCCCTGCACACCACCCACAACCGACTGCAGTGACCTTGCCGTGTGCCCTGGCCCTGGGAGGGGAGGAAGCTGCGGTGAAGCAATGGAGATGGCGGCCGCGCAGGTGCGCACCCCTGAGAGGGAGAGGGCCTGGAGCCGGAGAGATGGAGACCCTTCATGTAAGGGCCCTGGGCCCCAGGAGGACAGAAAGGAATGGAGCAGGATATCTGGACCCAGATTCTGGTCCGGGGGGTGGCTGGCTTCTTTCTGTGTTTTGCAGAAGAAAATGGCTTGAAACCAGGGAGTTTCCACTCCCCCAAATTGGGCAATCTTTTAATAAAGACCTTTCTCCTTCCCGGTCAATTATTGTGTTATATGTGTGTGTGGTGGCAGGCAGCCGAACCCACTGTGTTTGGTAACAGTGGTGCTGACACTTTGCTTACGTAATTCTTTGACGGGAAGGTTCACCTGGGTATTGTAGGATATTTAGCGCTGGTCTCTGATCTCTAGCCATTATAAGTTAGTAGCATTCCCAGATGTGACAATAAAAAATGTCTGTAGACATTGCCAAATGTCATCTTAGGGGGCAAAACTGTCACAGGCAGCACCTGGATTGAAGTATTGGGTGTCGTCCAAAGCTACTGATCTGTACTTAAATTTTAAAAACCCTTCCTTCCTCCCCCATTCCCTCCCTTCCACAAAACCTTACCAAATATATACCACGTGCCTGGTTGTCCGATACAGGAGAGAATGTTACAACCAGAAATTTCAGTTTAAGAAAGTGGCCCACCTCAGTACTAGCTTGTATTAGGCAACCCCCACGCTACCTTTTATGGCTCTTTGCCAGGCCATTCACACAGTATTTGGGTATCTTCTGTGTCTGCATTCGTGTGATGACCACGCCCACTGGCTGGCTTCTCCCCTCCTCTATACCCGCCCCCCACAGCCCGCCACAGAATCAGTGGACTCACTCGTGCATGAGACATTTACTGATCCCCTGTTACTGACACTGGGCCTCGCGGGGCTTTGCAGGTGGGTGATCCACGGTTGCTGCCTTCAGGCTGCTCAGTCTGTTGCAGGTGGCTGTTGAGCGAACTATCAACTCTACTACAGGACAGAGGAACAGTGCTTTGGAAGGAAGTGTGGCATGTCGCAGCACAGAGAAGGAGTGGACTAATTCCCACTGGGGATGGTTGGGTTCTGTCATGGAGAAAATGGTTCGGCATTAAAAGATGGACAAATTTTGATGGGTGGGCTGGGCCCTCCAGGCTGAGAAGTCAGCGCAAGGAAAGATTGGGGGCTGGAGTGGAAGGAGGAAAAGTATCCTGTGTGTTTAGGAAATAGAAAGTAATTCCATACATTAGTCTCCAGGAACACAAAATTATCTGATTTTGTGTCCATCTCACAAAAGCGCCAGCTCCTGGCACTTCTGTAATTGTCATCTCCACTTGAACTGCTGCTGCAGGATTCAGAGCCGAGGGTACCTTGAGCTGTGCCCTCCAAGGGCCGAGAGTCAAGTCTCACCTCCACACTGACTAGCTGTGTGNTGGTTCGGCATTAAAAGATGGACAAATTTTGATGGGTGGGCTGGGCCCTCCAGGCTGAGAAGTCAGCGCAAGGAAAGATTGGGGGCTGGAGTGGAAGGAGGAAAAGTATCCTGTGTGTTTAGGAAATAGAAAGTAATTCCATACATTAGTCTCCGGGAACACAAAATTATCTGATTTTGTGTCCATCTCACAAAAGCGCCAGCTTCTGGCGCTTCTGTAATTGTCATCTCCACTTGAACTGCTGCTGCAGGATTCAGAGCCGAGGGTACCTCGAGCTGTGCCCTCCAAGGGCCGAGAGTCAAGTCTCACCTCCACACTGACTAGCTGTGTGACCTCAGGCAAATCACAAGACCTCTCTAGCCTTCTTCTCATGGGTCACATGGGGATAAACTACCAATCAGCAAAGAGTGATTGTGATGAGTAAATGAAGTCATATAGGTGAAAGCGCTTTGGGAATTACAACCCACATTAAAAAGTAATAGCAGTAGCTTTAGTTTCACAGTATGTGCCGCACACTGGGAAACATTCTAAGTCTTGAATCTCCCCTGTGAGGTGTGACAATGGAGACCTGCAGCTCAGAACTCCCTTAAGAGAACCTGGTGAGGGAGGGTAGCTGGTGGACAGCTTTCAGCAGCCATATTCTATCCGTCTTGCTCCCAGCTCATGACTGGGCGTGCTGGGTGCTAGGGCGGGCCAGTCCTGCCTGGCTGAGGGTCCTCTCAGACCGTCTTTATTCAGGGACTCCCATTGGCTTGAGACTTTCCCGGGACTGGGTTGCAGACAGCTTTCCTTACTGTCTTCCTCCTTCTTTTTCTACTTTTGCTGATGTCACACCTCGTCTGAAGGCCCCACCCGCCCACCAACTGCTCCTGCTCCCGCCCTTTATTCTTCACAGGTGCTTCTTGCTACACACCTCTCACACCTATTTCCTGGAGGACTTGAGTGGACACAGAGATAGGCTATTTTCCCCATTTTACAACAATGAGGCAACAAGACACAGAGAGACTACACAACCCGCCTGGACCCTGGGCTGTAAGTGGAAGAGCAAGGATTCAAACCCAGGCTGCCTGGTTCCAGAGTTCATCAGCTTAACCACCACGCTGCTTAGGTGGCTCTATTGCACATCAACCACAGTTGACTTATTTTTTGTTAAAGACGCTGCTCCAGGTCCATGCTGTCTTGATGGTGCTGTAGGCTGTGGTTAGGCCAAGGTGCAGGGGACAGAAAAAAAGAAATGTCTGCCTTCCTAGCCCCTCATGCCCAGTTCTGGGTCCACATAATCTGAGATCAGTGTAGTGCTTTCTCCATGGCACCACGGGACACACTAGAAAGGTGTCAGGTCCTTACTTTCTTTTCTTAACCTCCTCACTCCCTACGTTACACATCCTTGAGATTGTTTAGGATCTGCCTTGGCAGGTGTGCACGTGTGTGTAGGTGTGTGTGTGTGTGGGGGGACTAAAGAGTGAGAGTAGGACATACACCGTGCCTACCATTCCCTGTCACTTTCAAAGTAACCATCTAAAAGCCACTTAAAGGCAGCAAACATTCAGCCAAGAGCGAACAATGAAGTAAATGGTGGTATAACAACTTGGTGGACAGCTAGACAGTCATTAAAATCAGTGGATTTTAAGACTCTGCAGCCACTTAGACAGACATGCATGAGATTATTTAAAATGAAAAAGCAGTGTGCAAAGTTGCACAGATATCCTAATTTCAACTGTCCAAAATACACACACACAGCCTGGAAAGATATACGCAGTGATGATAAAAATAGTACAATGCTTGGCATTTGCAGAAGACATTCACTTTTTAGTTCTTATAGAGATGAGAGGGTCTGTGTTAACCTATAACTTGAAATACTGCCAAGTCACAGATGTGATTGGTGGTGGGTCGGGCAGCAAAGAGTGAATTTCTCAGTGCTGCACATGCAGTTTCTGGGGCAAGTGAAATTCTCCAGTGCTTCTGAAGAATTGTAGGATTGTTCAATTTTTTTTCAGCACACCTGCATTTAAGATGCAAGGTTGATCATAATGAGGTACCCCTGGGCTATAAAGGGGACTACACAAAGCTTTAAAAAGTCCTTATATTTATTTGTATAATAAGATGTCTTATGCCTGAAATACTTCAAAACTAAACACAAAAATACTGAAAAGAAAGTTTCTATCTGGAAATGATACCAAAACAATAGCTTCTTGTATTTGTATAGAACTTTCAAGTGACTTACTCCTTAATCAAAACTAATTTGATCCTTTCGTATTACATATTCTCATTCCCATTTTATAGATGAGGAAGGTGGAGCTCAAGGTTTTCTTTTGAAAAAGGTTTTATTAATTTATTTTTAGATAGAGGGGAAGGGGAGGAGAAAGAAAGGGAGAGAAACATCTATGTGTGAGAGATACATTGACTAGTTGCCTCTCATATACTCCTACCTGGGGACCTGGCCCACAACCCAGGCATGCACCCTGACTGGGAATCAAATGGGTGACCCTTTAGTTTGCAGGCCCACACTCAGTCCACTGAGCCACACCAGCCAGGGAATCAAGGGTTTAAGTAAATTTCCAAAGCTGACAGAGCCAGCAAGCAGCTAAGCCGAAACTGAGACTTGCTTTGTCTGGCTCTCACGACAGTGCCCTTTCTGTCCCATCATTTGATGCTGTGATGACTAGGGAATCTGGGGTGGCTCTTCACCTTCTGCCTGGTCCTCTCAAGAAAGAGTTCAGTGGTGGCTGGGAAGGTCCAGGCTGTCATCCTGCAAACCAGGCTGGGGGACAGTGACAGCCAGAAAGGAGAAAGTCCATGTGCACAGCCCCAGAGAGCTGATCTCCTCTGGCAGGAGGAAGAACAGCTTCCCTAAAGCAGCAGAGAATGGCGCTCCCATGGGTGTCTTGGCATGGCATGGAACAAATCCACACTTGGCCCTGAGTCCCACTGAGCAGTGTCTCTAAGGAGACTGCCAGCATGGTGCCGGACTGTCAATGGACCTGGCTCCTCTCCTTGCAGCTCTCCTCTGTCCTGTACCTGCTCAAATGCTCGTCAAGAAGAGAAGTTTTCAGCAGGTAGTATTGCCAGATGAAATACAGGATGCCCAGTTAGATTTAAATTTTAGTTGGACAATTTTTTTAAGTTTAAATATGCATGGAATGTATTTATGCTAAAATGATTAGCTATTTATCGAACATTTAAATGTAATCACTGTTCTATATTACTCTTTGCTAAATCTGGTAACCAGATTATCAAGAGGGGCAGAAGGAATCTTAGAGCTGACAGGCAGCATACTGCAGAGGAGAGGGTGCTGCTGGGCCAGTGCCCTGCTCAGGACGGTCCCCGTGAGCAACCTCAGTGTGGCCCCCCGGCTTTGGAATCAGAAGAGGCTCTGGCTTTGGAACTGGTGGACCTGGGCTGAAATTTAGGCTCTGTCACTTAATTAGCTCTGTGACTTTGGGCAGGGTATTTGACTTCTCCCTGCCTCAATTTTCTTCTGTCAGTTGGGGATGATGATCTCTGCTGCGTGAGGCCAGCTGTCTCGGGAGCCGGTGCTCCGTTCACCTGCATCTCCCCAGCGATTTTGCACACAGCAGGCCCTTAAGAAGGACTTACTGCTGTGAGTTGCATGCCTCCTAGAGCTGGGCTAAGGAGATGCTGGATTAAGAACTAAGAAGGTCTCAGAAACCCCTTGGTTTAGTTTCCTCCAAATGAGTTTCTGAGGCCCAAGGTTAAATGAGCTGCCCAAGGTCATGAAGCAGATTTGGTGGAATTGGCAGGGTGAAAAGGACAGAGGTCTTCCCAGGTGGGACCAGCTTACTCACCTGCAAGCCTGGCTGCTTCCCCTCTGTTAGACAGTTACCAAGGTTTGGAACTAAGTAAGCCTAGGATAACAACTTCAGGTTAAGGCCTTTGTCCAAAGCAGGTGAGTCAGAACCTACTGCTCTGCTATGGGAATTGAAGACGCCCTCTGTGGCTGTCGGCACCGTTCTGACTTCCTAAGGTTTTCCTCGGAGATGAAATGCCAAGGAAAACAAAATGGTTTCCTCCCCTTTCCTCGCCCCATCACTGAGCACTGGATTTCAGGCGGAAGAGAGATGAACCTTCAGTCTGGGGAAATATTTATCTTGCACAGCAACAGGCACCTGCTCTCAGAGAACATCTGGGGGTCTGGGGAGGTCGTGCCATTGGGTTTGCACTGCGTTCGCACTGCGGACACAGTTCACTGTGCCCCTCAGGGTGGCAGTTATGACAACCACCCATTTCTTTGGAAGGTCAGTTGAGCCCAGGGGCGAGAGACCCAGATCCTGAGGAGGGCACCCTCACCTGTGCACCAGGAGTGTGCGCCAGCCTCTGTTGGCACCATGTGGTCAGTGCTGATGACTTATTAGCTGCAAAAGGACAATCTCAAGAGGTGAGGAAACCCTTCCACACCCAGAGCACTGTTCAGCAGGCTCTGTTGACCATCTGTTCCCATGGTTTTCTCCCCACTAGCTGACACAACATGACTCCCCCTACGCCCCCATCAGTTGGTTGCACAGATTCACCTAGCATCTCGGGAGGTGAATCCACCAAGGCTCAAGACTTCTGCCAGGAAAAGCCCTCCAGGGCTCAGGGGCCATTTTAAAGCCACGCCTTCAGGTTGCCCTGCAGAACCCTTAGCATAGAGTGAGTGGGACGAGCACTGGGCATCGACTCAGCCCTGGGGGAAGCTGTTTCTGCTCTGGGACCCTGTTTCCTGTGTGAGGTGAAGGGGGTTGAACTAGAAGTATGCCAGGTCTCTTCTAACATAGGCAGTCTGTGGCTCTGCCGTGCAGATGCAACAAAATGTGCACATCTATGCCCGTGCTGGAGAGTGGAGAGCGGGTGCACTGCCTAGCTGGAGCGCCCTCCCTCCCTGCCCCTTGGGTAACTGTGGAGTGTGCCTTCTTCAGGGCCTCACGGTATTTGTTTTCCCAAACCTCCTCGATGTGTCAGGTAAAAGTGACTCAGAGTTTCAGGGATGCAGACAGCAGATGTTCTCTTTCCACAGGAAGCCTGGAGGGTGTTTTCTCTGACTCGAAGCTCCTATCGCCTCCAGAGTTTTTACAGAGACATTCTCGCAGATGGCCCAGCAGATCTGACACCAAGAGCCATCATGACAGCACCCTCCCTGCAGTGGTGAGTGAGATGGAGGTTGTGAGGCTGCGCCTCCCTGTCCTGTTGCTACGGCAGCCTCTGAGGCAGAGATGTGCCCCAAGACTTCGGGGAAAAATCGTTTTTTTTTAAAAAGAACCATAGTCAGCGAGATCACACAGTGAATCCACTGGAAAAGAGGTAAATCACTGTCTTCCCAGAGTTTGCCACTTTGTGACTTTGGATTTTTGTGTCCTGAGTTTCTTGAAGAGGGTCTGATGGGGGTTCACCTTTCTTTGAAGTGGGGGGACCATGGAAGTAGCATCAGTACATCCAGATTTGATCCCAATGATGTGAAACACCTACTTTCCCAGTCTGTAACACAAACCCCTGACACCTCTTGGAGCAACATGCCATGGAGGACAAGGCAGCTCTGCAGCCAGGGAGACCTGGGTTCAAATCCCAGCGCTGACACTTAGAGCTGTGAGACTGAAGTAAGCAGCTAATATTTTGCAGTCTCAGTTCTCTAATCTATAAAATGGGGAGAACAATACCCCCAATAGCTTCTGTGAGAATTAGGTGAGATGAAAATATATAATCCCTGGAACTGCACCTGGCACCTTGCAAGGGCTGGTATGGGTCTTAGCAGCCTGGGTGAGAACTGCTTTCTCTGCCTCTCACGAGGCTGCAAGGGCACGGTCAAGCTGTGTTCCGGCTTTTAGCGGGGAATTCTCTGTCCTTTACTGACAGGAGGCAGCAGGCGGGTCCAAGCTCTCTCCCTTCCACAACCAGCGCGGAGAGGCAAGATTCAGAGGCCTGAAGCTGCAGGGGAGAAGCAGACACTCTCAGCAGATGTAAGCACATCAGCCATTAAGATGATCCATTAGGTGCCGGCGCTGACACACTAACAACCAGCCACCCCCGCCTGTCTCTCATTCATCTGCCTCCTGCCTGGCGCAGTGCCTGACACCTACCAAACACTCAATAAATAAATTTAATAGGTAAATAAGTTCCAATGTCAACAAATAAATTTACCTTGTTAAATAAAAAGTGCTCCCAGAATAATCTTCATTGAAAAAACTAGAATAAAATTATGGGCACATAACCAGGTAATACGTACGTCTCTGCTTGTGCACAGAGAGATATTAGATGGGAACACAAACGTAGCATCGTGGGAGAAATGCCGCTTCCTTTTTTTTAATAAAGATTTTAAATGATGCTTTAAAGCTACTTTGGTTACAAAAATTCTACAAATTGAGAAATGACCGTTAGTTGTGAAGCAACAGGAACCTGGGCAGGCGGTGCGGTGTGGGGTGGGGTCCCAGTCCCAGCCCTGCCACTTTTAGCTGGTCCTCCCTGGGCCTCGGCCTCCTCACCTGTCCCAGAGGGTACCAACGGATGCTGTTCCCACAGGGTTGTTGTCAGGGTTCAGCAGGGTGGTCTGTGTAAAGGGCACAGCCACGATCACTCGTGGTTTCCTGCCATCTTCTCTGGTGAGTTTGTTACAAGCTGGGGCCAGCCCTAAATGTCAGCACATCATTGCTGGGTGTTGGACCTTCCGTGACAAAAGATCTTAACGCACCTGCTAGAGGCAACCAATACTCTTCCAGGGGAAGCGGTGGTCTCAGACTCAAACTTGAGCCGTTCCATTTCTGGCCCAGAGCTGGCTTTTAGGAGACGAGAGAGCAAAGGTCTCAGTGAAATCCAACTGAGACCAACTGGAGGTCTCACTGAACTCCAACCCACAGCAGGAGGTTGCAGATGGGAATAATAGCTAAAACAAAGCTTTGCTCCATGCACAGATGGCTCTACATACCTTTTTTGTGGCGGAGGGACAATTTTAGTAAAACCCAGGCATCTGGCTGTGGGGAGGGAACCTCAATGTGGCACCAGCCTTGAAGGCTGCTGTTGACAAGCGACTCGAAGTCTTGTGCCACCATCCAGCCTCCTGTCTCCTAGGCTGGTGGGAGGCGCATGGAAAGAGCTTTAGGGGTGGAAGAACGCGCAGAAACTTCTGGCCCCGTTCCTCATTGTACCGGAAGGGGATCAAGTCCAGATTGGAGCGGGGGACTCACCTAGCTGTCAGGTACTGAGCCCAGCACCCCTTCTTTCAGTCAGTGCTTCTCCCCCTCCCTTCGCTCCACCTCCCGCCCCCACGATTTCCCCCCTCTGAAGCAAGGGCTGCCCTGCTGTCCTCTCTCATCTGATCATGTCTGTGGATGAAGCCTGAATAGGCCTCATTCCTCCCTGGGAGCTGCCGTGCTGCTGCTGTTTAGAAGCAGGGATGTGTGGTGTCCAGGGAGGAGGCAACGGCAAGTTTTCCGGAGAGAGGTCACCGCAGAATGCATATAACGTTTTGACAGCACGAATTAAGAACCTAAAAATGACCATTCCCTTTGCCTCAATCTTTCCATTCCTGGGAGTTTATCATTAGGAAGTCATCATGATCTTTAAGAAATGGGCGTCAGAGCGCAATAACACCAGCAAGAGTGCTAGGAGCCACCTAAGTGTCCCGCAGTGGAGGGTTTCTTGCGTCAGTTATGGTGAAGCTGGCAGCTATTAAAATGACGTTGAGGAAGAATGGCTAATGCCCTGCGAGGAAACTGACGACATACATCACATTGGAAAACAGCAGGACATGAAACTGTATATGCCATAAAAACCCAGTTTTGTTTTCATACATGCTTTGGGGAGAAATGGTAGGAAAGGAAATATACCAAATGCAGACAGGGATTGGTATTGGTTGTGTGACTGATATCTTGTTTTAAAACTTCTCTAGATCTTCTCAATCTTAAAAACACGAACATGCACTTGTTTTAAACTCAGAGATAAATGTCACTGAGAAGGAATTCTTGGATACTTTCTCATGCTCTCTGACACAGAGCCTCAGAGCTGAGACCCGCGGTGCGCAGGGAGCCCGTGTCCCAGGGTGGTGGCCCTCGGAGCAGACACACTCCTGGCTGAAGTTGCAGCTGCTCAGACCCCCAACTGCCTGGAATCCTATAGGTGAATCTCCTGCAGCTCGGGCCCGTTCCTCTCCCTGGGGCAGCAGGGCACTAGGTTGCCTGGTGCACACACATCAGCCCCTGGCCCTGGGGCTTAGAGTGTTAATCCTCTCACCGAGGCAGCTCACCTCTAAAATTCTGGGAAAAACAGCAGCCTCACAGCCACTTTCATCAGTGGCCCTCTTCACTAGTGGGCTGGAGAGAACCCTTGAGGGAAAAGGAAGCTGCCTGGAGTCCTGGAGCAAGGAAGCAGAGAAAGCTGGAGCTGGGGTCACCGTGGAGGCCTCAGGAGGTAGAGGGGCAAGAAGACCCAGCAGTGATGAGGGAAAAGAGGGGTGTGGGGAGGGCGGGGTGGGCAAGCAGGGAGGAGAAACTGCTTCCACTCCACAGCTGTGCGGAGACAATGCCCTGGCGAGGGGGCCCCAACAAAGCGACGGCCTGATGCTTCGTAGATGTAACTGCCCCAGGAAGGTGCTCTCTATCACATCCCAGAGCCACCATCTGGAGCAGGCAAGTTCATTACCTCGTTGTTGGTGCCGACGTCCAGCAGGACAGGGAGGCACTGCTGCGGGTTGACCCCTCCGCACGCTGTATAGAGGGCCAGCTTGCCCACAGGGATGCCCATGCCGTAGCAGCCCAGGTCTCCCAGGCCCAGGATGCGCTCCCCATCAGTCACCACCACGGCCTGAAACACAGAGCAGGATGCCACCAATCACAAACGGCACCTCCTGTGACAGAGGCCTGGTCTAACCAGCTCGGGCACGTCAGGCCGACCCCTGGATGCCCACTGCCTCTGCTGGGGAGTGGAACTGCTTGTCTGCAATGGCGCAGCCGAAGGATTCGTTCAGCTGCAGGTAGCCAGGCTTCTCCCACCCCTCGGCTTTCTGGCAGGCTGGTGAGAAAGCCCACTGAGGTGAGATGACAGAAAGACACCTGTCTTGCATTCAGAGGTCAGGGTGGGGGCTGCAGAAACAGCTGGAGGGAAAACACATCCAGTCAGTCTCCCTCAGAGAAACCAGGCAGACACTCCCAGCTTGAGACCAGGAGGCAGGGAGGGCAGGACATGAGCAAAGGAGATAATGAGAAACAAGTGTGCGTGCTCCTGCTGCAACCCCGGCGTGTAGAGACCCTGCCCCGGGGCCTGCACCTGAGTATAATAAACCCAGTGTGCAAAGGACAGAGCTCCTGTGACGTATGCTGGGGTCACTGTTTCACACAAAACCAGCAGGCATCTCAAGCTATATTGGGATTACCTTCGTGTTTTGGAAAAAAAAATCACCGAGGGGAATCCTAGATAATAGACATAATACTAGTTCAAGGCTTACCTATTGTGAATTAATAGATGGTGATCAAGCTAATGGTGATGACAGAAGTAATCATATTATGATGATGGATATTCACCTATTCAATTCTTTAATACACATCTGGGGAGTGCCTACTTTGTGTAGACACTGTGCCAGATCCCGTGGGAAGGAGCTTCCGTTTGCTCATCTGTGAATACAAGTATGCATGAGCCCAGCCCGTGAAGAACTAAGGGGCCAAAGAGAGATGGAATGTGTATATTTACAACTGTGATTCTGGGAGGGAAGTTTGAGTGCAGCCAAGCAGGACAGGGCGGTGGAGACTGAGAGGAGGGAGAGCTGCTCCCAAGATGAGGGGACACGCACAGCCGACCTCAGAGAGGCAGAGGCTGTTCATTGGCGGTGTGGCTCGGAGAAAGACATTTGATGCAAAAGGAAATTAAGGTCCACTGTAGAGATGGGGGGGTGGTGTTGAGGCTGTGTGTGGGGGTAGGGGGACAAGGTATGAAAAAAATAATGCAAAGTCAGTCAAGAATCAAACTGTAAAGGGCCTTGAATGACAGGCCACGGAGAGCCCTTCCAGGTGACAATGTCGTTGTTTATAGGTCACCCCACCCTCACCTGCTCACTATCAGTAGTTCCCTCCATCTCTAGATAAGTTAAGTTTGAGAGGCCACCTGTCCCTTCACTGGGAATGGTTTAGGGCCAGATGTAGGAACAGTACTGAGCTATGGATGTCCTGGTTGGCCCCAGATATGATGCCCATAGGCACCATGGGGGCCAGTTCAATCCATGAGGGTACAATGCTGGGCACTGAGGATGAACGGATGAAGGCCCATCTTTGCCCCATGAGAGCATACAGTCCAGCACTCAGTGTCCATGGCATCTGCTCACCTCTCTCTTTCTCCAGGGGCGAGCATACCCAAGGGCTGCACTGCCTTTTGGTAGAAATAGGTATAGAAATTCTTTAAAAACACTCTTCAGCTTCTGCAAAGGGGTCTCTGGAGAATGCAACAGACCAACAAAGGTGAGCACCCCCTTAGATTGGTCTGCTGCCTCTGTGGAGAACGCGTACAACTCCCAGGCTACCTGATCCTTTCTGGTCCTGGCAGGTAGGCAGGTCAGAGATTATTATCCTCATTTCACGGGTGAGCAAACTGAAGCTCTTAGACCTTCACATTCTGTACCTGGTTAAGTATCAGCACATGCCAGGCACTGGACTTGATGTTTCCATGTCAGTTATCTTAGAGAGATATCTAATCTTGCAAGGCTTGCCAAGGGCGCCTTCATGGTGGCGGGTTGGGACTTGAATCAGGCTTTGGGTTCCTGCCTCAGGGCCCTTCCACCACCCACTGGGCAGGGTTAAGGCACCTGTGCTCTCGGTACAGTTCTGCCCGCCCCAGTGCCAGCCTCTCTGCAGCCTGCCTCTGACCTCCTCCTGGCAACTCTCTCTGATGGAACCTGTACCCTCCTGCTGCGCCTCCAGGCCCACACTCTGGTCATTTCTCTACTATCTCTCCTAGAAAGTTGAAGCTTTCTTGCTCTGGTTCCCATTCCTTTACACTGCCTTTCTGCTGAGGGCCAGTGAATGACATGGAGTTAAATCCCACCACTCATGGTGTTAACTCTACAACTTGGGGGTCTCTCAAGATGGTAACAGGGCCGCAGTGACACCCTCCCAGGCGGGGATGTCCCAGGACACTCTACTGCATCCCACCTCCTCTGAGGGACTGTTTCACCTGCACCTGTCGTCCACTCTTAATCCTGCCCAACTAATGGTTAGGTTATTGCAACAGCTTCACAACCAGACTCTCGTATATCTTCCAATCTTTCCTGCCAACCAACGTCAGAGTCATTGTCTCAGAAGCCCACTTTCATTATGCCGTGCCCAGGCTCAAAGACCTTTAGCGACTTCTAGCTGTCCATAAAAGAGAGTTCAACATGCTTAACTCTTTAATGACTCCAACCCATCGTACCTTCTGAAACATATCTCCTGATACTCATCTGCACACAACTGCCTCTTGCAGCCAAACCGGCCCCCTCGCTCCTGCCAGGCACACTCTGAATTCACCAATAATCTATCACCTCTTAGCCTCTATATTCCCTCCACATTCCCTAGAAGGCCCTGCTCCTCTTTCCCAGGAGTGCAAATCCTGCCCGCTGTAACTGATGTCTCCCAGCACTTGTTGTACCTGCCACACAGGCACCTCCCACGGACATTTACCAAGTGCTCACTGTTTGCCAAGCCTCACATCTGCTACTCAAACATTCAATGGTGACAGTGTCTGGGTTCGTATTGAACATTTTTCTATAATGCAGATTTTGTCTCACCAAATAGCCCAAAGGTTAATGGCAGGGTCTGGGAATCTTATAACCAGTATTGGAACCCAGGCCCCTTGATGCTTTGCCACATGTAATCTTGGGTCAACAGGTGACTTCTCTGAGTTTCAGTTTTCCATGAAATGGGAATAATAATAATACCACCTAATTCATTGGGTTGCTGAAAAGATGAAATTAATTAATATATGCCTTATTTTAACTGGGTGCCTTGTAGAAAGTATGCGATGAGTGAATGGTTCTGCTCTTAGGGTTTAAATGATGATTATGGAGGCAAGGATTATATATATTGGAATTCTTAATGGTTGCGTCCCTCTCTAGTTTGTGTTACAACAGAAAAACATGCAATAATGACTTGTTAAGTGAGTAAATGAAAGTGAAACAAAGGGGAGACCGTGGCAATGCAGCTTCAAGAAAGTCTGGCCGTAGGGAGCTCAGCCGTGTTCCAACCTTGACATCTCCATCCGCTCGGTGCCTTCCACCACCGTCCCTAAGCGGATGCTCACAGCGAACAGCAGTCTGCCGCACACTGACGCTTGGATGTCTGACAGTCCTTCCCAACTCCCCAAATCCTTAACCAAGTGAATTTGGTTTTCCTTTTTATGCCTTTAAAACCTTTTACTTCTGCTCTTTTTCTTCCCTCTGTTACCTCCTACCTCCAAGGCTCAAAACTGCCCAGTCTGATTTGACTCCTCTCTGTCATTAGTTCATCACGGCAAACTGGTCACCAAGTTCTGCCGACTGACCTGCTCTCTGCTTTTCTCATCTGGTCCATGACCTTCATCCACACCGCTGCTGCCCTGGATCAGCCCATCCATCTCTCACCTGACGCCTGCCTCGGTCTCCTGATGAGTCTCTGCACCCTCAGGAGCTCCCCATTCCACTTCATTGCACTTTGCCAAAGCACACCCAGGTTTGTCGCTTTCCTGCCCCCAAACTTCCAGTGGCTCCTGACGCTGCAAAATAAAACTCAAACACCTTAGACTGGCATGTAAGGCTTTCCATGGTCCACTTCCATTCTGTTCTTCGAATTTCCCCTTTATCCACTCCATGCTTCATCTGCACTGAAATATTTTCAACCTGTTATAAGGTTTGTACTTTCTCCAGCGCATGCCATTGAGCTCCTCAAGTCCCGTATCTCCTCCACCCAAACGCCACCATCCTTTCGTGTTCCATGGAACCGTTCAAAAGGCACCTCCTGCCATGACACTTCCCTTCTAGAAGTGATCACTCCCTCCCCTGAATCCCCGTAGCATTTTCCTCTCCCAAAGCACCTGATGCTTTCTTATAGTTGCTTCCGCGCCTTCCGTAGTAGCTCTAAGCTCTCCGGGGCAAGTGACAGGTCTTGTCATCTTTGATTCTGCGGCACTTAGCTTGGTTCCTGCAGTGTGGTATGAACTCAGTACATGGTGGGCAATGCAATAGATCCTCCCGGGACAGCAAAGGATCTTGCTGTCTGTGGGACTGAATTCAGAGCTGGTGTCGATGAAAAGTTCACAGAGAAAGGCCATTCCGCTTCAGAGCCTCCTCCTGGGCTCGGCTGTGTCTTCCTTGACACCTCTCTCAACCCACCTTCTCCCTCTTCTCTGTCCTGCCCCCTTCCTTTCTAGAGGTGTGAACCCCACAAGCACTCCCCGATATGCCAGTTTTCCATCTCCACTGTTCCCCGGGAAATCGAACTTGTGGTGCTGAGTCGAGTGGGGTTTAACACACAGTGGGCCCGAACATGACAGGGAGGCACCTGGCACTTGCATCTGGTCCAAGTTTAAATGCCTAAGTGGCTGGTGCCCAGTGGCAGAGCCTGGCTCCCCCGGCTCCACTGCCCAGCCGCCACTCAGCACCTCCTTCCCAGAGCTGTTGGGACAGGAAGGAGAGGGAGATTTAGGGGCTTGGGAAAATTGCTGGGGAGGAGGGCTCTTCCCAGCTGAGCTTTCCTCCCAGCTCAGGCTATGGCTGCTGTGGGAAAGAGTCGGAAAAGCAGTTCTCACTGGCTCCCCTGCTTTGTGATTTATGCTGGACGGCTCTGGGTGGTCTGGCCCGTCTCTCCTCCCTGAACGAGACAGGCCTACAAAACTTCATGTCCCTCAGCCCTGGGCTGTGGCCTCACTTCCCTCACAGCTTCCTTCTCTTATGTCTCGGTTTGCAGCTCTGCTTTCTGGCCACCGAAAGTCATCTTTTATCTTCCAAGTGGATTCAGAAGCTCCTCTGAACCACCCCTTCCTCCAGCCAAATGCCAGCAACATCAGGGTCCGAAGACAGCTGTGCCTTGAAAACCTCTGCCAGCAGCTGGGGGAGAGGTGGCCCAGCAGCTGGGCCCTGGGCGGCACGGCATCCACACTTCTTCGTGGGTGACTCTGGGCAAATCCGCCTGCTCATCTGAGCAGACACACCCAGCTGCTCCTTCAGACCCACCTCATGGGTTTCAGAGGCATTCCTCACTCCACTCACATCACAGTGACCATTAGAATTTGTGAAACACTGAAGGCAAAGTCAGCATCAGCTCCAATGTGATGGGGTGATAATGAACCTAAGTAAGAGAAACCGTCCTCTCCTCTTTTAAAGGCAACTGGAGAAAACACACCAGTAAACAAGAAAGACCACAGCTTAGAACATTCTAAGTCTTTGAAAGGGCAGCTCTGGGGTGAGGAGGAAGGCCCTCCAGTAAACAGCTGGTGGACAGGGCAGGGTGTGGACTGGGGTGACCTAGGAGCAGCCCGATCAGCCCTAATTAACTTCTTCACATGCCAAACTATAGGCCTAATATTCAGAGTGACTTCTTTTTCCAAGGAAGCAAGATCTCGAAGGGTTTTGTTTTTGAATGAAGTCTCCTGATTTTACAATGTTGTCTACAAGTTCAACATTTCAAAACCCCTGGGGATCAAACCAAACACGTCTAGTGGCCAAATCAGATGGCAGCCCATCTGTGGCCTGTGATTCCCTGGTAAGGAAGCCTACTTCGTGGCTGTCCTTTGGCCTCCATGGTCTCTTCCTTGTGCCACTGTGTGTGCCACAGCCACCTCTTCCTCCTCCAGCGATGACACCATCCGTTCAAGTGTGCTTCAGTCTTGTACAGACTTTATTGTGGTTAATTCTCACAACAGGAAAACAAAGATCAGAGAGGTTCTCTGCACACACGGCAGGCAAATGGCACATCAGGCATTTACTTAGCCACTCTGGGGCACCGCAGGGCCAGTTGTCAGCCAGTTACTCACTCTGTTCCCCATCCCCAGGTTCCTGTCTCTCACAGCATAGACCCAGTCTACCTTAATTACTTCCAGGTCAGGCTCTCTAACTAGACACCGAGCTCCCGGGGTTGGTCTGTACAGCTTATTCCCAACCCCTCTGGGAGCTCCCACACAATATGTATTTACTAAATAGTTGTCGAATGCCAGTGCATGAGATGCCCTGGCCCTGAGCTACTCGTGTAACTTCCCTTTCCTTAGAGGCTCAGGTGTCTCTCTGTGTTTGAGGCCCGCTCGAGTCCCCCCTTCCAAAGTAGCCCGAAGCCCCAGTTTCTCTTCCTCTAAAATCAAAGCAGTTGCTTTCTCCATCTCTCTAGCAATTAGCACTCAGAATTTAGAAAGTTCTTGAAATATGTCTGTTGAAACCAACCGATAGCAATGAAGTTCTGTTTTGAATTTATATCTTGATTTCTGAACTGGAGTGAATTAACCTGGGGTCAGAGGCTGTATTTTTCTCGTTCTGCCTTCCTCACAGCAGGGCCCGGGGTGCAGTCCTGTAACATGTGCGCTGACACACTGGGCAACTGGAGCTGAAACAGCCCATGAGCCCCTCGACAAACCCCCGTTCCGACCTGGAGGAAGGAGCGCCTTTTTCTTACCGGTTAAGGGGATGTGTCTTTGCGTCATTCTTTCTAATTCCTTTAACTTGCACAAAGGCGTTGTATGTGGTGGTGGAGACCGTACCCCTCATGCCCACCGTACCATTCCTGGCACAGTGCCTGGTACATGAAAGATGGTCATTAAATCCATCAGCTGAGTTCATTCACTTTAGCAAGCATCTACTGAGTGCCTGCTACGCACAAGGTTTACCGTGGTGAAGTACCTAGGAAGGTGGAAAGGTTAGTTTGCAGGACCTCAGCAGCGTGGCCCTGCAAGGCAGACCGGCATTAACTTCCCATTGAGTGATCTGCCTTCCCTTAATGTCCTCAAGATTTCATTATAGATTCACTCTAGACACACCCTGGAACCTTGCTTCTTCTGGGACTGGGACCAAAACCTGCAGGGCCAAGGCCTGCGTGTAACTGGAGTCTAAGCAGATAAGCGGGAAGGGGGAGCACAGGGTGAAATCTCAGCCAGGGGGAGGTGGATGAAATCAGCTCTTCATGGGGCTCGGGACTGAAGTCCAAGGTCTTGTCCTACCTGCTCTGGTTGTGAATGCCACCATGCCCTAAGAGGGCCAAAGTGGGTGGGACACAAAGTGAAGTAGGAAGAGAAGCTGCATGTGGGGCCTGGTGGAGAGAGGTGGGGTGGTCCGGGAACTGGCAGGGACAGCGGGCGGGAGGCCCTGGCCAGGAAACCGTGGACTGTCCCAGCTTCCCAGTCGAGGCAGGACGGCATTTTTTTGGTAAAAGTGACAATGATCTTAGATGCCAGAGCCCTCCGAACTCTTCCATAGATGTCCCTCCAGCAGGAGGAGATCTAGGGGTGTAACCAGAGGCTAACAAGTTTCTACAAAGCCATGTTTCACCCTTTAAAATTAGCACAAATTTTTCATTCCATTTATTACATCAATTTTTTCATTCTGTTTAGCATCTACATTTTTTTGAGTAAAGTTGACATTCTAGGAAGAAGTGCCAAGTTCTGTTGCCACTTTGCATGGACATCCTCCCCCTCCTTCTACCCTCCGACTGCTGTCTGCAACCAGACGTGAAGTTTTGCTCATCATAAGCTTTTTCTTTTGTTGCAGAATGTCCCCACCCTGCATCCAGCTCTCTCTGATGCCTGTCCAAAATTTACTCCTCAATTCTGTCACCTCTCTCTCCTACAAAGTCTTCCTAGATTCCCCTCAACCTAAAAGTAATCTCTGCCTCTTTGAACATGGCCAGCTCCTTCTGTGTGTCTTGATTACCTCTAATCTAGTTCCACCTTGTGAGTGTTTCGTTTTTGTGTCTCTGTTTTATTTTCCTCATGAAAGGTCAGCTACTTGAGAAGAGGATCTGGGTCTGACTTTCCCCTGTATCCACTGTGAAACTGGTAGTGTGTATTTACTAGGGACTCCACACATGCTGAACATATCTTCAGACTACTGCTACTACTGTTATTATTAATAATTATAATGCATTAATAGTACTCTGTTAAAATAATAATAAAGGATAATTTCACATGGGTGCCTGGTTAATGAGAACCTCTGCTCCGTGGTGCATTTACGCTTGGCTGTACTAGGTCCATGCTCTGGGCCTGGGAAAGGGGTGCTGTGTCTTGCCTTCATTGCTGCAGTGGCTCATGTTGTAGCTGGGAATGACTCTGGTCCAGGCTGAAAGGCTTCACCCAACGATAGAGCAACCGAAGAGAAAACAGGATCATACCTTAATATTGTCTTCTGGCCAGGAGTTCAGCATTGTTGCAATGTGCCCCTTGTCATGAATGGTGATGAACAGCCCACTAGGAGAAACAAAACAGACACACAGAGAAACCAGGCAGTCAGAGTGGGAGCAGAGCAAAGACAGCAAGTACTGTGGATCACTGGGTTTTGCCTATAGTCTGGGCAAGAGGGGTCCCTGCCCAAAGCCCTAACTGTTTAGAGGGCTCTGCTCTGGTCCTCTTCCAATTTCTTCCCTCTGCAGGGCAAGGAGTCTGTGGGGCTGAGGGATGTGCCCACTGGAGCCCATGCTCACCAGAGTCTACACCCTCTTGTTCTCCCTCTAGAGCAGGAACACAGGACCCTGCAATTCTGGGCCCCATGGCTGCTTTCAGGGACCGTGTTGGGCTCTTCTCTAGGTCCCTCCTTCCAAGTATAGACCATGCTCCAGTGAGTGGACTGCTGGGCCCAGGCATCAACTCTGCCCGAACATCACTCACAGATAATTCTGGTTTCTGTACACTCTTTTTATTCAGGAATAAGTTCTTTATATATAATGAATGTGTACATAGTCTTATAGCTTCAAAGAGAGAAAAAAAGGACCCCAAACTAGAGCTTAATGGTAGGAAGCAATGACAGAGCAGCCACGAGGGATGACAGAATGTAATAACATAAAAACCAAATAGGAAGGCAAAACCAAGATGCAGGTTGGGTCCCTGATGCCAGCTTGGACATGTGGGCTGGGGTGTTCATGCCCATGCTCATGAGGTCCCCTGCAGTGGGGGGTGGTGCTGGGGATAGGAAGAGGGGTGGTCTGCAGGCTCTGAGCCCATTTTCTCTGTACCACTGGAGTCTGAGAATCCTAAATCAAACTTGGCCTTCCAGACCATCACGCAGGTCTATTTGTAAAGGCAGGAGGCTGGAACATTTCACTTAACAATTTATGAGCCTAGTTTAGAACTTTTAATGTTTAGACCATGAACGTGGACCTGAGTCTTCTGCCTTGACATGAGGGGTGAGAAACCTCTGTACCTGGGCTGGGGAGGGGAGAGCGCTGCAGAGGATGGCAAGTGGTCTGTGCCTTTTGACGGCACTTAAAACTTGACATGTCTAAAACCAAATTTAGGACCTAATCTTCTCCCATTATGACTCGAAGACAAGACAAAACAAAGAGCCAAGACAAACCTGATTCTATTCCTTTTCTCAGTGAACGTCACCCCCAGGCATCCTAGTTTGACAATCCCAATTCCCTGGAGTCATCCTGGACACTTTACTCTGCCCCTTTCTCCAATCCATTGCCAAGTCCTTCAATTCAACTTCCCCAATAGCTCCTGGATCATACACTTCTTTCGTTCATAACACCATCTCCCTGGTCCAAGCTCCCAATATGGCCTCCTTAAAGTGCCCCAATAACTTTGTGACACCCCCTCTTTTCTCTCTCAGTCTACTTTCTGTACAGTAGAAAGAGCGATGTTCTTGAAATGAGTCTTACTGTGTTATCCCTTGCGCTAAACATCCTTCATGTTTTTTCATGGCTCTTGGAATAAATCCCGAAGTCCTTAACATGGCCGACCTACAAGGCGCTGTGAGATCTCCCTGGGGCGAGGAGTCTGTGGGGCCGAGAGACGTGCCATCTGGAGCCCGTGCTCACCGGAGCCTGGCCCTCACTGGCTTCTTCACTTGGTCCTTACTTCTCTCTCCAGTCATCAGCCGTCCTGGCCTCCTTCCCATTCTTCCATGGGTTTCTTGCCCCAGGGCCCGTTCNCATCCTGGACACTTTACTCTGCCCCTTTCTCCAATCCATTGCCAAGTCCTTCAATTCAACTTCCCCAATAGCTCCTGGATCATACACTTCTTTCGTTCATAACACCATCTCCCTGGTCCAAGCTCCCAATATGGCCTCCTTAAAGTGCCCCAATAACTTTGTGACACCCCCTCTTTTCTCTCTCAGTCTACTTTCTGTACAGTAGAAAGAGCGATGTTCTTGAAATGAGTCTTACTGTGTTATCCCTTGCGCTAAACATCCTTCATGTTTTTTCATGGCTCTTGGAATAAATCCCGAAGTCCTTAACATGGCCGACCTACAAGGCGCTGTGAGATCTCCGTGGGGCGAGGAGTCTGTGGGGCCGAGAGACGTGCCATCTGGAGCCCGTGCTCACCGGAGCCTGGCCCTCACTGACTTCTTCACTTGGTCCTTACTTCTCTCTCCAGTCATCAGCCGTCCTGGCCTTCTTCCCATTCTTCCATGGGTCATGGGTTTCTTGCCCCAGGGCCCGTTCACACACAGTCCCCTGCCTTTCCTTACTCTTCGGTTATTTCCCATTCATTCTTCTGGTGACTTAGAGTTAAAGCTCCCTGTTACATATTCTCAGAGTACCCCCTCCCTACATAAACAATCTTACTACATTCATTCACGTGGCTATTTGGTTGATTCTCCCCCTGCCTCACCTCACCCTCCCCATTCCCTCCCCCCCATTACACTATAAGCCTCACTGGGGCAGGGTCTGCATTTATTTTGTTGCTGTTGTTGTTCATCACTGAATGGCCAGCCTTAGTCCATAATAAATGTTCAATACCTAATTTTTGAGTAAGTGGACAAGTGAATACGTGAACTAGGATGATAACGGTTGAGGGTTGAAGGATGAGGACGAAAGTGCCGACTAAAGCGGGAGCGAAGGCAGGTCCACGTGTGCTAAGCTGCATCCAGCCCAAGGGATCGCTGTGCCGGGCAGGGTGGTTCTGGGCTGTGCTGGGGCCTGTGGCGTAGAATGCGGACATGCGCAGACGAGGCGGGTGGACAGACCCGCGAAGAGGAAAACCTCTGAGCCTCAGACTTGGCAGGTGCAGAGCTCTCTCCATCACACCGATGGGGGCGATCAACTTAGAGTGTTCGCGAACAAGCTCCAGGCATTTGCCGTGCCGTTTTGGAATGACCCTGGGGCACTCTGGTGTATCAACCCCGACAAAATTAAGTATTGGATGGATTTTTGGGGACTTGTTTCTAAGGACCATCCCTAGGCAGTTCGGGTTTGGAAAATCACATTGTGTTGGTAATAACAAACTCCGAGGACTGCCTTAGATGAGAAAAGCAGGCACGTGCAGGTTTCCTGAAGTGTAAATGGGGTACTTGCCTCCGTGGCAGCAGAGGGGTGAATGGGCCAAACTGAGGCTGTAAGTCTTATTTTGTTTTATTTTTCCCCACCTGAGGACACCCCACCTGAGGACATGATCACTGATGTTTTAGAGAGAGGGGAAGTGAGGGAGAGAGAGAGGGAGAGAAAAACATCCATCGGTTGCCTACATGCCTACATGCCCTGACCAGGAATCAAACCCGTGGCCTTTTGGCTTATCAGACAATGCTCCAACCAAGTGAATCAGTCACTTGGGCAGAGCCTGTGACCCTTTTAAAGAACCGCCTTCTCTACCTCCAAACCAGCGGCTGTCCTGAGGCACAGTACGAAGAGCTCTTGTTAAGGGCATATCTTCTCCAGTTTCTGTCCACCCCCCCCGCCCCCCCCAGCTGCAGCTGTAATATCCACAAGCAATTTCCCCAGGTCGTCCAGAGCTAGACACATGCAACAACAATGACCACAAGGAAGCCGATTCTTTTGAACTGGAGGAAGGGGTGCCAGCCCCAGCTTCACTGATGACTCACCGCATGACCTTGGGGAAGTCATTTACCCACCACTAATTTATCCCGATGACAGCTTCCCAGCCTCCCGAAGCTCTTAACACTGCCTGTTCTGGAGTCCCTCACCTGAACAACTCCAGTTCTCAACACTCCCCTTACCGGACAGAGGCTTAAGAGTACTTAGCAAAAGACTCACATATGAAAGGGTAAAGTCCAGGACTATTTAGACCTTCGAAAGCTGTGATGTGGTTAATTCTAAACACAGGAGAAGTGTGATTGCACGAATGGTCTGGTGGATTAAAATAGGCCCTCTTTGTCAAAGATAAGCAGAGGGAGGAGAGATGCTCAAGATACACATTTTTACGTTTGATTTGAGCTGTTACATTCAAAAGATCTCCTTTCTCTTTTTTTGCATATATAATTTTATGCCCCGCAGAGATTGTGCTGCAAAAAACAGCACCTTTGGAAGTGTATTTAAAATTTTAATCACTTCTCAAAGTGCTTTTCCATCTACTACCTAACTTGCAGTTACAAATGGTCCCCCAAGGATTGCCCTGGACGAGGATTTTGAGACAGCTGGTTCAAAGACCTCATTTTATAAATGGGGACATTGAAGTTCAGAGAGGTAAAGTGATCTGTGTCCCGTTACACAGCTCATAAGCAGCAGCACCTGCCCAACCCAGGGTCCTGAGCCCAGTTCTCTCCCCACTGACCCAGACTGACTGTTCTCTCTGGGGATCTAGTTCCCCACAAACTGCTACAGGTGCAGAGTGAAATGCCCCACACAGGGACGTGCGCTGGGACCCTTTATCTTCGATGCATGTTGGTGAGGGAGTAAAGTGTGCAGAGGGAGGGATTATGATGATACACACAGGCATTACAGGTTCCAGCAGGATACTTGTGCTCCTCCACCCCTTTCCTGGCAGAACTGCATCTACACCAGCTCAGAAAGAAGATACTATCAGGAAAGAAAACCTCTTAAATGCCCTAAGCAACCTGTTTTCAGGTTTCGCCAGTTTTCTCTCCTGGGATACTGTTTTCTGCAGCAGTATCCGGGGGTGGGCTTGGCTCTTTTCTCTGCTTCCATGAGGTTCTGCTCGAGTGAGAAACGATGACCCCCTTCTGCACTCCTTAGCGGCTTTCAGGAAGAATTTCAGGTGCCGGGAGAGGTGCTCCTACCTACACCTGCTCAGTCTCATTCTGGGACCTCTGACTGATGGGAATTCCTGAGGCTGGAATGCGATTGTCAAGTGACTTCCAGCAACGAAAAGCACTGAAAGTGTTGAGGCTGCAAGCTGCTGCAAGGTAGCACAGACTAGGGGTTAGACATCTGTGCTTTGCAACCCCAGTACCCGGGCTCAAAGCCGGCCTCTGCTTCTCACTAGCTGTGTGGCTATGGCCAAGTTACTCTCCTTCCTTAAGCTTCAGTTACCTCATTTGTAAAACAGAGAACATGACCCAAGCTGCTTCACATTTTGTTGTAAGGATTAACTAAGACAATGCATATTTAAGGAGTTTATTGTGGTGTCTATTGCATCAAGTGGATGGCAGCGTAAAGTGCGGCTGAGTTGGTGTGGTGAAGCCCAGGCTTTGGAGTGGTACTACCTGGGTTCGAATGCTGGCAAAATGCCCAGTGAGGCGCCTGACTCATGATAAATGCTCAGTAAATAAAGGTTAGTCGCTAATGATTAACTCATACTGTAATGAGAATCATACTAATCTGTGCGCATGTTTGTCAGAAGCCTCATTGGCTGTTCTGTGCGCTTTTTGTGAGACAGGAAGACAATCATAAAGTTTGATAGAAAATCTTTCACTAAGGGAACACTGAGAGGGGACTAAACACAAGGGTCTTTGGTGATGCAGAGTTGGGGCTACAGGTTTTCCATGTTCTCTGCAATAGTTAATATTCGATGAGAATAAGATCAAGGGCAGCCTGAGAAGGAAAGGAAGTCGCAAAAGGCAGCATTCATTCACCAACTAAATTATTTTTGTATTCATTCACTCACTCACTCACCCATTCACCCATGCATTCACCTATTCATCCATTGATCCATCAGTCTGTCGATCCATCCACCCACCCACCCACCCACCCAATGGGCTGTTTTGGGGCCCCCTTATGTGTGTTATCTTGCTATCAGGTGGGCAACATTATCATTCTGCAGACGAGATTAAGTGGTGGAGATGTGAAGGGCAGGTGAGATTCAAACACAGGTCTCCTGGCTCCCAGAAATGTGGCCCCGTCAAGTATGTGATTTGGTGTGAGACGCTTCACCTCCCTGTGCCTTAGTCGTCTCATCAGTACAATGGGAGCAATGGCTCCTCCTCCGTTATGGAGGAACTGTGAGGATCAAACAAGGCAAGTTCACGAAAACTCCGCACACTGTAAAACGCCGTAGACATGTGAATCTTACTATTTGCCCGACCTTGCCCCTTGCTTTAAAGTTTTTCCAAACGGGGCCTCTGGGAGGAGGTGTTCAAATGAGACCCTCTGCGAGGCTGCCCCTCCATCTGGTTTGCTGGCGGCCCTTTAGGGACGCGTGGCACAGTGTTTTAGGTGTCAAGTAGCTCTCTCTATTCCACAGCTGGGTCTGTTTCAACCTTCTCTCTTTGAGAAGGTGTCAGCCTCCCAGCATGAATGACACCCTGTGAGGCGCTGCCTTCGACAGCTGCTGGGCACAGGAAGGTGGGAAGCTCCAGGAAGCCCTGGGCCTGGCTCCACTGAGATGCAGAAAACACTTCCAGCTTTTGAGTGAATTATAGGCTGCCCTGGGATCCCAATGCGAAGAACATCCTGCAGTGAGCTCATGTAACCAGAGCATTTGTCAAGGCTAATGACTCCTCTGAGTAATTAGAACAGAACGTCCTTCAGTGCCCCAAAAGATGGGCACCTGGGTCAGAGGCGCTCGTGGGAGTCTCTCACCCTTAATAGCCACTAACTGGAACAGGAAAAAAGCAAAAATAGTTTTAGCGACTCATTGCTTTAACGTTTTTCCTGTTTACTTTAGGGAAACAGTTTTAGAACTTGATGGGAGAAAAAGACTGTATAGTGAATATGGCGAGCTGCCAGCCTGTGGAATCCAGGGCTTAAGTGAATCCATGTTCTGCTATAAATAACACCAGCATATTCCTGAAAAGCTGTGAGTAAATAAAATATCTATACCTAAACTTATATCGTATGTATCCCCGGGAGGTTGCATTTAAAGGGAACCTACAGAGAATGTTTCTGGAACATAAACCGCGGCCTCCTGATTTATGGTATTTTTGGACTTTCCTACTTCAGTTTCTAGAAACAGAACACAGGTCTCTCTGAGCTGCGGCGTGGCCCTCAGGGTCCCCTGAGCACAGCAGGGAAGGGGTGGACAGAGGTGTGGGGCAGCCCCTCCTGGGTGGAGCTTCGGGGTGAGTGCGTGGAGAGCGAAGGAACCGATTGCCGTTTCACAAAACCTGCACCGAGTGCCTGCACTGTTCTTTCACACACTTAACTCCGTTGGCCAGCAAGTCCTGTTCTTTATGGCTGTTCATCCGGGGAACAGGGTTGACGCTGCACTTCAGGGTGGGCGTGGTGAAGGGTCAGTGTGTGATTCACCACCTTCTCTCTTTCCTTTGCCATGGAAACCTGTACAGTTCCGGATGAGGTGACTTCAGTAGCCCCTTCCAAGAGTGAGGAAGGCCCAGGACACAGCCTCCTACTGACCCACAGGGGACAGGATGCAGAAAGCACAGAAGAAAGCTCGCTTAGCATTGAGTTCTAGGGTGTCTGTTCCTCAGCATACCTTAGTCACTCCCTTCAACAAGATCTGCCCGAGATGCCCAACACGTGAAACAAAACCCCGAAGCTCTGGTGAAAAAAGAGGGGGCACCCGCCGGTAAGAGTCTCCTCACTGCTTTTCCTCTCAGCAGTCATCGTTCCACAACGGCTCTCAGGCAACAACAGCAGGGCAGGAGAATTCACGAGTGAAAAGGCGCTACGGAACTGCGAGTCAGTTACTGGTACTCAGGACACAATGTCTTTGATGCATAGCCCCACCTACCGGACTCCGCACTGACGAGGGCAGGACGCCATCAGTCTGGTTCACTGTGGCAACCCCAGGGCCTTGCCTGACGCCAAGCAGGCAGCAGGCACTAACTGTGTGTCAGCTATGCCGAGTGGTTCCTTCAGTTCGTAGTGCTGAAGTGAGACAGATCGGGGCCTTTCTTTCCTGTTATAAACTGGGCACACACTAATGCCTACCTCAAGGTGCTTCTGTGAGGGTTAAATAAAATAGTATGTATCAAGCACATGGCATAGTGCTTGGCATTGTGGTAAGTGTGCCCTAAGGGCTGGCTGATGTCACTTACTTATGCTACGAAGTGATAATGTCCAAAAAGTGATGTCACAAAATCCAAATACTTTCTGGGTGAGAGAAATTCTAAGCCAACTGTTACGGGTTGAATTGTGTCCCCCCAAAAGATGTAGTAAAATCCTCACGCCAGGTGCCTGTGACTGGAAATGGGGTCTTCACAGGTATAATCTAGTTAAGACGAGGTCGCCAGAAAGGGCCCTAATCCAATAAATATGGGTGGTGCCCTTCTAAGAAGAGGCGACGACAGAAACTCTCAGGGAGTCTTCTCGTGTGAGGATGGAGGCAGAGACTGGAGCGAGGCTTCCACAGCCAAGGAAGGCCCAAAGATTGCGCGTAGACGGAAGCTGGAAGAGGCAGGGAAGGGTTCTCCGCTGCAGACAGCAGGGCGCAGCCCGGCCCAGGCGACACCTGGACTTCAGACTTCCAGCCCCCAGAGCTGAGACAGTGAATTCTGTTGTTTTCTGTCACCTGGTTTGTGGTGTTTCATTTCAGCAGCCCTAGGAAGCTAATGTACCAACTATCCAATTTTTTTGTGGTCGCCATGAGCAATGGGGATCACAATTCCCTCTCTGTACATTTCTAAACCCTCAGTCTGTTGGAATTCCTGAAGGGCAAGTGCAGGTGAAGTTGCCTCCATCAACAAAGGCCTGTATATTACATCACTATCTCCAGTTTCCATCAGGAGCCAGAAAAATCCTTTTGAATTTTAGAATTCAGTTACACGAGAGAGCGAAAGAAAAAACAGAGATAATGTTCACTTAGGAGAATGTTGTTTCTTGAGAAAGACTCTTAACCCTTATCTCGGCCTGCAGAGGAGTGACCCTTAGAAGTTTCCTAAAATAGAACTGGAAAAAAAATAACAAAACTCACTCAAACAGACAACATTCATTTAGGCGTCTTGGCACCAAGTCCAACCCAAAAGGAGGACTTAATTAAAGCGGGGTCAGCGACATTGGGCAAGCCACTGAGGCCGGGCCCAGGAGGAGACACGTGCATTTTCAGCTCTGAAACAAAGGCTCACTGTTGCCTCGGAACCGCCATTCCACACATTTTTGGCCGAAAGGGAACCTGTCCTCCGAAAACCCGCAAGAGGCTGTTTTTAAAGTCCCGCAGCAGTCTCCGGGAGTCAACAGCACAGCGGGAGAAGGGAGGCGGAGGGCTTCCTGCCCCTCCGCCGCCCAGTACCTGGTGGGCCAGAGTGAGGCGAGGTGAGGCAACTGCCCAGGCCTTGGAGGAACTTAAACATCACCTTCTTCCTTGGTTCTGTGAAAAGTCGTCAGAGGAGTGTGACTGAAGCGGGAGGCGTGTTAGTGGCAGGTTGCTCACCATCCTTCTCTAGTATTGTTTTTCTCTCAAGGAACCTTTCGATTACTTCAACCCACTGAACAGGCATGGGGAATTTCCTGTACCTCGGACAGCCATCCTGTCTCCATTCTGTCTGCCCCTCAGATGGGCTGATAGAAAAGAGTATGTGCCCCCTACGTGCCCAGTGGAGGCCCCTCTCCTCCTAAGCCTCCCAGGTAACAGGTGATGCCAAGTTTTCCTGTCTTGGAGTGAGGTACAAGTGTGGATAGTGACATCTGTCCTTGTGACTCTCGGTGGACCTGGGGGTGGGCGGGGCTTCCTGGATTCCTCGAGTTTGAGGTGAACCTCGGCCCTGCTCCCAGCACAGACCTCATGCATCCCACTTTGGGCCAGGCACTGTGCCGGGCACATGGGAAACAGAATGAACAAGACTTTGCCTCTGATCCAGAGAGGTTTTCTGATCTAGGTAGACCAGGAAAAGATTGGGTATAACAGAGACATTACTGGAGGTCAGGGAGGAAGAACCACAGAACAAACAGACCCAGGATGGATAAATGGCAGATGGGGAGAGTGCCGAACTGGGTCCGAAACTGCTTTTCTAGAACTTTTTGGCTCTCCCCTCCCCATTTCCTCCCTCTTACTGCTCTGGGATGATTTTCCCCAAGTAGACTTGAAGCATCAGAAGGTCAGGGACCATATCCTCTACTTCCGTTGATGTCCATGGGTCCCCTAATACAGCCCTATAAGCCTCATATCCACTTTAGAAAGATATTTCTGAACAGAAGGTATTTCTGAACAGAAGGTCTAGTGCCCTGTGCCCTGACCCCAGACTTCCAGATGACAGAACTGTTAGAAATAAATTTCTGTTGTTTATAAGCCATCTAGTCTGTGGTTATCACAGCTCAAATGGGCTGAGACAGCTCCTACTGGAAAGATTTGTGAATGCTACACCATTTACTCAGAGGTAGGTAAGTCTTTTTTTTTTTTAGATTTTACTTATTTATCTTTAGAGAGGAAGGGAAGGAGAGAAGGAGAGAAATATCAATGTATGGTTGCCTCTTGTGAGTCCCCTGCTGGGAACTGGCCTGCAATCCAGGCATGTGCCCTGACTGGGAATCGAACCTCGACTGTGTGGTTCGCAGGCCTGAGCTCAATCCACTGAGCTACACCAGCCAGGGCCTGAGAGTACTAAGTCTTGATCAGACAAAACCTTCAATGAAACAGGAAGTAACCAAAGTGATCGTGGCAGTAGGTTAGAAGTCACCGTGTCTTCTTGTCTCTCTTGTAGACGTTTGAGAAAGTATTTGTACGACACTAATCCCTTTGGAAGACTGGATTCTATTAACATAGAGAAAAACTGGAATAGGCTTCTAATTGTCTTTAGTATTCTTTTCTTCCTGGAATTTTTGAATACCACATATTGTTTTTCGGTTAGAGAAAACCATTCAAATTAATTTCCAAGGGTTGGGGGACTTTCTCCATCTGTTTTCCTTGATTAAGAGGAATCCCGATGAGGTGCACAAATGGCTGAAGGAGAAAGTGCAGTTTTCTTTTAAAAAGCATGGGTGCGTGGAAAAGCTGATGAAGAGTATTCTGTATCTCCATCCCATCATTAGCTGACTGAACAATTTATAATCACGAGAAAAGGAAAAAAGCGCCTGGGGATGGAAATTTCGGCTGAAATTGACGCCCCTGTCCAAACAGCAAACCACTCCAGAACCTGAACCTCCGGACGCTGCAGCTCCCAGATGCTTCCAATTAGAACAGGGGTTTCAGCTGCGGTTTCGGCTGTTACTTGAAAATATCAAGCTGTGCCAAGAAAACTCGGGGAGAGTTGGTACAAAGGAGTTTCTTTTTCTCCTGACATATTTACTCCTCCAAAAATAATAATCACAGGGGCTTTAGGCCTCCCTTTCCTTGAAAAGTCCCACTTAACACTCCTTACTTTCTTTTATGGCTGTGAACAGAGCACAGACCCATACGGCCTCCACTTTGTAAAATAAACAAACACCTTTCTGCTGTCTAGAGGGCCTCTAGTTAATCTGGGTCTCTGGGCAATACGGCTTTTGGAACATGGCTCTGTTCTAACACGAACTTCTGAAATACCAAAGCAAATAATCATCAAAGCTGACAGTCTGAAATCTCTACACCCCTGACTCTCAGGCCCTGCCAACCAGTCGCTTGTTTACAGTTCTGTGCGAGGTAGGGAGAGAAAACATCCTGTTTGTTTTTCCAAAGCAGGTTTGAGAAATAGTCACACCTATTTTTTCCCATCGAGTCATAAATCTCTTAGCATCAGTTTGAGAAACAGGCTAGGAGCTCAGAACGCGATCAAGAGTCATTGAAACAATGGGCCCCTAAGCCAAGGCTAAGTCGAGACTGTAAAAGCTTGAATCCATTTTATGCTAGCATTTATGAGACAATTCTACACGCAGGCATCTGTGTCCTATCTTGAAGCAATTTGTAAGCGGAAGACTCTGCCCATTGTAATTTATTATATAAACATTTCTGGAGCTTATCACTGCATATTAGTCGTGAAAGCTGGAATTTAATAAAGAAGAACAAGAATGCAGTTTTCAAAGAGGACAAAAGTTCACTGGGAAAACGTGTGTGTAAACCTTAGGGACACTGGGAGCAAATGTAAGAGACAGCTAAGTGCCTCGAACCGAATGTCTGAAGGGCTGCTCATCAGGTGTAATTAAGCAAAGAGGTGTGGAGCATATTTGACTTAATCTGTTACTTTGACTGAGTTTAGGTCTAAACTATCAATTTCTTTAAAGGGAGAAACCCCAGAAAACTCAAGATCTAGACTGTTTAAGGCCAAGAAAGTATTTGCTTTGAAGCAGCCAGGGAAGGATGTGTGCTTCTCTGGTCAGAAATATGTCCTGGGGGACCCATTGAATTCAAAGCACCAGTGTAACTGTGATGCCCAAGAGCAGAGGCCCAGACAGACTCAGACTCAAATCTCAGGTCTTCTGGTTAGCGGCTGAGTGACCTTGGCCAATGACTGCATTTAAACCTCAGTTTCCTTGTCTGTAAAATAGGAACAATAAAATGTTTCTAATAAAGTTGTATGTGATAAGAGATAACGTATGGAAAACAGCTAATACAATACCTTACATGTTTAATGAGTGCTTAATAAATAAAAGCTATTTTTACTATTATTATTCCATGTAAATTATCCTAAAGAATCCTTCATATCCCAGGCTTGCCACTACTAGAATGTAGTGACTGAGGCTAAAACCAAGTTAATTTGATCTGAATTTTGTAGGCATGAGCTATAATGCTTGCAATATTACTGCTTTCTCCCTATTGACCTTGGGTCTATCCAGCTAAACCCCAAACCATAAGATGACAGAAATAGCAAATTAAGGATCTCAATCTTAATCTGTTTTGGAGACTGAGACAATATGGATGCTACCCTGGAAATTTTCTACTGTTAACGCTGAGAAACAGCAGGTCCAATCTTTCATTTCTATTAGCTTATGCATGCTAAAGCACTCACTAGTGAATTATTTCAACAATTATTTATTAGACCCCTCTACATAATGGGCATTTATCTAGGCTCTTGGGATATTTATTTCAGTAAATAGATAAAAATCCCTGACCTTGTGGAGCTTATATTCATCCATCCATCCATCTATCCATCCATTCATTCATTCATTCATTCTGGTGTACGGTCGATATCATACTAGTGGTTAAAGAAAGGGAAGGACAAGGATACGAAGGTGAGTAAGACATGCTGTCTGATGAGCTCCCTGTCCAATAGGGCACCTTGTAAGTACCTACTGGGTTATCACACAGTCAATTCTGTCTGAGTATTAGCAGAGACTACTATGGAAAGACACAGAAGAGGGAGCAAATATTCTGCAGGTAAGGGAAGGAGGACAGAGATAAAGGAGGTGGCAGAGATGAAGACACTTGGGATGGATTTGAAAGGGGAGGGGGAGTTTGTTGCGTGGTAAGTGGGGAAAGGCCAGCGGGTGAAGCGGACAGCTACCGGTGTTCGTCAATTAACAAAGCATTTGGTAGAACGTAAGATTAAAAGACAGTACAATGTATGAACTGAAGTGACATGTTTTGGAAACTCCACTGTTTTCAGGCACTGACTAAACTGTGTTTTTGTGTTTTGTTTTGTTTTTAAACTAGGATTCAGTAGAAGACGGCTTTTATTTGCCCTAGGATTTTCCATTAAGCAAAGCTGAGTCAGCCCCAGTCTGAGTGTGATTCTGATGCTTTGTGCTTCCTAGAATAGAGCTTGTGAAAACAGGGTCCATGTGCAGCTGGGGTAGTTCATGAGCTTCCTGCAGAGAAATAAATTTTGGGTAGTTTTAAAATGGAGAATCTTGGCCCCTCTCCTGACTCAGTGCATCCGAATCTTGGGAAAGAGAACTGGAGCCTCTGCTTTTTAATAAGTGGACTCGTAGGAAAGTTTAAAATCACTGGCCTAGGTAGAGGTTTACTCTCAAACACTGCTCTCCCAATTTGAGAATCAAAATCATTTACCTGTTTATCTTAACTATTCTAGCCAGTGCCTTACCTTATTTGGTTCTAGTGTTATTCGAATTCCAATTTCCTGCAGCATCTTTGTCTAGGAGAATTTCTCTGCTCCTTACTACTGGTTACCACCTTCCTCCCCCCTCGCCCATATGATTCAGGAGGTTCATTCTAGCTTCATCTATTCTTCCAATCAGTAGAGTTTCCATGACAACTTTGCATCTGTGTCCCTCCACTTGGCTGCACATGAGAAGCACCGAGTGGCTCACACAGGGCCCATCTGCACCAGCAGGCAAAGGCGACCCAGTGAACCTCATTTGTGACGACAATTCAACATTGTTATTAATCACCCGGAACCAAGGACTCTGGAAATGCAGGTCATGATCTCATTCCACTCTAGCTATTGATTTCTTCCCAACTGACAGGCCTGCAACTGGGGATGAAGTTATTCTGCACATAATGGAAAAGTCTGTTTTTTTAATTATTGCAGTGACATAGAAACTCTTTGCAATTACTTTCATCTCTTCAGCCTAGGTTTTAAATTCAAATACATCCCAGAGACACTTTTTAAGTGCCTACTACATCCCAGGTCCTGTCAAGTCTTCCTGCTGTATATTCTTAAAGAAATCAAACCAGTTTTTACATTACCACTTAAAAAATTTTAAGACAATGCAGTTTAAACAAAGTTACAGAGTTAGAGCTCTTTATCTTTAAGTTAGTGGCCATTAATAATAGAAGCTCACTCTAAGATTCTATTAGAAGTCATCAGGAAAATCAGCTCTAATCTACACATTGATCCTGTTCTTCTGTCTACCGATCTGTCCATCCATCTTCCATCTCATAAGAACCATATGCCAGGCTCAGTGCTGGGTGCTGGGTACCCAACAGTGAGCTAAACAATATGGTTCCTTCCTACCAGAGGTTCACAGTCCAGCGGTGGAAAGACTCCTGGATGGCAAATGCAAATAGGAAGTTCCAAACTCTAGTCCGGTTCTATTTCTTACTATTTGTACAGCCTCAGGGAGTCACTTACCCAACCTCTGGATTCTCCTTTTCCTCATGTGTAAGCGGCTGCCCTGTCTGTTTCACAGAGCAGTTGGCAGGATTGATTTGAATTCACTCTACAACTTCAAAGTACAATCTGAATATAAGTAACAATTATGAATGAAGTTTGATTAAAATGGCAGGGGAGCCCTGGCTGGCTGGTGTAGCTCAGTGGATTGAGCGTGGGCCTGGGAACCAAAGGATCACTGTTCGGTTCCCATTCAGGGCACATGCCTGGGTTGCAGGCCACTTCCCAGCAGGGGACTCACGAGAGGCAACCATACATTGATATTCTCTCAGTCTCTTCTTCCCTCCCCTCTAAAGATAAATGAATACAATCTTAAAAAAATAAAATAAAATGGCAGGGGAACATCTACCTCCCTGCATTGTGGAAGGAGACCTGAGCCCTAGCAGGGGTGTCCACCCCACAGCCCACTGGCCGCATTATGCCCGGGATGGCTCTGAATGATACCCAACACAAAATCATAAATTTACTTAAAACCTTTTTTCTCTCATCAGTTTCATTAGTGTTTGTATATTTAATGTGTGGCCCCAAACAACTCTTTTTCTTCCAGCGTGGCCCAGAGACACCGAAAGGTTGGACACCTTTCTTAGTCCTGCCATTTCCACTGACTTGTATATCCTCACAGAGGCCGTGTCTGGTGCCCTCTTGGCCTCAGTTTGAGCTGGTTGATTTACAGCTCCATGATCCAGTCATTGTATGCAGAACACCTACAGAAATGCACAGCTCGAGGGTCTCTTAGAAGCTAATCAATTTCATGTTTATGACAGGGTCCCACCTAAGAGGCTGATGACTCTGTTTTCAAAATCCTCTAAGGAGAGCAATGCCTTGGCCAGTCTGGTAGCTCAGCGGGGAAGTTGTCTGGGAGTTGTCGGCAGTGGGCTGTAGGGGGCACACAGGTAACATCTGTGTTGGCTATGCAGGGTGTTTTTAAAACTGGAGGACATTAAACATCTGGACACCAAATCAAGGGCATATCACGAGAACAGAAGCCATGAAGGGCTTGGCCTGCTTTTGCTATGTGCCTAAAAGGCTCTGCCTGTGCAGGTGTGAAGGACCTGCCAAGCCACGGGCTCCGGATCTCTTCCTGCAACTCTAACTGGGCACCTTGCACAGCGCCCTGCAATTCACAGCCCCACTGCACCCCATCTCCCCATGGGGGCTCCAGTGAGACTGATGCACATGGGACTTCTGCTGATATCTGCTGCTAATACCATCGTCTAAGGACCGCGTTTGATTTGTTGTGGAGGGACTAGAGGGAGCTCCAGTGTGAGGGTGGGAGAGGCCTCCAATGTGAGGATAAGTAGGACAGACTCAGGTTTGAACCAGCCGCTTGTCTCTGGGACGGTCTCTCATCACCTCTGAACCACTCCTCTGTGACGATATGGGGACGACAATACACTCTGAGCTCTCAGGGGCGCAGTGCGACTCCAAGGCAATACAGGTAGCATGAGTGTCATGGTACTGGCCACTCAGGAAGTGGTGGCAGTTATTATAGTCCAGCTCATGGTTCCATTTCTGGAGCCCAAGCTCAACTTTCCACAACTGCTATTACACCACGACGCACATCAAATCTGACAAGTCTTCCTCTCACTTTTACCTTCACACACAACTAGTGACCATGTACGGCAGACTTCTCTTCCTCAGTGCTTTGCTCTGGGTTCACACCCTTTTCTTCACATTTAGGACCCTGTCAGGCTCCACTTTCCCTGTGGCTGGCTCAGTTACTACAGCAGTTCCCAGTGAGCTCCCCTCTCGAAAGTGAACCATGATCCCTGATGCGTGCAATCCAGACTCCTCGCTTGGCCTCACGTTATCTCGCCCACCTCGTCAGTGGAGTGATCTCCACACACACCCTGCACATGCTGGGCTGATGCAGTTGCGAGTCCTCTTTCTCAGATTGGAGAGAAAAGTCTCAGGAAGACCATGGCAGGCAGCGGTGAGGTGAGTGCTGGCTGTGAACTGGGGCTCTACCGTGTGTGATAGATACATAACGTTTCCCAGGTTACTGTAAATCTCAGTGCCCCAGTTTCCTCTTCATGAAAATAGGCCGAGTAGTATTACACACAAGAGATGTTGAGGGGCCTAAAAAGTCAAGCCCTGAAAGACTGCCTGGTGCATTGGAAGCTCTGAACAAATAAACAGGAGCTATTGTTATCTCACAGGGGTGACTCAAGCATCCCATCAGGAAGGGAAATGGCTTTCAGCTGTAGGTAACTGAAAACTTTGACTCAACGGGCCGGAAAGAGGAAATCTATTTCACAAAGCAAGAAGTCCAGAAGAAGACAGCTCCAGGAGTTGTTTATTCAGTGGCTTAACAATGTCACCAAGGACACCACCACCCTGGGCAGCATAGGCTTGTTCTGAGAGCTGTTTCCCTCATGCCTGAGGGATGGTCATCACAGTTCAGGCACCCTGGGCAGAAAAAAACGTCCAGGGAAGAAGGAGGTCTGGAGATAAGAAAACCCCTCACACAAGTCCTTTGGCCGATCACCCTCACTTCTCTTTGGCCAGAATTGTTGCCGGCAAGGGGATACTATAGTTGCCTGAAGTTAATTAGTACTTACTGCTTTGTGCTGGGAAGGGCCAAATCTTGCTCAAAGCATGTGGTCATTTAGGGAAAGAAAGATAATTGAGGAAAAAAATGTCCCCAAACCTGGGGATTTGTGAAGAAGGAGGAAGGGGCAATCAGCATTGTCTTCCTCACGCCTAGTCCTGAGGGCCTGTGATTCTTGGCTAGTTCCAGCCACACGTTTTGCTTTACGCAGTTCCTCCTGCTTGAACTCGTCCATTAAACCTTTGTACACTGGGCACTGTGCCGGGCCATTTCTCCACGTGATTCAAAATCTTTCTCTCAGGATTTTGATCAAGAACCAACAATTCAGTGGAGAGATTTTTTTCTTACTGTGATGAATTACCTCAATAGTTTCAAAGTAAAGTAGACATTGCAGACTTTATTGACTGGCTTATATCTGCTGCTTAGTTGGGCTGGAGGCTCCTCGAGGACAAGGAGCACAAAGAGACCAGTCCATTTGGAGCTTTCATGTGCTTCTGACGGTCCGCCATAAAGATGGTGCTTAATCAATGCTTGTTGAACCCATTCAGAAGACGGTCTTTAGGTGACCTCTCTGGTAGATGCCTGAAGGTACTATGCTTGGCACCCTGGGAGTCTCAGGGGAGAACAAGACTCTTCGTTTTGTCCCTCTGAAGCGTGTGATCCAGAGACAAGTTCCTGTGATAAACCATGTGAAGGTGGAGAAGTCCATCTTCCAACATTCGCGTTACCTTTTTTCCTTTAGCTTTTCTACTTGCTTCCTTCCAGTTACCTTTCGGACAACGCTGACACCACACTGGGGTCCCTGCTGAGCCTTGTTTCCATCTCCAGTACCTTAGACAGGATCTTTTTGATTTGTTCCTTCTCATCCCTCACCCGCACAAGCAAACAACCAAACAAACAAAGCTCTCCTTCCTAACTAAGTCCCCATCTCTAGGGTTCTGAGAAATGCTGGTTCAAGATGAGCCTCTAAGAAATCAGTTCATGCATACGGTTTACAACGCTGCCCCTCCAGGGCTCACAGGACATTTGAGGAGATTCCTGTGGGTGTGATGGACTGACACAAGGACATGAGCGTAATACGGGAATGTAGGGGTTGGCCAGCTGCCGGTGGGGTTCTCTCCTGGCAAGGCGGTCTTTGCTTTTCTTCAAGAATTCCACAGCAATGATCCTTTACTCTGCCCCTGGTCCAGAATCTTTCGAAACATTTGTACTGTTTGAAGCATCTCTTAAGAAGCCCCTTTTTCTGGACTAAACTTGGTGTGAGCAAACACAAGCTTTCATGTATTTTACAGGTTAATGGGAGATCAAAGTTATTTAAGAAAAGGTCTACTCAACTCCTGCTTATATGGATATATTTTCTTCCCAGTAAGGAAATCCTCTCACACCTATTCCTTTGATCACCAAGGCTGGGATTGCCAGGAGCAAAGGAAGAGAAGGGCAGGGTCAGATCAAATAGAAACAGAAATCAGTTTGCTTCAATTTCTGGGGAAATCTGCCTTTGGCTAAAGGAAGTCCAACCCAGAACATTCTAGTCAACGAAGCTCATCTGCCTCCAGCTTGAGTAGGAAAATACAATCTTTGCATCTGTGTGGGGTTTCTCCCATTCTCACCTTCACTCTCAGCCTCCACACTCACAGATGGCCGAGGCGTGTCCTCGGTCCTCCCCACGTGGCTCCTTCTGGGTGCTAAAGTCCCAGGCAGGTCACATGAATTAAGTACAAACTCACTCATTTTTTTTTTGTATGGAAATCTCAAAACTTCATCTCAAAAAAAATAAATGAATTCCTTTGGTGATTGAATCCCATGTGACTCAGATGCAAAAATAAACGATCCTTCTCGCCTCGCCTCCGTCTCTCTGTTCCAAAGTGTGTCAGTGATGAGGGGCCCGGAGACAATATAACTTCCTTCACAAAACATTGTTACATTGGTGTCAAAGAGCTAAACAACCCCACATTTTGGAAGGACTCCTCGTACCACCTTCCTTAGACCAATTCCAGCTTCCTTAGACAGATTCCAGCATCAATTTCCAAGCCACGGTACCAAGCACTCCTTAGCAGGGTCTGGACTGCCCAGCTGGTCTGTCTGGGAAGGTGCCCGAGTGTGAGTCAGAGCTCTCAGCAAAAGTAACACTTTTGTAGATAAGCCTGCAAGCTTTTCTTGGCAGAAAATGAAAAGTTCGTGTTTTCATCTACTTCTGAATTTTCCTCCCTTAAATGTCAGCAAACTCAGAGGCAAATTTACAGCACAGTGCTCTAATCTGCTCAAAAATCACAGGCTGTAAGGGTTGGAAGGAGACCCCAAGATCACCCAGTAAAATCCTTTCATTTCATAGATGAGGAAATCGAGGCCCAGACAGGGGGAGGGATTGACTGAAAGTCACACCGATAAAACTGGGGGATGAACCTCTATCTAGTGACTCCCGGGTGGGGGCCTGGAATGATCTATTTCTTCTATTTCCCTCAGGTGGGCTCTATTCATTTCTCACTTTCACCAGCCTTTAACCTAGTAGTTTACAAAGCATGGTTTGTGCACCAGCAGCAACAGCATCATGGGAAACTTGCTGGACATGTCAGTTCTCTGGCCCCATCCCAGACCTGCTGAATCTGAGGTTTAACAAGCCCTTCAGGTGATCTAATGCACACTAAAGTTTGAGACACCCTACTTTAGAGTTAGCCCCACCCACCCGATTAACAAGGGGGATCAGGGTACTAATCGACCCATCTAATTTCACAACTGTTTTTCAGCTTGGCTCTTCTGGTTACCCAAGGCAGAAGTTCACTTAAGTTACCTGTGAAGAAAAAGAGCTTATTGTAAACCTGTGAGCAGGAACTGGCGTGGAATGCTGTCGTGAACTGAGACAGCTCCAGGGGCCTTCAACGCTCTGCTTGTTGTTTCTTCCTCGCTCTCTCCCATCTGTCCCTTTCTCCTCTCTCCACAATCTGTTACTTCGCTTCCTACTCTTATTTTTGTTCCTTCATAGCTGGTATTTGCCTTTGGTCATGCACTTACCATGAGGCAACACTAAAATTTAAGTCATTGCATCCTTTTTGCTTTTTTCCTTTCCTAATGGGATATTTTTTCCATATTGCTTTTCCCATGTCTCATTCAGTTCACATGCCTGCAAGGGACTTCATCCGGACCAGCTCGTCTTTTGAACCAGGATGCATGGGTCACATGCTCATCCAAATGGTGGGTCACCTTTGGTCTGGTGCTTTTCCCCATCTAATCAACTATGGACAGGATGGGTGTGGGGTTTGGGTGAGTGGTGACTTCTGTGCAGCAATAGAGGCTTCAGGAAGGAACTGGGGGAGAGGGGAGGAAAGCATATGTGAGGCCCCGTCCCCCACCACTAACCCTGTGAATGAGACCTTAGGGAATTCGACAGTGGGGTTCATCAGTTTGGCTTGTCAAGGTTTGAACTGGAGGTGGAGGTTCTGTTATATTGTCATGACCCCACTCTCCAATACACGGCCAGGCTGGGTGGCCTGGAAAACACGGCTGCCGGTGATCAACTCCTGAAAGTCACAGAATATCCATGCCTGGGAAGTGCTTCAGAGGTCACCCAGCTCAGTGGTTCTCAGCCCTGCTGCTCATGAGACTCTCCGGGGAGCTTTGGAGAACTAATGCTGCCTGGGCCCCACCCCAGGGATTCTGATTTAAAGCCCCCAAATGCTGTTAATGCAAAGCTCTAACACAACCCTCCTAATTTTGATGGTGGGGAAATACAGGATCAGCTACATAATATGACTGAGGCTCACTAAAAGATCTCACTTTTAACTTGGTACTAGAGTTTGAGTTATTAATCATAAATGGCCAGAGCTAGGAGAGATCACAGAAGCCTGCAATTCAACCCTTTCATTGTTATTTGAGACTAAGGAGCTAAGTGACTTGCTTAGTCAGTTGGAAAGCGGGTGGCAAAGGCTTGAACCCAAGTCTCCTGACTCCTGCCCTGGTGCTCTGTCCATAACACGGAGGCTGGGGGACTGAAGGGGCTGGATGAGGAACTATGCAGACCCAGCTGTAGACCTCGTGGTCAGTCTGCGCCGGAAGCCCTTCCAGCGGCACAGCTGGAACCGTTTGGCAGAGGGTCATGGGCGTAATTGGATGTAGTGTGGGCTTGGCCAAAGGCATCAGCACTTTAGTGTCCTGAGGATGGGGAGGAGGCTGATGAGGCTAATCTTTGCTTTCTGCATGCCTCCTAATTATGCTAGAAGTGTGTGTGCGAGTGTGTGTGAGAGAGAGTGTGTGTGTGAGACAGTGTGTCACGTTCCTGAGGGGCTGACAGCTGTGCTGGAGTCCAGATGGTGAACTGTGCCCGGGTGTCAGGGGTCTTCTGGTGCTGGCTGAGATAAGGTTATCTTCATTTTTCAGAATGAATGGCTTTGGTCAAGGTGTTGGTACCCATTGGTCCTGTAAATAGCTAGAAATGGGTCTAGTGGGCACTTAGGAAGCAGGGGCTTGTGCCCCAGGAGTCCCTCCATGAGTGTTGATGTGGGTGGAGCTGGGTGAAGACAAAAGGGTTCCAATGTAAAACAAACACACAAAGAAAAAAACGAGGCAAAGGCTCACCAGGTCTAGTGAGTGGGAAGTGAGTGTGAGCCTTTAACACACTCTTTTACGGGGTTGGTGTGAGGGAGGAGAAATGGGAAAAGTAATCCCCTTCAAGCTGGTGAGGGACTTCACAATTGATAAAGCACGTTCCCCACACATTTAGCTTCTCTGACCGTCACAACCTCTCCACATGGAAGGCGGTGCCTGTGATCCAGGCCTGGGGAGGTGAGGTAGCCGGGCTCCAGGCCACATGGCTATTGATGGGGAAGCGGGACTACTGCCTCTGGACTCCATTCCCAGTGCTCTGCCCACCACAGCATACTGTGTGTGTGCACGCTCCCCTCAAATGTGCAGACAGGTCACCCAAGGGAGTAGAGGTGAAGGCAAGAAGGCAGGTGTTTATTTCTGAGGCATCATGGTTACCAGCGCCACAAGGTGCTGGACTGGGAACGCAGTAAAGACACAGGAAATTGGCTCTGGGTCAGCTGCAAGGTCTTAGACAAGTCAGCCTCAGTTTTCACCTGGGTAGAGTACTTTCTGGGAATGTTGTAGGGCTCAGGGATAAAGTAGGCAAAGTCAGTAGCCTAGGGCCCACCGTGAGCACCATAAGTGTTTAATAAATGGTAGCTGTTCATCTCCTGTGTGCATACTGCTGGGGGGACTGTGTGCAGACACCCACCTGTCTGCAGGTCAAAGAGAGAAGAGCCAGGCTCAAGGCCAATAGCTGTTGGCTCTGCTCAAATCCAAGTATGTCTTCAGGTGGCTTCCCCAGAGCCTCCAATTGGTAAAATCAAGTCCCACTCCCCACCCTCACCTGTCCAACTCTCCACAGCCTCTAAGTGCTCGCAGGTTGCTGGTTAAGCAAGAGGACCAATAGTTTAAGGTGTGAATCAAACAACAGAGTGGAGGCATTTCAGGGGACTGACATGCCCTGTTGGTTTACAGTTTAGACTCTTGGGTGTGGCGACGGAATCACAGGGCAGATCTTGAGGGTGCTGGGTCCGGCAGATCACAGCTGTGGGGCACCTACATGAGCTTTGCCCTTTTCATGTGGAATCTCATGAAATCCTCACAAGCAGCCACTTGAATGGGCGTTAGTCCCATTTGATACATGAGGAGGCTGAGGAGGTGCTAAATTCATTGTCAAAAGTCACCAGAAGCTGCGACGCAAGGCTGAGCCTGCCCGGGTTCAAAGCCTGTGCCTCTTCCACCACCTGCCATCCAGCCCGCATCACCCATGAAGGTCGGGCTCCACACAGAGGCTGGCAACTGCTAGGTCTGTGGGTGCGTGCACATTGCTGGGAGCCCCAGAGGATGAGGAGGGTGAAGACATGGCTGGTGAGGAGGCAGGAGGCCTGGGGCGGGGAGAGTCTTTACTCACACTCGGCAGCAAACTACCTCCCCAGTTGAATTCTGTCCTGGCCTCCCAGGCAGCCTCACCTCTGGCTTTTGTCTCTTCTAAGTTCCACACTTTGACTTTCAAGGGTCATGCCTCCAAGCCAGGCTAGCCAGGTGCCCAGACCCATGAGGGTACGTGCAAATGGTATGCTAGGACAGAAGCAGGACCGGGCAGGGGGCTTCACAGAGCCCAGAACTTTCTGTTGGGTCTCCTCTGCCCAGGGGTGCTCAGGCGCCCCTGAGATACTCTGGTGTCTCCCTTGTGAGGCCGTGCAGAGCCCCAGGCACGTTGGAGGGTCAATTTTAGCATCAGCTGCATCTAATTAGCTTTGGGGGGCGCAGGCTCTTTCACAGAGGACTCCATTGTTCCCAGGAACCTGGCAGGCATGTTTGTCATTTCAGAAACTGAGAAGGACTGGCTCTCTCGGGTTTGGCCCGTTTGGCTGTGGAGCTGTCCGTCCTCCCTTCGGATGCTAATCCGCCAAGCCCTTCTCAGCCAGGCCTCAGGTGAAGTTCAAGGCTGAGGTGGAGCCCAAACTCCCATTTCCCTCAGGAGCAAGGCAGGTGTGGAATCAACACCTGGAAAGCAGCCAAAAGAACACCCAGAGCAACAGCTCAAAATGTCACATGTCACATAACTTAATTGGGCAATCACCTGAAGGAGAGTTGGTGGAAAAGATATCGGGAGGTCTGTGTCAAGAATGACAAATTCAAGACGGCCTGCTTCAGCCCCACCCAGCCTGGGCCCAGGGACCTGGCTGCATCCCTCCCTCCCANGCAAGGCAGGTGTGGAATCAACACCTGGAAAGCAGCCAAAAGAACACCCAGAGCAACAGCTCAAAATGTCACATGTCACATAACTTAATTGGGCAATCACCTGAAGGAGAGTTGGTGGAAAAGATATCGGGAGGTCTGTGTCAAGAATGACAAATGCAAGACCGCCTGCTTCAGCCCCACCCAGCCTGGGCCCAGGGACCTGGCTGCATCCCTCCCTCCCAGGAGAGGCTGGAAATGGTATCCAGAAATCTCCACCTTAGACCCCTGGGCAATCAGACGTTCCTGGAGCTGCAAGGACACCCTTTCCTGAGTGCCCACAGAATGTACAGTCCCCAAAGGCAGGAGGCGGCGAAGTGGAGTGGTTACCTGTGCACCCTCTGGCTCAGACTGCATGGGTTTGAGTCCTGGCTTCGCAGCTTATGAGCTCTATGACTTTGGGCAAGTTATTCTCTGTGACTGAGTTTTCTCATCTACAGATGGGATGATTATAGTGCCTACCTCTTATGAGGGTTGTAATAATTAAACGAGTTAATACATGTAAAGATTTTAGGATAGTACTTGGCCTTTGGCAAGCAGTTATCAGTATGCTTTTCTCCTGCTCCTACTCACTTGTAGGCTCCGTGTTGGATTTGCACACCTGTTTCCCACGCTAGGTGTCCAGCTCCTGCAGCACCCTCTTTACACCCACTCAGGGCTGACTTGGCCCTCTGGGCTCACGTGGCTGTCAGGGCCCCATTTGCACTCACATGGACCACCCCCCCATTCTTCTGCCATGTGTCTCTCCATCCTTGACCCACTGGAAAACCACTAGTGGGGCCTAGACCTGAGTCCAAAAAAGCTCCCCATTTATCCAACCCCCAAGCGGTGGGAAGGAGACCAAGACCTTCCCCTTTTTGGTCAGAACCCCCGGTCGATTCTCCTACACAGACCCTCCACTCTCCTGTTTCACCTGCCCTGAGGCCCTGGAGGCTGTGCATTCTAGCAAGAGGGAGATGAGTTTGCTTGGATCGCTGTAGACGAAAACTGTTTGTCTCAATTTGCTGCATTCATCTTTCACAACCCACTCAAATGCCACCTCTTTGGTGTGGCTTTCCCCAGTTCCCACAGTCAGAATTCTGATTTCCCCAACTGCTTGCCAATTGTGATCTTGGACAAGTTCCTGCCCTCTGGCCACCTGAAAATCCTCACCTGTAAAACCGAGATACCGTCACCAAACTAACCTTATAGGACATTGGAAGGCTCCACTATAAGCCAATGGGTGTGGAGACCTAGCTCCCCTCCCCTTACCTTCCCACCCAGGCACAGGAGACGGGAAGATACCGGGGTGAGCTGACTAACCCAGCGTCTACACAGCCTATAGAGCCAAGCCCTCCTTCTCTATTTGTGGAATTCCTGGTCAACCTCCCAGGACCAGTTCAAGTGTCATCTCCTCTGTGGAGCATTCCTGCCGCCCACAGAGAAAATAAATTTTTCTCTCCCTTGTATCCCTGTCATTCTTTGTCCCTATTAAATATTCATTTCCTTGTAACTTTTATTATATTTAACTTATATTATTATTGCCTGCCCCCTCGCCCTGCTGGTAAATTGTTTGAGGTCAAACACTGTATTTTGTTCTCTGCGGTAACTTTATAGTATCTGCTGGTTGCCGCTCCATAGATGTCCATTAATTCAAATTTAGTCTTGTGTGTTGCCTGGATTATGGAGTAGGCTCTGGGGTCAAATTCTGCCTTTATGAGTCTATTCCATATGCAGGGCTCTGACCCTGATACTGGTTTTCCTGGAACCAACAAGAGAAGCCACAGCCTAGCGCACAGAGTCTGTGGGAGGAGGGCCTCCACACAGCCTGGGAGTGGGAGTGGGAGCAGGGTGGCCTCGCATTTCCATTAGGTCTCAGCTGCACGCTAGCGGAGGCAGTGAGCCACGCTGTAAGGGGCAGAGGACCCCTTCAGATAACACTGGGTTTTGGAAGAGCCAAATGGTGTCTGTAGTTAACTGTGTTAGTTCATTATATGTACGGTGACTCTGTTTTCCTTGGACACACATAAAAGTGCATATGTGTAATACAGCTCTCCATCTATCAATCCTTCCTTCCTCCTGGAGTAGTTACTGAAGGAAAACAGACATACACTCACACCATTTATACTTATCCACAATCATGTCTTACCCTCACAATGATTATTTGAGCTACATGGTGTTATGACCTACGTTTCATAAATGTGGAAACTAAGGATGAGAGAGGATAGGAAACTTGCCCAAGGTCAAGGAGACTAGAACTCCCAGTCAGCTCAGAAGGCTACTTTCCCATCTGAGAGGCAATTGCTTGCCAAGCACTGGTCTTGAAGGCACAAATGACTCTGACATCTTTCCTGCCCCCTCAAGAAGTGAGCGTTCCAGTAGAGGAGACTGATACACAAATAATGAAAAACGTAAAATACAAAAAAAGAAAACTAAGGACTAGAAGCATGTGTGATTGATTGTGGGGAGGCTGAGAAGGCAATGATCAGTTTTGCCTGAGGGGCCCAGGGAGGGCTCCGCAGAGAAGCTGACTCTTGGGGTGGGCCTTGAAGGATCGCTTCAGTTTTGATGGGTAGAGAATGCGGACAGGAGAGAATGCAGAAGCCTGAGGCAGAGGGGACCACACCTGCGAAGGCATGGAGGAGGAGAATATCAGGTCTCCTTGGGCACGGAGGATAGACCCAGAGTGTAGTTGGAACATGGGATTTCTGAGTACAGGCTGGACTATGACAGGCTTAGCTTTGTACAAAGTACTGGACTTGTTTCTTGAAGGCTTTTGGGGGGCTGCTGATGTCCTTGCAGGAGGGAATGACCTGAGCTGACCTGCACTGTGCAGGAGGGAGAACGTGGAAGCGTTTCTGAGTGGAAAGTGGGAGGTAAACAGGGTCCTGCGTCCTTTAGATGTGACTGTCAGCTCCCAGTGTCTCTGCCAGTATTGATTTGGGGAATAAGAGTAAAAGAACGGGCGTCTCTTTCTTGTTGAAAGAGGCTGGTTGAATGCGAGAACTGCTACAGGGCCCTGGGTAGTGTCCCTCCCCCGAACCCCCACCCCCCACAATAGAACTGCAGAAGCACAGCTGTTCTGAGTGATGGGACTGCTTCAACAGCTGGACACCCCCATCAGGACTCGGCCTGATACGATGTGCTCCGCCAACGGTAACCACAGGACCAGGAGAGGAGGAGAGCAGGCAGCTGGGGTGCCAGTGATTGGTGTGCAGTGCTCACCCCAAATGTGGGCTTCAGAACCGAAGGGCTGTTTATCCAAATTAACAAAAGATGTTCTAGATCCGTGATTACATGTTCCTCATATAAGCGCATAATTTATAAACAGTTAAAAGCGCTCCATAAATGTAAATTACACATCTGTGCCCAGGGCATAGTATACTTACATACCCTAACACTGACTAAAACAATGCCCCATTATTTGTGATAAACCCAGGTGGCTCTTGTATCATTAGTGCTAGAATTGCATGTTGATAATTATCAGGCACCATGCACTGAGGACCTTTTGAAAATCCTCTCATTCCCTGCTTTTTATTTATATTCTGAACTCACCATGGGGGCGAAAAAAACCCCAAACAATCTCTTTGGAAAACTGCCCCCAAATTCTTTGGCTCTCAAAGAAAATGTAGTGTCAGATTCTGGCCTAATAGAATGCCATTTCCAATGGAATCTGAGTCGAGCCCAAGGGAAGGAATGCTGGTTCTCTGAGTCAGCAGAAGAATTCAGTCGCTGCTCTCCAACACTCCATTATTCACTGGCCCCAACTGGCTACAGAGCTGTCGGTACTATGGGGAGGACCAGACAAGTAGGGGTAGTGGGGGAGCTGTAAGGTAGATAATGAGAGGAGAAAATCTGAGATGCCTCTCAGGCCAACTCTGGATAACACATTGAGCATTTATTCTGTGGTGCAGAAGCTCTGCCCTCCTCTTGTTACATACTCTCTCTATGCCCATGTCTCTGCAGATGGGGTCATTTTCCAAGGCCTTAAAATCAGATGTTTCCCTGTTGGGCTGCTGGACTGATCAGAATGTAGCCTTCTGAGTCCCAATAAGCAAGGCCAGCAGAAAGAATTGATTCCCCTCAATGAGACACCCCCTCCCCGAGTCCTGTCCCCCACATGGCTCACCGGGGCCTTCGGAAGGTCAGGCCGTACTGCTGACAGGCCAGTCCCACGGTGGGTGTGTACACAATCGGCATGAATTTCTCCACATCCGAGGTCAGCACACGGTAGAAGAGCTTCTCATTCCGATCTTGGAGTGTCATGAGAATGATGTACCTTGGAAAGGGGGACAAGAACCAAGCTGTTCACATGAGCAGCATAGGTGGCAGCAGGAGAGGCTACTCATGCAAAGACCCAGGGCTCCCACTCGGCCAAGTTCACAGGCTAACCACCCATCTCCCCAGCGTGGATCTCTTCTTCTATGAACTTCAAAGAACGGTACCTGCCTTATTGTGCTTGTTATTATACATGGTGTAGGCTATTATACACATCCACAGGCTAACCACTCATCTCCCCAAGCGTGGATCTCTTTATTCATGAACTGCAAAGAACAGTACCTGCCTTATGGTGCTTGTTATTATACACAGTGTAGGTGCTGTTCTAAATATGTTACGTGAACTCATTTAAAACTCACAACGACTTGTGAGGTAGGCACTATAGTTCCTATCTGAGAGACGAAGGAGACCGAGGCACAGAGAGATGAAATGACGCACCCAAGGTGGCAGACTGCAGAATCTGTGCTCCTGACCACTGTGCAAGATGGTTAGTCATGCTATTATTACTGAGTGCAATGGAAAAACAGCACTCCGAGGGTGGAGTGGGGTCGAGTACATACCAGCGCTTCCTGGACTGGCCCCACCTACACACAGGGCTGGCCTCTGTCACAAGCAGTGTTCGCAAGTGGCTGAGTACCAAGTGATCCTAGGAAGTGTGTTTCTCCAAAATCTCTCTCATCTATTCCCTGAAGCCAGAAATCACTAAGCCAAGAAAAGAGGCTTTCATTTACATTCTTAAAAATGCAAAAAAAAAAAAAAAGCAAAAATCTCTGGGAGAAAAAAAATTCCTCAGGGCTTGAAATTCACAACCTTTCCAGACCACAGTTTGGGAGAGAGTGTAGAGGCACTTGAGATCCTGACCTGGAATGGGGTGAGGCACTCCAACAGGGAATGACTCCTGGGCATGGTGTCAGGGTCCTGGGTTTGAATTCCAGCTGTACTGTTTACTAGCCTTGTGGCTTGGGGAAAGTCTTATGACATGTTGGGGCCTCAGCCCCTCCTTTCCCACCAAAGGCACTGGTCCAGAATGAAAAATTGTTTTAGAAGGTATTTTTAAGAAAGGAGGATTTATGCTTAGAATAGCCAGGATCTCAACTCATTCCCAGTATAATAATGCCTTAACCTGTAGGCACACATCTCTTCCCCGTTCTCTAGTCAGTGATATCAAGTTGTCAACCTGATATATCAGTCGTAGTGGGATTATTTACACCAGGAAAACTGGCAAATACTCTAAATCAGGGCTTCCACACGCCCTGCCCCTGAGCCAGTTATTAAACATTTACCCTGCCCTTATCCAAAAGAAGCTGGGAGCCTCCTTAGCATTCCCCAAGCACCTGCTGCCATGAGGGACCCCGGGAAAGAGGGGGTCAGAGTAGTCAACAGAGCATGCGCAGCAAGCCCTCTGGAGCTCCCAGGATCAGACACATTCCCGCCCCCAGCCTGGCATGTCTCCCCAGGCATACAAATGATATCCGTCTAGCTGGAAAGAACTGGGGAGAAAAGGATTTTTGACTTTAATTTTTATAGTTTAATATCTCAGGAAAGAAGACTTCACTTTGGACCTTAGTTCTTCTTTGTAAATTTAACAAGCAAAGGAGGTTCAGATTGTTCAAAGTTAGGCACATCTCAGGCTGTTACTTGGATCCTTGTGTACTTTCTGGTTTGCTCCTTGGGGTGACATGGCTCGACCCAGTCTGAGTGGGTGAACAAAGGAAGAGGACACTTGGCCTGTGTTGCAGCATGGCCTTGGGGTTACTGTGAGTATCATCCACTGAGTTTAGTGCTTCAGGAGTAGAGGGGATTACCCACTACTGCTTAGAAGCAATGGATGGTGTGGAGGGAGCATAGGAAGATGGGTGCAGGATGGCCCCGACAAGCTGCTGAGCTCTGCTCCTAGGGGGATGGCCACATCAAAGTCTTGGCCATTGAGCTCTACCGAGAAGTAGGGGGAACCCGATCTGCTCCCTAGACTTCTGTTGGAGCCCACGGCAAGGTGATATGTATATTGAATAAGCTCTTACATAGTACCTACTATGTGCCAGGCACTGTTCTAAGCACATCACAAATGCTAATACATTTAACCCTCATTACAACCTTTTGAGTTAGGCACTGCTGATTGTACAGAGGGGGAATGACCCAGAAAGGCTGAGTAACTTTCACTGTTTAGAGCTAGAATGAAGCCCTGGCTGGGGTAGCTCGGTGGACTGAGCATCGGCCTGCAAACTGGAAGGTCACCTCTTTGATTCCTGGCCTGGGGCCAGTTAGAGGTGTGCAAGAGGCAACCAATTGGTGTTTCTCTCATGCATTGATTTTTTTCACTTCCTTTCTTTCTCCTTCCCTTTTCCTCTCTCTAAAAATAAATAAATAAAATATTTAAAAAACAGAGGTAGAACGATGATTTCAATTTGTTCTGTTATTAGAGTCCAGTCTTGGAGCGACTAAGATCTGACGCCTCTTAGCTGTGGCATGGCCGAGATGTTAAAAGCAGACTCTGGAGCCAGTTACCTGCCAGTTACATGACTTTGCTGTGTGACCTGGGGGGGTCACCACCTTCTTTAGTAAAGCTGACCCTTTCCTTCCCACTTGGCTCTTCAAGTCTATGTCCCCACTGGGGAGAAACCAAGAGGGGCGGCAGGATTATTAACTGCCCCCCTTTATATGAGCCTCCCCTTTATATGAGCCACATGACATTCAGGTGCTTCCCAAAGTATCCCTGCCTATTTTCTCTCTTCTCTACCATGCTCCCCGTGTTCCAGGAACCTGGGCCATGGGCCACTTCTTTAACACACCTGTCCCTACATCTTTACCCCACTCTTTCCTCTGAGTGAAACGCCACCCGTGAACCCACTGCTGTCTGCTTAAGTCCCATCGGTGGTGCTCTGGGGCTGACCCAGGCTCCACCACTTCCCAGAGGTCCTCCCAGGTTTCACTGATTGGAATTCACTTTCTTTTCCCAGTCCTCCCAGCACCTGCCAACTGCCTCAGTCATAACAAGCCCTGTCCCTCAGGGAGATCAGCACCCCTTTGGAAGGCAGGGCTGGGTTTGGGATTTCTTGGAAAGGCTCTTAGCCTCTCCCAGCTGGAGAGTATACGGGATATAGTCTGCGGGCCACAGGAAACTGAGCCCAGGGCTCAGGCAGAGAGAGTAGCCTTCAGGCACTGACTTGTCCAGGTCACTCTGCTGCCGCTCGTAGTATCGCATGATCCGGAGGAGCTGGATGTCCTGGCTCAGGAAGCAGGGCGGGATTAGGCCGTGGATTCCGAGCTGTATCCTTTCTTCAAGTGTAAAGGCCATGCCCTGGGGAGAGCAGGAAAGAAATACACGCACATGAATGGAAAGCAAGGAACAGAGCAGGGTCCATCCACAGGCAGGCAAAGTCCCTGTGACTCAACAGGCAGGCTTTGGACTCAGACCCCACCCCTGCCCTTCAAGCAGCCCAGAGTCTCTGCTGGTTACTTCGACTCTTTGGAGCTGCAGCTTCCTCCTGGAAAAATGGGGGAAATACCTACCCTGTCAGGTTTCTGGCTTGTTTTTACTTTTGCTGTTTTAAATCTATTTTTTAACACTTAACATTTATAGAAAAATTGATAAGATAGTATGGAGAATTGCCTTAGATGCCCCTCACCCAGTTTCCCCTATTATTAATATTTACATAAGTATGGTACATTGATTAGAGTTAATGGAGCAATAGTGACACATTATTATCATTAAGTAAACTGCATGGTTTATTCAGATTACCTTGGTTTTCACCTGAAGTCCTTTTTTGTCCCAGGGCCCACATCACATTGTGTTGCCTTGTCTCCCTAGGCCCTTCTTGACTTTGGCAGTGTCTCAGACTTTTCTTGTTTTGGGTGTCCTTGAGATTTATACCCCTTTCCTAGAATTTGTCTGATTTTTTTTCATGACTAGGCTGGGGATATGTGTGTGTGTATGTGTGTGTGTGTGTGTGTGTTTCTGGAGGAAGACCACAGAAGTAAAGTGTCATTTCCATGGTCCTAGATTAAGGGGCACACTATCAGCTTGATTTATTGGTCGCTTGGCTGAATTAGTGCCTGTCAGGTGTCTCCAATGTCAAGTTCGTCCTTTTTTTGAATTCTTCTACATGGGAGATTGGTCTCTTCTATCTTTTTCATTTATTTGTTTAATCATTTATTTATGCCATGGGTATTTATTTTATATTTGGGGTTATAACCCAACAGTGCTTTATTTATTTTCTTGCTGAAAATGCTTCATCCAGTTGGTCACTGGGAACTCTTTCTGTAGGTGCCAGGGTCCTGGACGCCTATAATTTCTTCTCATTCTTTTCCTTTTTTACTTCCTCCTTTTCTTTCTTTTCTTTTCTTCCCTCCCTCCCCTCCCTTCTGCCTTCTCTTCCTCCGTCCCTCCCATCTTCCTTCCTGCTGCTAAAGATGCTCCAGGCTCATGTTTTATGTTGCCTGCCCCAGTCCTAGATCGGCCATTTTCCCCAAAGGCCTGATTTCTTCTTTGGAGCACGGTGCGAGAAACCACGCTCTGGGCTCTACTTATTCCTTGTGCTTCTTACTACTGAGGTTTCATTGTTTCTAGCCCCTCACAGCCGACAGCAAGAAAACAAATCTCTATTAAGCTGGACAAATTCATACTAATGCCTCTAACTCTAATCCATTACCACACGGATCATTCTGGCCTCTTCACGTTGCTAATCTGTAAATTCTCATGCTAACAGTGACAAACTTAGCCCCCGTGATTTGCTATCTGTTTACTTAATTATCCAACTCCAGCATACAGGGATAGCAGTACCAAAATTGTTAACCTGTACCACAGTGGGAGACAGCTCCATCCACTAGCCTGCCTTGCTTATGTGCGGTTCCTTTTGTCTTTAGTCTTACAAACTCCACTCATTTTCAAAGTGGCTCAGGTGAGCCCTTTTCCTTTCACCGCCTTCACTGAGGCTGCATCATACGTTTGTAATGCAGTTCGATTCTCTCGTCACAGTCTGCATTCTTTCCTGGGATCCTCCAACGTATTAAATGGTTTTTAAAAGTCTGGATACATTAAGGTCCATTCTTTGTACTGTAAAGTCTATGAGGGTTTTTTTTTTTTAAATCCTTGCCCAAGGATGTAGTGACTGATTCTAGAGATGGAAGGGGACAGAGACAGACAGGCAGGCAGACATTGAAGTGAGAGAAAAACATCTATTCATGCTTTCCATAGTGCCCCATCTGGGGATCAAACTCACAGTCTAGGAATACCCTGGCTAGAAGTCAAACCCACAACCTTTTGGTGTATAGGAAGATGCTTGAACTAACCAAGGCACCTGGCCATGACTCTATGAATTTCGACAAGTGCATTATATCACGTATCCTTCACTATGGTACTATACAAAAAATGTTTCACTGCTTTAAAAATCTCATGTACTTTACCTATCTCTCTTTCCTTCCTATCCTGGCACCTCTGGCAAATAATGGGGTTTGTGTCTTTTGTTTGTTTGTTTTCCTTACTGTCTCTACAGTTTTGCCTTTTCCAGAATGTCCTACAATTGGAATCATATAGCCTAGCTTCTTTCATTTGACAATAGCACATAAGGTGAAGGATAGTCTCTTCAAGAGATGGTGCTGGGACAACTGGATTTCCACAAGCAAAAAAAAATAAAGATGGGCCCTGACTCACATTAAATACAAAAATTAGCTTGAAATTAATCAATGACCGAACTATAAGAGCTACAATCATGAAACTCCTAGGAGGAAACATAGGGGTAAATCTTCAAGACCTCGGATTTGGTAAAGCATTCTTAGATATGACTCTACAAGAACCAGCTATTGTACAAAGGAAAAATTCGATAAATCTATTTTATCTAAAAACTTTTGTGCATAAAAGGACACTATCAAGAAAGTAAAAAAAAACATACAGAAAAGGAGACAATATTTGGAAATCATATATTTGGTAAGGGTTTAATATCCAGAAACTACAAATAATTGCTGCAACTCAACGCAAGAGAAACCACCCGGTTACAAACAGGCAATGACTTGAATAAACACTTCTCCAAAGAAGATGCACAAATGGCCACTAGCACATGAAAAAGCGCTCAGTGTCATTAGTCATTCAGGAAATGCAAATCAAAGCTACAATGCAAATCAAAGCTACCTTTTCACACCTCCTAGGATGCCTGTGATTGAGAAACGACCCCCAGCAAATCACAAGTGTTGGTGGTGATGTGGAGGGATTGAAGCCCCGGTACATTGATGGTAGAAATGTAAAGTGTTACAGCCTCTATGTAAAAACATTGTAGTAGTTCCTCAAAAAGCTAAATAGAGACTTACCATATGAGCCCAGCAATCCTACTCCTAGGCATACACCCCAAGGAACTGAAAGCAAGGGCTTGAACAGATACTTGGATGTCAACATTCATTGCAACATTATTCACCTCAGCGAAAAGGTGGAATCAACTCAGGTGTCCTCCAACATATGACTGGATAAAGAAAACATATATGTGCAATGAAAAGAAAATTAAAGATTTTATTTATTAATGTTTAGACAGAGGAGAAGGGAGAGAGAAAGAGAGGGCAAGTAACATCAGTGTGTGGTTGCCTCTCATGAACCCCCTACTGGGACCTGGCCCACAACCCAGGCATGTGCCCTGACTGGGAATAGAAATAGCAAGACTTTGATTCACAGGCTGGTGCTCAATCCACTGAGCCACACCAGCCGGGGCTGTACTATGAAAATTTATTCAAACATCAAAAAGGAATGAAGTTCTGTTACATGGTATTACATAGATGAACCCTGAAATATTATGCTAAATAAAATGAACCAGATATGAAAGGACAAATACTGTATGATTCAACTTACATAAAATAACTAGAATAGGTAAAGAGACAGAGAGTAGGTTAGAGATTACTAAAGCCTGGGGGCGGGAGGACTGGCGAGTTATTGCTTAATGGCAACAGGGTTCCTGTTTGGGATGATGAAAAAGCTTTGGACATGGATGGTGGTGATGGCTACGCAACACTGAATGGACTTAATGCCACTTAATTATACACTTAAAATGGTCAAAATGGAAAACTTTATTATACATACTTTACTACAACCTAAAAAATGTAATAATGTATTTAGTGCTCAAAACCACTGAATTATACACTTTAAATGGGTGAATTGTGTGGTATGTAAATTATAGCTCAATAAAACTGTCTTGAAAGAATCCTCTGCATGTTCTGAATACAAGTCCTGTATCAGACGTGTGCTCGGTAAATATTTCTCTGAGTATGTGGCTTGTCTCTTTAGTCTCTCACCAGTGTCTTTCACAGAACTGCATTTTTTGGTTTGGGCACTGGCAGGAACGGTGGGGAATAAATAGGATGTCATGGAATCTGCTTCTCGGCCCAGGTTAAGTCCTATGGGGACAGTGTCTGCTGGTAGCAGCTGCAGGAACTGTCCTCATAAGGGACCCTGCGAGACTTGGGGACATAAGCTGCCCCAACTTCATCCCAAAATAATAAGGTGCAACCCACGGTGAAGAGAGAGTCCATTTCTGTGTAGAACTCAGGCTGGCTCTGCAGAACCGAAGGCTGGTCCGACCCTGCCTCAGCTTCCTCCACTTTCTCACAGAGAGCCCTGGTGACAGGCCCTGGGGACGGAGGTGGTGTGGCGAACCCCTGCGTGGCTCCATGGCTGTGGACATCAATGAGGAAGGGACCTCAGTCCTCATGGGGGCACTGTGCAGGGGGCTGAGAACAGTTTTTAACTGACCAACCAATGAACTAACTCAATGAGCGCTGTTCATATGACTTCCACTGTATTCAAGGCCAATGACACTTGAGGCAACTCTGGTTAATGAGCCCCCAGTAATCTGAGGTTCTCCTGGAAGTGAGGAAGGGAGTGTGGGTCATAAGTGAGGCCTAGATTGTGCTGGTGGGGAATCGAGCTTCCTGCAGAATCCTCAGGAGGGGGATGCTTGAGAAGGGAGGGAGCATGAGAGCGCCCCCTCATTGTTCCACCAGCTGAAAACGATCTCATCTCCAATTATCACAAGCTCTTGTACAGGGAGTTACATAATGGCAAGGAGAGCAAGCCCACGCATTGCTCATCCCCACCGCAGGGCCATTGCTATGGTCGGCTCTAGGGAAGGGCATCAGACGAGTATCCAATTTCACTCTACCTTCCTTACACCCTCGCCGTGGGAGGTTTTACATCCTCCATTGTACAGATGAAAAGGGAGGTTAGCTAACGCTCCTGAAATTGCAAAGTTATTCCCCGTATTTTATTGTTTCTTAAATCGGGGTGCTAGTTATTTACTAATTAACAAGTACACTTGGTGTGGTCACTCTTTTTCCTGGAGGTAAGTGGCAGAACCGAGATTTGATCACCGGCTGCATTCCTGCCACCGCGATCCGTGCCCTGCCAGGACCTTGGTGAGATGGACCTCAGAAAGTGTGGGTTGGGATGGTGAGGAAGGAGTGGGAAAGAAGAGAGATGGAGGGAGAAAAAAGTGAATAAAAGTGAGGGTCCTTGGCTACTCCCAACTTCCTCTTTGTTTTGTGACTTGGGGGGGTCTCTAAAACTTTGCATACTAGGCTCCTCTTGTGTTTTGTGAACCAATAATGGTGACTCGGCTTAAGGACATCCCAGAGGACTGTTCCTCTTCTTGGAAAGACTCTGGAACTGTGAGAAAGACCTGTCCTGTTCGAAAGTCTGACTCACGGAGACTGTGCAAAGTGCTCTCCACGTGTAACGGCCCGGCCCTTTTCTTCATCAAAGCCCAAAGTCACCAGTTCTTACGCCCCCGGCTCGGGCCACCAGGTTGGAAACATGGTGCAATGAAGTCTTTGATCTTGTTGCAGAAAATCGTCTCACCCTGGACACTGGGCATTGTCACCGACACCACTAGGCAGGCGACTGTCACTGTGTACTGGCTTGGTGAAGACTGTGACCCCGTCCCCTTGGCCCTGGGGCTCCCAGGGAGGCCTAGGAATTTAATAATGACATCATCTTTGCTCATGGCTACTGTGCCTTTTAATAGCCATCACTGCTCTCTACAATGCTAAGTGTTTCTCTTGGCCTGCTGCCACCAACTTCTTTTGTATTTGAGGAAAAAGCATGAGCATTTAGCAACTAGTAATTTCAGGGATTAAAAAAAAATACTGCAATACTAGCAGCTTCTTTGCATCCTGAAGCTAATGTCAAGGCTACTTTGGATTTACCTGTTTGTAAAACAGCAGTGTGGGCACTGGAGCTTAACCATGGCCCGCAAAACGGCACGGAAAGATTCAGTAGGGTGTGAGGGGAAAGTGTTAGAACTTACACTGCGAAAGAAAAAAACTTTGCTCATGGACACTCAGGCTCTTGGTCTGTATGTCAGAGAGCCCTAATTCCCATCGGTGTACCAGAGTCCTGAGGCGAAAGGAGGGTCTGTGCAACACGCAGGAGTTGAGAGTGGGGTCCTAATTCAGTCTCACCAGGCTGTGAAATTACACTTTCTGTGGGCCTGGTTGCATGGTTGTGGATTATATTATCTACTTTTTTTATTTTTAACTTTTTAAATTTATTTTTCAGTTGCGTATAGTTGGTATACAATCTTACGATGGTCACATTAGTTTCAGGTGTACAATATAGTTGAATCACTACTCAACATTTTCACACTGTACCTTACAATGTAATCACCACACCAGTTCTAGTTAATTATCAGCCACCATGTAAATGCATCACACTATTATTGATTATATTCCGCTTTCCTTCTGGAAAACACTAATTCAAGTAGATATATGCACCCCTTACATTTATTGCAGCAATACTTACAATAGCTAAAATGTGGGAGCAACCTAGGTGTCCATTGGAAGATGAATGAAGATGTGGTACATACGTACAATGGAGTATTATGCAACAACTAAAAAAAGAATGAAATCTTGCTGTTTACAACAACATTGATGGATCTGGAGGGCATTACGCTAAGTGAAACAAGTCAGGCAGAGGAAGTCAATATGGTTTCACTTATATGTGGAATCTAAAAACAAACAAAACAAACAAAACAAAAACAGGCTCAGATATTATCTAGTTTTAACAAAGGTCACAAAGCAGGACAAGTGGCTTTGGAAAAACGGCTAATTCTCTTAGTTATACTTCAACCTCATACTCTAGTGATATTCACAGCACACTGGTAGTGACCTGCCAGTTGTTTCTCTTTTGGAAATGTTTTAATTGTTACGAACCAAGTCTCTGACCACTCCCCCAGCCAAATGTCCCTCTCAGCCAGCTCTGGCTTCCCCCAGAGACCCAACATCTAATGCACAGGTGGCAAACACCAGGTCCTTGGGCTGAATCTGGTCCTCTACCTTGTGTTATCCAGCCTAGAACCTTGTTTCTACCCTGTGGCAGCGCCGAGCTCCTTACCCCTAGTTAAGGGGTAGTTACATTTATACAGTCCTAGAGTTACATTCAGCCCTTTGAAGGCAACCATGAGTCTGATGGGGCCCCCCGGTGAAAATGAGTTTGACATCCCTGACCTAATGGGTTAATATCTGGCAAAGTGGATGGCCTCAAGACCCTCCTCCTGCATGAAGGGCTGGGACTGTTTCAATTGTTTCAATGCTGTACTACTGTTCATCTTTCAACTGTCACCCCTCACTTACCCTCTTTCATGGCCTTCTCTGAATGACCATCTCTGATCCAGCCACTGAACTCTACTAGCAGGTTGAGCATTGCCCAAGTTCCCACCTCAAAGCTTACTGACATTAGAGAGAAGATATTTGAATAGATCCCACCACCAAGTGGCAAGGCTCAGAGGCAGGAAGTCCACCAGGCCGAGCCCCTGTCCCAGACACCCACTGTTCAGAGACCCAGGTTTCCTAGCGCCCTGTTCCTTATGACTAAGCTTTGCTGCGGTCCTTGATGATGCCTCTGGATCCACAGCCCTGTGGCACACCTGACAGTATCTTCTCACTCACTCACAAGTATTTGTGAGTTCCTGCTGTGTGCCAGGCCTACCGCATTAGGCACCGGAAGGTCCCTGAATGGAATAGGAGCTGGTTACCACCTTCATGAGCCTACTGGACAAGATATGCGGATTAGCATATAAAGGTGATCCTGGGCCTCTGCTTTAGACAAGCCACTTCTCCAACCGATAAAATGGAGTGCTGCTCACTTCACATGCCATGGGATGAAAAGAAATAATGCATGTGAAACGCTCAGCACAGGTACTGTCACGTGGGAAGTACTCAACGACCATCAGCTGTTCTCATTACAGTCACTGGTTGTGATCATGGGTGAGGAGGCACGAGAGAGCTCACTAGCAGATGTCGGAGAGAAGCCCTGAAGGGTGGTCAGGAGCTGGAAGGGGTGGTGGGAACAGAGTGAAATAACATCGCCACATCAAGTGTAACTGCTGGTCTGTGGCTGTGCAAGGCTCCTGCCTCTGCAGCCCCGTGCATTCTCTGCACGCCCACGCACACTCTTCTGGCTGCTATGCTGGGACTTACATCAATACTCCCCACCTACCACACTCTGAGCACTTCCCCCCACCATCTTCCAGTCTACAGTCAAGGCCCCTCCAAGACACCCTGTTCCACAGTGTCATCAAATTTAGCACATGAGATGCATTTTCTGTTTGATTTCTTGAGCATTCATCACTAGGTGGTAAACTCGGGGTAGTGGAAATCAGACACTTGGAAGCTGCTAACACAGGGTTGCAGCACAATGATATTAACATCAGTAATAATGGCAACCCTACTTCTTAATGAGCACCCCTTGGGCTGGGCCAGGCACTGAGACAGGCACATTGTACTTGCCACCTCTAATCCTTACAGCAACCCTGAGTTAATCATCCTATGATTATTACCCCCTTTTATGGACTGGGAAACTGAGGCCAGAGGGTTAAGGCATGTGCCCAAGCTCACAGCAAGTTGATGGAAGAAGAAGTAGAACCCAGGTTCATACGCTTCCAAAATGCATACTTTTTCCTCTGAGCTAATCGATTGTTCTTGAGGGTTAACATATTAAACAGGTTGCTGACTGAGCTGGCTTTTATTTGGTTAGAGATAAAGTTATTCTGCTTCTCCAAACAGAGCTGATTACCCTAATGGTTCAGCCACTGCTGAGTGATCCTCCGTATTAGTGCCAGGTCAGTCAGCCCATTGCAAACAGGTGTGCTTTTACCTCTGCGGTTATGCACATGGTCCATGACACGTAGCCACGTAGCCATGCTTCCTCTGACTAGCATCATTACTGGACAGATTAATAGACACAAACGCAAGTAAAGGTTTTCTGCTCCACCATCGTTAACACCATGCTCTGAGCTGACTGGTAATGCTGTAAACAGCCCTCTCCATCCATCAGCTGCAACGACAGAGAGTAGTCATAGCTGGGACAGAGCTGGGAGCAATCAGCTCCGAAACTGCACGATTAAAGCTGATTAGCTGCTAGGGGACCGGAAGGCATTTCCTGCTCCTTTTGCACAGTACTTCATGAGTCTGGGATTTTTATAAGTTAGAGTGACGTGGACTCCGGTTGGAGACAGGAAGTGGGATTACTGTGGCTGCTGTTCTCTCACTGAACCCCAGGTTTATGAGGGCCCCTGAGCACACTCCTGCAATGGATAAATGGGGACCTTGAAAACACAAGTCTTAGCAGACACAGACCTGAGAACGACCTTCCTTCCAGACATACTTTGGTGATCAGGTGCAAAATTACAGACCCAGAAACACATCGTAAATTTCTGAGATGGGAGTAGCTGACACATGCTCATTACTGTCCAGAACTAACCTTAAACCAGATTTGGAGTCAAAGACTGGGCTTTGGCACTGTGGGCTACAAAATACGGAGGTTGCCTCTGGTCTTTCCATCTATGGTGCACACAGACACTCTCGTTCTAGTGGGAGACATGGTTCAATTTTCCTCTCAGGGCAGGTGACTGGGACATGGAGGTACTGCACTCACACTGCTAGTATGGGGGAGTAAGAAGGAGACTGGAAGATGAAATTCTACATTGGTTCATCCACTTTTGGGCTGTGTGGTTCTGGGGAAGTTACTTCACCTCTCTGAGTCTGCTGCCTTCACCTGGTGGTTGTCAATCAAATAAGAATGGACATTGAGATTTCACTGTAAATTCAAAGGTATAGAATAAAGTTCTCGCAGTCTTATATCCCTCTAGGTTGAGGACTACGTGCAGTTTAGCAATTGTACTTTATAGTATTGATTTCCTTTAGTCTTTTTTCCCTTCAAGATAACATATTTCTTGGGGGCAGAAACTGTGTCTAAATGAACTATGTGCCCCTTTTTCTTAGTACATCTTGCCTATTTTTACTACTTTATTGCTTCTAAAATGGTCTCATATGTTTTCTGTCATTTGATCCTAGACAGGGCTTGTGTCCCCATTTATAGAAGAGGAAATTGAGACTCAGATGGGTCCATGACATACTGAGGGCATGTGGCTAGTGCGTGCTACTTAAAACCATGTGGGAATAATGCCTATTTCAATTTCTCTGCTGTTTTCTGAAAAGCTGCTGGGTAAGGACCAACATGGAAGAGAAATGAAGGAATCTTCTCCCGAAATACTTGGTAACTCTAGGATTTTGTCCTAACCGAACAAGAGAACAGAGGTGGATAGTTGGAAGACTGATGAGTCATTCTCTTGGCAAAATTCCCTGTGGTGGTTTGAATTCTTCATGACCCTCTCTTCCCAAGAGACTATTATTTAAAAGTTAAATAATATTGTTCTTGGCACCGTGAAGGCCTTCTGTTCAGCTGAACCTCAATAGGGTAATGATGGAGGAAGGTGATGGGCAGGGAAGCTGCTGAGGACAAGGGAGTACCTCTTCCTTCCTCCAACAACACAACAGCTCTTTGATGGGCTCAGCCTGGGAGGACTGGGTCAAAAAGTGAACTATGACCATGAGGGATAAAACAAACAGACATGTTTGGGAAGGTGTCTGAATAGGAATTGTACGTGCATGCCTGGTGCGTGCAGATCAGTGGGTGGGGGTACCGGAGCTGGATGTGAGACTAACTAAGGACAAGTTCATTCTGCAGGGCAATTATCCAGGAGATCACTGTTAATCTGTCCCAGCCATGATGTTAACCAAATCCTCCTTCTCCTGGGTCTTGACCTCAGCTCTGCCACCTGATCATGTGAACCAGGAAAAAGGTCATTTTAACCTGGAGACAGAATGACCGATGTGGCACATGGGAGAAAAGAATAACCAATCTGTTCCTCTGCCCTGACATCAGGAAACAGAAGTTCTAGGTTCAGAGTCACTTTGGACTTATTTTATGACCACTATTTATACTTCACTGTTTTTTTTTTAGGTTTTATAAAGCAGTTTTATTCCGTTTGTTTTTGGGTTTTCTTTTTTTGACAATTTACTCCAAATAAAAAGAATGCCCTTATGACATTGGTTCCCAAACTTTGCTAGCTATTAGAAACACATAGGGAGTGAATAAATAAATGCCGATCACCTGGGGGTGGAAGCCTGGATGAGTTTTTAAAGGTCCATAATTGATTACAAGATACAGCAGAGTTTAAGAATCACTGCCCTATGAAGGAGGCTGTGAAAGTGTTGTGCCTGTTTTGTAGACACTAATGCTCAGGCTAAGAGAGTTTAATAATCTGTCTAAAATTAAGGCCCTAGCAAGTTGCAGAAATGGGACTAGAACCTGGAATTCCATTTCAAATTGTTGGTTCATTAGTTCATTTACGTAATCACTCATTTAATAAGTATGTTTTGAGAACCATCTGTGTACCAGCCACTGGACATACACTGAGAGACCAAATACATATGGCCCCTGCCTCCATGAAGTATCGGTCCAGTGATGTTTTCATTCAAACCAGTGTCCTTTGCATTCCTCTATATTTTGTAATTATGCATGCTAGTTGAGTGCCTGGCAGGCTGAGGTGCTCAGCAAAATAACACCAGTGGTGTTTTTGCTGGAGTTCAGGTGTGCGGGGCAGAGTTGCCCCATGAGAAGCCACAGAGGAGCGAGATCAGGCTTTGGAGTTGCTGGCCCTGGATTCGAATTGTGACTCTGCCCTCATCAGCTGTGTGGTCCTGGACAACTTCCTTAACTTCTCTGATCCTCGGTTTCCTCATCCATCCATGAAGATAGTAATACCCTTTTCAAAAGGTTGCCATAAGAACTGAAGCCCCCCGAGTGGTGTGCCCAGATGGTGGCTGGCACACCTGAGGCACTCAGTGAGCACAGCTGGGTCAGGTCCTTACCGGATGGAGGTACCGTGGAGAACACAAGGATTCATGAGCCTCGTGTTCCTGAGTCATGCAGCTGCCTAGAGTGTCCTTAGAATTTCTCATTCTGCTTATTCTTCCTTCTCTAACTTCTATCCTTTATCCATTCTATTCATCTTCCTTGTTACCCAAGGTTTGGACACTATTTACTTGGAACTTGGAGGTAAGTGACCCTCAAATTTTAACTGTCAATGAAGACCTAGTGCAAATCTAAAACTAATGAGAGAAACTCAAAGGGGACTGGTCTGAAAGGTCAAGTACTAGGAATGCTTTTTGAATGGTATTTCCATTTTTAAATTTGATTTACTGGTATATTAAAAAAGAAAATGTAGACCCTCAAACTATGTGAGTTTCTCTCTTCACAAGTGCTTAGTTTCTATAATCAACATTAAATTGTTTCTTTATTCCTTCCTGAGATAAAATCTAATTCAGGTACTTAATGAATTTGGGTGTCTCCTAAAATTTTTCTCATTTCATAAACATGATTAGCTCTGTGATCTATACATGTCGGAACTAGATGTACTTAATCAAATAGCTCTTTTCTGTCAATGATTTTCTGAAAGGTCACTGGAATTCCTGCACATGTGGCTTGGCTGTTCTAACTCTAATTGTGTCTTCCCTGAAGGAAGTGATGTTGACATTCACAGAGAACTGCACGGTGACCTCTCCCCCACGTCTCAAAATAAATGACTCCAGGCCTAAGGCTGTATTTAGTGGCATTTAGCTACTAAGCTCTTCTAAGCCTATATCCTTTGATAAAGTCAATATTTAAAATCTTTTTTAAATGACCTACTAGCAGTTTGCTCTCAATTAATGTTGATTAACTAAATATATCATTGGCTAATTGATTGGGTCATTATTGAATAGTCTGCAAACTTTTCTTTTACAGTTGAATAGTTAATTTGGAGATTAGTCTATGTATTATAACTTACCTTAAATTAATAAAGATAGTAGTACTATTTCTTTAGTGCCTACTAAGGAGCAGGCTTGTGGTAGGTGCAAATGAACCAATGTGTTATTTTAATCTTATCCTTCCACACCATCCATCTGAAGTCAAATATTGGCCCATGATGATATCGTTAACAAGTTGTAGAGTTGACGTATGAACCCAGGTCTGCATGCTGCTGAAATCCATACTCCGAACCGATATTCTGCGCACATTGTTTTGCATTGCTTTCTTTGTTGTGATTTTGAACACTCTCCAGTCATCTTTGTCAGCCTCGTTAAAGACAAGATATGATCAGTCTACTGAAGGGCGTGTTTCCTGGCTGGCTTTAGGTTACTTTACCCCAGCCTTTTACTTTAACATCTTTTGTAGAAGGGAGAGGGAGAAGCATGCGGCAACATCCAGTGTTCTTTCCCCAAAGCTGGGGAAATGACAAGGGCTGGGAATAGAAGTGAAATATTCTCACCAGGAGAATAAAACAAGGCAGTGTTTGTCAAACTCAGTTAAAGTCTGGCTGTGACATCAATGTAATAGGGAGAGGCCAACATTTTAAAAGATAAGATAGACTTGAGTAGAAAATATGAGTCTGCATCACATGAGTAAGGGTAAGTGCATTTTGCTAAACTGTTGCTCAATTGCCTATATGAATGTGTGCCCACATGTAATGTGTATTTAGGTATAGTGTCTTGTGATGTAAAGTGTAATTTTAACTGCAGGTTGTGGTTAAATTTTTCGAGAAACACTTTTAGCGTAGGATAATGATTATGAGTGATAGGGTCAGAATGCCAGTTTGGATCCCAGCTCTGACTCTGGGCATATCACCCAACTTCTCAGTTTCAGGTTCCTCCTCTGTAAAACGTGACGACAACAGCGCTCACTTCATAATGCATGTTATGTGCAACAGGGCGTGTGGTGCTTAGTAGGGACTCACTAGCTAAAGGTCAGCTGTTGTTATATTCAGTAAAGCAGTTGGGGTGATGAGTTGGTGGCAAGCAAGAGCAATATTTTGTATGTCCCCAGAATCATTTTAATTCCAGATGCATATGTCTATCTGCTCCCTGGGCCTCCCCCACCTACATGTCACAGAGGCCTGTCAAAACACCACGTGCCCCAAACCAAACTCATCTCCTTGCCAAACCTCCCTCCTACCTTCCCTACTCAACAATGGTGCCATGCTTTAGCCCAGTAGAAACTTCATAAGGTCCTGGATTCCTCACAACTCAACTCAAATATGCAGTCATTGCTAAGCCCAGTTGATTTTTTAACTGCTGAATAATTCTAATCGCTTCCTATTACCCATTTTCTTCATCCACATTGTTCTGTTCTCTTTGATACCAAAACATCCCTGGTCTGCTAATAAACCAAAGGTTCTGCAATCGCTAGACACTAGTTTTAACCACTCCCTCCCCGCATTCGCATTATCTTGCTCCTGGAACACACCTTTGAGAAGTTCTGGGAGACTGACATTTCCCCAAATTTGATCATTTCACTTCCTAACGTAAAACGTCATCAAAGCCCACTAAGCTTTTCATAAGATGCACATCATTTTTGGCTTCATCTCCTGCCAACCTCCCCAGGAAGCCTTCAGCACAGCAAACTCCTTTCCATTCCCAGCAGAAGCAGGTGTTTTCATGCCTCTGAAAGTGCACGTGCTGGTGCCTCTGCTGAGAATGCCCTTCTATGCCTGTCTGCTGATTCGTCTAGTGCACTGAAAGATGAAAAGGTCACCGACTTAAACCTCCAGTTAAGTACTCGGATTCTCAAAATCCAGTGCACATCAGGGGCGCCTGGGTCTCTGGCTTAAAAGTCAAGTTCTGGGTCTCTACCTGTAAACGTTGGTCACAGCAGAGCTGGAACTTTTCAAGGGCACTCCTGATGATTAGGAGAAACTGCATCATGGGAGAGAGAAAAGTTTTGCTGAAACTAACAGATTCACAGCACACAAATTCATGATTGTAGATACGTATCTTGTCTTTGGGAAATGTCTCAACAGAAATTCAATGAGCAGAATTTCCTAAGGAGGGGTATGGGTGGATGCTGACTTATTAGTAAAGGTGTATTTCTGTTTTTAAAAGATTTTATTCATTTATTTATTTTTAGAGAGAGGGGAAGTTAGGGAGAAGGCGAGGGAGAGAAACATCAATGTCTGAAGAAACATTGATCGGTTGCCTCTCGCAAGTGACCTCTCACACACCCAAGCCAGGGACCCGGCCTACTGTCCAGGCATGTGCCCGGACTGGGAATGGAACCGGTGACCTTTTGGTCTGCAAGATGATGTCCAGCCCACTGATCCACACCAATCAGAGTAAGAAATATCTCTTTCAATGAGCAGCAATGATATGAAGGAAAAATATTGCTATTTAAAGTAATTTAATGTATTATATTGAATATAATTATTTATTCATGTTACTGCCCCCAAATATGAAGAGCTCATCCTACCAAAGCACAACGATGGTACTAATCGCATCCACGGGGACAGCGAGGTCTCTCGCTGTCCCTGGTGGAATCCCTTGACGAGAGTCCTGGCACTGGGTAAGTGCATGACAGAGAAAGTCAGCTACCACGCCTATGGAGAAGACAGAAGCTGAGCAGTCTCCACTGAGAGTGAAACAAAGAGATTTCTCTGCTATTCTCAGTAGTAAGGGGGAAGGAGGGGAGAAGAGAAGTTTTAAGTTAAGTAGCTGGGCTTTAGGGGCAGTTAAACCTTGATTAGAAGTCAAGATCAGAGATTGGCTTTTTGTAGGAAACAAATTTCTGAAACATTTTTATGTCTGAATGTTAATGCAAACCAGATAACCCAAGGCTTGAAATAAGGATCTAAGAATTCCTTTCTCACTGCTGTCTCTTTGGAGGTGTCTACCATCTGCCTCACCTCACTTTCTCAATCTAATCCTTCATTCGTTCATTCATTCAACTAGCGGTAGTGTGCAAGGTGCACAAATTTAGGCGCAAATGAAAGAGGGATGAGAAAGCCTAGCTCTCATATTCCCATAGAAGAGATGAACACAGATTCTATAAGACAAAATTATTTTCCTTACAAAGGTATAAAACAAGGTAATGTTACTCATTTGACAAAAATTTCTCGAGCACTTACCTTTGCTCAAGGCAGTGTGCTAGGGAGTGGGGATACAGCTGTGGAAAAAAGCTCACATTCCAGTAGGAAAGACAATTATTAAGTAATTACCCAAGTAATTACTTCATGGTAAGGAATGCTACAAAGCAGAGGATGCTATGAGAGTGTGGAAGGAACCGGGAGTCCTGATGTAGTTTCCCAAGGAGGGGGTAGGGGAAGGGGGTTAGGAGAGCCTTCCTCAAGGAAGCGACATTCAAGATAAGATAGGAAAGAAAAATAGAGTTAATTAGGCCAAGTGCCAGGGTGGGGTTGAGCGAGAAACATTAGGTGGAGAAGAAATGGCATGTTTAAAGCACAGGAACGGGAAGGAGCATAGGCAGGACCAAGACTGGGCTGCATGGGGGTGGCTTTGTAAGGACTTGGGTTTTCAGCCTCAGGGCAATGGGAACCCCCTGAAAGGCTTTAGACAGTAGGGATGTAATTCACTTGGTTATGTNTGATAAGGAACGCTACAAAGCAGAGGATGCTATGAGAGTGTGGAAGGAACCGGGAGTCCTGATGTAGTTTCCCAAGGAGGGGGTAGGGGAAGGGGGTTAGGAGAGCCTTCCTCAAGGAAGCGACATTCCAGATAAGATAGGAAAGAAAAATAGAGTTAATTAGGCCAAGTGCCAGGGTGGGGTTGAGCGAGAAACATTAGGTGGAGAAGAAATGGCATGTTTAAAGCGCAGGAACGGGAAGGAGCATAGGCAGGACCAAGACTGGGCTGCATGTGGGTGGCTTTGTAAGGACTTGGGTTTTCAGCCTCAGGGCAGCGGGAACCCCCCAAAAGGCTTTAGACAGTAGGGATGTAATTCACTTGGTTGTGTTTTTTCTTTTCCCCAAAAGTCCAGTTTGACTACGGTGAGAGGAATTTTTGAAGGGTAGTAAGAATGTGCTGATACATTAGGAGTTTCCTGCGATTCATACTTTCCTTTCTGCTCAAAACATACTGGCAGCTTGGGCTAGGATGGTAGAGGGGAGGTGGAGATAAGTAGAAGGATAAGAGGTATATGCACAGGAGGTAAGATGCACAGGACCTGGTGATACATGAGATTTGGGGACTGAATGGGAGAGGGGGGCGTCAAGGATCACTGCCATCCTAACTAAATGGTTGACTGATGGCATCACTGGGGTGTGACACTAAACAGTGAGGACCAGAATTTTTGTGGGGAGAGGATGGAATGAGGACTGCACCTCAAATTACGCTTTATACACATTGAGTCTGTTAGCCCTGGAGATATCCCTCTGAAGATGTCAGTGGGCAGTTGAATATCCATAAGTGTGGATCTTAGAGAGGGGGCTGGAGAAATAATTTGAAAATTGTTAGCAAAAACGTTACAGCTGAAGCTCTATGGAGAAAGTTTAGCGTGGGGAAAGGGTTCAGGTCTGAGCTTTGAGAAACTCCAGCATTACGTAAAGGCTAGATAAAGGAAGATGAGATAGTGGAGAATGAGAAGGGGAAGCTGAGAAAGGGAAGGAGAACCAGAAGATGGGTTGTTATAAGATGCCCGAGGAGTGTGATGGTTCAGGAGGAAGGAGTCATCGACACTGCTGAATTTCTCTGAAAGATCAAGCAATCTGAAGGCCTGAAAACTGTCCACTGGGCTCAGCGAAGTGGAGGGTGCCCGCCAGCCCGGGCATGTCTGCTACAGTTGGACCTGAGTGGTTTGAAGAGAGAGCAAAAGTTTGGAAAATATTAATAGCAAATGCACACAACTCTCCCAAGAAGTTAAGCTATAAAAGGGGAGTGGTTTAAGGTAGAGACTTGAGCATGTTTAGATGCTAATAGATGGTTGGTTCCTCAGGGAGGGAGAGAATGGGAGCCAGAGGCTAGGGGTGGGGGTGGGGGTTGGGCTACAGATGCAGGAGGCATCCTCTGCAGCTGTCACGGGAGGGAAGGAGGAGCAAACATGTGGAGACGCTGTGTGTTCACAGGCTCGATGGGGAAGTTACCTGCCGGGAATGAGGGTCAGAGATGTCAGGGCAGAGAAGTTTGAAAGGGAGGTTGTGGGGAATGTGAGAGCAAGGTGGTCACAGAAACGCAGGAGGTTTCTGGGCATTGATATGGGCTTCGGGTGAAGTTGGTGATCATAAACAATGATACACTTTTTCCTCTTTCATGCATGTTTTCCTGCACGTGGCTTGGCGGCCTGCCACAGGCCTGGAGAGAGCAACACTGGGTTTATTCAGGTTGTGAATGTCCTCAAAGGAGTGCAATAAAAAGACACAGGAACAAAAAGTTGAAAGGAAGAGTGGAAATGATGGACCATGGAATCCAAACTGGACTGGAATAGGTGAATGGATGGACATAGCTGACCAAGCAGCGTGTCTGGTCAAAGTGTGTTAGAATCACTGATTTCTGTGATTCTATGACTTCTATGAGTCACAGAGAGGAATTTCACACAATGCCAGAGCCCAGGGTGTGACTCCGGGAGCAGCTGAGGGGGGATGCAGAGGAAAAGTATTGTAGTTGGGAGAGGCCGGGATGTCGGAAGAGCCAGGCTTATTGATGCTAAAGTCATCCAAGATGACGGCAGGACAGGGGTGGAGGACGTCTGTCTGTAAGCTGGTGCCAAAGTCCTCAGTGAATGAAAGATGCTAAATGACAGTGATGAAAAGGAGAAAAGGTCAGTATCTCTAAATAGCACAACTCTTAGAAAAGGAGCAGAGAAGCAGATTTCGTTGATGGGAAGTTTATTTAAAAATAGAGGATGGGAGAGTTCTAAAAGTGGCCTTGCAGAATAAAAGAATACCTACCTATGTCCTGACTTGGAGGGCTCAGAAGTGTAAACAGAAACATAAGAGAGGTTTGGAAGAAGCAGTCGACTTATGGTGAGGTGGGATTTAGTTAGCAGATGGAGCTGGAGAGACTGTCCTAGAAGGGGCTGAAAATATAAGGGAAGGTCATTGTTCCTGAAATCCAAGTGGGATACGGGTGCGAATGAATGGCTGGGTCGGGGTCAAGGGCAACAAACACGAAAATTTGATAGAGAAACATATGGAAGTAAAGGAGGAGTTGCGAGCGTGAAGAAAGGGGCTAAGTGCTTGGGGTTACAAAGGAGGTGGAGGGGCAGGTTTGCAAAGGAGTCATGTTCAAGCTGACCTTAAGCAGAATTTCTGCTGATGGGCAAAGGCTGCCAGTTAGCCGGATCTGTAGCACAGAGAGGCAGAGGCCCCAGGAACATGCCACCAAGGGCCAGTGAAGCTTCACTGGGGCTGCTGGGCAGAGCAGTGGTGGGTGAGAGGCCAGAGGCCTGGACAGGCACGTGGCAGGTGGACGCAGGTCACGGAGGGCTTCAAGGATCAGATGAGGGGCCTTGTGGCGTAGGGAGCCCCGGTAGGCTCTTAAGTGGGGCCGAGGCATGGTCCCTGATAGTCTCTGTTCTAGAAAAGCGGGTCTCTGCCCGCACTGTCCTCTCTGTGCTGTGGCTCCCACTGTCCCTGCAGAGTTCAGCCTCAATTCTCTCGGGAAATGCCACCCACCCCCAAGCCTAACCCAAATCTTAGCCCCATAATAAAACCCCCATGACTACTCCAGTCTACACCTTCTTCCTTTTCCCCAAATGTTTTTATTCTTGAAACTAGAATCATACCCCCAAAAAAGGACAGTGGAAAAGGCCACTATTCACCATTTGTGTTAGCAAGCATCGTAAGACATAAAATTGTAGTTATGAGAGAGGAAACTGTCTCTCTCACCTAGAAGAAGGCAGGACAAATGTTGTTCCTAGAGCGTCAGAAAAAGATTCCTTCTCCTTTCTTTTTTATTTTTATTTTTTAAAAAAGGAGTGCCTTCACATTTAAGTATTAGAAATCATTCAGTTGGAAAGTCCTGGGTTAATAACGTCTCTGTGTGTGTGACCTTAGGCAAGGTGCCCAACTTCTCAGAAGCTCAATTTAGGAATCTGTGAAATGGGTTAACTACCAATTCCACTGGGCCAACAGAGGATCGTATAAGATCATTCGTGCATCCATGTGGCATATTTACTGTGTGTGCTACCACCTGCCAGGCACTGGGCTAAGAGTTGGACTAGGGCAGTGCACAAAAAGGCACAGTCCTTGCCTTCCTGGAGCCTGCAAAGCAGAAGGAGAGAGAATTACACAAATGATCTCACAGTAATTGCCAGCATAGTAATCTGGGGAGCCAGGCACTGAGCCCGGTGCATGGTTCAGAGTGCACCCTTAATACACATTAATTAGTTCCCTGTCTCTCCAAACTTCTTTCAAAGTAATATAACAAGGACTGTTTGCTAGTATATACTAATTACTTACTGCAGAAATTGTCAGGGCTCTCTGGGCTGCACAAATAGGGCACTGAGGAAACCATGGAGGGACTGAGTTCGTGTCCTCTCCAGGTTCCTAAGTCAAAGAAGACCCAGTCGAAAATGAGCACATCGAGTCACATGTCTCAACCTCAAAACCTTTGGTTCAGTAGTGCAGAAAGGGCAAAACACACCAAGCTACAGGGGGAGGCATTGTCCCAGAAGTCTGTCTGTGTGGAGGCAAAAATGGCAGCCTCAAATGAGGGCTGGCAATGTGGCTGCTGGGTGCCAGGGGCCCTGGCTCTCTCTACAGCCCCTCCATCCATGAAAATACAAAGGGTGGGAGAGGGCTCTTCCTCCACTAACGGGCTCAATTCATTTCTGGTGAAAGAAAGCTTGGGTTTGCTCATGAGTGACAACATTATTTAAAGGTCTCTGGGCACAAAGGCTTTCCCCAGTGGTCTAGGACAAAAGAATCAGGCTGCGGGGCCAGCCCTGCTTGTTGTGGGGCAGCAGCTGCTGGTCCTGAGCTTTGCAGAGAGATTCCTGCCCTGCCCTCCCTCACCTCCCAGGGCCTCCCTGCTCTGTGCCCGCAGCTCTGCTGGGGATAACGCTGAGCTGGGAAGCGAGCTGGGAGGCGTTCGTGGGTGGGGGCGCCTAGCAGCGAAGCCTCCCCTTTCTTCCTGGAGCAGCAGCTAGCAGCAGCGGGGGAGGGAATAAATATCACTGGCTTGGGCATTCAGGCAACTTTATTTTGGTCAGGGACTGGAAAATCATTTACCCTCTCTTTTCTCATTACCTCGCTGACACCTGCTCTAAAAATATTTGTCCTCTCTACAGCAAATGTTTGTTTATGTCTCTCCCCCCATTTAGACAATAAGGCTTTCTTATGGCAGGTACTGGATCTTCCGTGCTTTTACCTTAGTGTTTGGCTTGTAGTAGAAGTGTAATAAATGTTTGGAGAACGGGAGAGAGAGAAGGAGGCAGAGATGAACTATGAAGGAATGAACAAGTGAATGAATGAATGAACAGATGAATGAATCTTGGTCTCCAAGGTTGGGCAACTGCATTAGAAGTGCCGATCTGGGTTTTAGAGACTCACTGGGGTCCTCTGAGGTTCACTTCACAAAGGTGTCAAGTGGGGAGTGTTATAGGCATACAGAGCGCCTGTCTTGCTTCCTCCACTACAGTTCAACCCAGCTTTTATGATAGTCATCTGTCTTACACATTAGGCTTCTTTATTTCAGATTTTGTTTGAATAAAAGATTTCATGGCTAAGAGAACTGTTTGAAAATGTTTGGCTAGAGTTTTCCCCCTGTAGGTCTCTTCCACATGAAGTAGGTGTTCAGGAGACAGGTGCTAGGTGAGTGAATAGGTGAAGTTATGGGAGTCTCTCCATATCCTTGCTGGTGGTCCATGCTGTGGGATTGGCAACTTGTCTGATGATGTAATTGGCTGTGTTCTGTGATGGCTGTGTTCTGTGATGGGCAAGCACTTGTATCTTTTCTGCTTTGATCACTCTGGGAATATCTCCATCTTATTCTTGGGAGGTTGCAGGAGGAGCAACATGAATTAGGAAATTCACTTGCCAAGTGCCCACGGTGTGTTGACTCGGGCCAGAGCTCGGATGGTGGAGCTGCCGTGCCTGGCCTGCATGTGTCCTGGCTGTCCTTACATGTGTGCTGTCCCCTACCACACAAGATGGGGTGTGGGGACTCTGGAGGCAAGTGGTGTTTTTAGCCTCTATCTCCAGGTCTATTTTCTCATGTCTAATTTGAACGTAACTTACACTGCACTTCATAGCACTTCTGCTGACTGTCCCAAATGGGTGACTCAGCCCACAGAGGATGGATGTGCTGCTGTGCACGGGTTGGTCATGGACACTACCAAGGAAGGGTTCCTCATTTAAGCTTGAAAATTACATCATCGGACAAACTGACAATCCCACAGCATGGACCACCAGCAAGGACATGGAGAGACTCCCATAACTTCACCTGTTCACTCACCTAGCACCTGTCTCCTGAACACCTACTTCATGCGGAGCAGTGGAGGTACAGAAATGGGTAAGAGAAAGTTCTCCTGTTAAAGAGCTCACATCCTAGTGACAAAGTTTTTAAAAATGAAACAATTCAAGACATTAAGCACAGACACAGCGACGTGTCAAGTGCTATAGGGTTACAGAATAGGGAGGAAAGCCTCTCCCTGAGAGTCGGGAAGAACAGCAGGGAGGGCTTCCCAGAAGTGACATTTAAATTAGACCTTGACTTTGAACAGTTCTTCAAGCCTCGAAGTAGGAAAGTTCTTCAAGCAGGACAGGAAGGGAGCACCTGAGGGAAGAGGTGGAGATTTGGGTGCTAGACCCTATCAGGGAGGGGCTGAGAGGCAGGGGCAAGTTAGGCAGTTAGGTGAGAGGGAGAGGGTGACCAGATTGGAAGGGGCCCGCAAGTCAATTAGATTACACTGGAGGCACTGGGGAGCCAGTGGGGTTTGGGAGCACTGGCTCGGGTGGCACATTAGAGGTCTATTCTGTAGACCTTGGGGAAGGTAATCACGTGGGCAAGCACTGTCCAACGTCCACATTAAAGAGCCTGCTGGGGAGGGGTGGAGGCTGGAGATGGTGAGGCAGTGACAGGCTGTGACCACATCCACGGGAAGAAGGAAGATGCTGTCTCTTGCGGCACAACAGGGTGGAAGAGAAGGGAGAGCTTCAAGGCCCATGTCTGAGGGAGGAGAAGCGAGGCATGATGCCTCCTCGTGTACTGAGCTATGTGGGGAAGGTAGAAGATATACAGGCATTGGATATTTGAAGTCTGGGAGCCTGGGGCCAGCCCCCATTTCTGTCCTCAGCACTGCGTAGGCATCTGTGTGGGGTCCTCACCATCTCTGTGATGCTTCTTTTTTCCTGGGGTGATGATCCCCAACCCAAGCCTGGGAGGAACTGCTGACATCAGCCCTTGAGGTTTGCACCATGGCAAGTGATTGTTCAGTTCTGATTGTTCTATTCTGATTCTCTCCATGCCCTTTGTTATGCGTGGAATTATGTCCCGAGAAAGTCCTGTGTTGAAATCCTAATCCCCAGTACCTCATAATATGCCTGCATGTAGAGCTAGGGCTTTCAAAGAGATGATTAAGTTAAAGTGGGGTCATTGCCATGGATCTGAGCCCACTATGGCTGATGTCCTTAAAAAGAGGAGGTTAGGACACAGACAACACAGACAGAGACTGGACAAAGACGCAGAGGGAACACGGCCCTCTGCAAGCCTCTGAAAAAAGCAAATCTGTTGACACCTTGATCTTGGATTTCTAACCTTCAGAACTGTGAGGAAATAAGTTTCTGTTGTTTCAGCCACCCTGTTTGGGGTGTGTTGTTATGGCAACCCAAATAGACTAATATGCTTCCTATGAACAAAATCTTTCCTGCCCCAAGCCTGCCTGAACCCACCTGGGCAGGATAAGTGAGGGCTGGGAACTGGGACCATGTTCCCTTTTTAAAAATGTCTCGGGCCAGTCCAGCTTATTTTTGGGCCTAGTCCATTATTACAGCCCCAGGCACCATGACAACGAACAGGCATGTGAATCCAGGGAACTCAATCTCTTGGACAAGAATGGCACTGGGTTATTACCAGCGGTGGACTGCTGCTTTTGTCTACGGAGCCGGGCAATTGGTTCACAAAACTTGTAATGCCCAGCTATCAGCATGGGCTCAGAGCTGGTTTCATAAGTGTTGGGAGAGAGAATATACCACTTATACCACTTGAAAGAGTACTATAAAATGAAATCCATCTTCAAGAGGCAAAGGCTGCTGGAGATGTCTAGGAGTACTGCCCCAGCTGTGGTTACTTCATTACTATAACCACAGAGAAAGAAGTGTGAGGCCTGTGTCCTAGTGGGGCAGAGAGAGGGAATCTCATGGTAACCAATGGGAAGTCATGGTTTTCAGACAATTGCTGGATGTAGCTTGCTCACTCTCCACATCTGAGATAAGCCCTTTCCTTAAGGGTTCCCACTGAAACCAGTAACAAAGGAGCTTTTTACCCAACTCCTATCCCGGTTTGGAGATGTAGAGTTTCCTTTGTTTCTGGCTAGCAACAACAGAAAAGGTTAGAACAGAACTGCCTGGAATATCCAAGGAAGCCACCAAATTCAGCAAGAATTGCAGAATATACTGCCTAGGTGCTCCCATGGAAAGAGACCCTGAGAGGAGGGAGAGCACAGGATGTAGGAGCCAAAGAGCCCTGCATTTGAACCTTGGCACCAATGGTTACTTAAGTATGTGACCTTGGGCAATTTGTTTAATCTTCCTTTGGCCCCAGCTTCCTCCTCTATAAACCATGCATAATATAGACCCCTTTGCACAAGGTTTTTAGGCGGATTTAATGTGACTGTGTACAAAGCGGGAACAAAGAAGCTGCGGGGCGATGATAACAATGATGGGTTAGGCTCACGGCCAGGAAAATGACTCACTTCTATACCCCAGTGTTCCAGTTCACTGCTACTCTGACAAATTAACGCAGCAGATCAGCAATTCCTTAACCCTTCTTAACTCAAGCAGTAAAAGTTAGCAAGCACCTGCAAAATGCCAGGCATCTACTATTCAAACCACACACAGGTCCCCTTGTCCAGGAACTGACAAGGTCATTCCCAACCTGCTGGGAATTTTAACATCCATATGAAAGGATCTTGTGGTGCTCTGGATACCTTTCTCAAAAAGTGCCTCCTTGCTACAGCACCTTGCTACAGCAGCCACCAATTCATAGTTCGGTTTTATGCTTAATATTTTGAAAAACCACACATCTGCATATATTGTGTGAGTCCCGCAAAATCTTCAGAATGTCAACACACAGCCAGCAGGCTGCAGAGCTGGGTCACAAGCCTGGTCTCCTTTGGAGTCTCAGTTCAATAGTGATTTTGTAACATATATCCTTTTCCTAAGTTTAAAAGAATGTATGTACCCCTACGTTCATTGTAGCGTTATTTACAATAGTCTAGATACGGAAGCAGCTCAAGTGCCCATCGGTAGATGAGTGGAGAAAAAAGCTGTGGCACATTTACACAATGGAGAGAAATCTTACCCTTTGTGACAGCATGGATGGACCTGGAGGATATTATACCCAATGAAGTTTGTCAGTCAGAGAAAGACAAATACAATATGATTTCACTTATCTGTGGAATCTGAAGAACAAAATAAACCACCAAACAAAATTAAAACAGGTTTATGGACAAGAGGGAAGGAGTGCTGGGGGACAAGGTGAAAGAGGTGAAGAGATTGAAAAGTACAAATTGGTAGTTACGAAACAGTCACGGGGATGTAAGCGAAGTCTAGGGAACGTGGCAAGGAGCGGTGCGACGGCCATGTGTGGCGCCAGCTGGGGTGCTGGGGATGGTGAGCGGACACTGTGGAGGGTGTATGACTGTCTGGCTCCTGAGCTGTGCTCCTGAAACTGATGCAAAATAAAACTGAAGGGAAAAAAAAAGAAAAGAAAAATTGATGAAGATCTTAAAGGAAAAAAAAAAAGAAAATGAAGTTTGTTAGGTGGTCAAGTAAGATTATGCTTTGCTAGTAATAAATAAAAGATTCAGAACAATAGCAACAAAAAGTTGTATGTGCTTATTATGCCCTCTGAAAAGTTTAAAAAATTAAATAAAAATTATACCTATTCTCATCACTCAGAGATAACCACTGTCTCATTTTGGCCTATTTTCTTCTAATATATTTCCTATGTTAAAAAAATAAAAATTTGCTTAAACAAAGTTGAGATTATGCTATATGTAAGTTTCATTGTCTTCTTTTTTCCTGTTTAAATTTATATGATAAACATGTTCCCACACACTAAAACTTCAACCTAAAATATCATAAAAAAACTGGAAAAGATTCTACCTAATTAATAATTCCCATTTTGCATAATTGTTTCCAACATTTCACTACTATAAATTGTGCTATGATGAGCAGACATAAAACTTTGTTTGCATTTCTTTTTTTAGAGTGAACTACTATAAATTGACTTACGAGACTGATGAATCTTTTATTCATTCAGCAAATATTTAGTGAACATACGCGAGGTACTGGCCAATATTTTAAACTGATAATACCACAATAAGCAAGAAAAATTAAAAGCAAACAATATATCCCAGCCTTCATGGAGCATACTAGACGAGTCCCCCCTTATCTGTGAGGAATATGCTCCAAGAACCCAGTGAATGCCTGGAGTCAAGGATGGTACCAAACCCTCTATATACCACATTAAAAGAAGTACTTTATAGCTTGTCTTTGGCATATCTGAATTGCCAGCATCAGCACTTTTGCGCTTTGAGGCCATCGTTAAGTAAAGTAAGGGTTACTGGAACACAAGCATTGTGTTACCAGCACAGTCCACCTGACAACTGAGATAGTGACCGAGTGACGGACTAAAAAGCGGGAAGTAAACTCAGTGTTCATACCCTGGGCAAAGGGATGATATAAATCTCGGATGGGATGGCATGAGATTTCATCATGCTACTCAGAATGGCACACCATTTAAAACTTACAAATTGTCCTGAAATTTTCCATTTAATAATATTTTTGGGTCATGGTTGACTGCAGATAACTGAAACTGTGGAAAATGAAACTTGAGATAAGTGGGGATTACTGTATGAACAATTCTAAATTTCTTTAGGGTTATGTCCAAATCACTTTCCAAAAGGCTAAAGTGACGTACAACCCCCCTAGTAGTGCATAAGTAGCTATTTTACTGCATTCTTACCAGAACTGAGTGTGATGGCTCAAATTATTTCAATTTCATAACAGTTGATGGGGAGGTTGTATTCCTTAAGGACTTTCCCCCTTTCTCTCTATCGCCATGTACTCACCAACTAACAAAACACAAGTCAATTGAAGAGACATTTACATTCTCATCCAAGGGGCAAGTTTGAAAGTTGTTCTCATCTCCAGTGAGAAATCAATCCCCCACCAAAATCAGGGATGGCAGCAGTGGAATCAGCTCTCATGCTTTGCAAGGTAGCCCTTGAAGGTAGCAGGCAGTGCTGATGACAGACCTGTGTCCTCAGCATTTAAGACCTGATGTGTCTGGGAGACAAGTCAGTAACAAGTTTCTCCAGTCAAATGCCAACCCTCCTTGGGGGATTAGCCAGGGCAGGTCAGGAAAGTGGGACTCTGCAGGGCCGGGGGCTGAAGTCAGGATCAAAAGAGATTCTTTCACAAAAGCACTTGATCACCTGAAGGGAGCTTTGTTCTTTTTCATGGAGGCCTTTGTAAGGTGTTGAAGACTTTGATTGAGGCTGGCTTATAATGTGTATGGAAATACAAAAAGTAAGTAAATAAAATATAATTAAAATAAATAAAATATTATATAGAATTTTTTTGGAGTGTTTATCATGTATGAGAAATTTTTGGAATATTCTGTTTATAGTTACTGAATATTTAGTGCTTACTATGTATCAGGCACAGATTTAAGCACTTTTGGCTCCATTTGTGAAATGAAGAAACTGAGGCATAGAGAGGTTAAATGTTTGTAAAGTCAGCATCTGATCACAGTTGTTATGCCTTTAAAGCCTGTACTCTTAAATGCTATCTTATAAGGAGGAAACGGATGATCACATCAAGCCTGTTGATGGTTTAGGTCAAGAGGGACTTACTAAGGGTCTCCTATGAACCAGGCACTGTGCTGGCTCAGGGTCACAAACTGCATGAGTGGGAGGGCTGGAAGCTTGGATCTGGCTCAAGGCTCATCTGTCTTCCTCACTCTTTCTACTGTGTCTTGCTTAAGGAAAAATGTTTCTTCCTTAGGGCTGATGTGTTAAGAGGCAAGGCTGCCGCAAGGCGCAGTGCTCTTGAAACAAAACGCCCCAGCTGGAGGAACCGAAGTGCTCAGTGGTGCTGTGCTATGGGACGGCAGCTGTGTTGGAGGGCACATCTGGGTGGGCCTCTCCACACCTCAGCTCCAGACAGTCTAATGCGGTCCAGGTGGTTCCAAATGTATCTTTTGGGTTCAGATGCCTCCTTGCAATGAACAGCAGTCTTTAGGAGTTTCCAGAAGTATTCTAACAACCCTAGGCCTTGGCATCAGGATCGGGTGAACCTTCAGTTATTGAAAATTCTCTTGTATTTCCCCCAACAACTCATACTGTACCTCATACTGCTTTGATAGCTCCTTGACCAGTTGCCTTGATATTTCAAAACCTATAAAATTACATATTTCAAGGGATTATTCACTTTTTTCCTATGAAAAGCACACACAGCCATAATGTTCTAATAATAATAACCAGATGGACTCAGGGGTCTTTGACAAGGGGTTTCTTTAGCTAATTTGAGAACATACTGAATTTCAGTCTCTTCTAACTAGTGCAAAAATAAGCAGACTGTAAAGTGCCCTATAAATTTCCTACTTGTGCAATTTTAATACTTTCATCATAGCCAGATTAAACATATTTAACGCCAATTCTCCTTTCTCCATTTTGAAGGTCTAGGTTTTAGGCTTTACTTAGTAAAGCCCAGGAAAATGTGAAACCAGAAGGACTGGATACTCCCAAGTAGTTCTCAAAATGCAGCCCATAATACCTCCCAGTCAGTTCTTATGCTTCAGTTTCCTCATCCCTTACTCTCAAAAGTCTAAGAAACTTTAGAAGGTTTCCTACCTACATGTAAAACCATAGGATGACAAGACTGGAAGGGACCTTAACAATCATCTGGTCAACCTTTTTCAGTTACAGATGAGGGAAACCGAAGTTTCAGAAAAGTTCAGTGACTTGGCTGAGGTCATGTAGGTGGGAAGTGGCAGAGATTAGTCTTGAACCTCATTCCAAGTGTAATGTTCATTCATTATATCACTTTTCTCTTCTGCTTTCTTCTATGGTGCCTTCCTTCCTTTTTCTTTATGGTTTTCCTTGTCAGAACCAGGTCTTGAATAATGGTGGGGGGTCAAACCAGAGTGGTTCAGGTTGTAGAGAACAGCCACAGCAAGAGAGCAACAGGCAACAGAGGGAAGGTTCTGGCAACAGGCAGGCAGAAAGTCTGGCTGACAAGTCCAGCGGAAGGCAGAGGCCCAGACAGACAGGTGGTATGTGTAGGGCAGGACATTTGACATCAGGTACATAGAGATGTAGTAAGCATATTAAGTAAACAGCAGGTAGCAGAGACCCAGATTCATGAATTGCCTCTCAGTGGCAGGATTTGAGTTCATGAGACCTGTGGTACAGTACCAAGGCAGGGACATGACCACTGAGGTCCTAGCATGTGGAACTGGAATCACAATATACAATTCAGTCCTAAAAAACAACTTTATAAGGTCATGACAGAATCAGCAATGAACTGCTGGCCCAGAAATCCTTAAATTCTCTCAGATGAGTGTGGTAGGAATAGTTAGTAGCTGACCCAATAGTCCCTCTATTTCTGCATATTTTTCAGGTTCCCTTGAAGCTAGAATGGGGCCATCTGACAATTCCTGGCCAAAGGATTGTGAGGAAAAATGGAGACCATATAATGGCACTCACACATCTTGCTGCTGGAGAGGGAGGAACACTGGAAGCGTATTGAGAATGGGCCTGTAGCCAGCTTCTCGTCCACCCCTTCCCCGCTCTGTGAAGTATACTCTGTGGAAATGTGCAGCCTCAGACATAGCATGACCTTTCAATGTGAGGATTACATACCCACATGGGAAATGCCTTTGAGCAGGAGAGTACATACCCTGCTGCAAAGGAGCTGCTTCTGGAAGAAGAAAAGAGCAAAGAGGTTCCCCCTGTAAAACCAATGCTCTCAGTGTCTTCTGGCCAGCGTGGAGGCATAGGCAGACGTAGCTCTCCTCTTTGCATAACCACATAAAAATTACACCTAAAATATAGGACAACCATCACTCAGAACTGTCAGAAAGTGAGTTGAAGGAAAATCTGACAGCTACAGAATTAAAGAAACCATACCCACCAAGATGGGTAGGAGGGGCACAGACATTGAACAGGCTGGTCCCACAGCCTCATGTGGATAAAAATTCAGGAGGTATATCTTGGGAGTGAGAAATTTCAGCCCCACATCAGCCTCCCCCTACTCACCTCACTCTTTCTGAGGGTAGCAGCTTGAAAGGTACCAGTGGTATAGTGGGAGAAACTAAATTGTCTGGCATCAAGGTGAGCAGAGGCAATTGTCCCTTTTCTAAACCCTTCCCCCCACAGACCCAGCAAGCTGGTACCATATCCAAGACTTCATCAACCTGGCTAACACTGTTTGACCCACCTTGGAGATCACCAAGACTATACCCTTCCCAACTTATGGCCCACCCCAGCTGCTTTTTCGTATGAAGGGCTAGTCTTGGGTTATGCTTCACAACTTCCTAAATCTTATCAAATAAGCAACAGCTGGCCTCAGTGAGCCCCAGGCCCAGCACTAGCAGCAGTCAGACTAGATTCACAGCTTGGCTTCACATGGGAATCTCTAAGCCCAGTACAAGTAGCAGCCATCTCAGACTGCTTTATAGCTCAGGCAGGGATGTCCTGGGAAAAATACAGGTGGGTCCTGACCTTGGCCTCCACTACTTGGGAAACCCCAAGGCCAGTGCACCCAGTGTACAGCTACAGACAACACTGGCGCACCACCACCCTGCCCCTGAACAGCTGATCCTCCACTGTTGGTGGTCACAGCCAATCTTTGCAGCTGACTAGCCTGGGTAAATCCCTCCCATTGATCTGCCAACAACAACCAAGGCTCAACTATAAGAGGAGTGTGTATTTAGCCCACACGAAGGGTACACCTCGAGCACCCAGATTGGGTGATAGGGGAGGATGTGCCACTGGATGCTACAGGACACCTACTATATTAGGCCACACTACCAAGACTTGGAGTCAAAGCAGCTCTACCTAATACATAGAAATAAACACAGGGAGGCTGCCAAGATGAGGAGACAAAGAAATGTGGCTCAAATGAAAGAACAGATCAAAAGTCTAGAAAAAGAGCTAAACAAAATGGAGATAAGCAATTCATCAGACTTAGAGTTTAAAACACTGCTTATAAGGATGCTCAAGGAACTTACTGAGGACCTCAGCAGCATAAAAAAGATCCAGTCAGAAATGAAGGACACACTAATTGAAATAAAGAACAATTTACAAGGGAACAACAGTAGAGTAAATGAAGCTGAGAATCAAATCAGTGACTTGGAACATAAGAAAGCAAAAAACCAAAAACCAAAAACACAAAAAAACTCCCCCAAACCAAAAACAACCAATCAGAATAACAAAAAGAGAAAAGAATACAAAAAAATGAGGATAGTGCAAGCAGCATCTGGGACAGCTTCAAGAGGTCCAACATTTGGCCCTGGCTGGTATAACCCAGTGGATTGAGCACAGGCCTGCGAACCAGAGGATCGCGGTTCGATTCCCAGTCAGGGCACATGCCTGGGTTGCAGGCCGGTTCCCTGCAGGCCAACTCCCAGCAGGGGATGCACAAAAGGCAACCATACATTGATGTTTCTCTCCCTCTCCCCTTCCCCTCTAAAGGTAAATAAATAAATAAATAAATATCTTTAAAAAAAAAAGAGGTCCAATATTTGCATCATAGGGATGTCAGAAGGAGAAGAGAAAGAGCAAGAAATGAGAAATCTATTTTAAAAAGTAATGAGGAGGTTGGGGTGGAAATAAAAATTAAAAAAAGTAATGAAAGAAAACTTTCCTAATTCTGAATGAAAGAGACATGCAAGTCCAGGAAGCACAGAGAGTCCCAAACAAGATGGATGAAAAGATACCCACTCCAAGACACATTATAATTAAAACACCAAAGGTTAGAGATGAAGAGAGAATCTTAAAAGCAGCAAGAGAAAAGAAGTTAGTTACCTACAGGAAGTTCCCATAAGACTGTTAGCTGATTTCTTAAAAGAAACTTGGCAGGATAGAAGGGATTGGCAAGGAATATTCAGAGTCATGAAAAGCAGGGTCCTAAGCCCAAAATGCTCTACCCAGCAAAGATGTCATTTAGAATCAAAGGGCAGATAAAGAGCTTCCCAGAAAAGAAAAAACTAAAGGATTTCATCACCACCAGCCCATTATTATATGAAATGTTAAAGGGACTTATTTAAGAAAAAAAAGAAGACGAAAACCATGAACAATAAAATGGCAAAAAATACATACATATCAACCATTGAATCTAAAAAACAAGCTAAGCCAACAAGAAGAACAGAGACAGAATCATGGATGCAGAGAGCATTTTGATGGTTGTCAGATGGGAGGGTGTGTGGGTGAATGGGTAAAGAGGTGAGGGGATTAAGAAGTACAAATAGGTAGTTACAGAACAGCCATGGGGATGTGAAGTACAGTATAGGAGCTGGAGTAGCCAAAGAAGCTATATGTATGATCCATGGACATGGACAATGGTGTGGGCAATGCTGAGGGAGTGGGGGGTGCTGGGTGGAGGGAGGCAATGGGGGAAAAATCAAGATGACTGTAATGCCATAATTAATAAAATATAATTAAAAACAAAACCAAAAATACCCCCAATGCTCTATGCATATTGTAACTGCTTGTTTTTTTGACAAATGATTGAAAAGTGGATAAAAGTATGGAATTTATACATGCTATAAATATAAACATCTGCAAATATAAACAGATTTATAAGACATAAGTATATTTACATAGATATAAATAGATTTGCATCTCAACACATTTAATACTCTCAACAATTGGATGAGGCAAGTATTATTATTCCCATTTTATAGATGAAAAACTGTGGCACAGAAAGTGTGGGTAATTTGGGAGACAGTTGACACAAGCAGAAATTTCTTATTAAAAGAGTTTGTTTTGGACCAAGATGGAGGCATAGGTAGATATACTTTGCTTCCTCACACAACCCAAAAAAGGACAACAACAAATTTAAAAGCAAAAAACAACCACACATGCCAGAAAATCAAACTGTATGGAAGTCCAAATACCAAGGAGTTAAAGAAGAAACATTTATCCAGACTGGTAGGAGGGGCAGAGATGGGCAACCTTGGCCGAGAAGGATGTGTGGCAAGGTGGTGGACTGGCAGGTGAGGTAATAGCTCGCAGACCAAGCAATTTCACATTCACATGCAGATAAGCTGGGAGGAACAAATGGGGATTGGACAGACCGTGCAACCCAATCTTGCAGCATGGGAAAAAGAAAGCCTCAAAATCTCTGGCTGTAAATACTCGTGGGGATTGTGTTGGCAGAAGGAACTGCCGGCTTCATAGGAGAATTCATTGGAGAGACCCACAGTGTACTAGAATGTACACAAACCCACCCACCTAGGAATCAGCACCAGAAGGGCCCGATTTTCTTTTGGGGAGTGGGGGAAGTGACTGAAAGTGAGGAGAGAGCAAAGTAAGCAGCATTGCTCACTCTCTGACCCCTCCCCCACATATGGTGCCATAGAGCAGCTACTTGGGTTGCCCCGCCCTGGTGAATACCTAAGGCTCCACCCCTTACAATGTAACAGATATCCTGAGACAAAGAATTATGGCCCAAATGAAGAACAGATCAAAACTCCAGAAAAATAACTGTCATGAGGAGAGAGCCAACCTATCAGATGCAGAGTTCAAAGCACTGGTAATCAGGATGCTTATCAAAATGACTGAGTACGGTTGTAAAATAGAGGAAAAAGTGAAGGCTATGCAAAGTGCAATGAAGAAAAATGTACAGGGAACCAACAGTAAAGGGAAAGAAGCCAGGGCTCAAATCAATGATTTGGAGCAGAAGGAAGAACTAAACATTCAACCAGAAGAGAATAAAGAAACAAAAAGTCAAAAAAATGAGGAGACACTTAGGAACCTCCAAGACATCTTTAAACATTCAAACATTTGAATCATAGGGGTACCAGAAGGAGAAGAGAAAGAGCAAGAAATTGAAAACTTATTTGAAAAAATAATGAAGGTACACTTCCCCGGTGTGGTGAAGGAAACAGACTTCCAGGAAGTCCAGGAACCTCAGAGAGTCCCAAAGAAATTAAACCCAGGGAGGAACATACCAAGATACATCACAATTAAATTACCCAACATTAAAGACAAGGAGAGAATTAAAAGCAGCAAGAGAAAAGGAGACAGTTACTTACAAAGGAGTTTCCATAAGGCTATCAGCTGATTTGTCAAAAGAAACCTTGCAGGCAAGAAGGAGCTGGAAAGAAGTATTCAAAGTCATAAAAAGCAAGGACCTACAAGCTAGATTACTCTATCCAGCAAAGCTTTCATTTAGAATGGAAGGGCAGATAAAGTGCTTCCCAGATAAGGTCAAGTTAAAGGAATCTATCACCACCGAGCCCTTATTATATGAAATGTTTAAGGGGCTTATCTAAGAAATAGAAGATAAAAAACCAGGAACAGCAAAATGACACCACACTCACAATGATCAACAACTGCGCCTAAAAAAACAAAACCAAAAACACACTAAGCAAACAAGTAGAATAGGAACAGAATCATAGCAATGGAGATCCCGAGGAGAGTTATCTGCAGGAAGGGGGTGGGGAGACAATGAAGGAAAAGGTACAGGGAATAAGAAGCATAATTGGTAGGTACAAAATAGACAGGGGGAGGGTAAGGATAATATGGGGAATGGAGAAGCCAAAGAACTTACATGTGTGAGCCACGGACATGAACGAAGGTGGAGAATGCCGGTGGAAAGTGGACGCAGAGCAGAGGGGAGTAAAGGGGAGGAAAAAATGGGACAACTCTAATAGCATAATCAATAAAATATACTTTGAAAAGTTTGTTTTAATATTTCTAAGGACTATTATCTTGCAACCTTGAAACTAAATTTTTGCTGTGGAAAACTACATTTATTAAAATTTGTTATAGCAATTTGTTGTTAAACTTTGTGATTTGTAGCAGGAAGAAGTTAATAACATTTATTAAGCATGTTCGATTCTGCATTCTCAATGTATTTTAATTTAATAGGAGACACAAAATCTTTATTACTGATGTGGGTGGACCATGCATAATCCAGTGTGGTGTAGTGGGGATAGTGCTGAAATCAGAGCCCAGCTTCATCATGGCCAGTGAAGCTCAGACAACTTCTTCCCCTTGGTTTTCCTCATCTCCAGGATGGGGGTGACAATATCTGCTTTCTCTCTCTCCAAGGGCCGTCTCTCACATAAACATCCCCTCCAACCCCAACCCCTACCCCAGCCCACACAAGCAGTTATCTACTACACTGGTGGTGTTTTCCTGGGCAAAGTCAAATAGTGTCCTCATAGCACTGCTAGAGTGAGTTTTCTTAAACACATGTCCGACTGTGTTACTCTGTCTTCTACAACCCTACATTGGCTCCCCATCTTCAAAAAGAGACTTGATGATCTGACATTTCTACCTCCTCTACAGCTCTGATGAATGAGGCCCCAAGGGCCAGCCGTGCCAACTTGGTTTCTAGTCTGCACCAGCCTCTGCCGCCCCTTGGAGCATCTGCGCGTGCTGTTCCACATGCACTCAGAAGGCTGGATACGCTTCTGAGTCACAGGATCTGAGATGTGTAACCAGGTATTGGTCCTGGAAAGAATCTTAGAGGCCTGATGGGGAGGAAATGACTCTGACTTTTGAAGGCGTTTGTTGAAAGCTCAAATTGGTCACCAATAGCTGTGTGACCCTAAGCCAGCCTCTCTGGGCCTCAGCTTCCTCATCTGTTTATTAGGTTCCTTCAAGCCCTGACACTCTATGAGCTGACATTTCCACAGTGAACATGTTCTTTTGTCAGCTTTATTGAGATGTAGTGGACAAATAAAACTGTAACATGTTTAAAATGTTCAAGGTGATGATTTGATATATGAAAACACTGTGAAAGGATTCCCCTCACATATTTATTTACTTTTTGTGTGTGTATGATGAGAACACAAGTTATACTCAGCAAATTTCAATCGCGCAGTGCAGATCCTTGTATCTTATTCATCTTATAACTGAAAATTTGTGCCCTTATGTTTCCCCCATCCCCCGGCCTCCGGAAACCACTATTTTTTTTTTACCGTTTCTATGAGTTTGATTTGTGTTTTTTTGATTCCACATTAAAGTGATACATGCAATATTTGCATAAACAAGTATTTTTTGTTGAAGTACATTGAAGTCAGTGGTCCTTAGTAATAGTCATTATTCATTGATGTTTATTATTTTAGGCTTTATTTAGCTACATTACTTAAAATCTTTGTGTTAACCATTTTAAAATAGGTTTATAAAAATCATGCCTGTTGTACAGATGGAACGGAGGAGCGACTTTCCGGAGTCATACAGCCAGACAGGAGGGGGCTGGCTGGGTTCAAACCCAGACAGCATAACTCCAAAGCCTACAGTTTTTGCACTTCAAATCTCTTCCACCAGGACTCTTTCAGTGATTTTCTCTCCCCTGAGTTTGCCTCCCATCCCTGACCCATGGGCCTCCCATAACTGCCCAGAAGAATTTGACAATTTCTCCGCTGCACTGATTTTCTAAGAGCTTTGGACACCCGTGTGTGCCGCTCCTAGAGAAGGATCCGGGAGTCCACTGCATGTTGCAGAGAGAAGATTCACCTTGCCTCCCTCCCCAATGCTATCTGAGCTCATTTGAGAAAAACAGTAACAACAGTATCATGTGGCTCTTACATAGCAATGATTAATTTATTCATTTTTGTCTTTTATAAGAATGTAGAAGCAATTCTGTAAGTTAAGTGAGCATTGACTTTATTTATAGACAAGGACACTGAGGCTCAATTCCCTTCAGGCCTTTGACATAGTAGGTTGAGCTGGAATTTGGAAGATATATCAAGGATAGGCCTCATTAAGTTTCTCTTTGTAGACAGCAAAAGTGTCTCTGGCCACTTTTAGCCAAACACACAAGTGCTACTCGGATGAATCCCTGGCCTTGACCCTAAAGAATCAATCGTGGTGGGCCTCTAGTGACGCTATTTCAGGGCCCTTTAAGCACTCTCATATTCCACTACACAGGCTTCCCTCTGTGCCCTGTGAGCTTGACAGTCTCCCAAAATATCTCCAACAACCCTAGTGACCGATGTTCACCAAATGCACTCAGGCCTCACGTTGTCCCAGGGGGATGTTGGAAACATCCACCGTTGCCCATGGGGAACTGACTGGTATTCCACAGGGCTGATGACTCTCCCTGTACGGAAGTGGAGGGGTTTTGGCGGAGTGATATGGTCACTTTTGTTGGTGGACAGCTTTTGACTTTGATGTTATTTGTTTAGCTTTGAATTATCTGACACTTACCTTCCCAGTCTTAGTCATCTCTACTCCTTTTTCTACTCTACGTGTCACCAGGAGTAAGATGTGTAAACATGTGAGATTGCTGTTCTCAGCAAATTCACTCAGGAATCGATGCCAAACCAGACTGCCTGAAAACCAGTCTGGCACTAACAACAAGAGAAGGAGATAGGGTTACATTTCTTGTAAGCCAACAGTTAGATTTTCATTTTGGCACATTGTGGACTTTGTTGTTGCTGCTGGTCTGGACTGAAGAATAGGCTTATTTTTCCATAGCTGGATTTATGGTTTAACGTAGCATTGCCTCTGGAAACTTGCTGAATACATCTTACTCATCTCATCCCATTCACAGTCATTAAGACTTTCAGCAGTCCATCTTCCTCTCAAAGTGATCTCTCTAAACTGCAAATGTGATTTGCTACTCCTTTGAAGCAATAATCTGGTCAAACTTTCAGATGTATTGGACGGGCTGATATTTACTTGGTGTCACAGCAGCTCTGTGAAGTGGCTGGCCTGCATTTTCATCGGCACAGATCCATGGCATACAGATTAATAAATATTTTGACCATCCCCCCTATGTATTAACCTTGACTTCTTATGGCATTAACTCTTACCCTTATGGTACTAAGTCAAGTCCCTCCAAAAAACATGTCTTGAATGAACCAAGACGTTTTATCTTCTCATGTTTGCCTTGGAAGCCCCCACCTTGCCCTAACTCTTCTCATCCTTTGATGATCTGCGAAAACTTCCTTAATTCCTTCTCTTTTGTTTCTCACCATACATGTTGTTAGGCATCCTTTTATGGCTGATGCCACTGTATCTAACACTAGGGAGTTAAGAGATACGGTTTTGCACTACAGGAGAAAAATATCTGGAAAGAGTCAAGTCAATGTCATTAGAAAAAGGCCAACCAGGAGAGTAAGTCCTTCTATAAGAGATCCACCCCCTGCTGCAGTATCCTCAACAGATGTTTTTCAGCTTCCAATCAAATACTTTCGGACAAGGAAAGGTCATTGTCTTTTAAGAAGTTTTTCTTTACATTGAGCAAAAGTTGTTCTTGCAATAAACTCCATTTATAATGCCTTTAGTCTGNTAATTCCTTCTCTTTTGTTTCTCACCATACATGTTGTTAGGCATCCTTTTATGGCTGATGCCACTGTATCTAACACTAGGGAGTTAAGAGATACGGTTTTGCACTACAGGAGAAAAATATCTGAAAGAGTCAAGTCAATGTCATTAGAAAAAGGCCAACCAGGAGAGTAAGTCCTTCTATAAGAGATCCACCCCCTGCTGCAGTATCCTCAACAGATGTTTTTCAGCTTCCGATCAAATACTTTCGGACAAGGAAAGGTCAATGTCTTTTAAGAAGTTTTTCTTTACATTGAGCAAAAGTTGTTCTTGCAATAAACTCCATTTATACTGCCTTTAGTCTGCCTTCTGGGGATGCAGAATAACTCTACCCCCCATTCTCCTGATGGCCCTTCCAATACTAGAGGAGGGCTCTCATCTCCCCTCTGTCCTCCAGGAGATGGGGGTCCCAGAATCATTCTTTCATCTCCCCTCCACTCTCCAGGAGACGGGGGTCCCAGAATCATTCTTTCTGGCGCACTAGGCAGAGGACTGTACCATGACTAAACCTGTAAGCCAAACATACCTATCAGGTTTTTTCCCAAGTGTTTGGCACTAGGCTGTTGTTTGGGGAAATATAAATACATTTTATACAGAATTGATTAATTCAAGCAGAAGCAGTCCACTCCTTAAAATATAAGGTTACAAATGCTAAGAAGTAAAAATAACAGAAGGTATTTCTTAGTGAGATGAGAAATATTCTAAACATTCTCCAAGGGACTGAGCAGATCAGAGATCAGCTCCAGCTCACTATCTGGTAACCATTATGCCTGTTTCTTGCAGAGGGACAAAGAGGCAGCCAAAAGATAAGGCCTATGTGTCTCTCAGAGTCCATGCACAGTTGCTTAATTCAGGAAAAATTCCTAGGAGGGGCCACTGTGGGGAGCTGGAGACCACTCTGAAATGAAACCCAACCCTAGTAATATTAAGAAAAGCACGTGAAGGAAGCAATCTGGGCAATGTCTGGATCTGTTTGGGGAAACCATCCTGGAATTCTTCTCTGAGGATCCAGTCACAACAGTGATGTTTTCAGTTATGGTTCAAAGGCAGTTATGCCCAGAGGCAGAGCAATGGACTCAAATACCCACTGAGCTCTCCCTAGAAGTTCAAGTATGCAGCTGCCAACAGAGCTCATGGTTGGAAGCCAGCTCCAGGGTGCAGGGGTGAGTGAAGAAGAACACAGGGAATAATCAGTTGTTTCTGTTAGTTAGAGCCCAACCTATCAGATGGAAAAGGAATAGAAAAACAAAGGAAAGTACCTACATTCTCTAAATAAAGAAAGGCTGAGATCAAATATCTCATGAATACAATTTCATACAGAAGAAGTAGTAACTGGTAATATTCTAAAATGAAAAATTAGGTAATAGGCTGATGGTTCACAGTGCAATGAAGAAAGCAAAAATACCCCAAAGACTTCCCATTTGCTGATTTCTAAATGGCACATATCTTTCGGTTAAGAGATGACATATTGAACATGATCGTCACAGTTGCCAATTGGTGAACACTTATATCAGGCCAAGCACTGTGCTAAATACTTTAATTCATTTTCTCATGTAATCTTCATAAACCCATTTTAGACAAATACTATTATTAGCACCATTTCCAGACAAGGAAGCAGGAACTTTGTACAAGTTCATGCAGTTCACACATGGTGACGCTGGGCCTGGTACTCTGGTCCATGCTCTTGAATACAACCAAATAGTGCCTTCCCATCAGAGGAAACTGGAGTCCAGATTAATCACTAGCCCCAAGCACCCAATTAGCAAGCAGTACCATTAATGAAGGGTTTGACTGAAAGTAGGCATACAGTGCCTGGTTCATGTCCAATATTCTGTGAAAACATTACCCTCTGAAATAGCCCCCAGTCTGACTACCGGTATCCTGAGTGTGTCTTCCAGAGCATAGACTGCTGGGAGACAACCCATGTGTAGGTGGCATCCCGTCACCTAGATTGGTCTGCTGCCTATTCTGCGTGCTGAATACATATTTGCTACATGACTCAATGAATGATTGAATGTCATTAGACCTGTCTTCTAAGAGTTTACAATCTTCTAGCAATAGAGATTTGTGCTTGAGCATGTGCACACAGACACACACGCACACACAGGCCACTGTAATACTAGTCAGAAGTGATGTAAAATATATTGAAGATACACACTAGCAATTCCATACCCTTCATATAAGTCAGAAAACTTGCCCAGGTACAAGAAGACATGCGCAAGAATGTTGATTGCCCAATTGTTTCTAATAGCAAACCTGGGAACAACAAAATGTTCATCACCAGAATCATAGAGGAGTATAGTGAAGTTTACTGATACATTGGAATGCTAAATATATAGTGATTAAAATAAGCAGTCTAGGGCCCTGGATGGGTACCCTATTTGGTTAGAACATCATCCCAATACGCCGAAATGGCAGGCTTGTTGCCTGATCAGGGCACATAAGAGAGTCAATCAATGAATGCATAAATAGTGGAACAACAAATTAATGTTTCCCTCTCCCTCTCTCTCTCTAGAATCAATAAGTAGAAATTAAAAATATAAGTGGTCTGAAACTAAATGCATAACATGATTAAGTGGAAAAAGTAATAGCTGACATTTATTGAACACATTAAATACCAGGCACTGGTATTATATTATTTAATATAATTTTGCATGTATTAACTCGGTCCTCACAACCACCTTTGGGGCATAGGTACTATCACCAAACCCATCATAGAAATGAGGAAGCTGAAGAGGGATACCTCCATTTAATATGATTTTTGATAAATTTTCCTCCATTTGCTAAATTTTTAATGTTTAAACATATACAAAAGACTATATCATTGAAGAATATACCTATATATATTAAAGGTATAGAGCATACACAGGAATCATTGAACATCAAATTTATTATGATTTCACGAGGGGGGCAAGAGGGAAGGGAACCCGATGAAGGAGGGGAATACAACGGACATAAATGTGTTTAGAATATTTCATTTCTCAAGCTGGATGATTGGTCTGTAGATATTTTTTATACTTACACTTTTTCTGTATTTGAAATACTTCATAAAAGAAAGTGATCAATAAGCAAAAACCAAATACCTAAAAGGCCCAAAGAAAAGAAACACTGCTCCTGATACTGCATTGAGAAGAGGCATTTAAACGGAACCTCAACACCACGGGTAGGGCTAGCAAAGATGGGGCCCAGAGTGCACACCGAACCACAATACGTGCACAAACGTGGGAGGTGCAGCGGAACTCACTGTGGGAAAGACATTGCACTTTCCTTTCCAAAGACCCCCTGGAAGGCCCAGCCCGAGGGATTCATGCTCCGGATTCGGTGGCTCCTGTATCTGCTTGGCTCCCTGTGTGTGGCTGTAGAGCTGGGGAACTGGGAGTCTTTCTGCCCCAGGCAGCCAGGGCCGCTGGGAGTGCTTGCATCTGCTGGTATCATGTGGTTCTTTTAGATTGCATGGGAGATGGGAGCTTGTCTGCTACTCTAAGGCAGACTGGCAGGGATGTGGATATCTGTGGTCACAAGCAGGAATAATGACTGACAGACTGTCCGCTTTTGAGTTTTGGGAGGAATAATGGGGACTTGCTGCAACTCAAAACCTAGACTATGACTGGCCAACAAAGAGGGATAAGTGTTTTGCTGAACAAAACCGAACCAGCTGTTGGTCAGAAAGTTCAGGGCAGCCCTGGCTGGTGTAGCTCAGTGGATTGAGCTCGGGCCTGCGAATCAGAGGATCGCGGTTCGATTCCCAGTCAGGGCATATGCCTGGGTTGCAGGCCAGTTCCCCACAGGCCAACTCTCAGCAGGGGACGCACAAAAGGCAACCATACATTGATGTTTTTCTCCCTCTCTCCTTCCCTTCCCCTGTAAAGATAAATAAAATCTTTAAAAAAAAAAAAAGAAAGAAAGTTCAGGGCACAGTGAAAGATTTCAGACAGTCCAGGTTCAGGCAGTGGTGGCATTGGTTCTGGACTGCCCCAAATTCCATATACTGCACCAAGCCACGCAGACTTCCCAGATGTAGTCCTGAACTTGGGCCTCAGCCTCTCACCCTACCCTCTGGGGATGCACATGCCCCACTACACTGCTAACCTGTTCTCTCACTGGCTGTTTAACTGCTTGTGGTCTGGACGACACAATGCAGAGCCTGGGCCACGTCTCCGGAGCCTCTGGGGCACGAGTTGTTACTCCTTGGTTTCTCAAATGGACACTCAAAGGGAAGTTGCTGCTCAAAATATACTTGATGTTTGACTGGTAGAAATATCTAGCTGGTGCTGCACTCAGAGCATCATCTTATCCAATCAGAAAACCTTGAAGTTAAGTGTGAAGATGAGGCTTTGAATGTTAGTTCTTTCTCTGTTCCTATAGGTCTGATCTTGGACAAACTACTCTGCTTCTCTAAACCTCAGTTTCTCATCTTTAAAACAGGGACCATAACAGAACCACCTGAAAGGGTTACTATCAGGATCAAGGACAATACACCAATGGCTACTATGGGCTGGATGTTCACTACGTGCCTAGCTCTGTGCTCAGCACTTTGAAACAGAATCTCACATAAGCTTCCCAGCACCTATAACAAGCAACTAGGGGAACAGACAGCTTAGTAATTTGCCCTAGTCTTACAGCTAATAAATTTTGGATCTGGAATTGAAGGATCCAAAATTTCTAGCACCAATGGTGCTAGATGCACACCAGGTGTGTCTAGCACCTCTGACAATTATACCACCAGGGGCAGTGTAAATGTTTATTTCTGCTACTTATGTAGAAGTTATACACGAATTTCAACTAGGTTAAAGCATCTTCTCTTAAATTGGACTGAGTTGAGATTATTTAAATCCAAAACACAGGGGCAGGATTATGACCTTGCTGTGAATCTGAGACCCCTTTTGCTCCACCCCAGCAGACTGGGGGCCTGTTTTCCTCTCTCTCTGGATCCTCAGTGGGCCAGGGTGCTCATCGAAGGAAGAACAGCCTTCCCTAGGAGACCCCGGTTTCCCAGTTCCCAGGGCGGTGCTCTTACCTTGGACCTCAGTTCCATGGCTTCCAGCTTCTCGGCAATGGTCACCTATCATGGGACTGACAATGTTTTTTGTAGTCTCCCCACGCTAAGCCTTCAAACCCAAATATTCACTTCACTTGCCAGGTACTTCCCTGAGTTAAGTGCTCTGGAAATTAAGGTTTTCAATGGCTTCTCTGTATCCACTAACCTATGAACAGGCCAAGGCACTTCCCTTCTTCTTCTTCTTAATATTGTATTAAATATTGAGGGGTTGGCATTTCCAGTTCCACAGCAGTTACCTCTTCAAATGAACTAATGAGTTACTTCTTTATAAAATGTCTAAAATGTTCAATCATGTCACATGTGGCCTCAAGAGAATGTTCAGGGTTTTTGACTGCAAGAATACTGCCACTCTGGCAAAACCAAATTCTTTTTTTTTATATGATCCAGCTTGAAAAATCAAGAGCTATTATGGCCTTCAGGTGAAAGTCCTTTAGGGACATGCTTTCCTGACTTTCAGAAACCAAAGCTGGAAGTGATACACAATTCTTCCACATGAATAGATGTTAGATTCTGGCTGCATTCGACCCTACACATATTTTTTCAGAGTCATTGTCTGAGAAGGCGTAGCCCTTGGACAACTGGAGTCAAAGCACTTTAGAACTAGAGGTTACCTGAGAAACTGTTTAGCAGAGGATTTCCAAATTCCTGCTGAATGAAAATTAATACTTAGTCATAAGCCACCGTGCTCAGTAGCATGCACTGAGCACCCACTAAATGCCAGGCAGGTATTAACATATTTTGTCCTTCCCAAAGCTCATAAAGTACATTTTGCTAGTGTTCTCATTTAACAGATGATGAACTGGAAGCACGGAGATTTAAATAACCTGCCCAGGTTCCAACCCAGGCAGTGGGATTTCACTCAGCCACTTCTTTATATGACTTTTGACTTAAGATCACAGAGCTGGTAAGTATCCTTTTCCGTCTCAGTCTACAGGCAAGTTGCTACAGGTGTGCTCCTTGCCTCTGAAGGGTTGTTGAGGCCAGGGAGTGTTTATATGCAGGTGTTGCTGGTGGGAAGTGGTGGGAAGTGGTGGAATACCTCCCTCTTCTGGACTCCCCACACTCGGAGGAGGTTAGCATCCCAACCTATGGCTTAGGGGTTAGCAACAGAAGGAAGCCTAATTCATGTGTCTTGCTCCCAAGGATTCATCTGTAATCACCTCTTAAAAATCACAAAATGTTCTTGTAGTGATTTAAGAGTATACTCCTTTGAAAACATTTTTTTAAACACAAGAAAACAGTTTAGTGGCATGGAATGTATGAAAAAGTAGAAGTAAAAATTACTCATAATCCCACCACCCAAAGATAACCACTGTTGACCTTTTGGTATGTTTTCTTCTAGTTGTTTACGAACAATCCATACATGTATTGTTAGCTGTGACTATAGAAAACATGCAATGTTATAATTCACATTTTCCACTAAATATTGTCTGTACTATTATCCTTCTTTCACAAAAATCATTTTAAAAGGTTGTATAATATACCATTATGGAGAGGTACTATAATTTATGTACACATTCCTCTGTAGTTAAGCATTTATGCTAATTTCAAAATATTTTATTATCATAAATAGCAGTTCAAGAAAAATTTCTGAATAAAACATTCACCAGATTTAGGCTTACTTCTTTTGGAAATATTTCCAACATGAAAATATTGGAATATCTCTTCACCTGAAACATCACTTCATTAGGAACTTCTCAGTGCAGACATTAACTATCAAACTGTCAACTGTCCCTATGAAAATAAGCAAGTCATCATGAAATTTTAAATTATATTATTTTCTTAAGTGACCCCCCCAAATTCACACTAGAGCTCTAGTTCATCCTTTGGTAGCACAGTGAATAGAATCAAATGCCCTGCCCACCAATGACATAGGTGACACTGTCACAAGTGGTCACCACTGAGGGTTCTACCTCTGTGATACCCTTTCAAAAACTCAGAACCCCAGTCTCATTATGAGAAAACACCGGACAAAGCCACCTGGAAGACAGTCTCTGAGATGCCTGGCCAGTGCTTCGTAAGACTGTCCAGGTCATAAAAAATAAGGGAAAGACTGAGAAACTGCCACAGACTAGACAGACTGGGGGTGGGGGAGACATTGTAACAGATACAGTGTGGTGTCCTGGACTGGATTCTGGAAAAGAAAGGGGACCTTAGTGGAAAAACTGGTGAAATCTGCACAAAGCCTGGAGTTTAGTTAATATTTAGTGATGTACCAATACCAGCTTCTTAGTTCTGACAAATTTGCCACGGCAATGTAAGTTAACATGGGGAGAAACTGGATAAGGGGGTGTATATATGAACTCTCTGTACTATCTCTATAACTTTTCTGAAAATTTAAAATATTCCAAAATAAAATGTTATTTTAAAAAGATGAAGAACAGGTGTTCTGGAGCCAGTCTGATTTGGTTTTGAGTCCTGGATCTGGAATTTACTGTAGCTGAGTGATTGTAGACAAATTATTTCTTTGAGTGTTATTTCATATATTTTTTATGAAGAAAATTATCTATTGCATAGGGTTGTAAGTCTTAACCATAATGAGGCAGATAAAGCACTTTATGTTATTTCTGGCACAAGGTGAATGATCGACAGATGTAAACCATATGATTATTTTATTAAGTTTGAGGGTTCTTCTTTCCAATTCTTATTTTCCTGTGAGGTAAGAAGGAATTTTTATCCACAGCTATGTGAAAAATGGGAAATTAAATAGCCTCATTAAAATTTCAAACCCAACACAAGGGAAGCAAATGGTTATATGAATCTGGAAATGGTAACTGGTGTGGGCTTTTGGGTCACAGCTCTTGTTTTCTGTGTAGTTTTTGGGTTGTTTCCTAAGGGTAGGTGTAGAAGAGACAGGTTTTGAAAAAAGACTACATTCTAGCACTGATTGCCCAAAATAACCAATTTACAAATGCCCATTGTAAGATACAGGAATTCTTTCACCAGCATTGCTTAGAAAAACAATCTTGTAGAGAATTGAAAATGGTCCGTGCTTGGCCTCTACCCAAAGGCAAATTATTTTAGTATGAAAGTCTAAGGAAAATAATTTCACCACAAGCTATGTGAGTAGGAAAGAAAAAATAACCAAAGGATAAAGAAAAATATACTCTGGTTCTATCACATATAAAATTTCTATTTTGGGTGCTAAACTGTAGCACAGATGTGAAACTTGATCTACAAGTTAGGGTCCAAATTACAAAAGGAAAACAAATAATCCAAAATCTAAAACTTATTCTGAGACGATATTAAACTAACTTCAGCAGCAGACTAAGGATGGGTATGGCTCAGACCCATTACTCAACACCCACTTCTGAAGGCCAGGACCTGGATTTCAATCCACCACGAGATGTAGAATCATAAATTATCTAACATAGATGACCCAGTTTCTGTTTCCTCACTCCAAAAGTTGTGATGATCATCTCTCCATCACAACATTCTTTGAGAGACAATATTATGATAAATGAGATAACGTGGAAAATGCCTTGCACGGAGATCACATACAGGAGACAACGAGTAAATATTCGCTAAGGCTAAGTCTGAACACACTCGGCACGGGCCTGGTCACATCGGTGACCTTGTTTCTAATCTTAAGGAGTCTGCAGTCTTGTTGGTGAGAAAACTATTCATATGAAAATTATAAAATGCAACGGAAACTGCACAATGGAGTGTTAAATTGAGTGTTAAAACTATGGTACTGACTAATGTCAGCTTCTTTCCAGCCGCCGCAGATCGCAGCTTTCATTTGCACACTGACTCTGCTCCTGTATTACAAAGGCGTTACCTTGCGGGCACCCCCATCTGGTAATACACTTGGAGGAATTCCTTCCAGCTACTTGTGTATCTTAATATAATGCATCTTTTTCTGGTCATAGATTTTATAATTCAGACAGTCTGCCAGCTCAGCCGATCTCTCTGTCCTCTAGAGCCTCAGTCCAATTTCCTGAGGTTTTACATAAATGCGCTCCATCTGACCTAGGGCGGCTTGTCTGGTACATTTTCTCATCAGAGTATGAGATTTCTCAGGCTTTGTGATTGGTTAAGTAATGCAACCCAGCCCAAGCTCCTGCCAGGCCTTCTCGGAAGCAAAGTTTGGATCCAGGGTGCAGTTAATATTGAGGGAGCCTTCCAGGACTCACAACAGAGTGTCCAGAACCAAAACATTTCTGTTTTGAGTCCAGATCAGAATAACAGAACCCACTTATTCGGGCCAACTCCAAATTTCTCCATAATTGCTTTGGGAAGATCGTTTGCCTGCTTGAAATATTCATTTCCCATCCTGACACAATGTTCTTTGAGGTTAATAAATGAAGCGAAATCACCATTTTCAACAATTTCAACCCAGTGCCAACAGAAAGAAAAACAATGTTTTCATTGGCACAGAATCTGTAGGACTTAAGAACAATAAAGGTCAACTGCATCGTATTTTTAAAATCCTTTTCCCCCTAAGTCTCAGCTAATTCATAAGCATGATTCTCAGAATTCTTAAACAAAAATGCAGAACTTAGAATTATTTACAACTGGCATGAGAATTTCTTTTGAATAACCAACAGTCTGGGGCTGATTTTATCACATCAAAAAGTTTTTATTTATGTTTTCTCCTGAAGTACTTTTAAATTCAGGGCTTTCTTCACAACTCATCCCTCTCCCCCACTGCTTTTTATCTTAACATAGAAAATGCCTGAACTTTAAATTTGTATTTGTGAAAGTTCAAGCTGACCTAAAACATAAGTTTAAGGTCAAGTTAGTCTAACCTCTTAGCATAATTTAATATAAAGACTTAGAGGGTTTTCAGGACAAGCAACATTCAAATCATAATTATAATCTAGATGGAATAACTGGAAGAAAGAAGGTCCACATGAAACTTAAAAGATCAGACTATTGAACTACTAAATATTAAAATATTTGTCAAATGAATTTTTCTATAGATGAAAAGTTACTTTTTAAAGCAAATAATAAAATTGCTTTTATCCTTTAGAGAGCGATGAATTTTCAGAGCTGGAGCTTTGTGGATTGTTCAGTTAGAGGTGGCAAGTAAGTTTCAACTGGAAGCCGGCTTCAAGCAACTGGTAATGAATGTTTGGAATGCCGGGTGAAAATTCAGGAAAGCCATGCCAGAGCTTGGCAAGAAGAGTCATGACTGATCAATAATGTCTGTCACGGACAGAGGAGGATGTGCAAAGCTGCAGGACACGTGGAGGACATGGGCGGAATAACATGTTTCAGCTATCCTTCCCTGATCCCATTACCCTGCCCCCCTTAGTAGAGGAGAAATCTTAGACTGCAGAGAAATTGTCTGCTAATGGTCACACTATTTTGAGACAGAGCCAGAATTAAAGCACATCATTTTTTATCCTCCTACATAATTTATTCTCCCATATAATTTATAATTATTCTCCTATCTATTTTAGATCCTCCTATCAATGGAGGTAAATACAAAATGTAGGCATACTTCTCAAACTAATAGTATACAGGTTGAAGGAAGACACTGTCATACCCAGTGATGCCTCCAGAGTAGTGGGGCTGCATAAGGCTGTTTGCCTCTAAGTGCTCTTGTGAAATGAGAGTGCTGAACAGTGTTCGTTAACACAGGTGGATTTCTGACAACTCTAATAGATTTCTGATTCAGTTCAGAGTAGGGCCCAGGCAATTGCGTTTTAATTAAGAGCAAAGGTGGTCTGTGCACCACAACTTGACCGACATTGAGCTGATATTTCTTTCTGCCAGTTCTGCTCTATGGTTTTCCGACTTCACGCTGTCCTCATACCGCCTTTTCTGTGTAGTCTCTTACTCCATCCATCCATATTTGTGATGTTCTCTTGCCTCTCATCTTATTTTGGGGAGCAGCTTCCCTTGCTCCTGGCTCCGGCTGCCATCATCAACCAGAAAACAGTCCTTTTTCATTTGGCAAGTTGATCCATCACAGAACATCTCAGCCTTGTTTTCAGAGCCTTTCAGCTATTTCTACCCACTCCCCCTGAAGGCAGAGACCGTGAAGCTAGACTCTTTGAATTCAAAATCTGGCTCCATCTCTCATTGACAATGTGACCTGAGGCAAATGATGTCACCTCTCTGTGCCACATCTGTAAAATGGAAATGATAATGGTATTACCTCATGGCATTGTTGTGAAGATTAATTTAAATAAATTAACAGAAAGTCAAGTCCTTAGTACAGGGTCTGGTATATTAAGGTGCTATAGAAGTCTTTGCTGTTATTATTTTTGATTTCATAGCTTTGGGGCTTCCAGAGAGTCAAGAGTCAAAGGACCAAGACACTGTAATAGAAGTACTAGCTTAATCCACAACTCAATCAATAGATCATTTCACAGGTACCTCTGAGGGCCCTTCAACAGCAAGCACTTATCAAGCATTCGCTCTGTGTCCAAATGTTTCCCTTCTGCAGGTTACAAATGTCTTTTTTCTTTTTTTTAAAGATTGTATTTATTTCTCTTTAGAGGAAAAGGGAAGGAGAGAAGGAGAGAAATATCAATGTATGGTTCCTTCTTGTGAGTCCCCTGCTGGGAACTGGCCTGCAATCCAGGCATGTGCCCTGACTGGGAATCGAACTGTGATGGTGTGGTTCACAGGCCTGCACTCAATCCACTGAGCTACACCAGCCAGGTCATTTTCCTTAATATAGTAGACACCTTTGGAATGTGAGGTGCCCAGCTCAGAATGACCCTCCTCCCCAAGCACATGCCTGCTCATCTGCCAGCAGCCTCCAGCAGCCTCCGGCAGCCGTGATGTGCAGTGTGACAATGTGACTCCTTCCTTCCTACCACTGACTGGACCGGGAGTGGTCACCAGAGTCAAGCTGGACCAATCCACTCTTTCTCTCATAATCTAGTATTGAGACCTAGAGATGGCTGAGTTTGTTTCTCTTTGAAGTTGGAAGTTTAATATAAACTTGGGAGCTATGGGGCAGCTATGTTTCCCACAATGAGAAATTGAAAAGTAGAGGAAGTTGGCTTATTGGCAATAAGAGGACAGAGAAGTTAGAGTATTCTGAGGGCTTCCCAGCCCCTGGCTCCAGTGCTCCCCAGGGCCTGCCTGAATTCCACTGCCTGGGTCTGTCTGACCCCGCTTTAACCTTCTAGTCTCTATTTTTCTTAGTTTGGATCAAGCTGGTTTCTGTTTTAACCAGCAGAGATCTGGCATCTACTGTCATTAGCAGTAGCTATGAAATTTATGGATTCTCTGGCAGATCCTTCCAACCAAACAAACACAGAATCACTGAAAAGCAATATGCTTACCATACAAATACAGCTTGGAGGCCACGCCCCTATTTCCCTCCTCCCGATTCCCTGTCCACCAGATTATTGCCCTACGCCACACCTCACACTTGAGTTTCTGGAACTGCTACGGTCACAGGAACATCTAAGATAACTAGCACAGAAAACTGACTAAGTTGGATGTCATCGCTTTTAAAATAGCCCATGTGGTTAATTGAATAAAGAAATGTTTGTAAAACCTACTGTTCTTCTGCCTTTCTCTGTTAGTTCCCTCTGCTTCCTCTGAGCTTCTGCTCCAGCCTGAGACAGGAACAGAGGAGGGGCAAATGGGCTGCACTGAGGGCCAGAGCACACAGCACCTCATGCACCATTGTGGGGATGTTGGCTTTACGCCGAGTGAACACAATAGGCAGAGGGAAGAGAAGATGCAGCACGCGGAGCCTGGCAAGTGTTTGAGCCACGTGGGGTAGAGAGAAGGTAAGACCAGAGAGGCGACAGAAGTTAGAAGATGACCTGCTAAGGGGCAAAAATGTCGTCCTGAAGTCATGGGCACCATTCACTTTGCTCAAATTTGCCATAAGAAACAGTATTTTTAAAGTATTTTAAAAAATATTTTTCTTTAGTATATGCATTGTAAAAGAAATCCAAGTACTTGAATAGTATATGGAATAAAAAGTACAGGAATCCCTACCCATTGCCAGACTCCACGCCAGACATAACTGTAGTTAGCACAGCATGAGTGTGAGAAAGCTCTGCTAGAAGACCCAGCTCCCTGGGTTTGCTGACTGTGCTTAGAGAGGACAGTGATTTCCCTCAGGCTGCATGATCAGGGAATGGGGAATTACAGCTGGTCACACGTTCTGGATAACTCCGAGACCCCAGGAACACTATCGTTTGATCAAAACAGAGGACAGTGATGAACCTCCAGTGCCGCAAGGCCATCGTAGGAACCTCGAGGGTCACTGGCAGGCAAGCCCTCACCTGCCAGTCCCTGAGGGGAAGGATACCAACCTGGCTTTCAACAGACCTGGGTTTGAATTCCAGCTCTGACAGTTAACTGTTGGCTTGACTTTTTGTGACTCTGATTACATGTCCATTTATTCATCCATTCTCTGTGCCAGACCTGGTAGTGGGCACAGGGTGTCCAGTGGCCAGCAGAAAGAGCCCCTGGGCTGGCCCTCCTGGAGCCCATCTATTGAGGGAGACACATACTGAGGCAAGCTTTGCAAGTGTAAAACTGAAACTAAGGGGCAGCATAGGGTAAAGAACTCAGTCCCTGGGACAAAACTAAAGTTCAAAGTTTGGTTTTTCTATTTACATGTTGAGTACAACCTTGAGTAAGTTATTTTGCTTCTCTATGCCTCAGTTTCATGATCTATAAAATGGGGATAAATGAGAGTCTATCTGCACAGGGGCTGTTGTGAGGATTAAATCTTGAAAAGTACTTAGCACTAGGTTGGCACATAGTAAGTGCTGTATTAGTGTTTGGTATCATTATCATTAACTGTAGGAAATGCTACGGGAAAAGAAGCAAAACACAATATACTACAGAGGGCCCTGAGCACAACTCCAAGTTCAGGGAAAGCTTCCAGAGTCATTACCTCTTTGCCCCAAACCCACTCCGCTGCGGTCTGCATTGTGATGTGGGGGCAATGCATACGTTTGCTTTGCAAAGTGCCTTCATGTTGGGCTGTAAAGAGGGTATGTGAAGGAGGGATCCTGCTCCTTCCTGTCTGCTTCCTGGGGGAAGGCCTAGGCTCCCCTCCCTGTGAGTGGCTCATGTAATGCTTCGTCAGCCGTGCAGCAGCAGTTTTGTTGAGGGGGCCGTTTTTCTACCATTTGTGGAGCCGCTTCATCACCACCCACCTCAGGGTCTGGTTCTCAGGCCCTTGGGACTCTCAGTTAAGTTTCCAAGTGTTAATAATTCCAACTTCTTTCCCCACAGAGATGGTAGCTGCGCCCTACATTTGCTTCCACTGCAACGCCTCAGAGCAGATGTCAGACTTTTCTGTAAAGGGCCAGAGAGCAAATATTTCAAACTTCGTGCACCACAGGTGATCTTTGTTGGGTTTCTTTCCCCTAACAACCCTTAACGAACGTAAAAATCATTCTTAGCTCATCAGTCATACAAAAACAGTCCATGAGCAGGATTTGGTCCATGGACCGCGGCTTCAGACCCCAGATTAGAGTTTTCTTTCCGCTCCTTTCAGTATCTAGTTAATAATTTTGCACTTTTTAAATAATTTGTTATATTATATCCCCTTGGTTCAAACAGCTGAAATGGTTTCAGTTTCCTGCATGAAACTGACCCTGACGGATACACATCCTTTGGAATCTGAAGGAAGAGTTGAAACCAGCTGGGCAGAGAGCAACTGGAGGCAGTGGGTGGGGGTGGGAGAGGGTGTTCCGGAGAGGGAAGGACATACACGTGTGGGTGCCCTGCAGGAGGAGGGAGCAGGCTCACTGGAGAACGGCTGTGGTGGGTGCAGAAAGGCCATGGGCAACCAGGGGCCAACACAGGCAAGACATGGCAGACCTCATCAAGGACTGGGTTTTCTATTCTGGTTTTCCTTTCTCAGAGCTCTGAAAGTAAGCCACTGATGGGCTGGTGTAAGCAGATAGGTTATAGGCTCGTGTTTGTATTAGAAGACTGTCTTCAAAGGTAACATAGAGTGCGGCAAGTGTGAAACGATCTGTCCTTTACAGAACAATCTGTATAAGTGGATGCACAATAAATGTCAATTTCCAACTTCTATGCCCCATCTGTGTCACAGCTACAAGGACTACTGCTAGATCTCTGACAAAACTGTGAGAAAATATGCTTGCCCTGTGTGGTTTTCAACTGTGGAAGGATGACTTTTTCAAACTGAACATTTCTCTGCGCATAGGCATATGAATATTAAGTGTCCAAGACCACAAGTGTGATTTCTCAATCAGACGTGGAGTGAAATTACCAAAGTTCTGAGAATCGTGTATATTTGGCAAATCAGCCATTTGGCAAGCACGTCTTTGGAAGCTTTTCTGCTGACTTGTGAAGTCTTTCCCCCTCTCCTCACGCTAAAGGATTTAGTATCAACCTCAAAATCATAGCCCCTCAAGACCCAGTGAATCTCCTCAAGGCTGCCAATGCCATTCTCACCAGCATTGCATTTACTGTGCATCGGAAGCCTTGTTACCTGCATCAAAGATAAAGGGCAGGAGGCTACCCCTGTGGCAGGAGGCCTCTGGACTCAGAAGGAAGGGGTGGCTCCTGTTACATGACGCCTAAGCACAAGCCAAATCAAACAAGAGAGCAGATGGCCTCTGGGATGAATTGACATGAAAATGTTACCATTTCCAGGGATGACCACGCTTCTGGCTAGAGTTCCCCCACCATCCTCTCTGCATCCAGTCGCCACATGCTAGGCCCTGTGCTCTGCAGCCTGGGATTGTCAAAAAGAATAACCATAGGTCCTAGCCCCCAGACCATAGCATTCCATGGGGACATCCTTTGGGTACTGGCATCTCAAACTCCTTATAGTCCATTTGGTGAGTTCAGATTAGGTACACAAAGTGAGTCCAAGCCAGCACATTGAGTCAACCCTTTGGCTCCTGCAGTGATTGCCACGGGCAGTTAGTATGGCAGCACTTGGGCTCCCCGCCTCGGCTGAGCTCTGCTGCCCACCTCTGTGTCCAGCCCTCTCCCAACACTGGAAGCCCTTCTGGGCCCTGCCCTTGGCACAAAGGCTACTTGGGCAGTTCTAGCCTCACATTTCCAAATACCATTTCTGTCTGTGGGTCTTAATTTTGGCTGCACATGCAAATCACCTGGAAAGCTTTTAAAAATTCCAATGCCCAGGTCATACCCCAGGCATATTTTATCAGACTATCTGGAGGTAAGACCAATCATTAGTAATTTTAAGAATTCATCAAATAATTATAAAGTGCAGTCAAGATTGAGAACCAGTGTCCTATAATGGGTCTGCCCTTGACCTTGTAGACTACTTGGCAATAGGACCTTGTCCTTGATCCAGAGATCAGTCCTGCCTAGAAGCGCTTAATAATAATTCTACCCTGGTTGCCTGCCTAGGGTCCCACATCCTTTTTAGGTAATGGGTTAGGTCATCAAGACAGAAGGTGAAAATGCAGACAGGTCCATGTAGACCCTCTACTGTGTAGGCCTTGCTTAACTGATGGGGCCTCTGAGTCCCAGTTTCATATTCTTACAGAAAAATCCATAACAATATAGGAGAAAGGCCTCCAGCTCTGGTATTTCCCACTGGAAAATACGGGATAGAAAACTCACACAAAAGCGAATGTGGTTGTCATCTGATTAGCCCCAAGCATTTTTTTCCTCAGGGCCCTACATTAACACACCCAATTCAACAGTCTCCATAGAGGGAGCTCTGTGAGCCACATGCAGGCCCCTGGCTCCTGCGAAAGCTAACTGGTGACACAGAGAAGTCAATGGGAACTGACTGGTGATTTGTCTTAGGAGAAAGAAGACCCAGGCCTGGAAACCGGAGCCCTACTATCTTTGTCACAGGGGTCATGAGAATGTCTAGCGTCACAGGTTCATGTCCCTGGACTTGCATTCCTTTGTCATCACACTGAGAGCAGCTGGACTACTCCCAGAGGTATGGCTTTGTCTATGGGGCTTCAAAACACTCTTCAGGGGAAAGATGCAGGGCCGGCACTTTTCTATTTGTTTTCTTAGAGAGGAACTTTACTATGGTTTTTAAAACCTGAGGGATACTCTCTTAGGCTAAAGAAAGAGGTCGACCAAATGTAAAGCTTTAAACAGGGTCCCTCCTTCCCAATGAATAAAGATCACCAGATTTCTTGTTACCTGCTGGAACCAGTATATTAATTACAGTTTCCTCCGTCTTGGAGACTTACACACTGTATAAAAACGAACTACTTAAAGCCTTAGTATTCCTCTCTGATAGAAAAAAATGTTGGCCAGTCTACATTGCCTTCCAACCTTCAAGTCACTTTTCAGTGTCCCGATGTCTGCTGAGCTCTGCATTGCCAACGTCGCCTCCAGAAGTCAAACGTGGCCCACCTGAACAGGCCGTGGGTGTCTGTGGTTTTGAGTGAAGCGACCATTCTCCCCTAATAAGGCGGCTCACAGAAATTACCCTGCTGGCTGGGCTTACCGCCCTCACCGGCTGCTGCCAGGTGCTTCTCTAACCAGCTTTGATGGGAGGGGAATTGTGTTTGAAGCTGGATGTGAATAACAATCTAAATGTGAACTATGAAAACTTAATTCTGCTAAACCTGTACCATGACAATGAGGCTGTATGAAACACACAGAAGAGGAAACTGACTGAATAACACCCACACAGGCACTCCTCTCGAAGCTCCAGAACCTGGGGGACTTCAAAGGTTCTGCAAACAATGACTTACCTGCACAAAGATCCGAATCCCCAGATGAACCTTTCATTGCTTTTATCTGTTTCTGAACAGGGTTTTCCAAAAGAGTTCTTTGGACAAAGAGAGTTCAAGGCCACGCTAATAGCACATGAACAGAAGGCTTGAGCCACCTTGACTCACCCCTGTTGTAAGTAGAGGAAAGGAGCAAGCAGCACGAGTATGGATTTCCGAGCATGAGCCCTGCCTGAGAACACTTACTTGAAGTGACCTGCAAATGCACCAGAGTTTGCAGGCTCGGGCTTCCCACCCCGGATGTCTGAGCTGGGTACCTGAATGGATTCATTCCCAGTGACTCTTCTGTGACCCTCATAATGCTATGGAGTGTACTTCTCTGCGTTTCTGTGAAACAGACAACAGTTGTAACAGCAGCTCCATGCTTTGTACGCAAGCTTTCAAGCCCAAAAGCAACATTACAGTTTTAGGTGCAAACCAAGTCTCTGGCAGTGGTTACCTCAAACAAGGCCAAATGCCATGAAAAACCAACAGGAAGACGCAGATTGGATTAAATCAGACCTATGGTTTGGAGAAAACACACTTCTTGGCATCCTCTCAGAATACCAATGTCCAGCATTCCTCCTCAGAAACTGTTGTTATTTCTTGAATAATCATGCTAATAAGTGTGAGTCATCTGTTAGAAACCTGAGTTGGTATTTTTCAGGCCAGGGTAGGTGCCTGTGCAGTTCTGCACAAGTCTCTAGGTACTGGGGAGGCAGGGGACGTATGACAAGAAGTGACAGTTAACCAGGAGCCCCGACGGAGACTGTTCTCTGGCGAGTAGGAACCTGGAAAGGGTAGAGCAAGAGGCTGCAAGTGGTTAGAACATGTGCATGGATGCCTCTGTTCTGACAGAGGTGGCCGAGGTGGCAGAAAGGGCGTGCATGGAGAAGATGTTAGGAGGACAGACTAAGTCACAGATGAGCCCAGGTCACTGAGGCCCTGGGAAGTAGAAGGCCAGAGACAGCTGATTTGGGGGTGGGGAGTAGTTGCAGGGAAGGATGCTCTGTACTGAATTGCAAGTGTTGGGTGGAACAAAATGCTTAACAAGTGGATGGACATGGTGGCCCTGAGGCTTGGCTTGGAGAGATTCAGCAACTTGTTCAAGGTCACCTAGCCAGTAAATGACAGAATCTGGATTTGAACACAAGGATTTCTTGTTTGGAAACCCAGTGCTGTGCTCACCTGCCTCCTCAGAGGACAGAACCCCCTTCTCTACTCGTCAGTGGTGGGAAGTAGCTCATTAAGAGAGACAGAAAGGTTAGAGACCTCAGTCAGTTTTCCAAACCTAATGCCAGCCCACCTACAAAAGTGCCTTTGATTTGCAGGGGATGAAAAACGTTAAAGAACCAGAGCAACACTCATGACAGGAAAACTGTGGGCAGTGAGATGGCTCTGTGCTCCTAAATTCAAATATACATCAGCACCTCCTTGGTGAATTCTGAAAAAAGTCCCCAGGCCCCTTCAGCACCAGGGCAGTAGCTGGAAGGGCACCAGTGGCATAGAGGAAGAGAGTGAAGTGTCTGGAATCAGGGTGAGTACTGGGGACAGTGTCCTCCTGGACAAAACTCCAGAGGCCAGGCAGCAGTCATTGTCCCTTTTCCAAGCCCTCTGCCACACAGAGCCGCAGCGCAACACCTCCATATTGGAGACTCCATCAACTTGGATCACACGGGGTTGCCCTGTCCTGGGGATTACTGAAGGCTCTGCCCCATCAAACTTATGGGTGTGCTTTTCTACAAAAGGCCATGCTACTAGGACAGGAAGTCAAAGCAGCTCTACCTAATACAGAGAAACAAACTCAGGAGGCTGCCAAAATGAGGAGACAAAGAAACATGGCCCAAATGAAAGAACAGAACAAAACTCCAGAAAAATAACTATACAAAATGGAGATAAGCCATCTATCAGATTCAGAGTTTAAAGGATTGGTTATTAGAATGCTCAAGAAATTCACTGGGTACTTCAACAGCATAAAAATGATCCAGTCAGAAATGAAGGTTATACTAAGTGAAACAAAGAAAAATTGACAGAGAATCAACAGTGGAGTGTATGAAGCCTAGAATCAAATAAATAATTTGGAAGATAAGGAAGAAAAAACATTCAATCAAGACAGCAAGAAGAAAAAATCCAAAAAAAAATGAGGATAGGGTAAGGAGGGTCTTGGGACAACTTCAAACATACCAACGATCAATTCATAGGGGTGCTAGAAGAAGAGAAAGAGCAAGAAATTGAAATCTTATTTGAAAATATAATAAAAGGAAACTTCCCTAATCTGGTGAAGGAAATAGACATGCAAGTTCAGGAAGCACAGAGAGTCCCAAACAAGATGGACCCAAAAAAGAACACACCAAGACACATCATAATTAAAATACCAAAGGTTAAAGATGAAGAGAGCATCTTAAAAGCAGCAAGAGAAAGACAGATAGTTACCTACAAAGGAGTTCTCACAGTATTGTCAGCTGATTTCTCAGAAGAAATTTTGCTAGAAGGGACTGGCAAGAAGTATTCAAAGTGATGAAAAGCAAGGACATACAACCTAGATTACTCTACCCAACAAAGCTACCATTTAGAATGGAAGGGCAGATAAAGTGCTTCCCGGATAAGGTAAAGCTAAAGGCTCATCACTAAGCCATTATTGTATGAAATGTTAAAAGGACTTACTTAAGAAAAAGAAGATCAAAACTATGAACATTAAAATCACAAAAATTCATAACTATCAACCAATGAATCTGAAAAACAGCCCCGGCTGGTGTAGCTCCTTGTATTGAATGCTGGCCTATGAACTACAAGATCACCAGTTTGATTCCCAGTCAGGGCACATGCCTGGGTTATGGGCCAGGTCCCCAGTCAGGGGCATGTGAGATGCAGCTGATTGGTGTTTCTGTTGCACATCAGTGTTTCTCTCCCTCTCTTTCTCCCTCCCTTCCTCTCTAACAAAATAAATAGATAAAATCTTTAAAAAAATAAAAAACAAACTAAGCAAACAAGCAGAATAGAAACAGAATCACAGATACGGGGATCACTTGGAGGGCAATCAGTTGGGAGGGGGAAGGGGGACAATGGGGGAAAGGTACAGGGATTAAGAAATACGAATCGGTAGGTTCAGAACAGACAGCTGGATGTTAAGAACAGTATAGGAAATGGAGAAGACGAAGAACTTTTATGTATGATCCACGGACATGAACTGAGGGGTCAGGGAGTTTCTGGAGGGAATGGGTGGTACTGGCTAGAGGGGGGGGGCAATGGAGGAAAAATGGAGACAACTGTAATACATAAGTAAAATAATCAATAGAATAGGTTAATCAATAAAATGTATTTTTTAAAAAGTCCCCAGCCCCTGGATCTACCAAACCAGGATGTGTCATTTATGGAGCTCTTTAGGTGATTCTGATTCACTGGAATCAGTAAAGACAATCTGAGTGAAAGACTTGGAAATAGCTGCTGGTGAAAAACCACCAGCTGCAAGTGAGGAGCCTGCTCTGTGCCACACACTGTTCGGGGGCTGCCTATAAATGATTTCCCTTCATCTTTAAGGTAGGAGAGTGCAGAGGAAGAAGCAGAGGCTCCAAGGGGTAAGCACCTTGGCCAGGGCCCCACAGTGGCTGTAATTCTGGCTCCTGCCTGTCTGACACCAAGGTCAGGGTGGTGTGACCGGGACACCTCAAATAGAGATGTATTTGAGAGACACAAGGGGCAGAGGTGCAGAGTCTGAGCAGACTCTAGGGGGCTGTTTTACTGGAGCTCACAGCCCTCTAGGGGGACGGTAAATAAAGGAGCTAAGAGAAAGAGCCCGGCAGAGCCGAGTGGAGTGGGTTCTGCCAAGCTGTGTACCTGAGACGTGCTCACCCGTACCTGTCTCTGCCCAGACAGGTACACAGACTTGGAACACAGACTTGGAAATCAGTCCTCAGGGTTCTGCTCTGACTGCTGCTAACTATCCTGCTTCCCCTGGGATGTGGCCCTGTGTTTGCAAAACGAGGAGCTGCCCTGTGCCCCATTCCCTGTGCTCCTTCCAGCACCACATGCATCGATTCTCTGTGACAACCGGCAGACGCACTGCAAAGGGGGAACTAAGGAGATCGAGGGCAGAAATGGGTGGCACAGGGGATGTGAGTGATGGCAAAGGCAGGAGCTTTCCTTTAGGGTACCCAGGGTGCTGTACAGTCACACAAACCCCTCCTGGGCATCACTCCTCCATGAAAGCCCCAGGCCCGGGAGTAAGATGCACCGATGGGAAACAAACCAGGAGCTGTGGGCTTGCAGCGTCCCATCCCTCAACCCTCTCATTCATGAGTCAGCCACCACAACCGAATGGCAACACTTAGTCACCCTCTTTCCGAGCACCACACCAGCCCCAGTGCCCAGGAACTCAGAGTCAGAATGTTGTGGGTTGCCAGAGAAGAGCGCTGTGGGTCTCTGAAATGCATTCCAGTGATGACCACGGAGTTACCACCGAGCATTGTGTGGCCTGGATGAGGGTTTGGTTTCTTTTTTTTGGGCCACAGAAACTCCTTTCTACAAAGTATAAGGTGGCTTTATGGTCTCCAGTTGGCTCTTGACACACAGGAAAGATGTGACCAGAAACAGATAGAAATTCAGTCACCTACCATGTGCCAGGTACTCTTCTGAGGGTTTCCTGTGAAACCACTTCATTCTCACAACAGGCACAGGATGGGTACCACTGTGAACTCTGTTCGATAGGCCAGGAAACTAAACCCAGCGTGCTCAGACAATTTTGCCCCGTCATACAGTTGCGGGGGGCGGGGAGCAAAACCAGAGTTTGAACCCACAAAATGCTGGCTCTAGAGCCCTGATGTTAACTGCCATGTCCCACGGTTCACATTAAACAGCTAGAAAGTAAGGGCACGGAGGAGAAATGTAATAGGACAAATAAAAGGGAGCCAGAAAGGGTGTCGAGACTTCACTGCTGCGGGAAGGGTAGGAGTGAGGGAGAGAAAGGTATTTGCACAGGTATCTGGGACACAAATCCAGGTTGATCTGAAACCCAAATGTGCTCGTGGCCCCTGCCAGAGGGCAACAGAAAACAGTGCTAGAGGTGCCCAGAGGGCGGAGACAGTATGTCCATCAGACGCATTACAGACGACTTCACAAGAAGTATCTGCCATGGGCCTTAGGGGTTCCTAGGCACAAATGAGGATGGGAGGTGGTCAGAGGAGGTCCCTTCTGGAGGCGGAGAGACTTGAGCAGAGGCAAAAAGGCAGGGCAGTCAAGGCACTTTCAGGAAGAGTGAGGAGTTGTGTTTTCCTGGGTCACAGTGTAACAGTGGGAAATCATAGCCCATCCACCATTCTTTTGACATCATTTTTGTACATGCGACTTTGACTAACATGTGGCCTGTAGATAAACAGCATGTTTGTTTATGAATCCTAGGAACTAACTTCAAAAGATACAGATTTGACCTTCAGGCATTCCAGCTCCAGATTTGCTGACTTTCCACTGTGGAGTCAGGATGACAAGAAGCTGGGATGACGTAGGGCCAGGATAACTAAGGCAAGATGAGTAAACCAGGATGACGCACGCCGGACCATCACTGGCCTTATCAGAAGGGACTGTGCTCGTCTGCACGTAGAGAACTTTCCAACCCCGTCCCCTGACCGCTTCGTTCTATTCCCCACTCTCTCCTTATAAAAACCTCTGCCTCCACTGAGATGGGCAGATGGGCTTTTAGACGCGAGCCCCCATCTTCCAGGTGGCTGGCACCTGAAAATAAACCACTTTCCTTTTTACATCAGCACCTGCCTCTCGGTACTGGCTTTTGTAGTAGCAGGCAGCTGGCCCTGCATTTGGTGACAACAGCATGCGCGAGGAGGAGTAACGAGAGAGCAAGGCTGGAAAAGTCTGATCACAGGAGGCCTTAAAGGACAGGCTAAGGAGGTTGCGTTTTACTTTCAGGCAATGAGTGGGCTGCTGAATATTTCCAAACAGGACAGTGCACAAGAGAGCAAAGCCTTCAAAGGCTGTCTGGGGCGGGATGTGTGGCTGACTAAAGTGGGGGAAAGCAGAAAGCAACGGGAGAGTTCTATGACAGACTGGCAACACGCAAGGAGACCTGGACTGGCGCAGTGGTGCCAGGAATCCCAAAGTGAGAGACACACGGGGAAGGAAGAGTCAGTGGGACTTTGGGACAGGAGCCCTGTGAGGGGGGAGGGCAAGGGACAGAAGTCAACAGCACAGTGTTTCTGGTGAAGAAGCTGGTAGGAGGTGAATTTCATCTGAGACATTTTAGAATGTTGGAGATGAAGCAGATCTCAGCAATGTGGCAGATAAAGTGGGCTGCATGGAGGCTGGGTAGCTCCCAGCAGACAGACTGAGGCCACTGGACAAAGGGAAGCCAAGGAATAGTGCGAACAGGAGTGAGGCACTGTTTGCTGTACCAGGGCCCATGCCTCTTTCTTCTGGTACAACTGTGGCCAGTGTTTACTAAAGAGTGGTTAAGAGCAGGAACTCTGGAACTAGAGTGCTCTGACCTGAATCCCAGCCTCATCAGCCACAAGTGGCATGATCCTAAGCAAGTTGCTTAACTCGGTGCCTCAGTTTCAAATTCTGTAAAATGGGAATAACAATAGTACCTACCTCCAAAAGTTATTATGAGACATAAAAGAGTTGATATATGCTTCGATCAGTACTCGGCACACAGAAAAGTGCTGTGACTTGTAGTTGAGGTTGTAACTAATATAAGTGCTAACATAAACAGCACTTTATGCCTTTCAAGCCATGCTCACCTCCCTGGGTGATCAGGGTGATGCTATGAGGTTGCATCCTACCATTTAGACAGGCACCAGGGACTCAGCAGTGAAATGACGGGCACACCTTCAGTGGCAGAGCTGAGATGACGGTAGGGCCGCTGGTGCCCAGCACTGTGCAGGCCGCCACCACACGGCCTTTGCAGTCCAAAGTGGAATGAAAAGGAACCAGATTCCCTGCTCACATTTATTCTCCATTGACCCAGGCACATACCATTAATTTAATCCCCAAATCCCACCCAAAATATACCCCTCTCCTTCCATCCCAACACATAGCCGTCTTGGGCATGAAGAAGGAAAGGGGGAAGAAACGGAGGGGGAGGAAGAGAAGAGGGAAGAAGGAAATGGAAGATCTGTTCAGGAAGTCTCTACCTGGTCAGTGAGAAGTGGGGGCCCCCATTTAAATCCTCCCAAATGAACCGGGGAGCATAGGAGCCAGAGCCTGGGGCACATGCCTCTACATGTGAATCACATGTGAGTCACCTTCACTCCTGCCAGGCTGGCTCCTCCTGAATCTTAATCCCCAGCAGCCGGAGTGGCTCCACACCTGTGTCCTGTCAGCTCATCAGCAGCCTGGCCCTTGAACGTTAGATTTCCCAGTTTTCTCAGCTCACAGTCAGATCCAGCACTGACACGTCTCTCAGCAAAGCTGTGGCCTTTGGTTCGAAATAAAGGATTGTGCCTCTGAAAGTAAGTTATCCAAACAAGAAGGGGCGCCTGGTAACATTTTAATCTCATACTTGAGCCGGGACACTGTCTACTACTGTGCATGAGGCTCAGGTTAGAGAGGACCGCATTCATGAGGTAGAAAATGGCTCTAGGTTTTGTGTTTGTCTGCTTTGTTTTTTATTCTGAAAAAACAACGAGGGGCATAGATAGCAGCTGGTTTGTCCATTGTTGTCTCTCTGGGAAACCTTTTGGCAGGTTCCTTTGAACATTATCCTTGGCTTACTCTCTTAGGACAAACTGAAACTGCGATCGATGATAAGGAACAATAAAAGTCAATTTAGACAGAATTCTCCAAGGCAATCCTTGAGGGGTGAGATTGTATCTTTGCCCCATTCTGGATGTCACCAGGCACTGTTAAAAATTGGGAACTGCTCATGAACTTCAGGCATGAGAGCTTTGCAGGTGACCCCCAAATTGGCAGGAGACTGGTCCTAAAGTTCTCTTCTTCCTCCTCATTAACATCATGATGACGAATAGTGCAGGCTGAGGGCTGTTATGTTTGTGTCCCCTCCATACCACCCTGCAATCATATGTTGAAGCCCTAAGCTTCAGTGTGCTGGTACTTGGAGGTGGATCTTTGGGAGATAATTAAGCAGATGAGGTCAAGAGGAAAGGGTCCTCATGCTGGGATTAGTGCCCTTATAAGATGAGGAAGAGACACCACACCTCCCGTGCCCCACAGGTGCACGTGTCAGGTAAGGCTGTGTGAGCACACTGTGAGAAGGCAGCCACCTGCAAACCAGGGAGAGGGCTCTCCCCAGAACGTGATCATGCTGGCACCCTAATTTTGGACTTCCAGGCTCTAGAACTGTGAAAAACAAATGCCCATTGGTTAAGGCCCCATTCTATGGAAATATGTTGTGGCAGCTTGAGCTAACTAAGACAAGAACTTCACAGGTGGGGAAGAACTTGTGCCATCTCCCAGAACAACTCAGTGATGTCATTATCACAACTTTACAGAAAAGGGAACACTCACCAGAGGTTGAGGGACCAACATGAGCTAGTTAAATGGCAGAGCCAGGATCGGAACCCTGGTCTTCTGACTTGATTGTTTCCCTCCCTGGATCTTCTGGGGTTGCTTTATTTAACCTGGTCCCCCTGTCCCAGAAAGACTCAGTGCAAAAGTTCCCTGTCAGGAAGAAATGGCAGAGACCACTCCCAGCCCCCCAAGATCATAGGGAGGAAACCCGGGCCCTTGCAGAAGCCTGAAGCTTCTGAGAGGGTGGAAGGAAGAGGAGGCAGTCCCGTGAGCTGGTTACAAGTGTTGGTGGGGGAGGCAGGCTGAGGGAGGTCTGCCCAGAGCCTTTCAGGGTTTAATTCCCTATAAATCTTTAAGAATGTCTATTAAGTTCTCTGCACTGCACGTTAGTTTTTCTTACCTATAAAATGGAACTAATTATGGTTTTATGGAATTTGCTTCTTAGGGTTTTTATGAAGCATTAAATGAGATAATGACTGTGAAGTGCTTTTAGGATGCTGCCTGGCATGAAGTTAACAGTTGTAAAGGCAGGGACCAAGGTCAGGGCCTGGGCCAGAGAGCAGTGGCTGAGAGATGCCTGCCCCCCAAGTCAGCACTGGGTTTGGGGTGGGGAGGGGCACATCGTCCTGACGACAGGCCAGAGTGACAACAATCCCCACACGCAGGGACACGTGGCAGCCTGCCGAGCACTTGTATAGCCATCGTTGGTCTCCCCAACAATCCTCTGAGAGTGCAGACGGGGAAACTGAGATTCAGGGAGAACAAAGCGGTCGAGGAGAACATGCACAAGTCTGAGAGCCAGGGCTGTACACTGGCTTTTCTGTTTGCTGTGTCTGTGATCTTGGGCAAGTTACTTAACTTCTCAGATTCTCAGTTTCTTCATCCTAAAAGATGAAAGAATTGGTAAATGACTACCTCAAAGGGTGTTGTGGAGACTAAATGAAAAAGGTATGTGAAGGTGCCCCTTAAAACGTTAGTTCTGATTTTCCTTAAGTGCCTTGCTCACAGTCACACAGCTGCTGGGGAGCGGCAGAGTGGGGTCCAGAATCTAGGCTTCCAGATGCTGTGAGACCATAGGACCGGATTGACGGAGGAAATGAGAAGCTAAAGTTCTGCGGTCAAAGGACTTGCTCTTTGCTCTTGTATCTACATAAGGAATAAAAGACATAGAAACTGAAGTCCAAATGAGCAAATCATGAATGGTGTCTGTATCCAGTCTTGGATTTCAAGACTAACGGTGCCTGCATCTTATCCATAACTGAGGTTTATTCATGCACATTTAGTGCATCTTCATGAGCTCATTCAATCAACAAACATTATGAGGTATCACCAAACCAGACTCTTTGGGCTACAAAACCTGATAGAAGAGACGCTGTCTGTGGAGGGTCCTATTACAGTGGGTGAAGTAAAAAAACAAACCCATCACAGAAGTGTGCTAAGAACCACGGCAGTGGCATGAACATGGAGACACAGTGGAAAAAGCCTGTCTTTGGTCTGGACCTGTCAGGGGGCATCTCCAGAGGAAGTGACATCAGAGCTGTCAGAGCTAAGAAGGCCCGTAATGAGAGACACTGGGATGCTCTGAGAATCCCCTCAAGAAGGGCCTTGGACCTGGTGCTAAGGAGTCTGAATTTGGTGGTATTGGTGCAAGGAAGCCACAAAACTTTTTAAGAAGGGGAGTGTCCGTAGTTTTTAAATGTTATCTGGTGGAGGTTGGAGTAGAAGTAGGAGAAACTGGAGATAAGGAAATAAAGAGGCTATAGAAATACCAGGTGAGGAAAGATGTGATATTGAACTATAGAGGTACACACAGGCACACACACATGCACACACACTAAACTAACTGGGTCTGCCTTTACTGACACACTTCAGCATGAATCACACCTGGCTTCCAGCTCCCACAAGAAACCCCAGGCCTGGCTGTCTCCCCTGGGGTTACCTCAAACATACCCTATCCTCTTCCTTCTCCGCTGTGGTAAACCCAAATGGCCTTTCATTTCCAGACTAACCTCAAACACCAGCGTTTGAGGTAATTAAACACTGCCTGTGAGGCTGTGGTACTGGAAACTTCCTCCCCAACGCTGTAAGCACGGGGAGCGCTGCGTGCCTGGACACACACAGCTCACCCAGGGCTGTGCGGATGGACAGCCCGGCAGCTGCATGGGTTTCTGCAATCACGTTAACATGGTGATTAACAGCTACCAGGGGAAATGAAAAGCAGTGTCCATGATTGATTTTTATAAACAGAAGAAAAAAAAATCACAACCCACAGCACTCACTGAAGGAAACGTAATATTTAATCTGCCTTTGTTAAAATAAAAGCTCTTACTGGAAAAAAGACAGAGCCTCTTGTGGAGGGTAGGGCTAGGATGCATGACACTATTTTTCAAATCTCTGGAGCTCTTACTAACATAATGTCAACACCGGTATAAAGGTAGGGAGCTAACTAGCATTTACTGCTTGCCTACCATGTCAGGCACCTGCTTAAGCAAGCACTTTAGACATACAAATATTATCTCTTTATTCCTCAAAATGACCTTGGAGATTGAAATTGTTATCCTCAGTACATAGACAGGAGACTGCAGAAAAGAAGGATCAAGTAGGCTTCTCAAGATCACACCCACGCCCCGTGAAGTCCAAAGCCTGAGCTCCTTCCCTTGTACTCCCTCTCTTGTCCCCGAAGGGAAACGTGAACAGCTGTACCTCCAGAGCTGGCTGAGAGCCCTTGAGCAAGTCACCCTCACAATGCTCATTTCTTTCTTTCCTTTATTTTTAAAATCCTGACCTGAGGGCATGTTCATTGATTTTAGAGAGAAAGGAAGGGGTGGGGTGGGGAGAAACATCGAAACATCCATGTGAGAGACAAACATTGATGGGTTGCCACCTGTATGCGACCCCACCAGGAATCAAAGCTGCAACCTAGGTATACGCCCTAACTCGTAATCGAACCTACAACCTTTTGGTGTGTGGGACAACCCTCCAACCACCTGAGCCACCCAGCCAGGGATATATTTCTTACATCCAGAGACTGTTAGGATGGAGGGAGCCTTGGAAGACATCACCTCCAATGCCCCAGGAACAGGAGCTCCGAGATGGGTGTGGATCACTTTCCCGGGTCCTACAGCTGAGAATGGCCTCTCTCCTTTCTTTCTGGCCTGTGTTCTTTTCACTACATCAGGCTAAGATTTCCTGTCTCGGGCATTAGTGGTTTCCCGCAAAAGTTTGTTGTTCTTTTTTTTGTTTATTTGTCCCAGTAATGAGGTTCTATTCTCACCAGAGTCTAAAGAGGAGCTGAAGTAGTACCTTTTCCTCTAGCAGATTTACTCAATGAAAATGAACGAGCTGAGTCTCCCTAATGCACTTAATCTGCTTCCACAAGATTCTGTAAGAAAATAAGAAGTGATTAAATAACAGCAAAATGGTTTTATTTACAATTCACGCTCAACGTCTTGAAACACAAACTTCCCACCCAAATGTTTCCCCCAGGGATAAACATCTCCCCCACACATTGCCATGACTGATTCCTGCTGGCACAAAGTGTATATCCTGGCTCCCGTAACAGTATGTAAAGGATGACTCCTATACAAAGGGCTTGAAGGAGACCCCTGTCTGGTGATTTCTGTCCTAGAATCCTGGACCTGAGTTTTCTCTTGGGTTTGGATTCAAAGCTAGTATTCTCTTAAAGGAAAAAAGACTATAAGTTTATTTTTGCTGATCTCAGTGATGTCTTGAACATAAATACTCTCTATTTTCTATAAACTGAGGTACTCAGTGGAATAAAAATGAAGCTCCGTGTTAAAGCAGAGAATTTCGAAGTGAAAGAAACCTGAACATTCTTTCAAATCAAGCTAGAAATGTAGTTTTGCTCTAAACATCCTATGACCTCTAAGATGGGCAGACAGTTGGGGCATGGTCCTCTAACTATGCTTGGCACCAGCAGGTGCCTGAGGGCAGGTACGGTTAGAGGGAGGTGGGAGAGAACTGAATGAGTGGAGCTGATGGGAATCAGAACCTACCTCTGGGCATAGGACCCGAACATTTACTATGAGGAGGAGAGAGTGGACATAAGTTCAGAACTGACGTTTGGTGTCAAGGCCAAACCTCAGCCACTAGCTTCACCATTCCCCTACTAGTAAAAAAGGGGTATGGCCAAGTGGTGGCTGTCTAGAAGTCCCTGATATAGAAAGAAGAGACAACAAAATCAAAGCCATATGGCGATCCTTTGGGTGCCCAGGCCAGACTTCTACCATATCTTTGGTACATTGGGTCCTGCAACAGGGAGTTCAGGCTTGGTGGAGACCCACAGAACATAATAACTTCTGGCACTCAAGGCCACCACAATGAGGAAATGCAGTACGGAATTTCCCAAGCTAGAGGGCCTCTGGGTCCTATTTCATTGAACCTCAGGGGCCCTGATATCCTTCAAGCTACAGCAAAATAGAGCAACTGCCATTGTCTGCAGAAGTGAGTGCCTGTGATCCCTGTGTTGGGACAATAGCTTTAACATGTAACTACCAAGTGTTCAAAGGACACAGGCCTCTGGCACTGATGGTGCAGGCTGCAGCCATCCAGCCCAGTCAGGTTTTCTTAAGGGGCCAAGTTACCTCTTTAAGAGGTGTCAAGCCCTGGCTGGTGTAGCTCAGTGGATTGAGCACGGGCCTGCGAACCAGAGGATCGCCGTTCGATTCCCAGTCAGGGCACATGCCTGGGTTGCAGGCCAGTTCCCTGCAGGCCAACTCCCAGCAGGGGACGCACGAAAGGCAACCATACATTGATGTTTCTCTCCCTCTCTCCTTCCCCTCTAAAGATAAATAAATAAATAAATAAAATCTTAAAAAAAAAAAAAAAGAGGTGCCAAGACCCACCATAACAGTAATTCTTCTCAGGTACCCAGCAGTCATTCATTCTGATCTTGAATGATCTCGCCTCACCTCTTGCAGACCTGAATCTTAATGCTCTCCCTTCACTTCCTATCTGTCATGTTATACCTGCAATTATAGTCTCCAATGTGATACACAATCCAATTCCTCTTGAGCCCCATCACCGCCCATTCCCCCATTCAGTTGTTCTCCTTTCCTGGGTTTGGTGTTTCCGCCGTTGACATTCCAGGAATCATCTCTTCCTTTCAGCCCCCAAAATCTCATCTCTAGGACATCACCCTTTCTCCATCTCCCCCAGACTTGGGCAGTGAGTCCTGATAGAAAGAAACGAGGAAGGAAGTGTCTGTGACCCCCCAGTCCCAAGAGGCTAACATCATCATGTTCAACAATTGAGGAGCCAATGAAGCACACATAACCTTGTCACTCTCTCCATGGGGCCAATGAAAGGGACACATTAGTACATCTCATAAGAATGAATGCATAACATATGTTCAAATGAATTATAAACTTCAGTAATCTTTATACAACTTTAACGAACTAAATATCACACCCTGACACTAAGTAGAAAAGAAGAAAGTTGGAGAAAAGTCTTCTCACTCCCTTGGTAAGAAAAACAAGAAAGCAACAGTAGAAGGAACAACAGTTTATGACAGATGGAACTAAACCACAAGAACCAAAGGAGAGTACCTCAGGAAAGGTTATTTAACCAAAGATGCTAATGTAGCACTTTCTAAGTGGGCTACTGGAAACTACACTTGAGAGGCAAAGCCAATAAAATAAATATAGTCCACCCACGGACTATAGACACCTAAGGGTCCCTCAGATCTAGAAGCCATCAGCTAAATGGTCGCAAACGTGTTTACAGGTATCCTTTGGAGCCCCAATATTACAACATGTTTATAGTGTTAAGATGCATTATGAAACTTTAATCTTTTGAAGGGGGTATGAATTAAAGATGACCACTGCACTTTTACTACACGGAGTAAATTACGTAAGGCCAAAAACTTGCGAAACCCATGGTGTAAAACTAGAATTTTTCATAATTCTGTAAGACCTAGCTTCCTGAGAACGGGCACTCTGGAAAATTTGTTTTTATTATCAGACTTTGTATGATGTCAGTAGCTTCATGACTAGAATTTATCATGTGACAGATGATCTTGTCCAGATGACAAGAATATATAAAAATACATAAAAAACAAGAGTGTGTTTACTATGGCATTCTTGCTGCTGCTTCTAGTAACACTTCACCTTTAAAAAAATTTAAATAGCTTTCTACCTAGACAAGTGGCGGATGCTGGGTTGGATTGGCCGAGAAAATCATTCCTGCAAGCCCTGAGTTTCTGTTTTCCTTCTCCAGGAGTCGTGCTTCATAAGACAAGCCAGGACTCAGCAGAGAGATCGGCGAGCTAAAATTGAGTCCGAGGGAGAAAGTGACAGCACTCGCCTGCGGGGGGGCCGAATTCATGAGAGGTTCACATTGCGTGGAGTTCTAGTTCTTATTACTATGCCAACGAAGTCCTCTCGTAAAAAGAGAGAAGGGAAAGGGAGGAAATTCTCATCTAGAAAATACACTTTCCAAACTATGAACATTCTATTTTCGATAGAAAGAATTATTATTTTTCCAGGGGACTGAGGAAGGACATAGTAGAAGGAAGTCCCTTGAGCTCCTATAGGTTAAAACGGTCTCATTACAGCTTTGTCATCAGGGCAATGGTGCCAGTTAGGGCGTGGGAGGCTGCACAGCAGATGTCCCCATTATGACAAAAACGCCAGCTAATATGACCACATTCTCAGTGGGTCAGTGCCTTCTCTTCACTCTGGGAGATAAGATTAATACCCGTGTGGCTTTGTGCAGACAGAACCAAAACAAGAATGGCTGGTTAGATAAAGCCCAATGACACCGATATTCACAAGGAAACACTGGAAATAAAGACAGCTCCAATCCTCACATTTTCACCAGTTCCAAAGGACCTCTTAAGGAATTTCACGTCTTTAAAAAATCTTACATTTGTAATTATTAATTTATTTCTCAATGTTTAAGACACGCCTAACTTCCAAGAAGAACTTCTGATACTTGCATGAGAGAGACAATGTTAATAGTTCTACTTTGTCTAATTCTAGGCAAGGATAAAGGGTCCTCGTTAAGCTGTGTAAATTTATGATGGATAAATATAAGGTTTCCATAAGTTTGTTTTTTAATATTGACAATGAATCTGAACTCCTATTGCTGTTACTATAGAGCCCAAGGAATTCTGGGATACGATCTTTGGCTTACTTAGCACATCTGTGTCCACTGCACCATCGGCCATATCAGGTCCTCCTTATCGCTCCTATGGTAACTGAATTCCTTCTTAACTGGTTTCCCTGAATCTGATCTTGTTCTCCCTGAAGCCAGAGTAGTCTATCTATAGCTCAAATCCCACAGTGTCACGTTCCAGTGTTCCCCTTCCCCTTTAGGACGGAGGTCACACTCTGCATCCAGGCAAAGAGCAGCCCCAGACTCCCACCCACATCTGACCCCTGCCTTGCTCCTCAGCCCATCACCCCCCACACTCTGTCCTCCTTCAGCATCACCCAGTATGGGAGGTTTCTCACATACTGTACAATGTTGCTATGTTTGCTTCGGACATCTTTCCCCAACGTGTCTGCTCAGGGAATCCCTCTGTATCTTCTAGGTCTTAGCACTGACACACCAAGGAAAATAAATGGTTATCTCAGGAGAGAGGTCAGAGTGGATTTTCCTGTTCCTTTTTTTTTTAGAGATTTTATTTATTTATTTTTAGAGAGGAAAGGGAGGGAGAAAGAGAGGGAGAGAAACAGCAATGTGCAGTTGCCTCTCATGCACTCCCTACTGGGGACCTGGCCCACAACCCAGGCATGTGGCCTGACTGGGAATCAAACCAGCAGCCCTTTGGTTTGCAGGCTGGCACTCAATCCACTGAGCCGCACCAGTCAGGGCAGATTTTCCTATTTCTTTGTGCAACACATTATGCAATTTTATATAAGAATCATAGGTCACCCGCTTTAAGAAATCTTGTCCTTTTTTTCTTTTCCACCAAGAAAAAACGTAATTGAACATTATTAATAACAAACTTTTAATATAATTAAGACCTATTCTACTGCATTACATTTATAATCTTGCAAGTCTGTCTCTTCCTCTGAACTCTTAATTTCCTTGCAAGCAAAGAACCATGACTGATTCAATTCTGTTTTTCAAACCTAGAAGAGTAATTGGAATTCAGTAGGTGCTCAATAGATGTTTGTTGGATAAACTAGCGAATGGTCCCAGGGAGTCTGGACTGAGTGTTACTGCTGCCCCTCACTGTCAGGGAAGCCCCAGAGTCCCCCTCAAAAACAAGGGCAATGAATGATGCCTGCTTCACAAGGCTTTCGTGGGGATCAAATCAGATGACCAATTGGGGAGCACATCGTAAGAGCCAGAGGTAAAACAAAACATTCTGTTTCCTTATTATTAGGAGGTATGCTGAAGAAAGAGATTAATTAAAATAAACACTGGCAGTCCCTGTTTGAAGGGTAAAGGCATGGCAGGGGGAAATACAGACCAAAGCCTGAATCTGAAGGGAAGACACATTCTGCCTTCAAACTCTGTTTCCAATCCAGCCCGTCTCTCCTGTGCCCTGACACCTTCCACATCCCAGCCGCCACCTTCTCATACACCTTCTCCCATTGCTGCAGGAGCCTCTCACTAGTCTCCCTGCTTCCCCTCTCGCCCCTCCACTCTGTTCTTCACATGGAAACCAGGGAGACCTTCCATTCACACGTACCGGATTGTGTTCTTGCTTAGAACCAGGCTCCGCCTGTGCTGCTCTCTCCACCTGAACCACCCCCACAGGGCTTTTCTTCTGGCTGGCTCCTCTCTCTTCAGGTCTCTTCTCAAGTACCACCTCTTAAGAGGTTTTCCCTTACGACTAAAGTACACTCTTGGTTATTCTCTCACACTGTACTGTGCATTTCTTCTCTACCGCTACTAACCATCTATATAAGTTTGCTTCCTTACTGTCTTTCTCACTAGATTATATACTCAGTAAGGAGAAGGACTGTAGCTTTCATATTTACTATGTTATTCCCAACACCTAACAGTGCCAGGTAGAAAGTAGATGCTCAGTGTGTATTTGATGGCTGGCTGGATGGAGGGTAAATGAACAGGCTGACGGGTGGATGGAAGGATGGATGGATAGGAAAGTCGTAAGGAAGTAAGTAAAGAAGAGAGGAGATCCAGGGCAGAGATCAGAACTCTGTAAGGTGAACTCTGTAAGGTGAAAAGGCCCACTTAGGTTGGCAGCCTTAGGAAGCCTATGGTTACCACAAAAACCCTCACGATATCTTGTAAGGAAATCTGTGAGGAGGAGGACGTCGTGGAAACAAGAGGTGAGAGAGCTGTGGACAGTTTACGTTCTCCACAAGTGTTTCTCTACTTGGGAATAATGCATGTAAGAGAATAATTCATGTAATGCATGGCAGGCATTATATAAGTATTTATCGTTATTTCTAATGTTATTATTCTAGCAATTATGCGCACCAGTGGAGGCAGCTGACTCTGTGTCCAGTGGACTGGTGGAAGGTCACAGAAGATTGAACAGCTCGGTTGACTAAAGCTGAGACTACTAGAGAGCCTGCAGCCGAGGCTGCTCACGGCAGGCAGGGGCCTCCTTCTGCTCAGCAGGTCCTCCCGCCCCACAGCCCCTGGCCAGTGCCCCACCGGCACCCGTGCCACCATCTCCCACAGGGGTGGTGAGGCAGAGGCGTCTCACACAGGAGGAGAAGCTGCTGCCAGCTAAGGGAGTGTGAGGACAGGGAAAATCTTTCAGCTCCGACGGGCAGATTGCAACGTCTCTTTCTAAAAACGGCTGTTCATAGGTTTTTCTGTACACCACCTATCTTTACTTCAGCTTTATCAGGTGGCAACTGCATTGCTATTCAGTGTCCTGGGGCTTGAAGTGATTTCACCCGTCAAAACAAGTAATTATGGGCTGGAAGAGACCAAAAATAAAAGAGATAAGAAGGGAGAGTATGACGTGAGGGCTGAGCTTGCTGTCAAAACGGTTGGTGGACTGTCTTCAAGATCATGTTACTGCAGAGAAAAAATAGAAAAGCTGAACCGAAGCTGGGAGTCAGGAGCACGGCCATTCATCAGAAACAGACGCACAGAAGTGACAACGGGAGCTGAGCCGGCAGATGTGCGGGGCTGCGGCATGCCGCACCGTTTGGTCAGTGTTAAAGCACAGCCTTTCTACGAGAGATTCAGAGGCCCTCTGCTCGTCCACTGGGGCTGACTCCGGGACTCTTTCAGGATGACAAGCGAAGGGCTACCTTTCAAAGGCAGTGGGTCTAAGAGACGAATACCACCTAATAAGGGCCAGCGTCAACTTCCACAACTCACTTCCTGGGCAGGACATTGAATCTCTCTGAGCTGCTGAAACCTTATCTGTAAAAGGGTGGTGACATGTAGGATATTATCTGCCCAAAGGCAAAAGGCTGGACAAGATGATTCCATAATGGCCTCTTGGGGCATGCTCATTCTGAGTTCTAACAGAGCGGACGTGCTCATTTAAAATGTATGTATGCAAGTATTTATTAATTACCCATGGCAGAGTCTATGGAGATTGTAGGACTCTCTTAAGCTCCTTGCTGGGTGATGTAGGCCCAGTCATGCCCTGTTTACCTGAATTTACAGCAACATTTTAACTTTTATGCTAAACTAGCATAGTACACATTTTCTTGTCTTGCTGTTTTGCTACAATGAAATTAGGAATGTCATCGCGATGACAGATAGATAGACAGATGATGGATAGAGAGACATAGAGAGAGAAACAGAGAAACAGATTCAGCTAAATTTGGATATGTTTTTCAGCATTACTTTTAAAAACCTTGTTTACAGTGTGCCAAAACCCTGAGATTCCTGCAGGGTATGGCTGGTAGCCACTCCCTTCAACTTCCAAAAATACCAGCTCTTCAAGTGACACTTGAGTTTGCTGCTGCTAGTGACATTTTTATTTAGGTATCTTTCAGATGAAAGTCTAAATTATCCTTAAACTCTATCAAGTATGGAGAAATGATCACTGAAGTCTCCAGCTAACCTGCTTTTTCCCCGAATCACTCCTCTCTTACCAAGACTCTGCCTAAATGGGATGTGTTCCTGCCCATGGAGAATGACTTTGGGTTCCTCGGTCTTTCCCCATCTCCTTCCAGACTGAATGCTGCCAGAGGGCAAGGACCAGGTCTCAACCCTCCCATGTCTGTGACTTCTACAGCCCACACAGGGCTTCGCACTGTGTTAGGAAAGGAGCAAAATCTTTAGAGATGTGGACCAGCTGAGAATTAATTGAGCACTTACAATGTGCTTTACACACATCAATCGTCGTAGCACCCTGTGAAGTAGGTATATTTTGTCATCAATCCCATTCACAGATGAGGAAGCTGAGGCTTAGAGAAATGAAGTGGCCTTCCAAAGACCCTAAGTCTAGTGACTGAAGAGCTGGAATTGGGACTTGGGGTTTTCTGACTCCACATCCTTAGACTGTACCCAACACCTGGGCATGGGCTATGCCCCTGGGGGGTGGAGGGGGTCACATATTTGGTTCCAGCTGAATACTTCCCTTCATCTCCAAAATCCTTTAACCTGTTGCTTGTTGTAGAAGGTCTAAATCTAATGTTTTTAAAGTAGCCTCAAGGATGAGAATAAATGCTCTCATCATAAAGATGCGTATCTTTGGGTCAAGTGCACCTGGTTGGTACAGCATCAAACTCTCTTCAAGCAGAAAACTCTCTTCAAGAAATGAATTCCTGAAATGTATATGACCAACGTTAAAAGCTGCATCTTGGATTTCAAAACCCTCCAAGCTCCATAGAGAGATCTAACTAGATCTGAGATTTATATAAAATAGAAGAGATAGCAGATGAGGTGGGATACTGGCTGTCTTCAGCACAGAGGTTTCTGGTTTGTCCAGAAAGGAATGTGAAAGGGATTCATGTAACTAATTTTTATTGAGGGTTTGCTCTGAAGAAGGCATTGTACTGGCCCTGTAGTGCCTAAGACGGGGTTCTGGCTCGTAGAAAGCATTGAGATGGAGACTCGTGTCCACACTGTAAATCTACACCGAGACCAAATGTGGCAAAGAGCACATCGACACAAGCTTAACACCAAAGCAGTGTTGAGGCTGAATGAGTCACTTCCGTGTGGCATTATCAAGGAAGGCAGTGTGGTGGTGTTTTCCCTGGAGAGCTGAGCCCTCAAGCATGCTGAAAATTATCAAGCACCTAATGCGAATGGCGCCCCCTAGAGTTGTGCAGCACAAAAGCAAGGAAAAGAACAAAACCAAAGAGCATGTCACAGTACTGGAACGATATCATTAATTCTGTCTATAGAATGAGAGGTTTTATACTATTATTTAGTTCTCTGAAACTGTGGCCCCTGATAAGGTACAGGTCCACTGCTCAATTCCTGTACATTCCAGCACAAAAGGTGGCTGTTCTCAGAGAAAAAGCCGTTGTCTTTCATGGTTGATCTAGACAGTTTCTCCTCCACCACCTTCAGCTGCCAAGTCCTCCTCTCCCATCTGTGTCAGCGCCCAGAGCCCTGCGTAGGGAGTGTTTCTGCTCCCCGCTCCCACGCTCCCATAGTGCTCGTGCCTGTGCTCCTCTCCGTAGGCCGACCCGCTGAACTGAAACGCCTGCTTACTAACTGGCCCACACCTCCACTCCTCTTACATGTAAGCTCCTTGAAGGCAAAAGATGCGTTGTTTTTACCCTCTGGTTTCCCGTGCCTAAAGTGCAATAGGTACTCAGCAAATGTCTTTTGAATAAATTTGATACACAAATGCATCTTTGAAGAATTACGTATATTTAAAGGGCGGAAAGAAGACATCGTGTGATCTTTGAAGTTTCCTCCAGCTCCCAGATCCTGATTCTGACAGAGCCAGCAGACATGACAATAGCCCCTCAGAGGGCCACAGCAGGGAATGCCCCTCTGAGTACCCAGCAAGGCCCCAGAACATCAGACTCCGTGCACCAGTACCAAGTCAGAGGGCACCTGCATGCAGAGAGTGACACAGTGCATAGGGGCTTAGGATGTGGGCCCTAAAACCAGATGGCCCAGATTCAAGACCCAGCTCAGCCATTATGAGCTGCACGACTTTGGGCAAGTAGCTAATCTCCTCGTGCCTCAGATTTTTTCATCTGTAATCTAACATTATATACTTCAAGAGGTTGTGGTGTCATATGAAACTAGTTAAATTACAGAAACTATTTAGCACAATTCTTAGCGGTATGTCCTAAAAAGTGCTAGCTCTTGTAATTATTATTTGAATTGCCTCCATCAGGCATTCTGCCACTGGAGGAAATCCAGCATAACAGGAATCTGGGTTGGAACCCTCGACACCTCCCTCAGATAGCAGAGGAAGGGGGGTGTCTACCGGGGGAGGAGACCCAGCTCCACCTCCGTTGTGAGGGCACCTGGCAGCCTTTGTCCTGTTGGGGAAGTCACCAGACAGCTACCACTCAGAAGAGGTGCCGCCTCGTGCAGGCATTGGCTCCCTCTTTCTCTTTTGCGAAAGAACCAAGTAAAACACAATGAAGGAACAGAGACTGCCTTCTCCAGAGTTATACACCGTGGGGGAGTATGTTTCAAATGTGCCATGAGCTTCGTGTAGTCCTACTATCAAGTAACAATACAGAACTCAGGCAAAATGCTTCCAAAAATCATATTCTCAAGTTGCTCATCATTCAACTCTATCCCCTATGGTCCCCTCTAGCTTTCAGTAACACTTTAAAAGAAAACGCGGCTTTGATTTTCTCTTATTCAAGTTTCTCAAAAGCTGATGATCTTTCCATCAAAAATCCCTCTCCTCGAATGACTAAGTACATTTTACTCTTTACTGCGTCCTTTTGGTCAGAGCTGTGTTTTAACCAGGCTGCTAGGCAACCATTTGGGTACAGGATGAATGCATGCTTTTAACCACTGACCTCAGCATCCCCAGTCACAGGACAGCCCTCAGATTTTCACCGCAGCATCATAGAACATCTTTTGTGTTCTGCACCAGAGAGGCAGTCAGACACCACCCCAAGGATTTCCCAATGTGCTTTCTCCACATCAAAGCGAACGTTTGGAAGCTGGCTGCAACTACGCCTTTGCGAACAAAAGTGCTGCACATTAGTGACCTCTTTGCAATGGCTGTACGAATCAGAAGGCCTTTCTCCCCTTCTCACTATGAGACTGATGTTTGCAAAGAAGAGGGTAGACGGTAAAAGAAACCTTTGGTAGAAATGACAAAAATACAACATAAAAGGAAGCCATAACCCCCAGAGCCTACAAAAGCCCAAGGAGACCAAGAGAAACTGGAAACAGGGAGACTGAAGATGCACCTGCAAAAGTGCCCACAGAGACTCCATAGCGAGCCCAGACTCAGACTGGTGTAGATGCCAGTGGCCCGCGTCCGAATTGGACAACGCGTATTTCTGTGTGGGATCCGCCCTTCATGCTGCTGCTTATATACCTGGGTGTTGTTGTTGACAGTTCTTTTGGGGACAGGCAGCAGGTTCCTATGTTCATGTTCCATTACATGAGTCTAAACATAGCGCCTCTACAAGATCAAGTATACACAGACACGCCTTGTAATAAGATTATTTTAGAGGAATTTCCACACGATGAGAACGCCACCCCTGTGTTAACAGAAGGGTCAGATTCCAAAAGTTGGTCTGAATTTTATTTACTTGGCTCTAGAAAATTAAGTTCCAACAGAAACTGTAACCTAAAACTAAAAAGATAAAGGAACATTAAAGAAAATTCTATAGAGAGAACATAATCACATAACATAACATAATATAATCACATTCACATGCTTACTTTTGAGTCTTTTTACAGTTACGTCTGTTTACAGTGACACTCACGGTTACAGATTTCACTCAGTAATTAGCATTTTGAATTACGTATTCATAAACATCAGTCAGTGTTTCTGAAATCTTCATAATCATCATACAAATGCTAATCTTGCACATAATATACTTTCTTTGGAGATCAATTCAACTCTTCATAACAACGTGTTTGTGAGAAATACTCTCTGAGCATCGACCCTTGGTTCCAGGAAAAGCAAATCTCCCTCAGTGCCTCCAGCATCCCACCCTAGGCAACTCGATTTTCTGACCCTGGGGAGGTAAAGGGATTCCTCACATGGTGCCTTCGTCCACTTGGGCTGCTGTAACAAAATACCGTAGACTAAGGGGCTTAAAGATCAGGAAATTATGGAGGCTGGAAGTCCAAGAGCAAGGTGCTGGCCAAGTCAGTTCCTGGTGAGGGCTACCTTCCTGGCGTGCAGATGGCCATTTCCTCACTATATTCTCAGGTGGCCGACAGGGAACCCAGAACAGGAGTTATCGCCTGTCCCCGGTAAGGCACTAATCCCATCATGAGGGCTCCACCCTCAGGACTGAATGACCCCCAAAAGGCCCCACCTCCAAACACCATCACATTGGGGTTAGGGCTTCAACATCAACATGGAGGGGGCACACTTAGTCCACCAAATGGTTTCCTTGTCTTCAGTAGGGGTGCTTCAGGACAGGGAATCAGAGGGGCTCAGAGGGAGGATGCGGCCTCCAAGGATTCACAGTAGAGGGTATGGGCTCTGGAGATGCTGGGGTCTCCCACCTCTGGTCCACTCCCCACATATCACCCCTTTGTTTTTTCTTGTGCCTCAAGAATGTCCTCTTCCATCTCTGATTCCAAGTACCACCCGTGTCTCCTGAGTAGGGCCTCTTTCTCCCCCGGGCTTGGCTTCGTGCTGGTAAAACTGGAAATAATGAAGTGTGAACATCCCTGAGCTATGCTCCTCTAATCTTCACTCTACAGGGGGTGCCTGGGCACACAAAGGGCTGATAGGAGGCTAATCCACACTCTGGTAGAGGCGATCCTGTGCATGCAACACCACAGAGGGGGGCACTGGGCCAGGAGAGGTTCTGAGGCAAAAGGGGAGGGATGAGAGGAAGGAGCCCCAGTAGATGTCTCTCTCAATGCTTCACTCATCCAACAGCTACTTACAGAGCACCAACTGGGAGTCAGCCACTCTTCTTAGTACGTCAGCTACATCAATGAACAAAAAAGACAAAAATCCCTGCCTAAAAGGAGCTTACAGAATAGTGATCAATACGAACACTAAATAAGAGACATAGTAGGTAAGGAAATTAAATAGTGTGTTAGGACGTATGACATACTATGAGGGGAAAGCAGACTGTATTAAGGGTGACCAAGAAGGTTGAAAGGTCTATTGATAACTTCATGTGCGGTGGGCAGAATAAGTCTCACTGAGACGGTGAGTTGCCCGGAAGAAGGCGAGGAAGTTAACCGCATGGCTGCTTAAAGGATAGGTGTTCTAGGATGAGGAAACAGCCAGCGCAAAGGCTGTAGGTAGGAGTATGCTTAGAGCATTCAAGGAACAGCCAGCAGGCCAGCGGGGTTCGGTCAGTGAGTGAGGCTGACAGGAGTCACAATGATGGGGTCAGAGAGGGTCAGATTATGCAAGGCACTGTAAGGACTCTGACACTGCAGCGTTTGGGCAGAAGAGTGACGTGATCAAACTCAGTTTTTAAAAGGTCGTGCTGCCTGTTGTATGGAGAATACACAAGAGGACCACCGGTGGAAGCCAGGACACCAGCTCAGAGGCTGCTGCGGTCACCCCTGCAGGGTAATGTTTGTCGCTCGGGTCCAAGTGGGACCCACGGTGAGCAGGGCTTGGGTTCCAGGCGAGTCTGAAAATAGAGCAACAGGAGTATCTGGTGGATTAGATGTGGGATCTGAAAGAAAGAGATTGGTTAAGTATGTGTGCAAGGTTTTAGCCTCTCAAGGTGTGGTTCACAGATCCAGAGCAGCGGTTAAAAGAAACAGGACTGGAAGATGGGACACCTGTGAAGAGGTTCCTGCATAATCTAGATGTGAGATGTAAGGCTGGTGGTGGTGGGAATGTGGAGAAACTGGTGGGTTTGAATGAAAGGCTGAGTAAAATTGACAGTAAAAAAATGAAAGTTTCACATACATATTTAGAGGCAGTTCAATATCCATTCTCTCCTTAATGTGTAGAATTTTTAGCTAAATACATGGGTGCCCTGTTAAAGGTTACACTTCCCAGGTTTTCTTGCACCAAGGTGCAGTACATGACCAAGTTCTAACCAATCGGGTGTGGGTGGAAGTGATATTTGCAAGGTCTGCTTTGTGACCCTCACAAGCATTTCTCCCTTCGCTTGCTTTTGTAGGGAACTAACAGCAGAGGCTTGAGCAGCCACCTTGAACCAGGACATGTGAATACACACCGAGGAGGGCAAAGCAACAGCTCCAGCCACTTACCAGCCTGTGACTGTCTGCCCACACTTGTTTATAAGATAGAAACACGCTTCTGTCTTTTTGAGCCTCTGCGTTTGGCGTTCATGTTGTTACAGTTGCTGAACTTTAAGCCTAACTAACACAAATTCTTTTAGCTGTTCCAAGCACAAAGGCCTAACTCCAAATGTTACCAATTCCATGAAGCCAGGACAGTATTTGACAGGAAAAGATTTAAGTCCAGCCTGCCTCTGCTTGTTCACTCTCAAAATATCCAAACAGTATTTGAGCTTCAATGCCCTGAGCCACTGCATAAGAGGCTGAAATCTAGAGTAAACTGCTGGTTATGGAACTAATGTTTACTCAATAATCCATTGCTTCTCTTTCGAACAGATGTTCAACTCAACATCACATCAGGAAGAGGTCTTGGGAAGACATATTATGTTATCTGCCCTTGGGGCAAAAAAACAGCATCACCCACACGTTTCTAATTCTCCACCCAGCCCAGCCATCATGTCCTGATTGATCAATGAGCCAACTGTGTGATGACAGAGTCCCCCGACCAGAAGGCAAGAGGCAAGATTAAGTTCTAGGCTGCCACAGAACAAAAACATATACTTTAATCAAAGGCATATTCTAGCTGTGTGGGAGTCTAATAAATTACCACTGAATATACGAAGGGTTGAGCTGAAACCTGTATAGCCTCAGAGATTCAGCCAACCCTGTAGTGCTGGCCACCAAGCCTTACAGGGTCACTGATCTAAACCCATCAAGTCCACACGGGGAGGTGGTCACCTGTGGTGCTTTGCAGTTCCTGGGGCCCCACAGCATGAAACAAGCCGGTCCTTGATCACAGTGACTTGACTAAGCACCCTCTTCATTCCTGTTTTCCAGGACTTATCAAGACCAAGAGATTTAAAAACTACAAGTGAAGAGTCAGTGGAATGTTATGGCAAAAATTGTTGTTGTGTGGGGGTCAAAGGGGAAGGCTGACCCACTCTGGGAAGTCACACATCCCGTCAGTGAAACACCCTGAAGTCTGAGAAGGTTTGGTTTAAGTAATTGCATTTCCTCCAATGGGCCGTTTGTAATCATTCCTCTAGGCAAGGAGAGCGTTCGGTTAACTGTCAAGTAGTGGCATTATGGTTAATAAAATTCAGAGAAAAGAGGTCATAAACTGAGATCATTAAAGAGCAAATATTTATTGAGCATCTCAAGTAAGACAAGACACTGTCTCCATCCTTTAGATGCTGAGGGTCCGGTGTGGAAGATGAACTAAACAGCCATGACAGCAGGGTGCTCGGGGCCAGAAGGAAACCAACACACACTGGAAAGACCAACAGCAGGGGGCTCACATCTAATGTGGGGAGTGGGGAGCAGCACAGCCCTTCCTGAGAGAGGTGACAGGTGAACTGGGGCCAGAAGCATTTGGAGGGCTCACTTTCTACAGTAATGGAACAGGGACGATACCAGCCTAGGAAAATACCCCTATAAAGCGAGCTTGATAATTGCCTGTTTAACGTAGGTAAAATATGTAATATGTAATATGTAAAATATGTAATATGTAATATGTAATCTTTGATTACATATGTAATGTGAAATCAAAGATTTACTCTGTTGCTACAATTCATGTGAGCAATAGGTCATTATATACATTTTAGAAGAAAGGCAGAACATTAGTAAAAAAAAAATGAAACGGAAGAAGTTGATGTCTCGGTGAATTTGCATCATTCAGAGAATGGAGACTGCTGAAGGGAACCAGCTTCAGTTCTGTCATCAGGAGTATGCCCAGTCAGCCCAGGCAGACATGAGCGAGAACTGCCACTGCTCTCCGGTGGACTTGGAGTCCAGAGCAGAGCTGCCTCTGCCGCCCCTGCAACCCGTGACAATCTCCGTGGGGCCACGTGCCCTTCTCAGCCTGTCTGTTCTCCTGAAAATAAGATGTTGGGTGGAAATGGCACTTTTCAAAAACACTTTTTATTACAATCCACAGTGAAAATCGGCACTTCACCTGCTGATCTGAAGCAGTACTTTTTTTTTAAGGTGAATGACTTTTTTAAAAGATTTTATTTATTTATCTTTAGAAGGGAAGGGAAGGAGAGAAGAAGAGAAATATCAATGTATGGTTGCCTCTCACACGTCCCCTACTGGGAACTGGCCCGCCACCCAGGCATGTGCCATGACTGGGAATCGAACCGTGATCGTGTGGTTCGCAGGCCCGCGCTCAACCCACTGAGCTACATCAGCCAGGGCTGCAATACTTGTTTTTATTAACTTTAATACCCTTAACTAATTTATTAAAGTTATATCTATCCTAATCCATTTCTTTAAAATAAAAATGCTGGTCAGATCCACTAACTGAAGTTTATGTCCCACAGTTTGTGGCCTGTAGTCTGAGCGGTTCCAGGCTAGAGCAATGTCTAAGGGCCCCCTCAACTCTGATTCCGGGAGTTGTCCACATGCTCATCTAATATTTAGCATTTCACAGTTTTCATGGTGATTCCATAGGGGCTATCACCCATGATCCTCATAGCGGCAGGATGACACAGGCTGAGGGGCTCGTGAGACTCATCACAGATCACATGACAAGAGTATGACAAAGCTGGGACCCGACTCTGTCATTGCACAACATCAGACAGGCATGGCCTGTTCAGTGGCTCTTCCTCTTTCAGAGAAGCCCACCTCCTGATGACCCTCTGCTCTCCAGCTTCAAATTAAATGTCTCTCCTGATCTGTCAGTAGTGGTATACAGCCCTGACCAGTGTGGCTAAGTGGGCTGGGCATCATCCCATAAACCAAGAAGTTGTGGTTTGATCCCTGGTCGGAGCACGTACCTAGGTTGCAGGTTCAAACCAGTCTGGGATGCATATGAGGGGCAACTGATTAGGTACCTAGGTACCCTCCTCCCTCCAGACTGTGTATCTCTTTCACATCAGTGTTTCTTTTATTTTTATTTTTAAAGTATATATTTTATTTATTTTTAAAAATTTTTCTTAGGAAGTTTGGAACAGATATGATTAATGGATGTGATATTTATGCATAATAAATTGGAATGACCCTGGCATCTTATAAAGAGAAATATTCCTTAAAATGGCTAAAACGCAAGGCAAGTGGGAAAATTCCAGAATTGACTAGAGCACTTGCATCAGTCTTGGTTCCCCTGCATCACATTCAGACTTACATGTCTTGTAAGTCTGTACCTGAATAGCTTACACAATTATGCAGTAGCAGTAAAAAAATTGAAAGTAGGAAAAAAAAGCCTTTTTCATTCTTATGATGAAATATATCTACCTAAAATGTACATGTTTGTCATCTTGTAGCACTTGCATTGAACAGAAGAAAGAACGGTAAGACATATTGTCTAGCGTAAAATATGTCTAGATTCTTAAGTTTGATTCCCCCCCCTTCTTTTGTTATAGGTTTTTTCATTCCAGCAAAAGGTGAAAAAGAGAAAGAGATAAACTGTCAGTTCATTTTACTCCATGCTCAATCTAGTCAAAAATACACAGAAATTTAAAGACCACAAAACTTTTTAGATAACATGGGGTTTTAAGTCATTGTTGCATTTCCTGTTCTCAACGACTTTGTGTGTACATCAATGTTTCTTTCCCCTTTTCTCTCTCTCCCTCCCCTTCTCTCTAAAGTCAGTGAGCATGTCTTCAATGAGGATTTTTTTAAAAAGTGGCATGCCAATCTAGTGACCATATTCTAAGAATGTAGTGTTAATTTTCATGTCCATACCCTTGCTAGATCCTTCAGGAACTACCCCTGCTGAACACAAATGCATGAAACCAGTCCCCGTCCTGGAGGAGTTCGTAGTCTTGCGGGAAAACACACACACACACACACACACACACACACATCCACTCATTAAATACAGTGGGGACTGGTTTCAAAGCTGCCCTTCTCTTGCCTTCTCAATGATAAACTCAGTTGTTCTGTTTAATTCAGCAAGTCTCCCCATATGGCTGGTGGTCAGCACCAAGGTTCAAGCCTTCTTTGGAGACTCGGTGCTGGCCATCAGCAGTGCAGCAAGAGGGCGGCACTCTGGGGGGAGCGCAGGGCACTCACACTGCTCCCAGGCAATGCCGCTGCTCCATTGTTTGCCCTCTGTCCAGAGGGCAAATGGAGACACCAACGGGCTCTTCTGGTATCACCCTAGGTACCCTCCTCCCTCCAGACTGGCACCAACTGAATTCCAGGATATACAAAAATTTATTAACATCATGAAAAGGTAAGGCCCCCTAGATTTAGAGACAATGTCCCATTTATATTATTTAGAAGGAAAAAGGGATGGGGGCAAGAGTGCTTTTAGAGAGCCATAAGCCTAAGGCTAAAAAATAAAACAAAACTAAACACAAAAACCAGGCACTTCAATCCTTTCTTCTTGTTAACTCTTCACAAAACGGTAAGCGCAGATTAGTAATTGCCAGTACTTTTAAGGCAATTACCGTCAAAACAATTGGAGTCTATAGTGGGAATTTATTGTTTTGCCTTGCAGGGTCCATTCCTCCTCCCTCTGATGACAGCACAGTCTTACTGTAGGGGAACCACAGCCCCTTTATTGAAAATCAGTTGCTGTGGGTGGCCCGACTTTAAATTCTATTTCTAACTCTGCGGTGGGCCCTGACTGGCTTAAGTTAGGGTGCTTAGTTTGGGAATAGGAGGGGAGTATAATCAGAGTCCATGAATCAGAAGGATTATTTTTCTGAAGCTTCAGAGAGAATATTTTATCCACAAGAGCTACCAGGAAAAAGTGTCAATCTGTCCCTGGGTGGTTTGGAATAGGAGATGAGGGACTATGGCAGCACTGAGGTGAAAGACGCCACTGGATAGGGCCTGAGGATGAAGCTGTTGAAGCAGAACATAGTGCCAAAGAAAACCTTTATCCTGGGGGAGGCCATCTGGATGCCTGCTGGATCAAGCCTTGCCTGCAACCCCATTCTAAATATTTTTAGTTGAAAGGCACATTTTGTTTGCTTAAGCTAATTATTTTCTAACACTTGCTACCAAAGTAATTCCAGTTCATAAAACACCTTAAAATATTCCCAGCGAGGAGTATACAAAGGATGCAGTGTCTTTTTGAGGGAAGGTAGGGAGACAGTATGTCAGGTAGAGTTTAAAAGACTTTTTCTTATCTAATATTAATTCTGCAAGAAACAATCACAGTACCTAGCATCTATATAACTGCTCCTATTTCTAAAAACCACCTCTTCCACATACATTTCCTCACTTGAATTTCACAATCCTGAGGCAAAGAAGTTATTAAAATTTTTATTTTGCAGTGATTACTTACTTATCAAGGGCTTTATCTAATTTAAAATATTATATCAAATTCAGCAATTCATTTGATTGTCACAATAACCAAAGGAGGGAGAAATGGTGGGTCTGTCATAATACCCCATTTAGGCAGGAGAAAACTGAACCTCAGACAAATTTAATGTGAGAAGGTGTGCGGTGACAGGCATCGGAATCCAGGCCTCTTGCTTCCTGGGTTTTAATACTGTTGTGTTTTTCTCAGCTCAGTCCTTTGAACCGGTGATACTAAACTCTGTTCCCAGAAACAAATGTGTGTGCCTTTAAGCACCACATTAGTAGCGGGCTGAACTTGACCGAAGCACCAGAGATCCAAATCTGGACTCCAGTTGCAGGGCTGCCAGAACTAACTAGTTGGTGACCTTGGGCGAGTTCTGTTTGCCTTATTTTCTCATTTGTAAAAGGAGAGGTTTGAATTAGGATTTCTGATGCCCCTTCAAAGTCTAAAGATTCTATAGCTCTAGACTTTCCTGTTCCTGCTTTCATATTAATCTTTTTCTCAGAATAATAACTTCCGCTGACAGTTGTTCTCACTGGGCGCCAGGTACACTGTACAAAGAACTTTACCTCCATTTTCTCTTTAAATCCCAGGACAATCCTGAAACAATGGTCTCTCTTATATAGATAAGGAAGCTTGGAGTTACAGGGTAGAGGAACTGCCCAAGACCAACAGAATTAGTACGTATCAACGGGAGATCTGACATCAGGTCAGACTGGTCTCGAGGACTTCAACCCAGTATATATTGTGCTCCTTTCTAAGCAGAAAACCGGTGGGGGTGGGGGGAGCCAAACTGAGTTAAATCAAGTCCCTGCAAAGCAAAAATGGAAAATCGCTGGAAGGGCGCCTGGGAAGATCCCAGGAGGCGGGGCGCCGCCCTCTGCCGCCAAAGGTATCGGCTTGTGCCATCCTACCTTCGAGGACCGTTACCTTGTTGAGATGTGGGTTCCTGGTGACATCGTATCCTCTCTTCTTCAGGGGCACGGAGCGCACCGGGCCGGGCTTGGAGTGGCTGCATCGGGCAGGTGCGGAGGGTGTCCAACGTGGGACGGTGCCGCAGGCACGGCCAGGAAGGAGAGCCAGCCTCGGGCCCGTGCCCAGCGCGGCGCCCATGATCCTTGAGCAGACCTGGCACCGGGGAGAAACCAAGGTCAGGGGTGCCTTCGGGACAGGCAGGCCCTACGCACGGTGCAGGGTTCCTTGCCTGAACCCCGGACCGGTCCTCCGGAAGAGGGCCCGGGGTTCGCGAAGAGTTCAAGGCGCCAGCCCCTCCCCTCCTCCGCTGCCACCTGCCAGGCTCTCGGGGCTTGCGGTGCGCAGGCCTTGCAGAGCTCCAGGCAAAGCGAAAGCCAGCCCAGGAAGCAGATTCAGTGCAGGTGACAGCCGCGTCATCCCCGCCCTCAGCCCCGGGAAGAAGCGACTGCGCAGCGAAGAATCCCTGAACATGCAACCCAGCTCAGTGGCTTGCCTCGATCCCCTCCTTCTCCAGCGCACCTGCGCGGCCCCCCAAGCTGATGAATTGCTGCCCCGCTGCGGGGCAGGCGGGGCGAGGCTCTGCGGGCCCTTGTTTCCCTCCTGCCAATGGCTGGACCGCGCCCGTGGCTGCGACAGAGCGAGCCTGGTGCAATCTAGAAAGTGAGGTCCCCGAAATTTTTGTTCGCAGTGCGGGGCTTCCCCTGGGAACGCGCGTGGGGGTCCTCATAACCAGGTGCGCATACATCCCTAGAGATAAAATGAAGCTCAGAGCGCCGCCCGCCTCAGCCACTCCATCTTAAGCTGAACGCCTTGGGTATCAATATACCCTCTGACGCTTCCACTATTTTGGAAAGGCCTTGGCCCAGGGATTCGGAATAGAAATCCTCAGACACCCAGTGCTCAGTGTTGCATTGTGCTCTCCAGTACACCAGCCATTAGCCACACACGGCTCTAAAAATTTAAGTGGAATAAAATAAAAAATCCAGTTCCTCAGTCACACTAGCTACGTTTCACGTGCCCAAGAGCCACTTGCACATAGTGGCTAGGGGATTGGACAGCACAGGTATGGAACAGCCTACCTTTGCTGAAAGTGCTATAGGACAGCGCTGATTGATACAGGGCCCACAGCTGCTAAGAGGCTCCTAGGGACCCCGTGGAGTTTGCGTGGGTCGTTGAGGCCAGACAGTGTCCATCTAGTCCCGAATCTAATTTTACCCCTTGTGCCCACCATAGCCAGATGATTCATTTTAAAGCAAACATTTCATTGTGTGTGGAATAAAATTCACGAGTTTGGGGTGCCAATGGGTTATCCCATACCATGGCTCCTGGCAGCTTTTGAGGTTCACTTCACTCCACTCTTTTCCTCGCTGAGTTTTAGCCACACTTGCTCCTTCTTGTGTTTCCACCCACGGAGGCCCCTCCCCGCTCATGGTCTTTGCGCTTGTTATTGCCTCTACTTGGAGTGCATGGTCTCAGATCTCTATTAAGTTGCCAACTCAAAGGCCTTTCCTCCACTTCATCCCGTGTTGGCCGCCATTAGGGACTATATAGTGAAGGTTTTTAAAAATATATATATTTTATTGATTATGCCATTACAGTTGTCCTATTTCCCCCCTTCATTCCCCTCCACCCTGCACACCCCTCCCCCACCATTCCACCCCCTTTTGTTTATGTCCATGTGTCACAAGTTCTTTAGCTTCTACATTTCCCATACTATTTTTGCCCTGCCCCCTGTCTATTTTCTACCTACCATCCATGCTACTTATTCTCTGTACCTTCTCCCCCATTCTCCTCCTCCCACTCCCCTGTTGCTAACCCTCCATGTGATCTCCATTCTGTGTCTCCACTCCTGATCTAGCTGTCCTCTTAGTTTGCTTTTGTTTTAGGTGTGGTTGTTAATAACTGTGAGTTTGCTGTCCTTTCACTGTTCATATTTTTCATCTTCTTTTTCTTAGATAAGTCCCTTTAACATTTCATAGAATAAGGGTTTGGTGACGATGAACTCCTTTAACTTGACCTTATCTGAGAAGCACTTTATCTGTCCTTCCATTCTAAATGAGAGCTTTGCTGGATAAAGCAATCTTGGCTGTAGGTCTTTGGATTTCATGACTTGGAATACTTCTTTCCAGCCCCTTCTTGCCTGTAAGGTCTCTTTGGAGAAATCCGCTGGCAGTCTGATGGGCACTCCTTTGTAGGTGACTGTCCCCTTATCTCTCGCTGCTTCTAGAATTCTCTCCTTCATTTTAATCTTGGCTAATGTAATTATGATGTGCCTTGGTGTGTTCCTTCTCGGGTCCAACTTCTTTGGGACTCTCTGAGCTTCCTGGACTTCCTGGAAGTCTATTTCCTTTGCCAGATTGGGGAAGTTCTCCTTTATTATTTGTTCACATAAGTTTTCCACTTCTTTCTGTCCCTCTTCCCCTTCTGGTACCCCTATAATTTGGATGTTGGAAGGTTTGAAGATGTCCTGGAGGTTCCTAAACTTCTCCTCATTTTTGTGAATTCTTGTTTCTTCATTCTTTTCTGTTTGGTTGTTTCTTTCTTCCTTCTGGTCCACTCCATTGATTTGAGTCCCAGTTTCCTTACCATCGCTAGTGGTTTCCTGTGCATTTCCCTTCATTTCAATTAGTTTAGCCTTCATTTGTTCTTCTAATTTGTGACTGAAATCAACCAGTTCTGTGAGCATCCTGATCACCAGTATTTTGAACTGTGCATCTGATAGGTTGGCTATCTCTTGGTCACTTAAAAGTGTTGGCTCTGGGGCTTTGAGCTGTTGTTGAGCCATAAGGTTTTGGTCTGTTCGTGCCTGTTACATATGAGGGGTGGAGCCCTAGGTGCTCACCAGGGTGGGACGACCCAAGTCACTGGGTTGTGATGCTGTATGTGGGGGCAGGGTCAGAGAGGGGCAATGGCATTTGTTCCACTTTATCTCGGATTTTGGTGCTCTCTGCTGCTTCCCACAAGTAAACCTGGCCCCCCTGGTGCTGGCACCCAGGTGTGTGGGCCCGTGCACCCTCCAGGACCCTGTGGGTCTCTCCAACAAACTCTCTGTGAGCCTGGGGACCTCTCCCGGCACCTCAACCCCAAAAGTTTTTTCAATTTGTGCTTTTAGGCTTTAATTCCTGGTGTGGTGGCCCTAGCCTACACAGTCTGTCTCACTGCTCGCTCCTTTGCCTGGTTTATCTGCACAAGAATGTGTGACTGCGGTCAGCCAGTTGCCTTGCGTCCTCACTGGGCTTGCCAGTTGCCACACTGAGCCTGGGATCTGCCAACTGCTGCCTGTGTGCCTGGGTTGGTCCAGCCCATCTTTCCTGCCCAACCCCGTTCCACCAGCCACTACCTCCGCCCCTCTTACCTATCTGGATGAATGGTCCGTTGTTGTCGGACTTCCGTACAGTTCAATTTTCTGTGTTTTGGCTGCATTTTTTGTTACTAAAACTTTGTTGTCTTTAAACTTGGTTGTGCAAGCAGGCACAGTATTTCCAACTACGCATCCCTCTTCACCAAAGTCCAGGGTTTTTTTTCCCCCTTCAAAGAACTTAGCACATCCAGGATTAACTCATTTTTCTAATGGTTTATTGTCTGCTTCTCCCTAAAATGTGAGCTTCATGAGGAAAGGTTCTTTGCCTGTCAAACCCTGTACCCTCATTGCCTAGCTCCCTGTTTGGTACATAGTCGAACAATAATATTTGTTGGGTGCATTAAGGGAAGTGACAGCCACTTTCACAGGGGATGTACATCCTCAAACTGAGCACCAGACAGAAGGCATCATTCCCTACTGACTTCCCTTCAAACCTCCCCGTGCAAGCAGTCCTCAGGGTGTGTGCTCTCTGGCCTGGTCTACATACAAAGCAGATGCCACAGTGCTTGGGACTGCCCCTGCCTGGGCCCAGGAGCCCCTCCTCTCCCTCAGGAGGGATGGTCTCCTTCAGTCTCTCCCCTTTCCAGTCCAGTTTTCAAGTTGCAGCCCTAATGACTTATAGTAAATAGTGCTTTCCAAAACAGAATCAAAATTACCTAGTGGGGGGATGGAGTGAGGCGAAACACAGATTTCTAGGCCTTTCCACGGAGATTTTAACTCAGTAGGGTTTACATGCCTAAGTGGGGTTTACTCTTGGACTGTACGGTTACATAAGCCCTTAGATGATCTTTTCTCTTAAACCAATTTGAGTCAGATTTTTGGTTGCTTGCAATCAAGGATGTTAACTGATACTTTGCTCTCAACACTGTTTTTACATTGCATATTTCCTACCAGTTGACAAATATCCTGAGCATAGATTGTGTGTGTGTGTGTGTGTGTTCTGGCTTTGGTACCTGGCACAGAGCAAATTGTCAAGAACTCTTTGTTGAATGAGTCTGCCTTGGCTCAATACAATGACCTCTCTCTCACCTGGAGGATATTTCATAGGTAACCAACTCATTTAAAATTCAGCTAGAAACCAGGATGTAAACAACCAAATGTCCCAAACAAACCAATATAATTTTTGTATCATCTATTCACTAAAGCACATACAGTTTATGTATGAGCCTCTTGCATGTCCCCACCTGTTGCTGTATCTTCACCTTTGGCCACAGTAAAGGAAAGGTGCTAAAGGCAGTTCAGGTGTAGCTGCAGAAGGCAGGAGCAAGCGGTGGTGATTGCTCTGCTCTACAGGGCTGTCCAGCGGCCCAGGTTCTTTCTCCAGGCTGTGGTCCTCCCCTGCACAGAAGCACTAATAGCACACCAGCATCCCAGCCACTGGGACGAGGAAAAGTGGAAGGTGAGGGCAAGCAACTCTCCTTTAGGGTAAAGTGGTGTGGAAGTAGCACACATTATTACTTCTACCTACATTCTGTTGCTGAAACTAATTCACGCAGTCACATCAAGCTACAAGGGAGCCCGGACGCTATCGTCTCTAGAAGAAAAGGCTTGCATGTGCTTTACTAAAGCTCAGAGGAGGAGCCTGCTACTAAAAGGAAGAAGAAAATGGTTCCTGGGGACTAGTAACTACAAGTCTAGGTAGAATGTTCATTTTATATTAAAGTGCTTTGCATGGAGTGGAGGCTCAGGAACTCTTAACTATTATTATTGGCACGTGTAGTTTTTCTCTGGTTTCAGTGCAACTCCCTTACTTTTAGAGCAGAACATAGGATTATAGAGACCAGATTCAGAGCCATGAAAGTGTTCCAGAAATTTTTCCAGCTCCAGGCAACTTTAATTTGCTTAACTAGTCAGCCTTGTGGTCTGGTCCAGCACTAGGTACTGATAATGAGTCTCTGTAATTCTCTTGGCCCCTCTTCCTTCACATCCGTCCCACTTACTGACTCTGACATAGTAGTAATACTGATTCTTGGGGTGGTGGGAAAGGAATCCCACTGCCTTCCCCTTTGGCCAGAGCTTCCAGGTTCCCAGTCCAATGGGTACCTTTGCTTTTTAATTCTAATTACAGAGATTTGCATATCTGTCTCTTGCCCTGCTAGATGGAGCCTTGTGAGGACTAAAACTAGCATTTAGGAGTTGATGCATCTCCAGTACCTGGGACAGTGCCTGGGACCAAGAATGCATTCATTTTGTTGAATTAAATAAAATGGATATGAATCAAATTTGAGGATAACCTTCCAAGGGTGGACTTAGTTGAAACCCAATTTGGTACTTTGTTAAAAGGGTGTCAAAGGAGCTTCAAGTTAGAGTTTCAGTTGTCAGCCATCTTCAGACAAGACTGTTTGTTTTCTGTAAGCATATTTTAATGTCCATCCACATGGGTTAGGGAAATAGAGATGTATTAAAAATTCATTATTTTTGGCTAATCCTATTGTTTCATAAACGTATAATATTATACACAATGTTTATGTTCATGACTGCCCTAAAATAACTATTTAATTCACATTGCTGCTAGTAATATTTGGAGACACTTATGTCTGTTATTTGTCTACACCAAAGGCGAGTGGTAAGGAGCATTTACTTCCTCCTTGTCCACTTGCTCACGCTCCGAACCCGGCACTCTGGCCTCTGCTCACGGTGTTTCCTGTGCTCCTAGCACCTACCTATTGAAGCCCTGGGTTTTCTTCCCAACTGCACTCAAACACCACACCTCCTGGCAAGTCTTCCCAGATTCCCCCGCCTGTCCTCCCTCCCACATGCTCCCAAAGTCTGTGATTGGTTCCTCCCCTATTGCATTTTCACAGTCTGTCTCTCTGTGCAGTGATTTATTTACGTGCCTGTTTTCCCTGAGCCTCAAAGGGGCTCTCAGAGGTTAAAACAACAGCTTTGGACTCAGATAGTCATGACTTTACAAGTAATGAGCTTGTGTGACCTTGGACACTTTATGTGACCTCTTGAAGCCCCATTATCTTCATGGGTAAAACTGGGATTCCCATTTACTTCCCACATGGGTTCTTGGTGGATTAATGTGTTTATTTGTTTTTAAAAAGTTCATTATAATGCACTTACCACATGCCAGGCATTATTCTAGGGTGTTATAGATATTAACTCATTTAATCTCATAACATTTTTATGAAATACTGAGCTTGTTGTTAAGCTATTTCTGTCAGCTCCAGATACACTTTGTTAGACTCGAGTATGGCTGGAGCTTGGGCTCTGCACACCAGCTCGTTGGCAGCTGGTTTCCAGTTAATTTCTGTCAATAGGAGTGTTAGTGGGAGATTGAGGCCTATAAATGGGAGATTCCTTTCCATTTGCTTGATATTATTTCCTTTCTGTATTCCCCTGAACCCAGCCACAGCCCTTCACCCACCATCAGCCATTGGTTCCAGCTTTCTCCACATTCTAGAGCAAGCCCCACCAGGTCCCACAAACTTAGCAGTGGGTCTCTTCCTCCACATGTCCTGCTTCTGATGGTCCCAGCCTCTTCCTTTTGTTCTTCCAGCCTCAGAGGTGGATGCTGCTTCCTACGGTTACTGTCTGTGGTTGCCTCAGCACTTTGTTCCCATTCAGCCGCTTAGCAAAACCAGTTCTTTTTTTTTTTTTAAAGATTTTATTCATTTATCTTAGAGGGGAAGGGAAAGAGAGAGAGAGAAATATCAGTGTGTATGGTTGCCTCTCATGTGTCCCCTGCCGGGAACCGGGAACTGGAAACTGGCCTGCAACCCAGGCATGTGCCCCTACTGGGAATCGAACCGCGATTGTGTGGTTCGCAGGCCCGCGCTCAATCCACTGAGCTACACCAGCCAGGGCAGCAAAACCAGTTCTTGTCATTAAATTATTTTTGTTGAAATATATCTAATGCGGTCTGGTTTTTTTCACAGGACCCTACCTGATATAGGTTAGTACTATTATTATCCCTACTTTAGAAATATGAAACAAAACCTAGAGAAGTCAAAAAAAACTCATCAGAAGTGGGCTGGGATTTAAACCCAGGCTCTGGAGACCACGCAGTCACCAGGACACTGAGGGCTTACATCTGGAAAGTGCGTAGCCAGGCCTGGTGCACGGGGAGCCCCAAATATACAGAGGTTGTCTGCCCTTCGATCATCCTCCTCATTGCAACTCCTCAGCTTTGCATCCTACATGGCACCTAGCACAGGGGTGTGCGCAACAAATGCCTCTGAACTGAGCGTGATTCACCTGAATTGGGAGGGAGGAAGTGACCTGGAAGGACCTGAGTAAGAAAAGGGTGTGGAGGAGTCACTGGAGCCACAGAGCCTCTGCACTGATCCCTCTGACCCCCTCCCTTCGGAGCTCTTTCCGAGATAACAGATTTGCCGTCTCTTCATATCCCTTGTCCCACTTCCCTGTCACCCTCCTCCACCCCATTAACTGGGAATAGACAGTTCTCTGGCATTCTGAAAATGCCACAAGGAGAAATGAAGCAGTCATTTTGTTGGGCAGCAGAAACAAATCATGTTTCTTCTTTTACTATTGCATAGCATTCTACTTCTCTATTCTTCTGTTGCGTTGCCATATTTTTATATCCAATTTAAGCAAGAAAAGCATATCTTTGAAGTAACCACATTTCTAACAGACTCAGTTATCCCTGTATAGTCTCGTCACAAAAACGCTTTGAAATCTTTGTTTATGAACTCACTCAGTCCTCTGCTCAAGTAGTTGTTTTACCAAACATAATTGCTTCCAGAAAGAAGAATACAACATATTGCATTACTTTCTCATCAGACTCCCTGCTTGATTCCCATTTCGATTTGCACTAACCCTCAACAGGCCGGCTTCCTGGCATGGCCTACGAGCCAGCCCTTGTTTTCATAGCTGGCTTAGGCACCAATAATTTATAATCCATTTCATACACACCCCCACTTCCACCCTGCAACAGGAATTCCAAGAAGACAATGTCCTTGATCAGAGTGACCAGGGAGAGAATGAATAACCAGGTCTTCTTTTGTATTTTCTAGGCCTCCGGATTTCCCAGAGGTTATTATTATTTTTTAATCTATTTTTCGCCCCTCTTGAAGCACTCGGTTCTCTGGCAGCCACCACTCCATCCTCCATTCTGCTCATGCCCCGCCCCCGCCCCGCCCCCCCCCCCCCGTGGCCTCCTCCCTCCTCACACAAAATTAGACAAAAAGGCAACTGTTAGAAAAAAGGCAAGACGCAGAAAAAGAAATCCATGGCAGCAGCTGCTGAGCTAAGCAGCTGATAAGGGGGAACAAATTTGTGCCCTGGGCATTTGTTTAGAGGTCAGGGCCCGTGGCTCAGTGGAGAAGGGGAGGGCTCTTTGTCCGCAGTGTGACTTGCCCATCTGGCCCATTCAGCATCGCCCCACCCTGCCCCTCCCCATCCCCCCGCATGTCCTGACCCTTGCCTCTCCAGCTCCTTCCCTCCTTGGGCTCCAAGGTTGTTCAACTGTAATGAGCATATCCTCCCGCGTCCTCTTTGATTTTGCAGCAGTCCTGGTGCATCTATGAGATGGGAAAAAAAAGAGGTTTTCCCTGTTGACACTCTTATTTCTCAGTGGGACAAAAGTCCTCAGCTTTCTGGAGGAGTCCCGAGGCTCTCAGGAGAGCTTGGGTTATTTTTCTTCCTGGTGGTTTTAAAGTACTTTTCCATATGCATAGTTGGTGAGATTGCTTCAGCTCCTTATCACTTCAATTCGTTTTTCCTCCTCCTCACAAGATTTAACAACTCAGCTCCTCCCCTCAGCTCATATTCAGCCTCAAATCCCGCTGCCCTGTTCACTGCGCCTTCCCCCAGAGATGTAATTGGTACCCTTTGTGGATTCACAGGTTGGAGCTTCAGCTTGTACCACGTTTTATAGCCCTGGATGTTATCTGTCATCAGGCAGCCCTCAGAGCAAGCATTCGCTGGGCTGTGAAACCCAGGCGTTTCTCCCTCCAGGTCCTACTGATCCTCCCTGCAGGCCCCTTGTTATCAGGACTCTGCTAGGTCCTCAGGAATATGGGAGGTCCTCCTTAACTTGAATTTGTAGCTTGCTTTCAGATCCCAATGGCCGACCAGCTCACAAAGGGTAGAAGCAAGACTAACTAAGCAGCATCTAAATGATAGGGAGTGGAGAGACACTTTTTGCTCTTCAGGCATATATCTTTTTTTTTTTTTTTTTACAGACATGACCCTGCTGTTTCGAAGCAGGTTTTGAGACTTGCGCTCCATCAGCATGTTATTTAACACTTTAATTTGCATAGTAAAATGAGGGCTAGACATCAATGTCACCACTTCTGGTCGTAGTCTCAGATTTTTGCCTGTATACATTTCAAGTTCTTTGCAGAGGAGCTAAGAGCTTTTTCTTTGCGGTCAGCTACATCTGCGTTTGAATCCCATCTTTGTCACTCACTGGCTGTGTGATCCTGGTTGATCTACTCCATCTTTCTGAACCTCGGTCTTCTTATCCATGAAATGAAGATGATAACAGTACTACTTAGTTTACAAAGTGGTTGTGAGGATTCAATACCAGGTACCTAGCAAATTTTCAATAAATAGTAACAATTTACCATTTCAATACTTCCTCTATATTCCTACAGAACAATTCTGGGTGCAAAATAATTGCTGACTAAACAATGGTTAAATTGCACTTATCTGAATCTTCAAAGGTCCAGCTTTCAGAGTGTCCGTGTGAAATGCTAGTATATCCGCAAGGTGACTGATGGCAGAGGCTGAATGTTCGGAGAACTTTAGCTATATATTAATTACCAGAACACACATGTGCACCTGCATATGCACAGTATGAATCTTTCAGATAGTATGTCAGGCTGTATTAAAATGGGAGTTGTGTGAATGTCCCCAGGGTGTGCCCCCACCCCCCATCTCATGTTGCAGGTAAGTGCACCACGGCTTTTAGTTTGCTAGGTGTATCTTCTTCCACCTGGCAAATGCCAGGACCTCAGCTCACCCTACCTTTGTGCGTATCTAGGAGTCTGCCTAGCAGAGAGGCAGGTTTTATAATCCGAGCTTCACCTGCAGCTCCTGTACTCCTCTCTGCTCATTGAGGCTGTGGGCACCTGCTCCAGTCCCCAGCTCGGCTGAAACTCTGCTGCAGTCCCCACTTAGTGGCATGAATCACTGTCACTTCTGAAGGGCACAGGGTAGCTGCTTTCTCAGCCAGTGCTTGAAACCCTTTGCTAGTTCTATGGGGTTGGCCAAAAAGTTCATTAGTTTGGGGGGGTTTTTTTGCCATAAGATAGCTCTAGTAGCACTTAGTTGTCTTTACGTTCATTTGAAATAACTTTTTTAGATTGTATTGTGACAGCTGTCGTATCAGACTATGTCAAAATAACATCAAAATCGGTAAATTTTTGTGTAGCCATTTTCATATTGAAGATGGAAGAAAATATGCAACATTTTTGGCATTTTATGCTTTATTCTTTCAAGGATAAAAATAAAACTGAAATAAAAAATGTGTGCAGTGTATGGAGAAGGTGCTATGATTCATCAAATGTGTCAAAAGTGGTGTGTGAAGTTTCATGCTGGAGATTTCTCATTGGATGATGCTCCATGGTTGGGTAGACCAATTAGAGTTGATAGCTATCAAATCAAGACATTAATTGAGAATAAGCAACACTATATATACCACAGAGGAGATAGCCTGGCATACTAAAAAATACCCAAATCAATAAAGTTATTGGTGAAATGAAAAATATATCTTTTATTTTACAGAAAGAAAACATACAGACCTTTTAGACAACCCAGTACCTATCTCTGCATTGCTGTGGTTCCCACTTTCTCTCTCCTATTGGAGACTCTGGAATCAAGCTCTCTTGGTGGTGACAGAGGCAGGGAGAGATGAGGGCCTAGGATTCTCTCAACATGGTTCTTTCAGATTTACCACCCCCGTGGAAGAGGGCAGGGCCCAGCAGAATGGCATGGGCCTGTGCGGATTCAGTTACTATGCATCTCCCCTTCTCAGAGCAAACATGTTCCTAGGGGCAGGTGGGGCCAAAGTGGATTCCAGGACAACCTCATCCTGTTCTCTGCAGCTCTACTTTCTCCTATCCCATCCTCTAATTCTAGCCTATCCTGCAGACATTCTTTGTCTAATATCACATTTCTGGAGGAGAAACATTTTCCCTTGATGTTCAGGAGGCCTCCAGGCTGGACAGGTATATATATTAGTTAGTGGTAGTTAAGCTCAAGTGCCTCTTCATGAGGCTCCAAGGCCAAGTGCAGACCAGTGATGTGCCCAGACAGTGATTTAAATGTCCTGAGCATCTTACGATATTTAAACCATTTGTCTGTTTAGAGCACACACAGGACCTCCAGTAGAAGCCATGTAGTTCAACAGACATGTCCAAATCTGAGCTCTTACTCAGTCAAGATGCCCTGACACAGATCTTCAAAAACCTTTGCTTGGACAAGATGTGGGTGACGGAAGTGAAGGGAGGATTGGAGTTTCTCACACATCTGGAACGGTGCTGAAGGTGAGTTGGGAGTTTTCTAAAGCTCCTGGTAAATACAGAGTACATGAAATGACATAAATCTATAGCTGGAAAGGACCTTAGAGATTAACTAGTTTAATAATAAATTAGTGATGATGCCAAGAACTGAAACTTTGCTCCCTGAAAATACTCAGCATCCCTGTAGTGGTGGGATTTCTAATGAAATGAAGGAAAGTCTCTCCTTTGAGGAAGAAAACCATTCCTTATGATCAAATAATAATGATCACAATCAGCAGTCTTGTGTTTTTCCTCTTACTTTCCAGCTTTTATAAAGTGCCATGTTACAGAAAGACATGTTCTCCTTTATAAGAAGAAAGTGAGAGACTGCACGGATAGACAACCCACATGCTTAGCCCTGGAGCCAGCTAGCATAGAGAGAAAGTTCAAGGCAATTAAAAGGATCTAAGATGGAGATTTTTCATTTAATTGCAAATCCTAACTAGCTCTGTGGAACTCTTAGACAGAATAAGAAATGATTGATAGTAGATGAGAATAGTAGAGAAGCTATCAAATTGGAACAATGTGTTTGCATTTCTTAAGTCTTGCTCACTGTTCTATATGTTGTATGGCAAGATGTTGAACTGGATTTTTCTTATTTTCTTAAGATTTTAGCTAAAGCCCCAAGCCAAGGACAATAGGTGGTACCCCATGTTCTATGAAGAAACCAAGGAACCATCAGCATGGTCTCCAGTGCTGTAGAAAGTGGAAAAACAAATCCACCAACTCACCACCACTTGGCAGAGAACTAGATCATAGGAGTCTTTTTTTGGTTATTGTTGGTGGATGTAGAAAGAAGTCTCCAAGAGGACCATGCCTGGAGATGAACACCCTGGATGAAGGCAGGAGAGTGGCTCGGTCTCTGGTTAGGTGGTTAGCGAGCTGCCCACCTCAGTGGGGCCACCAAGGAGGAGCACCACGTGGCAGCCAGAGGCTGACTGGACAGCGATCAGATTCAGGGTGGGGTGACCTCCTACTTTTCACACCAGCCAGGATGAGTTGACATTCTCAAAGGGGAGGGACTGTACCAAAAAGAAGCCACGGGGTTTACCACTCCGGCCAGGAACTGAGCAGAAGCCCACAGGAGGTCCGTCCGGGAGATCTTCACCCAAGTCTGGTCCCCATAAGAGTGGCCAGGAAAATGGGCTCTTGTTGAAGAGGCACTTGTCTACTTACTTGAACAATTGATTGTTTTTGAGATTATAGATCATTTTTAACCTGGATACCGTTCCATTCTCTCCTTTTTAACAGTAACTTTAACAGTAATTTTGTTCATTTCAGCTGATGGTTTCAGCTTGTTGCAGTCTTTATAATGTTGACTGTTATTCTAGTGTTAGCTCTTACAGTGTTGCGTCATGCACACGATAAACCGGCATTCTGGGGCTGCGTTAACAGGAACTTTGGGGCAGGCCCGAGCTCTGTGGTGAGCCAGGGGAGACACTGACGTAGCATTCCATCAGCTGAAAGGGCAACACTCAGAAGCTCTCATTTAGTTACTTTTGCAGTATTCGACTTGTTAGAGAAAGAAAACACCAACAAAATCAGAAAACATCAAAGCTGGTAAGAAAAAAATTACATGGTAAGCCTGGACTCAATAATATTCTGCCCACCATCCTTTTGTTTCTACCCGACAGTTACAGCTCTGCAAGGTGAGGGTTCCTGATCAGTCTAATGACTTTCAAAAATTTCAAGGTAAAAACAAAATAGTGCGAATTAATTCATTTTTGTTAAGATGTAAAAACCTAAAAGGGCCCATTTAATCCTAAATTAACTGGAAAAGTCAGTTATCCAGTTACAACTGTTCTCTGATTTTTGGTATAATGAACTTATTCTTTCTCTCTCTCTCTAAATGACGGTTGCACACATAATGGGAAAGGGGTGGGAGGGCACAGAGCATTTTGGAGAAGGGGAAACAGAAGGAAGTGGATACCACACAAATTTCAAGGATGAAGCAATTCTGGGTCACAGTCATATAGCGTGTAGCTCATGCCAAATATCATCACTCTGATGGAAAATGTAGCCAAAACAAAGAATACTACCTAATTAGATGACACATCTGAACCAGAGAGCCAGAGTTCTATAACTTCCTGCTTGGATCTCCTGTTGTGTAGAGGTGTCCCCCTGGAAGGCTTGGGTTGATTTCTTAATCTCTACAAAGAAAGTGAATGCTATTATATAATTTGGAGGTCATTTGGACTTAATTATATTAATACTACAGCATGACACCAGGGCATTAAGAAGGATTATTTAGTATAGGATATATAGATTTGGGTTAAGCTTTTCTGTGTGCATGCCTCACGTTTGACTCTCCTTCAATAATCCATGCCAAGCATGGATCCTCTTGACTCACTATTGCTGTTGTTGCAACACTCTGCAGACGCAGGCAAAGCCTTGGGTGCCTCTGCCCTGCCAGTGTCTGGGATCTTGCACCATGTAGCCTTTTCCAGACAGTCTTGGTTCCTCAGGGAGCCTAAAGTAGATGTGCTCACGGATCCCGTCTGACTCACAGGACCAGTACGTGATGAGTTTCCACAGGACAAACCACCCAAATGCCAAGACTGGTAAAGCAGTAAAGATGAGCATAAAATGACTCTTATCTCTAAGCCATTTTGTTGCCATTAGGAAATGAAGTGCAGGTTTTCTGTGCTTAAAAATCATGGACAAAAAGAAGATCTTCTTTATGATATTAATACAGTTACTCAGACTTTGGGGTAGTATCACAGCTTAGGAAGAATGACTAAAACCAAATCTTTTTTTTTATTAAAGATTTTATTTATTCATTTTTAGAGGGGAAGGGAAGGAGAGAGGGAGAGAGAAATATCAATGTATGGTTGCTGCTCGTGGGTCCCCTGCTGGGAACTGGCCTGCAACCCAGGCATGGGCCCTGACTGGGAATCGAACCGCGGTTATTTGGTCCGCAGGCCCGCGCTAAATCCACTGAGCTAAACCAGCCACGGTTTAAACCAAATCTTAACACTGGGTTTATCTAACCCAAGCCTATTGATTGCAATGGGATTAGAGCTTGTCTGTTTTGGGGGGGCAAATATAAACATCAGTGCTTGTGTCAGGGAGTTTAAAAGCTAACAAATTGTGTGCATGTGAAAGAGAGAGAGAGAGAGAGAGAGAGAGAGAGAGAGAAGTAGTATACAAACAGGATATATATTTTTTTATCTCATTTTTTGTTGGTATAACTTTACTACTAACAGCCCAAAGTAGTAGATGCCTAAGAAAGAGGCATAAGGTTCAGAATAGAAAATATACTACTTTACTGGCTTTGGCATTAACAATCTCCTAACCACCTTTCAAGATGTCTGCAATTTAGATTCATCAAGAAAGGGTATTCGAGAAGTGAGCTCATAGAGCATTTTCTCCGAGGCAGGAGCAGCAGGAATGCATTGAGGCAGCCTCTCCTACTTGGTCCCCGAGGACTGTTGCTCTAGCTCTGCCCATGGGTGCTCCACCTTGCTCCTCCCTGCTTTTGTTCACACAGTTCCCTCCTCCTGGAGCACTTCTACTCACCAAAATCTAAATCATATATACTTTCCAGAGCCTACTTCTTATGCCACGTCACCTCCAAGCACTGCCTAGCACATCTTGTCTCTCAGGACGCCCATTGCTAAAGGTCATGGTCTGTGCTTCAAGCAGATGATTTCCCAAATCTTGATCCCCCAAGACATCTCCCACCCATGAATTCCATGTTTCAAAAAGTGTGCCTCCCAAGTAAACAGCAATTGTTAAGAAAACATTCATCTATTCATTCAGTGGCCTTTGCTTGGATGGTTTGTATAACTATCAATAATGTCACTTTCACTTAGTATTATGAATTTCATAATTACATGAGTCATTCTTACAGTTGCAGCACTAATTATAATAATGAGGGCAAAGTGAACTCAGCAGCTAGTGCCCTAATCTAGCTGTTGGGCAATACTTGTGTCCAAAGTCATGCCTGTTCTGTACATGTCCTGTTGGAACTCAAACCACCAAATATGTCTCTGTAAAAACATGTCACCCGTCTATTTCATCCTAGAAATTCCAACGGTGCCATCAACCAGTGATGAAAGCTACCGACAAGCATGAAGTAAGCAATGTTAACACACAGTTGATATTATTTCAGCCTGAAGAAACCTGATCTTTATTTTTGCTGGTGTGACAAACTTTTAATTTCTGCAAAGCTTTAATGCTGAAAAGAGCTTTTAAATCTTTAGCTTTACTTTCTAAAACGTTTCCCTAAGGTCCTGGGGAGGCTAAAGTGAGAATGAGGAACCTCTATTCTAAGCCTCTCTGATTCTTTTACTGAACTTCAGTTGTATTCAACACTGCTGTAATTTCAAAGGTTCTGGCTTTAGAAGAAAACAGTGATCATAGATGATTGTTCACAAATGTAAAAGATAATAGCTATTAAAGGGAAAACTTTAGAGTTTATTATAGTGTCCTGTTTTTCCAAACATATACTTGGTTGAGCTTGGAAGGAATACTCTTATGTCCAGTCTCATAGAAACAATCCTCAAAGAGAGAATTATAAGAGTTATAATTTATTGAAGTCCTACTGTGTACTAGGCACTCATTAAGACACACATTCGTTATCTTTATTTTACTGACAGTTCTGCCTAGAAAGTTTTATCTTCTCTAGTTAATGCATGTAGATTTATATTTTGTGCATTTAATTTTTTCCTCTTTGAGCCTGATGTCCTTCCTTTCAAATGAGCCTTTGACAATGGTTATTCACAGGGTACAGTTATTACAACAGAAATGAAAAGAGAACCAAAAGAATGATTCTTGTCTGTAACATCTGAGCAATAACCTTGGAAGAACACTTTCAAAAGTGAATTTTGAGCACAACAGAAAAGATACAAATTATTGGGCTAGAAAAAAGCCAAAAGACAAGGAGTTTCTCATTTCATCCTTTTAAAAAAGAGCTGAGCTGTTTCTAGTTTACCCTCATTTCCGGAGTACAGCTCTTTGGGCACCAGCTGAGGAGCTAGACCATCTACCAGTGCCTGTCCTCCTTAGCGGATCCTGAACGCTAGGCTTCTCACTTCCTAACAGCTGCCTTCTATTTGAGGCCACTTAAGACTTGGCAAATGCCTCAATGATCCCCTCCTCTACACGTTTCTTCCCTCAAGGTTCTTGGCCCCTCAGGGTCTGCGTGGATTGGTCTCTTAGTCCCTTCAGGCTTCTATTGCAAATATACTATAGACCGGGGCAGGGGGTGGTGCTGAAACAATAAATATTTATTTCTCATGCTTCTGGAGGCTGGAAGTCCAAGCTCAGGTGCCAGCATGGCTGAGTTTTTGGTGAGGGCCCCCTTCTGCCTGACGGATGGTGTCTTTCATTGTGTCCTCTCATAGCGAGAGGGAAAGGAGCAAACTCTCCTATCTCTTCTTGTACAGGCACTAATTCCATCAAAAGGGCTCCATTCTCATAACCTCCAAATATCATCACACTGGAGACTAGGGTTCAACATAGGAGTTGGGGGAAGGTGGGGGGAGGACACAAATGTTCAGCCCATAGCGCTTGGTAACACTAAACTCCAATTTTTGAAGGCTGTTCCCACACGACTGTCAAAGCTCTGCTCAGCTGCTGCCTTGTGCTTGCCTTTGTCACACTCACTGCTTGCAAACGAGTAACTAAGAGGAAAAGCAGCATGCAACAAGACTAAGCAGCACAACTCTAAGCCTAGAGTTCAGGGTCCACTAAGGACAGGACCTTGGTAGATGATTCAGCTCCTCAGTTGGTGCCCAAAGGGCTGTACTCCGGAAATGAGGGTAAACTAGAAACAGCTCAGCTCTTTTTGAAAGGAATGAAAAAGCAGCGTGCAACACACGCACAGTTGTTATGCCCCTAGTGTTCCTTGGTGAGCGCAGAATGTTTGCCCTTGTCCTACAATCAATGTGGCACCAGCTGCCGGCAGATCTCAGAGACTAGGGACACAGTAGCAGATGAAGACCAAGGACAGTCGTCCCATGCTTGCCCCACTCACATACTTCAAGGTCTTGTGTCTCCCTAAATCCACCCCAAAGGAAAAAGACAAGAGCAGAGGGGGTAGAAAAGTCGCACGGAAGAGGATTCGGTTTTCGTCATTGGACGGAATGGGAATTCAAGACAGAACTTAAGTTCGGTCATAAAAATAATAGAGGCAGTTATATAGATCATGCACATCTGATCTTGTGGCCCATAAAGGTCACTCTGCTAATGAAATCATACCACAAATATTGTTCAGTGACTTGTTTAACAATACATGAATATGTAAAATTTCTCCAGACAATACATAAAGACCTACCTTGTTCCTTTAATAGTTGCGTAATATTCCTTAGTAAGGTTGGATGCAATTTATTCCTTCATTCTACCATTAATGGCTGTCTAGAAAATTTTTCATTGTTTCTGTTACAAACTACATTATCATATTCTCCTGTTTTTATTGATAAATGACAAAAATCCTGAGAGTGGAAGTGCCAATTTAAAATATATTCACATTTAAAATTTTGGCAGAAATTTTAAATGCTATCAGTCTCATTATTTTTGTAAATTAAATGGGAAATAATAATACTTTATTATCGTCTTAATTTTTACTTTCCTCACCACTAGTGAGGGTGAGAATATTTTTATAGCTTATTGTCTTTTTATAATTTTTCCTAGAAACTGTTTCATTGATTCATGTTTTTCCTGAATTATCTTTTTCTTTAAACTTACAGCCATTCTTTTTATTGTAAGCCTATAATAACCCTTTTTCTGTTACATAATAGTTCTGATAGCTAATATTTATTGTATACTTACATTGCCAGAGACTGGACTACAAACATTAAACTATTATCTCATTCAATTTTTGTGAAAACCCCATGTTATTACTACACTCACTAGAATGGCTAAAATAAAAAACCATGGACAATACCAAGTGTTGGTGAAGTATTGGAACTCCAATATTTTGGGTGGAAATACAAAATGGTACAACCACTTTGGAAACCAGTTGGATAGTTTCTTACAAAGTTAAACATGCACTTATTTATCCTGTGACCCAGAAATTCCTCTCTCTGTGTTTACCCATGATTGATAAAAACATATGTTTACAAATATATTTACTTTCATGTTTATGGCAGGTTTATTCATAATAACCAAATAGCCCCAAATTGGAAAGATCCCCAAAATGGTTTTAATTGTGGTTTTTATCAAATTCTTCTTCTATTTTGAAGAATTTTTATCTTACATAGTTCACTGCTGTTCTGTTGGCATGTCAGGCTTCGTGGCAGTTATATGTTCTTTCTCTCATTCAAAATATCCTTTTCTGTCTTACTGAATGTTTTGCTCTGAAATCTACTTCATTTGATAATTGTGTCTCCTGTTGTTGCTTAGTTTTCATATGTCTTATACAGTTCTCAGGGTTTCTTGGCAGTGTTAACAGGAAGCTGATACCCACTGATGCACCAATATCAGTTGCTTATAATAAAAAAATCTATTCTAATTAGCTATCTCCCGTTCATGTTATTTAAGCATTTTACAAATCATTTCTTGAACATTTTTGCTTCTTTTGGTTTCCTATACACAGTTTAATAGTCAGATTTTTTCTCCAATTTATAACCGTTTGTCATTGAATTTACTAAATTTGTTGTTTAACTGATATGTTTAGTTATGTTTCTTCCATCATATGTTACAGATACCTTTCATCACATTTTGTTTTCACTTCCTCTTTCTCTGTTTTTTTCTTCTTTCTAGTTTGGTGAAGTTTTTAATTCTTTTTTCCCTCTATTATTTAATATGCGAGTTACACTACATATTTTTCTGATAAGTTACCTTTCTAGTTTTAGTCATATTAAACACATATTTCTTTATTGATATAAAGTGTATCTTATAGTCCCAGATGAAAGTAGGTTGTTTATGTGCATTTGCTTTCCTCCCCCCGTTCCCTCACTCTAGCTAAAGCGAACCGGGAATATACTTTTATTTCACCATTTTATGAGCTCTTATTCCTTCAAAAACTAGATTTTCTTGAGAGGAATCCTAATTTATTTTAAAGACACGAGAAAGTTTTTTTCTAATAGATACCTGTTCTATATTAAGGATCCTCTTCTTAGTTCTCAATCACATTTTACCATGGACTACTAAAAATTAACTATAAATTTTAATAGAGGAATTGTTTATTGCCATTTCTTTTTGCATATTATTTTTACCTTAGTGTTATTTGGTATTCATTTGCTTTGAATATTTCTACAGTAATTTTCTTAGGAATTGTATATGAATTGTACAGTGTACCACTGTACAATTATATTATTGTATATAATAAAGTGATATTATTCAGTATCACTTTTCCCTCTCTCTAGTTGCAGATCCCCACTTTCCTGTGGCAAATCCATTTATTGCTTTGGGCAAGGCCAACTTCACCTAATTCTTCTCCCCATGAAAAGGCATACGATGCTAATAACCCCGGACTCTTTCTTCCAATCCATCAGAGACACTCACTTTCTCTTCAAAGATTTTTAAACTTATAGGATGTGAGTCTCAAGCAGCTGGTGCCTTTTTGCTTCCAGGTGCAGAGAAAGTTTAAGCCAAGAGATGGGAAATAGGTTTGATGACATCATTGATCCATGTCAAAAGTCTTTATCGACAGAAACGGAAATAGACGAGCTGAGTTTCTATCAGCTCCAACCAAAAATTGAATTGATACAAGTGGTATACCTTTTTAATCAATGCATGGCTAAAAAATTTTTGTATTCATCATTCATAAGTGAAGGATTCTTAGCTTATAATCGTTTCATCTAAATTGTTAGTGAATATTTTTCTACTAACTACCAGATGTTGCAAATGAAAAAGCCAACTTTCTTTTGCAATTCACTTTTAGAAGAAGTACTGCCAAGTCTTACTGATTTGTACCTCCTCACTAAATATAACAGGACTGTGTTGTTGGCATACAGAATTTTATTTAAACATTAACCGACTAATGCATGTTTGATGAAATTATCATTTTCTTAATGACTTTTTAGTGTCATGTATTGTTTAACAATGAATACAAACCACTGGCATAAACAGTATATGGCACAGCAGACACTAAGGACTGCACAGATGAGGAGAGGAATTGGGACGAGGTGGATGGGACTCCAATAAACAGCAAGGAGTAGTAGGTTATTCCGGTCAGAAAGCTAAGCATGAGCAGAAAAATCAAGTCCAAACATTGAAGGATGTTTATAAAGTGCAAAGGAGGCTACTGGAGCTTAATGAGGAATAACGAGAAATAGATTTGAAAATGTTCTGGGATCAGATTATAAAGGGCCAGAAACTGCCAAGCTGAAGAGTTCAGAGTTTATTCTTTCTGCAAGGGCAGCCCGGTCTGTGGCAGTGGAGTGGGAAGAGAATATGGGGTGAAAGCCACTGAAACACGGCCATCTACAGTGCCAACCAAATAGGGTTCGACATAGGGTTTGGAGTTTTGCCTCTGACGCTGTTCTGCTGGCGTGGAAGATCAGAGTAATAAAGACTGCCATAAAAACTGCCGCTGGGCAGGAACTTGCAACTTAGTGACAGGCTGGAAGCCTGGGAATGAGTTGTTTTCATAAAACCTCCATCTGCTTGACCTGGTAAATCACATGAGCCATATTAAATCGTGTGAGTTAACAACAGTTTCCTACAGTAATAGGCGTATTGGCACTTTCATGAATTCATGTTTAAAAACTTAGATGCAAAATTTGGTAAGACTGTAAATCTGTATAAGGTTCAAGATCTTAATATTTTAATTATTTATTCATAACAATGTCAGGTTTTCAGAATTGAAGTGTGAAAAATGTAGCTGTATAAAGTTAAAACCCATAACCTTCATATTAGAACTTCTACCTATTTTATCTCTTGATGCTTGCAGCCCCTGATAAATAGTTGTTTGTTTATAGACATCACTCGTTAATTATTTATTGAATGCCTTCTTCATCCAAAGTACAAGCTAGACTTTATATACCATGTCTCATTTACTCCTCAAAGTAATCCTTTAGGGTTACTTTAGTGGTATTATCTGCATTTCACAGATGAGGAATCTGAGGTTCAGGGAGATAAGGCATTTAGCTGAGTTTCTCTCCCCTATTCTTTCTCTCTGTCTCCTCCTCCCCACCCACCAGCCACCCCCAGGAACTGAGCCTCCATCTACAGGCGCTGGCCTCTGGAAGTTATTTTTGTTGGACAGACTCTTGCTTCCCTTGTCATTATTGCCTGGGACAGCAATGAACATACGATCCAAGCTGAGCCAATCAGATCCTCTTTCCTAGAAATTTGAAATTGCAGTTCAGAAACTACAAGCTCATATGTGTGGCTGGAACATACAGACTTGACAAGCTGAGAGGCAGATTCCAATAATGTGATTGGAGAAGAGTAAGAGCAGAGAAATGAGGACAATACTGTTGTAGAGAGAGAAGCAGAGATGAGAACGAGTTGTGATAGCCTTCAAGCTCCTACTTTTCATCCTTTCTTGAACTCTGGCTATATTCTTACCACTCATTTCTGTGAGATATCCCTACATCCTTAAAATAAATTCCCTTTTTTGGCAAAAACTAGCTGAAGTTGGTCTCTGTTACTTGCAAATAAAGAGTCTTAATACAGCTAGTATATGATAAAAATTGAACCCAGGCATAATCCCAGGCCATGTTTATAACCACTATACTGTATTGCCTCTCTGGACAGAGAATTGCTTAACTCATGGATTAACTCTCAGTGTATTAATTCTGGGTGAAGATATGAGGATCATGCTAATGACCATCTACCATTAATGTATTTCAATGGTAAAAGAGGATTTTGCCAATTTATACAACCACTCGTGCAGAGATTTAAAGAGGCAAAACAACTGAACAAGTTTTTGGCTGTGAGCTCAGTGGCTCAGTGGAATTCTGATGCATCAACAGTCCTACTTTCATTATTATAATCATCATCATTATCATTATGTTTGTTTTGGCAAGCTGGGCTATACAGGACTATGTAACCTGTTGGCAAGATCTCCAAACATGTTGCAAATCTCCTGGTTTTAGATCACGAACACGCAGTGACTTTCAGGACTGTGGTAGACATTTCAGGGTGTTTACCAACCCCATTTCTTCTTCTTGGACACAGTATTATTACATGCCCCAGACACCCTTGAAGTTAGTGTGGCTGTAAGACCAGATTGCTGCAAATGGAATGTGAACAGAAATGACCGGAGCTGTTTGCAGGCCTGGCCCCTAAAAACACCTCACTGCCCTCTGTGCTCTTCCTCCCAAGTCAGTAATCTTGGAACTTACATGCAGAGAAGCTCTAAGATGGAGAAGCTCTAAGATGGAAGGAACTCGAGTTCCTTAATTATTACTTGGAACAGAACCAACCACTAAGTAGGAACACCTAGTTGAACTTCAAGTGTACAAGAAGCACCTTTCTATTTTGTTAAGCTATTCATGTTTTGGAGTTTATGTGTTACAGCAGCTAGCATTAATTTAACAGGCATGATCTCGTTGGTTTATGACTAATTAACACATATTCTGAGGCATGAAAACCTCATTAATGAGTAGGTCTATAAAAAGGGAAATTTCTACAGTACTAATAGTTAATGTTTAGAATTTTTCCTTTTAAGTCTTAACTACATGGCAGGTTTGCCATGGAAATGGAAATGGAATGACTCTGGTTGATTAGCATCCTGGGAATCTGAAGTGATGAAAGAGGCCAGTGTTTCTAGCCCTAACTTGATTAGTCACATTTACAACTAGAAAAAAAAACCCACCTCTTGGTTTTCAGCAGTCATTATGGCCATAGCAGAAAACACTTCTGCAGGCCAGGGCCTCTGCCAGTTGTTTTTTGCAAGGATGAGCTTTCTTCAAAGACTGCAATTCAGAGGTCAGGTCCATAAATAATCAAGCAGAAATAGCTAAGTGTGATCGGTATCAAATCCTCTGATGAGGAGAGAGGAGGAATTCTGTGGCTAATCTACTTAACTGCATAGACCAACACTCCAGAAAGTTTAGGCCACACAATAGACTTTTGTTGTCATTACGATTGTTAATTTAACAACTTGAGGATCAATAAAATCGATGAAATAGGCTCAGTCCAGGAAATACAGGAGAAAATAACCTTTCTTCTCTCTATTCCCTGTGGCCTTAATCTGGAGTCAGATTATGTCTGACTGGACATCCTGGCCTGCACAGTGTCCGTTCACTGGACAGTGCACAGCTCTGTGCTTTCCTCCACCCTTATGTCCTAGGTCTGGGTGGGAACCTTTAAACAATACCAGGGACAAACAATGGGTTTCATGTATTGAAATTCATCATCTCAGGTGACATTGGGTGGCCAAGACTAAAGTAGACCCAGAATGAAAGTATAGTCAACTTGCTGAAGGAGGTAGCAGGTATAGATCTGGGGTAAAAACTTGGGTGCATAGCTCAGGAGCCATTGTTCCAACATACCTGGCTGGACTTGACTATTCTAGTCCGGAGAGGTTTGCAAGCAGGCTTCAGGGCAACAGGCACTAAGATACAAGGGGTGTGGATGCAGGGAAGTGGACAAGTAGTCAGTCACTGGGGCACAGCCACCTCTATTTCCCAGCACCCTGTGCATATCCTTGTTCTAGCTTGTCTTTTACTAATGAACTCAAGGCCCAGAGCCAGAACTATCTTTTTGGCTCATTTTACTGCTTACACAAAGTTTCATGTACCCGTTGGTTCCAAATCATGGATAATGAAGGTGTTCACATCAGAGAACATTAGCCCTGGAAGGCACCCTCAAGGCCAAGATCACCTAAGTGACTGATGAAAGAGCCACGAAAAGCACCCTCTCCCTGTTACAGAAAACAACTCAACCGCTTTCGGGTGTATGGAGCGGAACTTTATTTACTCATGTGGACCCAGAGGAGGCAGTCTCCAAATTCTGGGCCCTGATCAGTGGGGAACAATTGCTTATATAGGGTGAGGAGGTGGTCTGTCATTCTGACCGTTACTTCTGGCTCAAAGGCAGGAAGCAGTTTATAGAAGCAAGAAAGCAGAACTGCTGATAGGATTTAATACGAAATTCTTTGTTCTTACTCCTCAGTTACTTAGTTACTTGCTCTCCTTGATCCTGTTGACTCAGCTTCGAGCCCCCTCCTGGGTAAGCTATTAGTCATTACATTCATCCTATTGATTCAGGGGCTAGCTCCCCTCCTGGGCAGGCCACTACATCCCAACTCTTTATCGGGGGCTTCTTCCACGAGGAGGCTCTCTCTGTGGGTGCTCCACATCACTGTCCACTGGCTGTGGATTTCTTTGCAATGGGTAACAATTTTTTCTGGCAAGATAAACTTTCTATCCCCAATAGGAAACTCATAATGCAGCCACCCCAAGGCCACAGTTGACCTCTCAAGTTCAAGTTGTTTTCACTACTAGTGGAAATTTTCAGAGGCATATTTGCAGGTATGATAGACCTTCACTGTTTCCCTTGCTTTTGAAACCCAGGCAGATCTGAGCAATAATTATTCCTGGGGTTACTGGCTTCCAGGACTCTGGCATGGGGTGCTGTGGAATCCTTGTATGTGCTTGTCTGAGGCCTTACTCCATGTGTCCCTTCCTGACATTTCCCCTGGAGGTTTGTTTTCCAGGTTTTAATGGTGAAAGAAAAGAGAGGCTAAGTACTTAAAGGATTTAGAAAATGGGAAACTTTCACTGGTGCTGAGATGCTTTTATGTAAATCAGTTTTTCATTTGCCTGGGGCTTCAAGCTCTTTCAGCATCCAGGTCTCAACTTGGGTGCTTAGAGTGAATGCTTGCTTCAATTAAAATGAAAAGCAAGTGGTGTTGAGTGCATGTTTGTGTTATACAGTAAATGAATGTGTGTAAACAGTTCCTTTTATCAAATTAATCAGATGCAAGCTGTTTAATTAGACAAGTTAATTAAGAAAGATACAATCCCAGACTGAAGTTATGTTTAGATCTCAAATGAGTGTAGTGTTTTTCTTTATACTGGTGTCTTAGAAAAAAGAAATGATTCAATTTGCAAATTTAAATCTTCCTCACCCTTCACTTAAGGAGTGTTGCTTACAGGATCAGCATTTTGGGGGAGGGGGAGAAAGAGAAACTGTGATCCTGATAAAACAGATAAAAGAAAGAAACTGGAGAGATGAAATCGATCTACATAACTTAGAATAAAGAGAAAGAAAGGAAAGAAAATAGTAGAGCTTAAACAGACTGAGTTAGGGTAAATTCTGGAGAGCTTGGAGTGGGCAAGGAGAAGGAATGCGTGGGCAAATCCGTAGGAAAAGGTAGCACATAGGAGATGACAAAAGAATATGAGACGGGAAAGGAGAATATCAACTAATTTTCATTTCTTATTATTTTCCATTTAGTTAGTGCTGTCTGAGAGACTTCAATTACAAATTTAAATTTTTCGTCAATTATTTTGGATGCAGGACTAAATTTCTTTCAACGTGAAAGTATGAAAAGATGGCTTCACCAGGCAGTTGAAACTTATATGGATTATGTGGGGGGAAAGGAAACATTCCCCTTTCCCTCCTTTGGTTCTTTTGGGCTACTGACTAATCAAACCAACAGGAGGCAGATTGACAAAAGAAAATCAGATTTCATCTTGTACCCATGGGAACCTCCCATCCATGAGCAAGTCAGAGACCCTGCACACATGGCTGGTTTAGATGTAGAAAGGTGGACTGAGGTGTATGAGATATTATGAGCTGGGGATGAGGGAATGCATCTTGGGGGTTCAAAGGGTCATCGCAGGATGGTAAGAACAGACAGGCAGTAAAGAGAAGTTTGCCTAGACCTATAGATAAGTCAAAGAAGTTATCTCTGATCATCTCTTATTATGGACAAGATCCCTAATTCAAGTTCTAGGCAGTTAAGAAGTTTCTCTTGAGCCTGAAGCTAAAATTACCCTTCCCTCAAAGTAATCCACATGCCATTGAAGCACATTTTGGGATGGCTCATTTTGGACCCCCACAGTTACCTACTGAATGTTAACCAGCAGCCATTTTTTCAACATTGGCTATTGTGTATACACCCGTGTACTTTCATCTACACACATTATTTAGTCTGATCAACTCTCCAGTAAAGGTTGACTGATGTTCAAAGCAACTGACAATTGAGAGTAATTGTGTGGGAGCAAGACCATTCTACTGGGAGAATAAAATCAAAATACCACCTCTACACTATGTCTCAGGACAAGAGATAGCATGCTTGCACAGTGATGCCTCTCTTGTCTGAGGTGTCACTTTCTACGTTTTCAGTGACTTGTGGTCAGTTATGGCCTGAAAATATTAAATGGAAAATTGTGAGAATAAACAATTTATAAGTTTTATATTGTGCACCATTCTGAATAGTGAAATGAAATCTCATGCCACCGTGCTCCACCTTGCTTGGGATGTGAATCATTCCTTTGTTCAATGCATCCACACTGTATACCTTACCCCACGCTCCCTACCACCACCTCTGTTGGTCCCTTAGTAGTCGTCTCGGTAATCAGACAGATTGTTGTGTATAGACTGTGGAAGTATCAGAGCGCTTGTGTTTAAGTAACTCTCATTTTACTTAATTCTGGTAAATTTTGGAGAGCTTGGAGTGGGCAAGGAGAAATACGTAGGAAAAAGTAGCACAAAGGAGATGACAAAAGAATATGAGACGGGGAAAGAGAATATCAACTAATTTTCATTTTTTATTATTTGAAAGCTCAAGAGTAGTGATGCTGGCGATTAGGGTATGTCCAAGAAGTGTTTTCTTTAAGTGAAAAGGTTTGTATGTATGGGAAAAAGAAAATTATATATAAGTGTATGATCTACATATAGGGTTTAGTACTATCCTTGGTTTCAGGCATCCACTGGGTCTTGGAACAGGGCACCCACAGATAAGAGGGGACTAGCGTATAAGATCAAGGGTGTAGATAGGTTAATGATAAAGACTAGCTGGAACTTTAAGTAAACAGAATCTGCTGGAGGGCCTGTGGGAGGCGCTAGAGCTTATGGAAGTTCTCACACTCTGCGTGATCATAGTCGCAAGAATCCTCCTTGTGAGGACCCTGCAGGAAGAACTCTATGCTAATAATAAATATTTATGTCTAACTTCCCCTTCCCTTTACTTTCCTTTCCCTTCTAAGAATACCCCTCCATCTCGGCATGCAGGCCAGAGTGTGCACATGGTTTGTCTACACGCACGGGGCTGCAACCCTTTCTCCCCTCAATAAATGCTTTTTGGTAGTGAAATACCTAGTCAATATTATTTTTCAGTCAGTGATACCAATGACAAAGGACTAGACTTAGAGAATGTATGGGGGGAAAACATGTGGATCACAAACACGGACCATGTAACTTATATCATACTCTTTTGTAAAACTGCACTTACATAGAATTACTATAACACACCCAACATCCAACTATAGAGTCTACTTCACGCATTGGGCTAGTTATGCCTCTCGAAATTTCTACAACAGTGATCTTGGATTAAGAACACCTTCTAAACTGACCTTCAAAAGCCTGCAGCAGAAATGCCCTTGTCTTGTCAGGAGACTTCAATTGGTAAAGCAATGGGATTCTTCTTTCTTTATAATGACACTATCATACACAAGACAGGGGAGAACGTTCTTGGGCAGAATTACTGCTCACCCAGTTCTCACAAATGCTACTAAGCTCAGGACCAGTTTTTCAGTGGTTATAGAATGTTGAGTCAAAGAAAGACTCACTAGTACACCCAAGTAATTTAAAGAGAAAAACACGCCTTCCTTTCCTTTTCTACATGGGAAGAGGAAGTGAGCCAAAAATTGCGAAATAACATTTGTGTATCTTTAGGGTTGCAACTAATTATCTCACTGAAGCTTTCAAACGCACAGTTCTTTGTTCCATAACCTTAGGGAGTTCATAAACAAATTCTAAGATTATGGATCAAACTACAAATCAGCAGCAAGATTAGGAATTGCCCATTGAAATTCACATAAATTTCATAAAGCTGAAATGAATAGTCCTCCACTTAGAATGCACTCCTAGGGCCCTGACTGGTGTAGCTCAGTGGATTGAGCGTGGGCCTGTGAACCACATGATCGCAGTTCGATTCCCAGTCAGGGCACATACCTGGGTTGCAGGCCAGTTCCCAGGGGGGACTCATGAGAAGCAACCATACATTGATGTTTCTCTCCTTCCCTCCTTCCCTTCCTCTCTAAAGATAAATAAATAAAATATTTTAAAAAAAGAATGCACTCCTAGGATTCAGTCATGAAATCATAACTATAATTTGCTCTGTATCTACTGACTCTGCCACCAGAAGATGCTTGCTACAGGATTTAAACAGGACACTGTATATAAAGCTTTGAGCAAGGATTCAGCAGGCAGACAGAGCTTACTTACTAAAGAGCCCAGTTAGCAGGCTCTCCTGCAGCAGCAGCAGGACCCTGTATTGCTGCTGCTCTGCAGATGCAGCTGCCACTGCAGAGGACTTTTAGTGACCCAGCTGCCCAGTACAGCCTGTGACCCACGTTGAAGCAAAGAAATTCCTAAACTCCAAGGTTAGATTTATTTATCCCTCTTGGTGTCTGGTCATAGTAGGAAGCATACAAAACAGTAGCAGGACCTGAAGACTCCTTGTTCCCAGTTGAGAGAGAAGATTTATACACCTAAAGGAAAAACTATTTCTCTGCTCACAGCATTTCTGACACCCACTGTATGGGGTTTTTCCCTGTACCGACAACCAATTCTCCAACTCTCTGGACACCAATTGCATGTCTAATGATTCAATTTAATTGTGACACTCACTACCAGGAGTTAGTGGAGACTCCATGGGTTAAGAGCTCAGTCTCACAGGACTGCCCACACTCTAGATGCTAAGCACAAGTTTGCTACCATCCCACGATCCTTTCTGTACTTCTGATCAACTGACTATTAAATCAGGAGTCCCCAGAACCCTCTCTTCAGGTTCAATAATTTGCCAGAATGGCCTCACAGAACTCAGGGAAACAGTTTACTTACTATCGCCAGTTTATCATAAAGAACACAGCTTAGGAACAGCCAGATGGAAGGGATGCATGGAGCAAAGCGTGTGCAAAGGGGTGTAAAGCTTTCATGCCCTTTCTGGGTGTGCCGCCTCTCCGGGTGTGCCGCTCTCCCAGCACATCTATGTGTTCAACCACCTGGAAACGATTCAAACCTCTTCATTTAGGGGTTTTTATGGAGGTTCCATTACCTAAGTCTGATTGATTAAATCACAGGCCATGGGTAATTACATCACTCCCCAGTCCCTCTCCCATCCCCAGAGGTGTGGTGGTGGAGGCTGTGGTAGGGCTGAAAGTTCCTTCCAACCCTCTCTAATCACGTGGTTGGTTCCTCAGGCAACCAGCTCCCATCCTTCAGGGGTATCTCATTAGAATAAACTCAGGTAAGTTTGAAAGGGTCTTACTATGAATAACAGAAGACTCTTTTCTCAGCCTTGTCACTCAGGAAATTCAGGAGCTCTATGCCAGGAATCAGGGAGGAAGGCCAAATATATATTTTTTAGTATATCAGAATATCACAATATTCCTTTTCAGATCACCTGCTGTGCATGTTTACATTACCGATTTCACATTAAGTTCCTTCCCAGCAGGAGATAGACCACGCAGAGCGTGTGTCTGGTCACCTGTTGATTTCTTTATTTTTTAGGGGGAGCCCAGTGGAAAGCAGTTGGGAAGTGTGTAGGCATCTAGCAGGCCTTACTCTGGAGCACACCATCTCTGAAGGCCCAGGGGCTTGGCCATTTATTCCCAACCCTAAGTGCTGACACTTATATCTACCCTGGTCCAATAGTAATTTAGTCATCCTCATCATTGTCATCACCAAGGCTTAGAATGTATCTTTCTTTTGAAATCCTTGACCATGTTGTACCCAGCCTACCTTTCCAGTCTTGTCTTGTACTGCCACATTCCCCCTATTTTACAGTTCAGCTAAAGGTAGCATCTATCTCCTCAGATTCTAGTTCCAGTCTCAACTTCTCTCCTGAGCTCCAGAGTTGTATATCTATCTAACTGAGAATAGGTGATCTCAAACTCATCAGGCCCAAATGTAAGCTCCTGATTTTTCTTCAGTTTTCTACAACTTTCAGCTTATATTTGGGAAGAGTAAAGCCCCTGCTATGTTTTACTGAACTCCTGTTCAGCCTTAGAATCACAGTGTAGGTCTTGCTCAGTATGAGAGGTTTCTCCACAATGTGCACTAGTCTCTACTAGGTATCACCTACCTGGAATGTTCTTCCTTCATTGCGTGGCCATATCTGGCTTGTTTCTTATGTCCCAGTCTTGATGTGATATCATTCATTCCTTAAATACTTGGTTCAGTGCCTACTTGCTCCAAGGACTGTAAGAAGCTGGACTGTATCTACAAACTAGACAAGAAAGGTCCTGGCCCTCATAAACTATATACAGTACAGAAGGGAGACCTTTATAATAAAAATTAAACAAAGAAAATTGTTCCAGACCATGAAAAACAATGGTCTGGAAACAAGAAGTAAGGGTCAGTGCAATGGACCCAGGCATTTCTGGAGAGGTAACCACGTAGAAACTACATTTCTTTAATATGACATTTTCTCCTTTTATTCCTTTTGACTCAAACTGGCCTCATCCAGCATCCTGACTCCCCCATCTCTCTCTCCTTTGCACGTCCACTCCATTAACCATTAAGCCCTCAGGAGAATGAGGTTCTGGTCAGCATCAAATAACCTTAGGAACAAAGCTCTGGGTTTGTTGACCACAAAGAGAGAGTTCTAGTCAAACTAGAGATAGCATCTAGGCCTCAGTTGTGTTTTAGCCTCAGACTCAGAAAAGCAGAATGACTCCACTGACCACGCCTTTGCAAAACCAGACAGAGCAATGCCATGGCTGACATCAGGACCAGGTGCAACGATCAACTGCTCCCTACCTGACGCTGATCGAATAGACAGAGACCGCAACCCTAACTCCCTTAGTCCCCTATATAACCTATCCCCCAGAAGCCATCGGGGAGCCCGGTTTTAGAACACTAGCTTGCCTGTGCCTCCAGGTTTGGTGCCATTTCCTTAAATAAGCCTTTATTTTCTTTGCTGCAAACTCCACTTCTTGTTTCAGTGGGCTCTGATGGATGCAGGCAAATGAAGCCTTTTAGTTCAGTAACAGAGGTAGAACCACTATTCTCTTCTCTGAATAAAGTTCGTCTTCCATCTAAGATCAACACGCAGTCAAATTTAACAAACTTCTTATACCAACTGTACCATTGAATATCTTTTATTTTTATTTAGGTGACGAGTCTTGGCCATAAGAGAGAACCTATATAAAGTGCATTTACCATTTTAATTTGCCACAAATTAGGGAAATCAGAATTTTCCCATAGATTTATATCCTGTGCCTCTGCTGCCAAGATCCTGGCCAACTTCAGTAAGTGACCTCTGTTTACATTTGAATGAGTGCGCTCAACAGTCCTTTTTGAGTTCTGGTGCAAACTCTTGCCTATCTCTCTCTGTCCTCTAGCACATTGTCTAATCATTTGTTGAGTTTGTTATATCTGTTTTATGCATGTTAAACTGTCGATTAGGGCTGCATCCTTTTCCTTTCTTCTGGAAAAGTAATCCTGTTGTAAAGCCTTTCTTTCATTCTGTCTCTCTTTCCTGTACAGATGCTCCTTGACTTCACTATTCAGATATTCTTACGTGCTGATGAACTCATTGCAAGGTGAAAATGTACTAAGTCAAAAATACATTTAATACGCCTAACCTACTAAACATCATAGCTTAGCTTTGTCTATCGTAAAGTAGCTCAGAATGCTTACATTAGCCTATAGTTGGCCAATTATCTTGAATTTCATCTAGAGTAATTGCCTTCCTTTTCTTCTCAGCAGAAGCAGGAGACACAGATGGGTGTTTTAGAGTCGTGATGGGATGTGAAAACACGAAACACAATATCCAGTATCAGTTGTTCACCCTTGTGACCGTGTGGCTAACTAGGAGCTATGGCATGCTGCCACTGCCTGGCATCGCAAGAGAGTGTCGTATCACCTCTTAGTAGCTCAAGAAAAGATAAAAATTTGTAATTCAAAGTATAGTTTCTACTAAGTGCATATGGCTTCTGTATCATTGTAGGGTCAAAAAATCATAAGTGAAACTGGTGTAAGTCAGAAGCTGTCTGTAAGCGCATTTGGCTTGTTCTCAGGCCCTTGGGTGAGCACCTCACTGCAAGTCTGTTGGCCACGGTTGGCTCTCCCACCATACATATTGCTGTCATTGTGTATTAATTATCTGCGTGCCATTTGCCCACAGAAAGTATATTTTCTTCTAGAAATGATAGGTTTCCCCGAGATAAAGTTATGTGAGTGTAAGTCTCTCCTAAACACCTGTATATCTTAGTCTGAATGTACCGTAGAGCCCAAGTCAGGGATTTCATTTATGGGTATCTGATCCCAGCATTTTACTGCTAGCCTTGCGTTTCTTTCAATGTCCCACTAAGATTTGCCGTGGTTGAATTCTGCCCACCCATTACATTTTGTATCCTAGTTAATTATGGGGTGGTGAGATAAGGCTTCTCTGACTCTTAGCCCATAGCACCCTGGACTGCTTGTCAACAATTTTCCTACTCGAAATCATCTAATTTGTTATTGTACATAACGTAATTTTTTAAGACCTGTCACTGTTGCTGGACTCTAATCCCAGGGAGGATAAGGACTGTGTTTGTCTCATTCATAACTGCATCTCTAGGGTCATCATGTGAAGTGGCCAAGGCAAAGTCAGTACCTAACAAATGTGGGATGAATGACTGACAGTTTTCATGTCACTGGACAGTGACAAGGACTGGTGGCCAAGCTGGATCAAGAGTGCACTATTGTTCTGCAGATCACATCTGTGAACTACCCAGTGATCTTTCATTTATGAAGGAAATTCTTTCTAAAATCCAGTTACTTGGAAGACCAGGCACACACACAGGTTTTAAAAAAGGGGGTTTATAGGATTTCCATGCCTAGACACCACAATCTTGTCACTGTCAGGTTTTTGCCTACTTCACTCAAACTCTCTTTTTGGAAGAATGCCATCCCTGTCTTCTTCTGCGTTTACAAGAGTGCTCATCCTCTGCTGTGATCAGTTCCAAGGCTTTGGGGAATTTTTTTTGGAATTCCTCCAAGCCAGCAGAAGACATGGAGCAAATATATACTCCTCTGCTTTGGACCAACTTGTAAAATGGAAAAACTTCGTTGTTGGTGCTGCCTCCTGACCCCACCTGTAACCCACCTCTCCTTTGGAGGGCTCTCTTTCTACTGGGTCATCCTCACCTCCGGTAGTCAGCTTCCTCATTCTGAGCCCTGTCCCTCACCTCTCTCCACATCCTCTGTTTAATGTCTCATCTGAAGCTCTCTGCTCCAGAAGGTCCCACCCCACCTAAACTGTCATAGCCACCAAGCTCTAAAGTATTTATTGCTCATCACATGCGATAGGTTTGCATTTCCACAAGGCCTCGAAAGGACAAGATTAACCTGAGTAACTGACCCTGCTGATGGGAGTGTCTGGGTTCCAGGATGAAGAAGGGCAGGCATTGGGATGGCTGGAGCCCTGCGAGAGTCAGGAGGGAATGGGGCATTAGAGCCTGACAGGCCTGCCTATGAGGTGCCCCAGCATATTCGAAACCTGGAGCAGATAACTTTCTAACAGTGTACTCTTAGGAAAAAAATATTTGCAGCAAATACCTTTAAATTAGCCCCTTTTAATTCTTTATTCTTTAATAAACCTTTGTCTACGTGGACGTTAATTCAGAAACCTCTTAGTTTCCTAACAGTTCACAGTCACTTGAGCACACTGTGGCTGCTGTCCCTGTGGGAGTATATAGTCCCTCGTTGAAACAATAGATTCTGAACAATGAAAACACAGTCATTGAAAGACAAAGAAACAGAACTTGAGTCACTTCAAGTCTGTCACACTGTGTGATCACTCGGAATGTTTTTCTGTCTAAAATTTACACCAGAGAAACAAAGTGGCTGGAGCGATCATTTGAAAACTATGTGCCCTGACTGCGCTCCTGGGCAGGCTCTCTAGTTTACAGGGCCTGTCAGAGGCCGCTGTGGCTTTCGTATATGGTATTGAAACTCAACAGCAACCTGCGGCAATTTGGAAATCCTTAGCCCAACCAAAGATATTGGAGGGAGGCGTTGGCTGGTGTGGTTCAGTGGTTGGAGCATTCTCCCATAACTGGGGGGGCTGAGAGTTCAGTTTCAGTCAGGGCACACACCAAGTTGTGGGTCCATCCCCGGGCTGGGCCAGTCATGAGTGACCCTGGGTCCAAAAACATATGATCTGCCCTCTTGGCCTGGATGCCCAGTCTGAGTGTGTGTGAAGGCGGCCGACTGATGCTGCTCTCTCACTGATGTTTCTCTCTCTCCCTTCCTCTCTCTCTAAAACAGCAAAATGAAAACAAAAACAAAAACTCCTCAGGCGAGAATTAAAAAACAAAGATCTTGGAGGGAGGAATATTTTATCACTGACAATATTTGGAATTCTCCATGCTTGACAAAAATAAAAATCAAACCAACATTCATTCGGTTTTATTGTAGTTTTTAAGTTCTCTACCAAGCTTGTACTCCCACCCACTTCAGCTCACTCCCAATGTCGTTCTGGGTGTTCACTGCAGATGGGGTTAGATTTATACTCTGGCATTTACTGTATGTTCTTAAGCACACATATGTGTTTTTAAAAGCTCATTGCTTTCATTACCAAGTGCTTACAATGTGCTGAAACCCAGTTAAGGGCTTTGTATACGTTGCTTCACTTAATCTTCGTAATACCCCTATTAGGTAGGTACTGTCATTATTTGGGACTGTCTGACTTAAAATTGTAGGTATTTATTATCAAGAATTTTTCTGATTTGTTATTGTTATTTTATTACAGTTGTCCAAATTGTTATCCCTTTGCCATCTTCCACCCAGCCCCACCCCCACAGTCAATCCCCACACTGTTGCGCATGTCCATGGGTCATTCATACATGTTCTTTGTCTAGTCCTTTTCCCTTCTTTCCATTAGCCCCCTCTGACTCCACTCTGGTCACTTTCAGTCTGTTCCATGTTTCCATGCCTGTGGTTCTATTTTGCTCATTAGTTTATTTTGTTCATTAGATTCCTCTTATAAGTGAGATCATATGGTAGTTGTCTTTTACCCTCTAGCTTATTTCACTTAGCATAATATTCTCCAGTTCCATTCATACTGTTGTGAAAGGTAAGAGTTCCTTCTTTATTTCTGCTGCGTAGTATTCCATTGTGTGAATGTATCAGTTTTTTGATCCATTCATTTACTGATGGGCGCTTGGGCTGTTTCTAGCATTTGACTATTGTAAATAGTGCTGCTATTAACATAGGGGTGCATATGTTCTTCAATTAAACAGTGTTAGGAGAACTGGACCGATACATGCCAAAAAATGAAACTGGACCACCAACTTACACCATACACCAGAATAAACTCAAAATGGTTAAAAGATTTAAACATAAGCCAGGACAACATAAAAGTCCTGGAGGAAAACATAAGCAGTAAAATACCAGATATCCTACACAGCAATATTTTTGCAATATGTCCTTTAGGGCAAGGGAAATAAAGGAAAGATTAAACAAATGGGACTACATTAAATTAAAAAGCTTCTACAGTGCCAAAGAAACCATCATCAAAATGAAAAGGGATGGGAGAACATATTTGCCAATGATACACTGAACAAGGATTTAATCTCCAAAATATGTAAAGAGCTCACATGACATAACACCAGGATGACAAACAATCCAATTTAAAGATGGAAAAAGGACTTGAACAGATACTTCTCCAAGGACATACAGAGGGCCCACAGACACATGAAAAGATGTTCAACATCATTAGCCACCAGAGAGATGCAAGTTAAAACCACAATGAGATATCACCTCACTCCTGTCAGAATGGCCATCATTAATAAATCAACAAACAATAAGTGCTGGCAAGGATATGGAGAAAGGGAATCCTAGTACTCTGTTGGTAGGAATGCAGATGGGTGCAGCCACTGTATGCAGGTACCTCAAATCCGTATAGAGATACCTCAAAAATTAAAAACGGAACTGCTTTTTGACCCAGCGATTCCACTCTTAGGAATATACCCTAAGAATCTTGAAATACCACTTCAAAAGAACTTATGATTTAATATCTTTAACCATCACTTTTGTCATATGTAAATGGAGACAACAATATTTCCTTAATACACACTTCTCTATTATGTGGCCCTTGTATTTCTCTCCAGCTTCATTTCTAAAATCCCCCCCAGCTCCTACTTCAGCACCTGGAAAGACCTCACTACCATACCCTTCACTACTCATCCAGGCTTGGTCCTCTCCTATTCACTCTCTAAGACTCAGCTCAGACATTCCCAGGAAGCATTTCTTGATTCCTTCCCTTGCCTGTGCCCAAGCCTGGACTAAGTGGCCCTCTGTGTTGTTCTTCCATAGTGCCCTGCACATGACTCTAGTTCAGCACCTACATGACCATTAGAAATGGCCTCTGTGTCTATCTCCCCAGCCAACCTACATGCCTCTGAAAAAACTGTGTCTTTGTTGTTATGCCCTGCAGCTCTGTGCCTGGAATATAGAGAAAGCTCAGAAATGTTCAGAATAATTTAGAAACACTAGATCTCACATTTCCTTACTTAATAGAGTACCTAAAACCCTACCACATACTTGGTTTTCTCTACAATGTGTTGTTCACCTTTTTTTCCTGGAGTATAATTACTTCTTAAGACAGAAAAACAAACAGGTAGAACTGTGAGAAAGTGCTTTGCATATTGACCTTTACCTTGTCTCTTTGTAACCTACACAATTAATCTTTTTGTAATATTGGCCATTTATTGGAAGGGCATATTCAAAATTTGCCAACAAATTTTTTGACCAATTCATGGATGATGTCATTTTCTATTTTAGTAAACAGAAAACCACGAAGATTGAGGGTCCTACCTCTTAATAATCAATTGGCTACACTCAAGATTTTAGTGCCAATCAATTAACAATCACTGAAAAAGTCACCTGTGTATTAATAGATTCATTAGCTTGGGTGGGTGTGAAGACCATGGGGGTAGTGTGTGTTGGTGAATGGTGGAAATGAATTTCCTCCCCCTGACTCATAGAGTCCCCTGTTGGAGGCAGGCTTTACCTAAGGAAGTACCACGGAGTTCCCTTGGGCAGAGAGCCTCAGAGCTTCCTTTTCTCTAGGTTTCTTTAGTCTAAGTTTTCATTAGTCTGAGTGTTGACTGTGGACTTCCATTATTAGAAGCAACTTGATTTAAAGTTTACCTTTTGTTCTTTTAACCCAACTGAGGTCAATGTCAACATTCAAGGTGTTTTTATCTTGTTTGCTCAATTGTGATAAGGTCAAATGAAGGCCTCCCAAATGGCTTTTTCTGCTCAAATTGTAGGCTAGGCGAAAATCAGTGCAGCAAGTGTCTGCAGGAGGCACATCTGGCCTCCTGGTTCCTCCCCACACCTTTCCAGGAACCCAGCTGTTCAGGAGGTTAACATCTAGGTGTGATCAGCAGACTTTCCCAACCCCATTCCTTTCTCTGCATCTCAGGGCCACATTTGTTTTGCTGTGTTTGCTATTAGAACTCCGTGTCCTGAGCAAACTTTCTAGCCTGTGTACACTTTGGGATGTCTTTTCCCCACTCTGTTTCATACTGAAGAACTTTACACTCTAATATTTAGCACTTATGGGGAACTGGAAATGACTATGAGCTCTGGGCATCTGAGATGCAAAATCCCAGTATTTTCTGTGGTCAGGAAATGCAATAATTGCTATGGTTGAAAGCTAGAATGAGAGCATCTTAGAGTGCCAGGATTCATAATATTGTCTTAATTTTGGAGGCCTCAAGGAATCTTGAGAAGTTGGCATAAAATACTTAGAGAAAATGACCATCATGAATGGGCCACACCAGCCCCTAAGCAAAGAGCTCATTAGTGTTCACGTAAGTTCTTTTTGCAACCACGTAAGTTAGGATCCTGACTATGTTGCTTACCTGATGTGAATCTTGAAAAAGTTCCTAAATCTCTTATTGATTCATTTTTTTCCATCTCAAATGGAGCCAATAATATCGACTTTTGGGGAGATTGTGACTAGCATACAAGCAAATAAAAGTGAAGTATCAACCAGTGCTCCTAGCATTTAACAAATACTTAGTAAAGTAGTAATCATTGTTATATTACTTTTGGCTGTTTTTTCTAACTTAAAATTCTTCCTTAACACCAAAGTTATATTTTTCTTTATTTTTGATATTCTTCTATTATAGAAAAATATAAAAGCTCTTTTGCTGTAATATATTTAGAAAATTAATCTATAATTTTGACTATGCAACAGAACTATTGACAGAATCTTTCTATAGCATATTCCTGGCAATTATCTTTATATTGCCATATACATGAAATGTAAACTCATACAATATGGGAGTTAACAGTTCTAAAATTGTGCTTTTTTCCTGTTTCAAAGGATTTTTGTGTTACCCAGAGGCCTGCCTTGCATTTAGATGCAGCAATATTGGCTCTGACATTTATAATTCAGAGAGCAGTGGGTAACATTATTTCACCTCTCTAAGCTTCAGCTTCTTCATGTGGAGATAACATGAGACTCTATCCATAAGGGTGAAGATATTATAATATAAAACAAAGTGTTTATCAAGGGTCTAGCATAGAGTATACACATGGTGAGTTTTAGCTATTTTCATCACTAATGAAGTTTTTGCTTTGATCAATCGATCCAACTCACTTTTCCTTTCCTTAACTAAGTCTAGTCCATCACCTTATACTTGTGCATACATTTGACCAGTGACACACAAGAAAAGTCCCTGAACTCTTCTAAGCCTCATTTGTGTATTTATTTGTTTGTTTATTAGTATTAAGCTTAGGGATTGCCATATGACTCAGAGAAGCAGGGAGAGAAAGTCTTCAGTAGGAGGAGTGAAGCAGAAGAATAGGAAGAGTACATAAAGACATGGAGAACTCAGTGGTTTGTAGTTCCAATTCCTTCTAGAGGCTGGATACATGTCTCACATCTGACCTTGGGATCAGTGATAGCTGCCTAAGCTAGGTCAAGTTACTTTCTTTTACTTGCAACTAAACAGACCCAATGTAGTCAACACCATTAAATGATTAGTAACTAGTGTAAAATTTAAGTTATTTCCCCTAATATTCATGGCAGTCTTGATACAAAAAATATCTAAAAATCAGTATCTCTCAAGAACACAGATAAAAAATTCTAACAAAATATTTCCAAATAAAATGCCATAATACACAAAAAGGATACTACATATGACCAAATAGGACTTCTCTTAGAAAAGCAAGGGTAGGTCAACCTTTAAAAATCAATTTTTATAACTAACCATATTTGAAAAAAGAGAAAAATTATGTGGTCAATTAAATAGATCCAAAAAAAGAAACAGCTGACAAAATTCAGCATCTGTTTATTTTTAAAAATCTTTAGCAAATAAAAAAGGAAAGGAACTACTTCAATCTGATACAGAGCATCTATGAAAAAAACCTACATTTAACATTATTGTCAATGGTGAAATGCTGAATGCTTCCTCACTACAATGAAAACCATACTAAGGATGTCTGCTCTTCCCACTTCTATTCACCATTGTTCAGAAGATATTAACCAGCACCATAAGGCAAGAAAAAGAAATAAAAGGCATAAGATTGGAAAGGACAAAGTAAAACTGTTTTCAGTCACAGAAAACATGATTGTTTACATAAAAAAATCATAAGGAATTGTTCCCGGTAGTGTGTTGGATACAAGGATAACCTATGACCATGGCAGACACAAGCCTGTTCTCCTCGGATTCATAGTCTTGCAGTAGGTGAGCAATTATCATGAAGCATGATAGATGCTGGGGAGGGGGAGTATACTAGTGAAAGGTCAAAAACCACACAAAGGTGTGAAGAAGAACCGGCTTTTAATACAGGCGAACAACTATTAAAATGGAAAGTCCTGAATCTACTTTCATATCTTAAAAAAACAATACTGTGAATACATGTGTGTATAGCCTTTAGATTACTTTATTTTTCTAATACTGAGCAGTAAGGACAGTTGAAAAGGTGTGTGGTCAAAATAATAATGGCTGCTTCACTATTGTGATCCCTTCTATTGTGATATTCTTTACAGTATCTTTTGCACCTCTGTCCCGACTCCACCTACAGGATAATCGATGTCAAAGGTAAAGTTGGAAAACAAGCCGTTGGACTTGTGCAGTCTTATTAAACCTGGAGGTTTAATAGTTTGCTCAGTAAGTATCAGAAATTTGTTTCTACCCAAGGCCAGATTGTTTGCTTATATTAGTTTCCAGTCATCAGACACGGATCTTTTCAATACACGTTCCCCTTTCGCAACTACTGGAGGTCGAAGCATGGTGCAGAGCACTGGGCTAGAGGATACACTCGGTTAGCTCTCAACATTAAGAGGGGGTGTGAGAGAAGTCAATGCCCAAGTGAGAGATGAAGACGCAGCTGGCAGCCTGCATGGTGTAGAGTATTGGAAGCAAGAAGAAGCATCTTAGACTGACAAGAGGCAAGGACAGGCAACTCCACCAGCAGGAGTAGAGCAGCCAACTCTGGGCACTCTAGAAGAGAAACCTGAGCTCATCAGAACTCAAAGTATCTTGGAGTGCACTGGTTTTCATTAGTTCCTGAGTGGTAAGTGGGTGGAACTGACTTTCAAAACCCAGTGGGTTGTGTATTTAAGGATTTCTAAATGAGCTATATGATAAAATGCATCTATTTCTTTTTAAAAAAGAAGAAAAATAAAATAAAAACTAAGGAGTGGACTGAGCACGGGCCTGCGAACCAGACAATCGCGGTTCAATTCCCAGTCAGGGCACATGCCTGGGTTGCAAACCAGTTCCTTGCAGGCTAACTACCAGCAGGGGATGCACAAAAGGCAACCATACATTGATGTTTCTCTCCCTCTCTCCTTCCCATCTAAAAATAAATAAATAAATAAAATCTTTAAAAAAAATAAAAAATAAAAAATAAAAAAATAAAAACTAAGGAATCTGCAAAAACCTACTAGAATATTTGAATTTAGCAAGCCACAGAGTCATTATGCAAAAATCAATCATGTTTCTATATATTAGCAACAAACAATTAGAAGATAAGATTCAAACTTTTTACAATATACATTTACAATAGTATTAAATATAGCAAAAATGGGGATAAATGGAAATTTATGGGAATTTAATAAAAACTGTACAATACTGATACACTGAAAACTATAAAAATATTGCAGAGAATTAGCATTTTACTATTCTCCTCATTTTGAAATTTTTTATATATAACTATCTTATATATAGTATATATATATATATATAAGATATATATCTTTATATATACTATCTTAAAGTATACAAAAGGCCCAAATAGTAGAAAAGGCATACCATGTTCAAGCATTTGATGAAGTTTGGAAAACACTGATCTGAATCAGTCTTCTTATAGGTGAGCACAGCAAAACAAAAAGCTTCTAAATGATTTGTGCAAGTCAATCAACTAAGTGAGGACAGAATTAGAAACTTGGGAGTGGGGGGAGTTTGTATGCTCCTTGTGAGAAAGCAGGGATTCAGGAAAGCATTGCCAAGCAATACCAGGCGCAGCCAGGTCAGAAGCCGTGGATTTGTCACAACACCAGTCAGCCTAGTCAAAGGATTTTCTGCAGTAACACTTGAAAAGCTAGGCAGAAAACAAAGAAGGTAAAACATAGGATTGAGCTGTGAAGCTCAGGATTTGTGAAGATGGGACAGCAAAATGATAAGCCTACTGGAACGCAGAGGGTGTGACAAGAGAGTTGTTCGTGAGTCAGTCTGGAGAGCCAGGTCTGACCTAGACAAGAGCAAAGACTTGAGGAGAGGTGGCAGGACTTGAGCTCCTGATGAGGCTGAAGAGAAGGCACAGGGGAGGAAGGGGATGGGGGCACTAAAGGGATCAGCTGCTGTGGTCAGAGCTTGGTCTCTCTTTGGAGCATCCATTATTATGCCCACTGTACTTCCTCAAGAAAGATTTTGATGAGAGTTAACATTTTAAAGGATTTTGGACACAATGTATCTGCCTGAAGACATGATGAGTAAAAACAATCTTCTTCCTAATCACTCTAGTTTAGCAATTATTTTTGCGATGTATGCAAGAGGACCAGCTTGGGAGTGTAGTGGGTAGGAATTAAAACACAGGGCCAAAAAGGAAGGCACCTATTTGTATCCTTGAGCAAGTACTGAACCTCTTTGCTTCTTTGTTCCCTCCCCTGTAAAATGGGGGTAATACTAGTACCTGCTTCACAGGGTTGTTGCAAAGTTCAAAAGAGTTAATGTGATTAATGACACCGGGCTTTGCAATGCGTATGATTTAAATACTAAAGCCTCTCTATTGGTTCTATATATATCTCAGTGATTCACTGGGGAGAAATGAGGGAGATTAACACACCCTGTGAAATCAAAATGCCTTCCTAGAACAAGGCAACCAGGTTTCTACAGTGAAACAGAACTCTTGAAAATACTCTGAGGCAAGTGCCTGTCAATAGGATGAATACATAGAGATGAGGTGTACATAGGATCTTGTCCAGCCACGAGAAAGAAGGAAATCCTGACAATTTCAAAAAACAGGGCTGACTTTGCAGGCTAAATGAAATAAGTAAGGCAGAGAAGGACAAATGCTATTATCTCATTTATATGTGGAATCTTCTTTTCAAAAAGTTGAACTCATAGAAGCAGTGAATAGAATGGTGGTTACCAGGTGCTGGGTGCCTAGGAGTAGGGGAAATGGAAAGATATTGTTAGAAGGGCACAAAGTTGCGGTTATGTAGGATGTGATTACTATAGTTAATAGCATTGTATTAAATACTGGAAATATGCTGAGAGTAGATTTCAGGTGCTCTTATCACACATAAAAATGATAACACTGTGAGACTATACGCTAATTAGCTTGACTATGGTGATCATCTCACAATGTATATCAAATTATCATGTACACCTTAAACATAGACAATGTTTATTTTAAAACAAATAAATAAATAGTATGCTTGGGCATTTTTTCTTTGAGACTTCTGTGTCAAGGTGGATGGTGCTGGATAACCGATGTGGTTAAAACCTATGTTTTGTGTACATTCTACATCCTTTCCAATAACCTTGGCATGAGATTAGCTAGAATGTGACTGACACATGTGAGGCGTGGGAGCACAGGATTCCTTAATGTATAAAAATCTCTCAGATCAGCGACAGGCATGTGCTAGTTCTTAATATATGCTAGCTATCACTATTCTTTTTTTAGCTTTTATTATTCTTGTGTGACTTATAAGTAATTCTTTGCCTGCGATGAGATGCTGTTCACACAAAGGGAATGAATGCTATTTCGTTTTTTTTATTCAGTCTAGTTTATTATTGGACTGAATATGCTATGCCATATTGAAGACATAGGAAAAATGGAGTGTTTGCCTTCAAGGTGTTTTCATTTAATTGGGCAATGGACACATAAGCTGATAAGAACAGTGTATTTCAGGTAACGATTAACATATTTCTTCCACATTTTCAGAAACAGGTGGCAGGAAAAAAGAGACCAAGAGAGCAGTGAGCGGGAAGCGGAAGTGAAGATGGGAGGAAGACTCCTCCCCCTTCCCCGCCACTTGCTGTGAGGATGAAGGGACCCACCGGAAGAAATCTGTGGGTGAGTAATGCCTATTCTCAGGCTGTGCATTCTTTTCCTAACACGGGCTGTAAGGCAGGAATAAATTGGATATGTGCATTAATTAAATCTATGTCTGTCATACTCGGAGCAATAATATACACAGGGCTGGTTTGTTTTTCTAACCCAACTGACTTTGTTTAAGAACTTTGCTGGCCCTGGCTGGTGTAGCTCAGTGGATTGAGTGCAGGCCTGAGAACCAGAGGATCGCGGTTCGATTCCCAGTCAGGGCACATGCCTGGGTTGCAGGCTGATTCCCTGCAGGCCAACTCCCAGCAGGGAACACACGAAAGGCAACCATACATTGATGTTTCTCTCCCTCTCTCCTTCCCCTCTAGACTTCCCCTCTAAAGATAGATAAATAAATAAATAAAATCTTAAAAAGAACTTTGCTCAGAGGGAATTCTTAATCCAGGTAGCCATGTGCCATCCACTGTGGAGTCCATTCATCCCTGGGAAATGTGAACATGGCATCTGGAAATGTGAACATGGCATCTGTGGACAAAGGACTCCTGCAGGTCCACTGCCCTTGGGTACGTTTTCCAAGCAATGCCTAGGCGTTCGGCCAATAAAATGGGGTGTAACTGGGGTGTAACTTCATGGGTCTTCCGTGTTTCCCACACACCCTGGGAAGTGGCATGGGTCAGAGTGGCATTCTCAGTGGAGGGGCCGTGACACAGAAATAGACTGCAGTCTGTGGGAGACATCACAAGTAGCGTTTGCAAGTCATTTTCTTTAAAAACACGTTACAGTAGGTTTAAGTTTCTGCTTATACTAACATCATGTCACACATTAGTTTACTGATGTGCTTTCCTGAGCTAAAAGGAAGGGGTGGTGTCATAGTTTGTACACAAGGGATTGACTGTAACCCCAGCTGTGCTGTGGGAGAGTGTCACACATTCATCACCACTCACCGTTGTTTGAATTCATAGTTGTGTGGACTGCGGTAAGTCATCTGACCCGTGTGATCCCCTTGTTTTTTGGTTTGTTTATAAAAAAGACACATTTTCTTCCCTGATTATGTTGCTTCTCTTCCTGGCTTTCCCTTCCCAAACCTTGATGTGTTTGTACCTCACTATGTTGGAATTACACATTGTGGGTTATGCAGAAGTGTAAAGAAAGAAAGCTCCTCACACCATTGTTTGTCACACCCTGCTTATCTCATGGATGACATGAAGGTCAATACGATATGAGAACAGTTTCTGGTGAGGACAGATAAAACAACAGATCTTGGGCCAACCTCTCTCCTACCCTGTCATTACTCTGCCATCCATCCATCCATCCATCCATCCAAATTTAAATCCATCCTCATGTCCACCCCAAATCACATTCCAGTCCCCAATCATCCAAACACAAAATTTTCTGCTCTTCTACTTCTTTGCACTCCCTGAGCCCATGTAACTCAAAATATTTTTATATTAAACACTTCTTTTTTAAAAGATTTTATTTATTTATCTTTAGAGGGGAAGGGAAGGAGAGAAGGAGAGAAATATCAATGTATGGTTGCCTCTCGTGAGTCCCCTGCTGGGAACTGGCCTGCAACCCAGGCATGTGCCCTGACTGGGAATCGAACCGCGATCCTCTGGTTCTCAGGCCTGCGCTCAATCCACTGAGCTACACCAGCCAGGGCTAAACACTTCTTAATATTAAACTTTTATATCAGGTACCTTATCATGTGCTTTACATATATTATCTCTTGCAATTTTACACTTTGAGGAAAGTATTAACCTTAATCTCAATAAACATGAGATAGCAGGCACATAGATTTTTAAGCACTTTGCTCAACATCACCCTCTTGGGGTCAGATTCTCTGCTGAACAGTTCTTTTAAGGCAGAACCCATTTCTTAGGCTCTTGTGTAACCCCAGCTTTCATTAGTGCTTACAGTCTGCGGTATCCTTCACTGATGCATGACAAAGTGACTAAACACATACAATGCCAAACAAAATTCCTAGACAAGGAAAAAAATCAAGTAGAAGTGAGATACTAAGTCATTAGCAAATCACTATTTTTCTCAGACACTCCTTCCTTGCCAGTCATGGTAGGGTTTCTCCTCCTTAATAAGGATTAATTAATATACCTTTTTGGTGGGGGAGAGAAGCATCTTACATGTCAATTTTTTTCCCTCTGAATTTAGCAGAGTGTGGGTTCCTCCACTGGCCATTTAAACTCCTGCGAGCACTGAGAGCAGTCTGTCCTCAAGGTGATTTGCTGCCTTTAATCCAGAACTCCAGTCGACTAGCACATGAATACATGAGGGAACATGCCCGACACCCCGTAGCAAAGCAGTTCACTCTGCCCAGAAAGAGGACCGCAGGCTGCCCTGGTGGCTCTGAAGGCTTGCACAGATCACAACCTTCACAGCCCTGAAAGGAATAATGATGCTTGTTCTTCTAAGGAATAACAACCATCCCAGAGAAGAGACTAGCATCCTGAGGTCTGTGTGCTTCTCAACACACTGTTCTTAGTCGATTGCAATCCTGGGTTCTAAAAACTTTGGTATCCAAGAGGGTTGAATAAAATCAACACCAAAGGACATGTTATAAAGATGTCTAGGTGGGCTGCCTCCTGTGAAACATGCTGAAAAACAAATCCCAGTGACTTCATGGCCCAGACTGGCATGAAGAACCCAAACGTTTTCTTCCTTCCCACAGGTGAAACTCTGGTCAAAGGTAGATTTACCAAGCTAATGAAACGCAAGCTTCAGGGCTCTGTACTTGCATGGGCCCCTTCCAAAGCCCTGCCTCTACTTTCTGTCTGATAATTCTGTATGCATTTTCTTCAAGGGCCTCTCTTCCTTGACCAATTATATAAGAATCATCCAACCCCGCGGAACTTGGGTCTGCCCAGCCCTAGGCAGGATTTTCCACATAGAAAAGCATAGTTGGGCTTAGAGGATTATGGTTTAATCTAAATCAATGATTAGGAGTTAGTAATTTAATTTGAAGGTTACCTCCATCCCTTGCCTCCTTTGCTTTCACCCTCTCTGTCACTTTTGACACTCTCTTCAGGAAGCACCTGGCAGCACCCCAAAGGCGGATGGATCCTCAGCAGCAAAGCTCTTTTCCACCGTGAAGGGTCAGCTGACAGATGAATTTCCTGTACTTTTCTTAGCAAAGAGGCTTTCTTGAGCTCTATTTACCATCACCTAGGGCTCCGAAGTCATCCCAGAGCCATGGCGATTAGGAAGAATTCTGCACACACTTTTCACTCTGCCCCATGGTTCCTCTATTTACATAAAATTCCCACCATTCATCCTCTAAGAACCAGCTCCTGTGCTTTGGAGGAAAAGAAATACCTTTTGTTCATCTTTATGTCATTAGTACCTACCATTTTTATAGGCACTTGATAAATTTTGACTACACAAGTGAATGAAAAAAATGAATTGGCCAACAAAATGGGACCGATGAAACAGCAGGAGAGGAGAATAAAGAAATACGGTCTGAGTAGAGAAGACCAGAAGTAGAAAGGTAAGAAGTATAAATGAGATTTCGAGTTGGAGAAACAAAGTCTAAATCTCCTGTTAGATAGATACGATTTTCCCTCTTTTGGCTTGTAAAAAATTACAGAAATATGTCATGAATCTTGGTTAGAAAAGGTACTTTGAGACCCTGAAGGAGGAAACTACACTGTGTCCTTTATCTTACCTTTTGGGTTTTCATTTGCTCAGGGGACTTCAGTGTAGTATGAAAATGTTGCAAATAGGGAAAAGTCAATATTGACTTAGGCTTATGTGTTTTCACGTGCCTGAAATTCATCCAGTCGCTTTTGAGTAATAGGCAAGGCTAAGACTTTGAGAATTAGGTCAAACCGCTTGTTTAAATAGAGCTATAACTAGCTTAATAGTAACACCATCAGGATAAAACTGACTTAAATTTCCTTTTTTATCTCCTTATTCTCCTGTGACAGAGAGAGAGATGGGGGGGAGAGAGAGAGAGAGAGAGAGCGCAGATAGGATTATTATCTTCATTTTTATGCAATAAAAACTTTCCATAAACTTAGTGCATAAATACAATCACATCTTTTATTTTTATAGTTAATACTTTAAATATCCACCTGCCTTAATAGCTGGAAGTCTTTCCTCCTCAACTGATCTTATATTTAGAGATATATGTACTACAAAGGGGGTGTTTCATTCTAACTTTCATGGAACTGGATCCTGATATAATCTAAACACTGGAAGAAAAAAGAGATAAAGAACACTTCAAAAACCTAATTAAAAGCAGAAAATAGGAACTGAAAGAAAAGCAACTTAAATAGAAAACACAAATATAACAAATAAATTGTCACATATTTGTAGTGATTAATCTATGTGACTGGATCACCTCTCACTATTAAAAGACAATCCTAATAAATTCTAGCTGCCTTTTTTATAGAAACTGACAGCTGATCTTAATATTCAAATGGAAATGCAAGGATTCAGAAATAGCAATGCAATCTTGAAAAAAACAAAATTGAAGGACTCACACTTCCTGATATCAGAACGTACTATAGCAATCAAGACAACATGTTACTGGCAGAAGGCAGACATGTAGTTCAGTGGGATAGAATTGAAAGTCCAGAAATAAACCCCAAACAATGGAAAGAATAGTCTTTTTCAGCAAATGGCGCTGGTACAATTCTATACCCACAAGCAAAATAAACTTGGACTCATACCACATAAAAAATTGAACTCACATGGTTCAAAGTTCAAAATGTAAGAGTTAAAAAATGTATGAAAGTTTTAGAAGAAAATATAGGCAAATATTTGTGACCTTAAATTAGACAATCATTTCTAGTTATTACACCAAAAGCACAAGCCACCAAAGAAAAAATCGAAAACTTGGACTTCATCAATTAAAAACTTTGTGTATCACATGATACTATAAAAATGGGAGAAAATATCTGCAAATCATGTATCTAATCAGGAACTACTAACCAGAATATATAAAAAAAACAATTACAACTCAACAAGGAAAAAAGCAAACTATCCAAAAAATAATGGGCCCAGGATTTGCATTCCATTTCTACAAAGATGTGTGCACATCACTTCCACATGTGTTCTATTGTCAAGAACTTATCTACACAGTCATACTTAATGCAAGAGGCCTGGGAAACCTAGTTTCTGGTTGAGAAGCCACAGTTCTATACAATGAATAGCAGGAGGAGCACAGATTTGTTTTTGTGGAGACTTAGGTTGTCCACAGTAGCAATTGTTAATCAGAGAACACTTCCATTATTCAAGGCAGAAAGTATGTAATGCTATAAGAATCCATTTAATCTCAAGAGCACTCCAGTTTGGGAGGCTGACCTTTGTCCTCTGTGTTCAATGTTCTACCCTTAAAGCCCGGAACTCTTCTCATCCCAGGCGCTTGGTATGGTGGTGACACTGGGTTTCCTCTTATCCCATATGGGATATGTAAACTCAGAGCGAGAAAAGTATGTGCATTATATATACCATTTTTCTATAAGTCACTTCCCCTCTTGGCATCCCTGAGGCTAATGAATGAGACTTTTTTTCCTCTCTAAATACTCCTTATGCTTCATGAACTGTAGTGAAAAGAAATGACATTCCCTGAATGCATTTGCTGTAGGTACATGCAGATTGAACGTCTTGTCTTTAATTACGCTTTTCGATTTGTGGTAACCCATGTATAATAAATAGCATGTCCTTTCTGTTCTGAAAACAAAAGCTTGGGGCAGGGGTTGGAGAGGGGAAGCCATGCAAAGACTTCCAGCCCAGTTTGGTCACATTTGGATTAGTCAGCCATGTGCTGACACCAGGAACAAAAGATTGACCCAAATACCCAAGCAGGCAAGCACACAAAAAGCTATTTTCAGAGTGGGGTGATCTTAAACACGTTTGATTCTTACTGCCTCCCACACACAAAGTAGTAACTCTAAATCTCTAAGTCAATAGAAAGATAATGCAATGGCAAAAGCCTTTACAGCTAGGCTCACAACTGTCGTCTCCTTTATTGCAATGCGGCAGGATACGTAGCTTTATTCGTTCATTATTATATACTTATGGATACCTACTATGTTCAAGGCACTGTCTTAGGCGCTGGGGTTTTTAATTCCCTCTTAGTTATGAAGAAACTGAGATTCATACACACAAAGTGGGTTACCCAAGGTCATAGTCAGTGAGCTTAGAAATGACTTTTCTTAATTCCAGTTCTCTTAAATCAATAGTAGGCTAGAATAGTAACGGTTGATTATTTACATGTGCCAGGCAAAGTGCTAGGAACTTTATATACTACATCTCATCTAATCTTGTCATCAGCCTTGTGGACGGCTATTGTTTCCCTCATTTTACAGATGAAGGAACTAAAGTTCAGAGAAGTAAGGAGCTTTGGCCAGAAGTTACAAGAACTGTCAGTGGCAAAGCTGGCATCTATGTCTAGGTCTGTCTGTGGGAAGCCCTCCTGTACTTTGCCTATACTACCTTCAAAAATTCAGAAGACTTTCCATACACTAACAGCAGAGCATTAAACTAACCAGGAAGCCCTTCTGAGTGTGGGACCCCATGCAAGCGCATAACTCCCATGCCCGTGAAGTCAGCCCAGACCCTGGCAGTTTCTATGGCTATTTTTGAAACGACCTAGATTTTTATCACAGATTCTCTGTCTGTTTTTGTAGCTCACATCCCTGCTCTACTACAGAACAAGCCTGCCCTCACCATGCTCTGTTGACCCTTTGCCCCATTTGTAGCTCTGTCCCTAATTTTCCAAGGCCCCAGGAACCTACCTCCCCCCCAGACCAGTCCTCACACCCTGGCTTCTCATGAACACAACTCCCCCATTCAGCTTTCCAGGCAATGATTGGCAATGTGTACAGACAGAAGACTGATAAGACGAGAGGGAAGGCTGTGTATGCTTGGCTAAGTTTTTATGTATAACAATTTCTGGCATCTGGAGTAATTTTTGCTTCTTATTAAACGTATCTCTGCATTCTGTGGCTGGCTTTCACTTGGCCTGAGCTTCTTGAGGAAAATTTTGGGGATTTTGCCAAACAAAAACACACAGCTTTAGATTTATGTTTTAAAAGCCAGCAGTGTCATCGCAAACAACTTCCTTCCTTTGTTGGAACAATTTGCAAGAAAACGGATCACAGCGTTATTCAGTACAGTAAATGACACCCTCCACCCCTTCAACATCACTGACAACAAGGCAGAGTATGTAAGTCATAGCCAAGTGAAAAACATTGGCTCCAGTGCATCCTGTTGTGAAACTCTTAAGCCCTGGGTTACTGACAACAAGGGGAGAATGAAGAAACATCAAGAGGGAGAAGAAAAAAAGATCCCAAATGGAGAAAGACAATAGAGGGAGAAGTTCAAATGGCTACAGGCCACGACATGCTGTGTATGTCCAAGCCTCTGGTTCTCTTAAATACTAGTTGATGATAGCAGTATTAGTCAATAACAGCACTTATTGAGTATCTGCCTTGTGCAAGGTGTGGGTTGATTAGATATCATATTTATCTGGCCTTCCAACAATCTTGTGAAGTAGGTATTAGGTCCTTCATTTTACAGGTAAGGAAAGCAAGGTCCAGAGATAAGAGGAATCTTGCCTAGAGTCACAAGTCCTACAAGCCGCAGAGCTGGACTACATAGCCAGATACCCTGTGCACTGACAAACCTCCATAGTCTATACCGTTCCCACTCCCTGCTCAGTGTGGTCTGGAGACCTTGCTCCTGTGGCCACAGTGATCGAATAAGGCTTAGACATCTGACACAAGAGCAGCGAATCCTTGGGGTGGCCAGCAGTTTATGACTTGTGCAACCAGGCTCAAAAATGTCATCTGGGCCCATTTGACTCCTCTCTTACAATTTTAGAACCTGGACAAAGCACCACCAGTTAGCTATGGAAGCAGAGATAAAGATTAAAGAGGTGGACTAAATATAAGGGCTGCCATTCTGAGCCATGCGTAAACTAAAGTGAGAACTGCAGGCAGCAGAGAGGGGAAGACAGAACAGATACACTAATAGAAGAGGAAATGTCAAGAGAGCGTTAAGTGTCGAATCAGAGAGATACGTCAAGAAGCAGAGAGTGTGAAAGAAATCAGGGGGAAAGAACTCAGAACCAAGGAGAACGGAGCCTGGAACTGTACTGGACCTTGAATGCCAGGTTCTTGAGTCTCAATGTCATAGAAGAGAGCACTGAACTCAGTACAAGATTGAGTTGTTAGAGTTTATTGCAAAGAGATTGTACTCGAGGGAGTTGATCAGAAAGGAGAAGTCGAGCTCCCCAAAGGGTCCCTGTGGATGGTTTATTTAGGGGCCTGGGGGTGGGCGTAGCGCTTGGTAGTGGGGATGAGGTTAGTTGTCCACGATCGTCATCTGGGGGCGGTTGATCGCAGTGTAGTCACAAGATGTTTTCCATGGTCAGTGGACCATTCAACAGGCCCATAAAATAATGCGTGTGCAAATATTCTAGTTTCCATTTAATTGATGAAACAACTATTTTGCAGAACATGATGCTATCATCATATCTTCTTTCCTTTAAGGATATTGCTAGGTTAATTTCGATTTGAAATTTTATCAAAAGCAAAGAGTCACAGGGAGGCTTATGACTGAAAGATGGAGTCCAGGGTTACCCCTGAACTGTCCCGGGGCTAGCCCCTTTGGGTCCTGACAGAGGGCTGATTTTTCGGCCTGAAGAGTCCTGGATGCATATGGCACCCGTCTTTGTGCTCCTGTGAGGTCTCTGGATCCTCATGACAATCCTTTCCTCCTGAGCTCGAGTGCATGGACCTCTGTTGCCATCAGAGTTCAATAGCTTGATGCCAAAGCCAGTCCTACTACACCTGACTACATGCCCCCATCCTGGTTGTTGCAATAAGGATGACACCCATCATGTGGCCCAAGGACAGCTGAGAAGGCAAAATTTCCACAGGCCAAGTTCCTCGCCTCTGTTGCTTTGGTAAACCTCCCACAGCCGTCGTCCTTGAGTCAATATTGGGTCCCCGCCTCCAGTCTACTCCCCCCTGCCACCATGGTTGTGGTGGCCACCTACTCAGGTCACTGACTTGGAGCCCAAGGGACACCAAGGAGCAGGCAGCCAACCTGGAATGTTATCTCCTCGATCATTCCTGTAGGTACTTTCCACCCCCAATAACCAGATGTGTGTGTTCTCAAGTCTAGAAATTAATATGGACATATAGTAAAAACAAACAAACAAACAACAACAACAACAAAACAGTGGAGGCCAAATAGTCAAGAGATTAAGACGTGAGCAGATGATCCTGGCTTTTGTCTGGATTCATTTCCTAACTGTGTCCCCTTGGGCAAATTGGTCAACATCTTTGAGGCTCGGATTCCTTATCTATATAATGACAGGGAGGGTGGACGACATGAGCCGAGGCTCCTTCCATCTCTGGTTTTCAAAGATCCAAATGTAAATGAAGTCTCTTTGATTGGCATTTAGACAAGGGGACCCTAGAGTCTTTCTGAAATTTGTGTTTTATCATCACACCTGTTCCAGCTGCAAGTATTTTTTTAAAAAGCACCTATAGCAGTGATGACCAGATTATGGAAATTAGCAGGGAAGATATGGGAACATACTGAGTGAAGGTCGGAGAAAAAGGAAGGGGTATCTCACATCTAAGAGGAGAAAAAAAAAACAGCACACCAACAGTCCCAGAAACTTGTGGGCAACACTGCGAACGTCAGAGGGGCAAGGGCGTGTGCACTGCTGAATTAGCAAATTTCTAACCCATCTCTCACAGCAGGCTGGGCTTGAGGCTTTATTTAGGTAAAACACCCCACTGAGCTTCAACTCCCAGGGCCCAGTCTGACTCAGAGCTTCAGAATCTTGGCCTGCCGTGCGATGAGTCATGGTGATGAAATTTTAAGAAAAAAAATTCTTAAAATTAGCTTTGAGATTGCAACTGGTTCGCTTTTGCTCTGCAGGCGCCTTTCCCAGGTTATTTTAGTTAATGTCTTCTTCAAGCAGACCTGGAAGAGTTGGGTGACTCCTGACTCTTGTTTCCCTGCCCTTGGCCCCGCAGATTCCCACCACTCCAGGGCCCCTCTGTGCCTTTTCCTTTCCAAAAAGCAAGCTAAGGACAGGGGCACTGACCCTCAGGCCTGGTCTGACCTTCACTCTTCCAGCTGTGATCTTGCCGTGATTCCAAGAGGAGACGGAGTTCTCCACAGGGCCCAAGGCTGGGGTGGGGTGGGACTGGGCTGGGCTGGGCTGACCAACCCCATGCTAGAAGTTCCACCATGGAACAAAGATGAAGTGTGCGGGTCTCCTCTTATCCAACCTCACCATCCCTCTGCCCTCTGCACAGGCCCACTTTGTGCCTTTTGACCAAGTCTCCTCCCAGGGCAGGAAATCAAAGCTGACACTAAATTTGCAGTAAATTATTTCCACAAAGAATGGGATGTGGATGAACAATTTCTCCACTGTTCCCTGTACAACAGAGGGTTCTGTTGAAATCGGGCAAGCGTGGCTCAGCTCCCATTTTTCATTTACCCCAGTGGAAAGCTTGTTCTCTTCAGTGTCTCCTTCCCTCCTCAGGGATGTGCTGTCCCATAGGTAGAACTGGGACGCCCCTGAACAAATGCAAATGGGCAAAGAGCTACTCATACCTTCAGGGAGCATGAGTGGAACTACAAGTAGGACCAACAGGCACAGCCCAGCTGGTGAGATTTGAAAAGACTCAAAAGGCCTAAATATGGAGTGGGGCAAAAATAGGTTTACAGTTGTGCATATGGAAAATAATAGAACAATTAATAAATAATAGTACAAGAGTAAACTGTAAGCTTACTTTTGCCCTACCCTGTAAATGTCTCTCTTTTTTGCCAAGTCCTATCTATCAACATGTATACATTCATTTAATTACTCATTTAACAAGAACTGACTGCATACCAACCACACACCATCACTGTGCTGGTCACAGGGAATCTTAGCGTGGATAAGATATAGTTGCTGCCCATGAGAACACATCTTTCAATATGGGGACTACTGGTAAGCAATCAGTTCTAATACAAGGTGGTACGCTTTCTGAGAGGCTTACACAAAACCTGATGAGCTACAGAGAGAAGGAATGGAGAGGTCAGGATGTGGTCAGGCTCCAAGAGGACCACCTGGGGAAGGGCCGGGACAGCTGTGTGGTGGCACACGTGAGCAGCCTCTTCTGCACCACCCGGTTGAAGGAGGACTTGGTCTGTCTCACCAGAACCTATAGAGCTTGACCAACAGCCTTAGGTAAACGCGCGGGCTCTTGGGTTTCTTGTGCCCAAACTCTTGGTCTCTGTTGTCGCTGACGTTGACTCCAGTGATGGTGCCTTCTGCTCCACTAGGTCCAGAAAGCTCATTTTTGAATCTTGATGTTTATCCTACTGGAATCTCAGATGAGCTAGTGGCAAGAAAAATCCCATTCCAAGATCTTGTTATGTCCCATCTTCGTAACATCCTGTTCTAGGAATGGTGTCTCCAAGAATGCTCAACTGAGCTATGTCCCACTTGGAAACAGAGGCAGGGGTCCACTTGAGGGCCTAGTTATTCTCCAGATCTAGTCTACGGTCCTCACCAGCTAATTTTTTGAGCCCGGCACATCACTAACTAGAAATCTATCTCCAGAATCTGAATAGTCAATCTCTGAGCCACATGTAGGCCATGAAAACTGAGTCACAGACTGGTGACTGACTCACCAGTGAGAGACCACACAATGAGTCAGGCACAGGAGGCCTGGGATAAGTTTTTTAAATCTGAATTCTCTAGACTGCTTCTAGAGAACCACCCTTGGAGGAGAGAAGGCGCCAGGGTAAATGGGTGGGAATGCAGGTCAAGCCACCACGCTCAGCATCTGAGAACAATCATGTGTCTCAGCGTTTTGCACAGCTCCCGAGAGCTTGGGGTTTTGAGCGACAGATACTGATGTTGTTTTGCAATTCCCGACCCAGGTTACTGATAATGAATTCATCAATCTCATCAGGGCTGCTGGCTGCCCCTGGTGACTCATCCTGTTTATTTCGTTATCCTCTAGCAACTGCTTGCACTTCAGCGTTTATGAAATGCTGGATGCAGAAGCCCTGTCCGGGAATGGGGTGGTGATGTAGAGCAGCGGTTAAGAGCACAGGCTTGCTGATCACACAAAACTGGGCTTGAAACCTGACATCACATTTGATGGGATCTTGGGCAAGTCACTTGCTTCATCTTTTTCCATCATTAACACAGAAATAATGGTGTGCTTGAAGGGTCGCATGGAGGAATAAATGAGGTGCTATTTATAAATCGCCCAGAACGTAGGTGGTGTTCTGTAGCTGGATAAATATATTATTTATTAAGAATTCGTGTTCTAATGGTGATTGCTTTCCCTCGCATATTTGCAATTGTATTACAAAGTTAGATAACTATAATTCATTTGGGGGCCAAAAAAATTAACTTTGTGCCAATATAAAAAAAACCAAACATCAGGAAGAATCTAAATCACTCACAGCACACAAACTCCTTGAGAGAAGGCCCACAATTGGCCCATTTTGTTTCGGCAGGTCTGGGCAAAAGGTGTCTGGAGAGTGGCTATAAATAAATAAAAGGCCAAATAATGTGTATGTTCACACTAAACATGTTCTAAGTTCGTGTCATGCATGTTTGAACACCTTCATTCATCAGGCAAGAACCCACGTGCTCAACTCTGCACCAGACATTCTCTGAGACACACCTTGACTGTCCACACACAAAACAACACAGAAACAAGCACACACTCGAGTGCAGAGGGATCCAAGGCCACGAAGTAACCAGTAAGATTAGGATGGTCTTGAAAAACATTCCTGGGGCAGAATTGGAAAGTGGGACTTGAGAGAAGTGGTGAAATCTGCCGGCAGGCAGGATGGGAGGGAGCAGTGGGCTAGATCAGGAAATGGGAGAAGGTCAGGCACAGCTTCCTGGATAACTGTGGTAGCAGCGGGGCCCCGCCCCCTCCTGCCTGCTTAATTGGAGGTGGGGGTGGAGTTTACAGGAGCTGGGGACGGAGCCTAAGGGCCTAGGAGAGAGAACGGTTTCACCCACTGGAAGCAGTGTTTTCTGTAATGCTGAGGCCCCGTGGTTTTCATCAGCTGGTCCCTTCCTGGGAGAGGAGTGAGCCTGTTCGGCCCCTTGCTGGGACCGAGAGGGATAAGACATGGGTGGGATAGATGGAGGTATTGACTAGGGTTTTATGACCTTGTCCCAATCACATCCCCACTCTGAGCTTGAATTTTCTCATCCATAAAACAAGTGGGTTGACCTGAGCTGAGGTTCTCACAGTGCAGTATGTAAGGAGAACGTGTTAAAATGCAGATTCCTGGGCTCCACCACTAGATGCATATTCCTAGATCTGGGGTACATTTTACAAGCACCCCCAGGTAATTATCAGAAATGCAGGCCTAGATGAAAAGTGTCATAACCTTCTTTGAATTGGGGGATGCCTTTTTTTACATCAAAATTTTTGTAAATTATTGCCATATAAATGTAAATGTATTTTTTATGTTGGCTGAGAAAATATGTAACAACTAAAAACTGTAATGAATTCAGTTAATTTGAGACGCTCTTATAGTTTGTTCATCTCAACAAGGGCACAGATGTTCGAAAAAATAGTATTATATGTGATGGGGATGCACTGTTTACTCAGAATCTTGACAGTGTTTGGATCAGAGTGTTATAATCCACAGACACCCAAGTATACAGCTCACACACTGCTCACAAACTGAAAACCACTGACCTAAGTTATCTGTAAATTCCCTGCTCAAAAGTGATAATCTGCGGTTCTAGTCCGAGGTTTTATGGCTAATTAGTTAAATACTGGTTATTTTTGCCTTTCCAGAAAAAATCTTATATGAAATCCTGGTTGAGAAAGAACCACTGCTTCAGGTCCGGGGGTAGGGGAGGGGGGCAGGCAGCAAGGGGAGGAAAGAAAGAGGGAAGAAAAAGGAAAGAAAGAAGAAGAAGCAACTCTCTTCCTTTCCCCATATATACAGTTCTAGCCACCGATATGCAAGCGAGCTGGGGAACTCACTTGGAGATTTTTTTTAAAAAGGACTTGAATTCTATTTTCTATGAGGTTTAAACATAATACATATGACAGTCAGATAAGAGCCAGTTTTGCCAAGAGGATATAGACCTTTCCTGAACGGAATCATCCCTCAGAGAGAGAGGGGTTCTCTGGGTAGCCAAGCCCAGCACAGCCAGGGCTAAAAGGAAGCCATGTTTCTAGATCTACTCTGTGAGCTGATATTAGACGTTGGCCTGCCCCCAACCCCCGAATGCACAGCCTGAAGGAGAATATGAGCATGCACTTAAATAGGTCTTTTACTTAACACGCCAACTTGAAGGGGCCAACTTGTGGAGCCCTGGCTGAGGGTGATGTGTAAGAAACTTTCTCTTTCTCTTCATGAGGGTGGTGGCAGCCTCTGGCCTCAAGCAGCAGCTGCAAAGTCTGGCAAGAAACCAGCACCAGCCCTGATTCTTGAAAACATGTAAGCATTCTTGGGCTCCTCAGAAATATTTCAGAGGGGTCTCTGTCAAAGACTGGTCTTCTTACATTCAAGTAAGCAGAGGCTCAGAGCGCTAGAGACTTGGGCACCACACGGTGATGTGATTGCCTTGGCGATGCCATGGATGTTCAGATCATAGCCATGCAAGGCAAACATAGCGGGAACAATGTCAACAGGCTGTGGCTTTGCTCTTCAGGTTTCTTTTGGTTTAATGGTTCTTCACTATAGTGGTAACTGGCCTCAAAAACAGAAGCCTGTTTCTCACACCAGCCCTTGAGGTGCCCATAGCGGCTATCTCTTTTCATGTCACTCAATCTCAGGGTGTTGGAGGTGTATCCAAGTGAAGCTTCCCTCTCTGATGCCGCTGACCTCTGCAGGCGGCTTCTGGTTTCCTGGAAATGGCTGGTGTTTAGCCTCGGAGCTGTAGGAGAGACCCTGGGATTGATTCCTGAGGATTCATTCCACCGGGCTTGGAGGCGCTCCCCCTCTCACGCTGCCAACTGGGGTCCACTCAGGCTTTTGGTGAGAGCAACTACAAAATGTGTGGTGTGGCTACCCAGAGTATTCTTAAACTCCTGCCACAAAGATGTCAGGGGGGGCGGGACAGAATTATTGAAATAATGCAGATTTTAGAACCTGACAATGTGACACCGACCAGCTGTGCAGACTTGTAGAAATCACTTAACTTCTTGGAGGTTAATTTGTAATCCGTAAACTGGACGTGGCAACCCCACCTCACAGGGTTGTCGTGAGGGTTAGAAACAGTGTGTGGAGGGTGGCCGGCACAGTCATTGCTCAGCCAGTGTGACGATGTTTGGACGCCAGTGAGGGAGGCCTATTACAGAGCCTGCACCACAGGATGCGCCTGCCTTCCTGCACTCCTATTGTGTCAGGCACCGTGTTGAGCACTAGAGTATAAGGAGGCATAAAACTCACCTCTTGTCTCCCCTCGCTCATGATAGGAGCCCACTCCAGTGACTGTCCAGACTCCTTCTGGTAGCATACACTGGGTTTAATTAACCCTTTCTGCCTCTGAGCCGGGCCCGTCTGGATAACTCTGACTTGGATTGTGCTGGGAGTTAAAGTAACATGGCCACAGAACATAAACAACAAATTGGCGTGGGGCTCGGAAGCCATTAGAAGAATGTGAAAATAAGATCTTGGTTGAAGAGCTATGGCAAATATTCTCGAAACATTCTTCCTCTGTCCTTAGGGTGAGGAGGACGAGTTCTCACTCCAGACTGTGAGGGTTGGAAAACCCGCTCTTGATCAGGGAGTACCATGTGCAGAGGCACCAGTCCTTCCAGGCAACCTTGGCTGAGGACAGCTATTCCCAGCACTCAGAACCAGGCTCCAGGGAATTGCAGGGGGCTGCCAATTATTCACAGAAACCATTGGATTGTTCTGCCCCTCTCTTCCAGTCAAAGGTATGTTTCTCCATAGCAGGAAGTGAGTAATTCTCATCCCCATGGCCACACTGACTGCACATTCACTAGACATTGGGCTAAGGAGGACCGACATGTACAACCAATCTTTTCCATGGTCTAAGCTTTACTCCCCCTCTTTTCACTTGATTTTTTTGCCTATTCATTCACTGAGAAAATAAATCCTATCAGGCAAGTACATTTCACTCCCTGCAGAAGTCAGCGTCTAACCACAAAATAGAAGCTTTCTGTGTATTTAAAACAGAGGGAATCTAATTCCAGAAAATGGCTACCGAAGAGAAGGAGGACGGGAGGTGATGAGGCCACCCAGAAGCTCACCTCGGCAGGAGGCTGCTGGCACCCTCAGCTGAAGGGGGAAAGGAGGAGGTGGGGTTCCCCAGGCTGTGGCGCTGGCCTCACTTGCTGAACCCAGACCACGGTGGACGTGCCTGAAGGGAGCTGGTGCCAAGGAGAGGAAGCAGCTGCTCTGAACATTTCGCCCGGAGAAGGTGGGAGGAGGAATACCCCTGCTCCTTTCTCCTTCCCTGTTGTCTCCCATCAGGAGCTCCCACTCCCCACACCAGGTGGAGGCCAGCTGATACGGGAGCTGGGGGTGCAGGGTGCATCCCCTGCCATGTAGAATCAAGAAGGGGGGAGGCATGGAACATTGGGAAGGGCAAGCAGATCAGGAACTGGAGCATTCATGTTACTTCATATAGTCCATATACAAACAGTCACACACTCAGGTCAAATTACTGTTATCCCATTTTCCTCATGAGGAAATTGAGGTTTAGAAGGTTCCAAAAAATTGCCCATGAGCCCTGAAAGCTGACAGAGTTTAGCGTCAGAAATAATTTAAATTCTTTCTAAGATTTAAACTTGCAAATCTTGTTTTCTCTCCTGACAGGAGAGCTGGGTAAGCTTCTATGAAAGTTGGCCAAAAATATCTTTAAAGTAAATCAAAGGTTTTCATTTAATTTTTGAAAACCACAATTAATGAGAAATACATGCATTCCAAAGAGCCATTAACTAATTAAAACAAGCCTGTGGCCTGTGGGAGCTTGCCAGCCGGTCAGCCTTGGAGAATACATGAGGGGCCTCCAGAGACCTGACTGTGGCTCCGTAGTATGGATGGAATGCCATCAGCTCTGGGTCCACCCAAAAGTACCCGAGGTCTCATCAAGTCATATGAGCATTTCTCCCAGGGTCCCTCCCTGGCAACATTGCTCTGGGGTTCCAAAGTGATCCATGAAGGAGCCTGCAGGGAAAGCTATGAACCACGCCACCACAAGCCCCTTCCTCCTGGAAGCCTTCTCTGACCCCTCAAGTCAGGTCATGTGAGCCCCTCTCTGCTCTCCCCTGAGCATTCTGCGCTGACCTCCACTGCAGAACTTGATGCAACCCTGTTTTGTCATGGTCCATTTTCTCATTAATTGTCCCCAGTGGATTGTGAGCTCTGCAAGGGTAAGTCCATGAGTGTGCCCTGTGCTTAGCACAGCACTAAACACATGGTGGGCATGAAACAGAAATCTGAGAAATGAATGAGCAAAGGGACATATAAGAACCCAGGGTATTCTTAGCACATGGTTCACTGGAAAGAATGTGCAGTCAGGTGTCCATTCGACTTAGAATTCATCCCAGGTGTGCTTCCAGAAAACGGCGTTCTCGGGTGAACCACTTGAGATTTCAGTTTTCTTCTCTGCAAAAGTGGGATTAATGTTACCTTCCTCACAGGGTTGCTGTGGCTGCTGTTCAAAGAAAGCCTTGCTCAGTAACTATAATTTTCTTTCTCCCTTGATATCCTAAGAAAGAAAGTCCTCATTTGACATCAATAGGTTCTGCAACTTGAAGCAAAACAACATGTAAGGAAATAAATTTTACCCTAGGCTAATTGATATAAACCAGAGTTATGTGGTTTATATCAATGGCAACATTATTCAAGGACCTGCTCTATTCTCTTTTCCCCTAAAATGATTTTGAGGCACCAATAGAATTAACCATTAGCACGTATACTGAGTATCTGCGTTAGTGGATACTCTTTTTAATGTGATATTGCAACATGGAGTTACTACTTACTGTGCGATAGTTAGCATTGCAAAGTGGTTAAGAGCCTGGGCTGGTAGTCAGGTTGCCTGGGTCTGAATTCTGGTTCTGTGTAAAGTCCTCATCTGTAAAATAGGCATGATAATCATACCCATCATATAATCAGAAAGTACCTGGCATGGAGTCAGCATTCAAGAAAGATTAAGTATCATCGTTCTTACAAGCCAAGCAGTTTCCCACATGTTTTCCACGCACAATCTCACTCAGCCTTCACAATTCAGTGTTACCAAGCCGCGGCTGCCACTCCCATCTAACAGAGGAGGGGACTCCTCTGTCTGAAGGAGGCTTCCTAACTTCCCACAGGCCAGCAAAGTCGCTTACTGGCAGAGCTCACAGCTCTCGGCCATTGGGCTAAACTGCCTCCTCTCCACTCTTTCAAGATAGATTCGATTCATTTTTATAAATGGCCACCATTATTTTTGTCCGATGACAACAAGAGGAATAATAATAATCCCTTAAAACTGTGTACAACATTACAGTTTATAAACTGCTTTCTCACTTTAGCCTTATACTAGAATGCTGGAATGTGTATTTGTTTGAAAACATTCGATTCTTCAAAAGAAGAAAACATGTCAGATAAATGAAATTCACAAGCATATAAAAATATATCATCCCTTATTATACCTATGTATATTATAGCATATGAATATTTAACATAGATAGAAAGGCATGAACAGACCAAGAGACACGTAACATTTATGAGGTACTAATACTCACAAGACAACTGTGCACTGAACATACGTATGCATGAGACCTCTGGGTACTAAATATTCTGGGTGCACTAAATATACAAAAGCATTCAATATTCATGAGGCCTTGATTCCACCATACACTGGTGGACACCCATCTGGCTCTGTGTCTTCTCCCAGCTCTTGGCTGCTCAGCAGGCTAATTGCCAAGTTACTGCTGTGGGCCTGGTGTTCTTGTCCCTGCGTCTCTCCAGTACAAGCAGTGTGTGTTCTTGGCCAGGGCACTCTCCATGTGCATACCCCGTAGCTTGAACCTCAACTCCGGTCCTGTTACCAAACCATCAGTGGGGAAGCCTGACGTGGCAGTGAGATACCCCAAGATTCAAGTAGTGTGGTCCTTCCACCCTACTCATACCTATCACAGAGTGCTAATATATTTCTCCTGTTTCTCACTGTGCATTTTAATCGATTTGATAATCTGTATGATTTGAGCATTTTAATTTAGTAAGTGAGCCTTTCTGTTCTGTGACCTCAGGGAGGGACTACCACCTTGCATGGCAGTGACCTTTGGAGGTTACCATTGCATCAAGGCAGTGTCGCATGTGATGGAAGGTAGAGGATCATGATCCCTCTTGATAGATAAGGAAATTAACAAACATAAAGGGTACACAGTTTGTCCAATATCACACAGCTGTTGTGTGGATTAGCTGAAATTCACACACAGGTTTCTCCAACTCCAAGCCTCGTTCTTTTTATTCTAAACAAGATCCTTGTGCCAAAAAAATATCAGAGGGTGCTATAAAAAATGAATTGGATTTCTCTGCTGGGCCTCTAAAGGCAGTTCACAAAGGAGAATTTCAAGGTTGTTCTCTGAGCAGTGTTATTCGGGCAGAAAAAGACGCCACTCTAGCAAAAATCTTACTTTGATGACACTGCACTCACCAGGCATGCCCATGCTGGGGACGTCCTTAAAAGGGGCCTCTTGTTTGACATTTACAGTTACCTTTCCTCTCTTCCTCATTGATTCTGTAAACACCGTCTCCTTGTGGGCAAGGTCCCTAGCCAACAGACACATAGATGCTCTGGTGCTGTTAGGAATTAAGTCCAGAAAACAAGAAAGCTTGAGCCAGAAAGTGTTCCATTGTCTTCAGGTCCTTCCTAAAGCTGGGTTCCTTGCCAGGCAATGTCACCCTCACAGATTTGGCCCACATGTTTGCTTTGGCTCTTCTTGCTGTTGACTTTTTGATAGACTCTAGGTTGGCTTGAGTATAAAACTTACATTCTCTAAATTAATAGTTCACTTGAATAAGCACTTTTCGGTCTTCTTTCCATTCCCTTTCTTACTACCTTTGGAACCCCGTGCACATAAATGTTGCTGGCCAAGAGGAATCTGGGGCTGTGACCAAGGCCTTTCTGGAGAGGGAAAGCTCTCGGATGGGCAGGACCAGGCAGCTCATTCCAGCCGTGTCAGTGCTCCAGCTCTTGTGGGAAGATCAGTGCTCACAGAGGAGGAAAAGGCTAAGCCTCAATGGAAACTTGCAAATAATCCTTAGTAATCATTAGTTCCCCGAGATGTGTAATTTTTCTGCAAATTTGCACTGGCTTTGCTCTTGTTTCCCTTTCATCATAGCCATACGACCTCCTTCAATTGCTCACCAAATCACTAGATTACAAAAACATCACAGTAATTACAGTTCATGGTTATGAACAACTATAGTTATTAACATGGAAAAGAAAGACAATACAATCCTGTATGTGGTTTTATGTGATATTTTGGCACATGTGCATTTGCACGTGCGCAGCTGTACCTATAAACGACAAGGAAACAATCTGGAAGGAGAAAAAAATAAAATACTTAAATTCACTTAGCAGTGGAGCCATAGGTGGTTGTACTTGGTGTTTAAAAACTCTCTGTATTCCTTAAATCCTTATAATCACCTTTCATTGCTTTTAGCAGTTCTGTTTTTAAAAAGCTTCTCTCTTTCCATTTTGAATGGAAATCAAATGTGTGATGAAGTCTTGACTGTTGTCAAGGAGCTTTTCAAAAGCTAAGCCATCTCAGCCGAACTGTCAACATCTCTGAGTTGTTGGTGTCATCTTTATACCCTCTCTATAGAGAGCTCTGATGGTCTGTTGTATTCTAGCCTACACAGCTACTAAATATCAAAATTGAGAGGCAACGGCAGGTGTTTTCGAAGTCAAAGCCCATGTACATTCCACTCTGCCATAGCTGCTCTCTGTAAGTACTTCCATCATCACGCCCCTGGTTTCAATCAACAATGCTCTGTGGCATGGCCCCCCAGGAGGGTGCAAAGATGAAAATCCTGCCCCCCAGGAGCTCAGAGTTCTGAATGGGGGCCTCAGTCCCAGCTGCTCATTAGATTCATCCTGGGCCGCTTTTCAATCTCTTGATGCCTGCACCATACCTCAGATGTTCTTTAAACCCCCTCAGATGATTCCAATGTGCAGCCAAGATGAGAACAACTGATCTCTCAGGAGCTGGTCCATCCATGAATGCACAGATCCCATGAGAGACAATACATACTGGATCACAAAAACTCACTGCCTTGTTTCCAGTAATTGCTTCCTGACACTTAATGGGTCTTTGGCATACGGATCTCTTTTCATGGATGACGTGAGAATATAAGACCATAAATGTAAGGCTATAAACTATAAACAGCTTTTAATGTTTATCCTTAAAATTAGTTGAAAATTGCTTTTCATCCTCCAACTGCATGTGGTATCAGGCAGTACTGTGTAGCAAATAGAACTCTGGGCGTGAGACCCTGAAGACAGATTTAGTCCTGACTCAGGCTCTGAGGAACTGTGGTTTGGGACAAGTCATTTTTCTGTGGGTCTCAGTTTCTTCCTCTATAAAATAAAAGGGTCTAATTAGATGTTGCCTATGGTCCCTCCAGCTCAAATTTCCTGTGATGCCCCATCATGTAAGCCTAGATTACTAAAAAGCAGGTAGTCTGAAATAGGTAATAAACTTAAAACCTACCTGCTTCAGTTTTATCTGTTGCTACATTATAAATTGCCTCAAAACTTAGTGGCTTAAGCCAATGATTTATTTTTGCTGATTCTGTTGACTGGGAGATTCTGCTGATGGCTTTGCCTGGTCCCACAGATACAGCTACAGGCAGAGGGAGCTCAGCTGAATTTGGCACCTCCAAGAGGGTCTCACTGAACTGGCCCTTGGTGCTGACTGTGGGCTGGAGAGCCCTCGTTCTGTTGCGCATGGCCGCTCATCCTCCCAAGAGGGCAGCCTGGGCGCCCTCCTTACTGGGCAGTCTCAGAATTCCGAAAAGGTAAGAGTGGGAGCGGTGAGGTCTCCTGAGGCTCTGCATCTCTTGATGAGAGAAGCAGCAATGACGGTTGCACAGGGGTGTGGACACCGGGAGCTGTGATTCATTATAATGACCCTCCGAGTTATTTTGCCTGGAAATGCCGTGTGATGCAGTGGTGAAGAGCACAGTCTTTGGATTCACACTGGCTGGGTTTAAATCTTGCTGCTGCATTCGTGTTATATATAGAACCTGAGAGTTAAATCACTCTGTGCCTGTTTCCTCATTGGTAATTTGAGGAGGACAATAATAGGCCCACCTCATGGGGCGACCTCGATAAATAAATGTGATCATGTCTACAAAGTCCCTAACACATAGTAAATGTATCCTAAAAGCTCTCTGCTCTTATTACTGGCCCTGGTTTTCTGTAGGAAGGGAGGGAGCTGATTCATTTCTTAAGTAAAGGCAGCAATCCTCATCTTCCTCCTTCCCACCACTACACTGGGTTGGACTGACTTCAGCCACATGTTGCAAACCTGCGGGGTTAAAATTAGTGCAGAGCTGGTTATCATTTAGCTCATTCACTTACACAGCATCTCTCTCCAAGAATGACCCAGCCCTGGACACTGATCTTTAAACAAGAATGTGACGATGGCCTTAGGGGGAGGGGTGAGCTCTGGCATGAATGGTTCTTATTGTTCCCAGGTAGCCCCCAGCCCCCACTGCCCGGCTGAGTGTTTCCAGGTGAACGTGGCCCTTTGACCCCTGGGAACTTCAGCCACACCTGCACAAAGCATGCCACTATTAGCTGACCTTGACTCCCCTCTGGATTTATCTAACTGAGGGCTGGAGGGGCCCTCAGGTCACCCATGTGGTCCAATCTGGTGTTAAGGGCCTGAGGTCCTAGCCTTCAGCCTTGATGACAGCTCGACCCATCACACCAGTTTTCTGATTGGGAAACAGAAAAGTGAAATGGTGCTGTACTATTGTAACATATTACTCGGGATATAGGAATAAAGCAAAAATTGGGGGAAGGTCTAGTCGTTCACAGCTTATTTGCTGTACATGAGACCAGACTGCCTCAGAATGAGGTCTTCTTTCTCCCTACATCTTTGAACCTATGAACTTTCTTCTTCTGTGAAATACTTTTGGAAATTTCCTAGAAGCTCAAGGGGTCATTTGCAATGTAATTCCCACGCTCCACCCTCGTTTCCTTCTGTGCGAAGGAACTGGGGCAGGGGAGAAATGGGGACGTAGCTGGTCCCCATAGCTGGTTTAGGCCACGTTTAAACACAACGTTCCTGCCGGTGAGGTTCTGTTCTCTGCCACCAGCTCTTTAGGCTGTGCTCCTGGAGTCAGTACCAAGTGTTACTCCTGGAACCAGAAAAACTCCAGGAGCCTGGTCTGATTCCATCTGACTCCCATGGATCTTGTAGATCTGACTTAGAGCTACAGCAAGACCATGTCATTCAGCACTCGGAGAGCAGAGAGACATTGGCCACCCTCCTCTTCCTCTTCCCCCAACATCTCCATCCCATGATCCATTTGAATGAAAAGATACACCAGATGGCCAGGGTATTAAAAAATGTCTTAGCTAATAGGGTAAGATAACTGAGGTCATGCCCCTTAAAGAAAGTCTGATAAGGGAGAAAGAACCAAAAGAAAGCTAGAGAAGATACCCTAATAAATTCTACTTTCTGCATGGTGGCCTGATGGAGAGACAGGAGAGAGCAATTTCCCTTACCCAGCCTTACTCGTGGACTTGGGTACCACAAAAGTGCCTCATCAGACCACTTGGCAAACCAATAATAGGCAAAATCTTCTCCTGAAAGCCTTGAGGTCAACTAGAGGGATAAACTGTTAAAAAGGCCCCACAATTCAGACCCTTTGTCACCTTCCCCAGGGGTGTCTGGTCTTACCACTAAAGGGTATTTCAAGAGCTTATCCACAGACTGTCTCCGGACTCATGAAGCAAGGGGTTTGCCGATGGCCATTTAGAACCCCAGAAAGGTCTTTGGAGTCTGACATGAGTTGGGAGGGGGGATGTAGCAAAAGGGATAGATGGGCTCCTGATGCCCGGTTGCAATGAAATTAGAGCAAGTTATTTTATCTGCTTTGTGGTGGGGACTTACGAGTAAAATTCTACTTAAGAAAGTTTCCCAATGCTTTCTAGAAGCAATTATTTTAAACCCCCTAAGACGGAGGATGCATCTCAATATCCCTTCCTCTTCCCCATGCTCAGGCGGACCTTGAGGGAGGGGATATATGTGCTTGAAGTTGGAAGTGGATCCACGAAGGTAAAGAGTTAGCTATCTGAAGGGCTGACACTGCTTCCCAGGGCCTTCGCCTAGGCCCTCACTTTAAAGTTCCCACCCTATCGCCACATGGGAGATGCCATATTGACGCCCATGACTTAGACTCTTCTTCTCACACATCTTAAATCTTTGCATTGACGAGATGAAAAGAGGGTCCCTCTCTTGTCTATCTAAGCTTAGTTTTGACACATATTTTCCCCCCAGGGATTGACAAAGATGATTTATTCTTCAAGGGAGATTACACATCACAAACATTGCTATAACTCTGCCCTTTCAAGTCAAAGAGTCTACTGTTATCTTAAACTTTTTATAACCAGATGGGGGAAGCTATGTGCCAGGATTCCCCTCACGGAGAGCATTGTAGTTTGGCCTGAAGGGTATGGAAGATGGGGTGGAAAAATTTTTATAAGTGGTTGGGGCATGAAGTTTTCCTTAATCTCTGGGCCTCAGTCCAGGCCTGTTCTTAGACCTGGGCAATGGATGCACTTTTTAGTAATAAAGGGAAAAATTTAGAGTTTAAACAGATAATCAGGAAATGAAGAAAGATGCCTTAGGCTGGATACTGCATGAAGGAGGAATTTGGAGAGAACAACAATGTCTAAAAGTGGACTTTGGCACGCTGCTGTAAATTCTTCCTCTAACTCCTTTAAGAAATCTTTGGTAAAATCTACAATGCTCATTTTTACCTTTGTGTGAGTGAATTCTTTTGGATGTCTGGCTGGGGTCATCCTTGGCGCAACACAATGGCAGCCCTGGAGGAAGACAAACTCTAAAGACAAAAGGACCATGAGGGAACTAGTCCTCGGGAAACAAGTACTGGTGGAGACAGAGGACCGGGAGGAGAGTTCAGCTGGATCTTGTGGGACAAGGAAGTCCCAGCTGCTACACAATGACAAATTAGCACCACCATCCTTCACTGGCTTCTCATCCTCTAAAGGCCCCACTCCTTGGTGGGGGAGGGGCTTCTCCTCCAAATACCTTTCCATCTTTCTCGGCTTCTCTTTCCATATTCCTACTAAAATGGATGACAAATCTCTTCTACGGATTCCTTAACTAAGACTGGAATTTTCAAAACAACTGAATAGGGAAGAGCAAACGAGGATGGGGAACACGAGTATAAATCAATTAAGTGATGCAATTCCCAGACCACAGCTATGAATCCTTGTGTGGATGACACCACAAAGTCCATTAAAATCTGGCCTCCCCTACGGTCCATTGTCATCTCTCCCAGCACTCCTACCCGTTACTGTGCGCTGGAGCATCGGCACCTTGAAGAGGCTTAACTGACCATTCTCTAACCTAACCTGGTGGCACTGGCCCCTCTTTACTCCACATCTCTTCAGAGTATAGCATTTCAAAGCACTTGATGTCAACATTTATTTACATGCTTTCCCCTTCTGCGTTTCTAACCCCAGAACCGAACAAATGCTTAAAGAGTAGTAGAATCTCAATAAATGTGTGCTGAATTGGAAGAATTCCAAAGCGGGATGGAAAATGGAAAGGGAGCAGACAGACGAGGTTGGCATGCCAATTCCGCCACTCACTGGCTGCATAACTTTGCAGGGGTTCCTTAATCTTTCCATGTCAACTGTCTCATCCATTTATAACAACTACTTTGCAGACAGAAGTTTAAAGCACATAAAGTACCTGGCCTATAGTATATGTGTCTTAAATAAATGGATGGTATTAAATCAGTAGGCTAGTGGTTTTCAAGATTTTTCTTTTCCAGCAGTGTAACTCTTCAAAAAAATATTTCACAAACCAAATAAACGCAAAACTGCTCTAACTTAGGGGTGCAGCCTTATAACCCCACCTGCTACTTCTCCATCTTGACACAGCTCACTTTCCACCCCCAAAACCCAGGGCTTCCCCAGCATGGAGAAAAGTCTACTTACTGCCTTAAACTAGCATGAGAGACATATAACTGATAACATGTGACATAATTTTAAGTGGTGTAGCAACATAACATTAAATAACACTGATGCCTGTATTTAAAAAGTATTCCCTTTTCCATTCTTTTTTGTTTTTTTTTTCTGATTCTTTATGGAAAAAGTCTCAGTTTGAGGCTAATACCTTTTTTTACTCCTCCTAAAACTCTGATATTGAGAAAACAACAGATCACAGACTAAGAACTTTGAGCAGTCAACAGTACCTAGAATTTAACACAATGGATTGTTCAGCTCCCCATCTGTACCAGTATCATGCTTTATAAATTTGGGCAAATTTTTTGGACAAGAAACTTCATTTTATTTATGTATAAGATGAGGGTATTAATGCCTGTTCATTTGTGAGGATTAAGATAGGTTCATTCTGAACATATTTACTGTGAGATTTCCGTGTGCCAGGTGACCTGCTGGAATGCAGTGGTGAACCAGACAAATGTGATTTCTGCCCTCATGTATCTTCCAGTCTAGCGGTAGATATAGATAAATAAAGAGACAATTCATTTGCATAGTGTGGTAAGTGCCTAACTTATGTTTAGGGGAAGAGATAGTCACAGATTTCTTAGGAAAAATGGCAGCTTGGTGGAGTTCTGAAGAACTATTTAGCCAAGAAAGAGGAGAGGGAAGATCATGTGCAAAGGTTTAGAGGCAAGGGACACTGAAATAAAATACGCTGGGTCCTTAGTATAATGTCTAGAATATGGACATTATTCAAAGACCATATTCAAAATGGCAGCAGCCTTTGGAACTATTATAATGTCCTTGGCCTCAAAAGGTATTAGATTGATCTTTGCAGCCTTAGCATAAAAGCAGTTTCTGCAACATACTAGGTGCTCAATAAATCTTGGAAAGTGAATGATTGAATATATAAATAAATGAGCGAATGAATTATTTCTGTCTGCTCCAGGAGACCGGTCCATATCAGGAGTCACATTCTTACTCAGACATTACCTAGAATAGTCTGGTTCCCCACACTGTACAAAGATTAATTCTGCAGCCTGATTCTGACTTGACCTTGGGAGATTTTCACTGGGGTCAGCTAGTATCACATGGCTTCCCTTACCTCTAGCCCAGGAGGGGGCTATGCTGCTGAAGAGACCCACCTACCTGTCTTAGTTGGAAAGCCTGTCTGAATAGCATCTATTTTTCATCACACAGGGATGGGCAATGTGTAATATTGTAAACAAAACAGGATGCCTTGTCTTATGGGATCACATCTCATTGTGTGATTCATAGACCAATGGCACAGCTTAGTAGGTGAGAGGGCATTAAAAAGCCAAGAACAAGTTAAAGAAGTCAGGCCAATAATAATGATTAACATTTATCAATCTTGTTCTGTTTGCCAGATATTTCGCTAAGTGCTGCGTATGCAGTAACTTATATAATCCTTACAAGGATTCTTAAAAATAGATACCAATAGTATCACATTTTACACGTGAGAAAACTTGAGGCTTGAAGAGTAATTTGACACTTTTAGTCAGGGGTATTTGGGATCAAGCCTAATTAGTGCAACCGCAGAACTGGTACTCTAAACCTCTTAACTACAATGCCACAGGAAAGCGAAGAGGCAGGGAAGGAAGGAAGGAAGGAAGGCAGGCTGGCCAGCCCTTATGTTCATTGCACCATTATTTACAATTGCCAAGATAGGGAAGGAGCCCAAGTGCTCATCAATAGATGAATAGATAAAACAACTATGGGAAATTTCTACAATAGAATACTACTCAGCCATAAAAAAGAAGAAAATTTTACCCTTTGCGACATTGTGAATGGACCTGGAGAACATCATGCTAAGTGAAATAAGCCAGTCAGAGAAAGACAAATAGCATATAATTTTGCTCATATGTGGAATCTAAAAAAACAAATGAACTAATAAGCAAAACAGAGACAGACTTATAGATGGAAAGTGGATGGCAGCTGGTGTGGGTGGGGAGGTTAGGGGGTGGAAAGATTGAGGAAAAAGTAAAAAGACTCATGGATATGGACCACAGTGTGGTGATTGCTGGGGGAGGAGTATCTAAGGGGACTAAATCATAATGAACAAATATATACAATAAAGATAAAATTTTAAAAATTAAAAGAAAGAAGAAAGGCTGCTCACACCTAGGCCCATCCAACAAAATCAGGGACCCGCTAAGCAAATCTATGCCAAACTTTGTTTTTGCTGTCTTTGAGGGCCTATTAGAACACTGAACAAACATTTATTTAAGAAAATGAGGGCAAAGATAAGAAACAGATTGAAGTTGAGCTACCCACCCAACCAAGCCTGATAATATAATTATTTCTTCCTCTTTTGAATCAGAGCACCTCGGATCGCTGTGGTGTTGACGTTGTCAATTTGTCTTTCTTATAGTGCAGGCTATGCATTGGAAGAGTCCGTCTCTGACAGGAGAGCCGGACTCTGGAAGTGTTTCCGCCTCTGGGATTATACCAACATGGCCCCTGAATTTATAGCTTTTCCTTATTTTGTAGAACTAACTCTTCTTTTTTCCAAATCTTAAAACCCAGATGCTGGAGAGAAACATACTAAGAAAATTATTTTTTTTCTTTAGACGTCTGCTTTCAACTCCCATTTGTGATTGACCTTTAGACTCACCATTGTACCCACTCAGGACTTTGTCCCTTTGAGGTTAGTTAGGCCCTGAATATGCTCCCGCAAGACTTGTCTTGAGCAGAAACAGTTTCTACCATTCACTGAGAGCCTGTCTTTGCCAGGCCCTGGCCGTGCCCTTTGCACACTTGACCTCGTGTACTTTCTGCAGCCTGCATGGGTCCTGTGCCTTGCTAGACAGGCCTCCTCTCTCTAACTCCACCATTTTCCTCACCCTTCCCCTCCAGCAGGTGTCCCCATTCATACTTCATAGTGGAAATGGAGGCAATTTGACGAGAGTAGCTCTCCTTCCCCCCGATCACTGTTAACCATTTCTTCCTTTCTGATAACCTCTTGACTAGCTGACTTGGGAGTCTGCAGACTTTTCTTTCTCTCCTTTTATTTTTCTCATCCTACTCTCTCAAGCTCCTTCATAGGCCCCTTTCCCTCAGCCCTGCAGGGTGAGGCCCTAGCTCACCTCTCCAGCCCCATTTTCCACCATGCCCTCCCTTTTACGTCGCCCTGTAATGACGATTGCGTGTCACTGTCTACATATGCCACACGGCTTCATGACTGCATGCCTTTGCTCAGGCGGTTCTCTCTTCCGGGGATGCCCTTCCCCTTTACTTTGTCTGGCTCACTCTTACTCATCATTAAAAGGTCAGCCTGGATTCACTCTCTGTTTAAAAAACTATGCTGTTTCCTCTCCCTCTCTCTCCTAGGGCTCACCCACTCCATCCTGGGCTCAGCAGCACCAGTGCAGCACAGGGCAGAGCAATGCAGTGGATTCCTATTCAATTAACTGAATTAGGAAGCTCCTAGAGTCACTGAGGCCCAGTGGGGAAGCCTTGGGGCAGCCAGGCATCTCTGTTAATCTCTGTTGCCTTTACCCTCTGTTTCCAAGCTGCTCAGTGTCAACAGAAAGTCATGCAACTTCCGAGATTAGCTCGGTCACAAATCCCTGTTGTCTGATCTCCGCCAGGCCATCAGAACCACTTAGAAAGGTTCATTCCTGCTTTGGTTGGGTAGCTCAGTTGGTTGGAGCATTTTTCCATACATCAAAAGGTTGTAAGTTTGATTCCCAGTCTGTTTAAGGGCTCAATACCTGGTTGGGGTGCACACAAAAGGCAACAAATCAATGTTTCTTTCTTATATCAATGTTTCTCTCTCTCTCTTTCTTTCTCTTCCCCATCCTCCATCTCTGAAATCAATAAGCACATTAACATATCCTTGGGTGAGGATTAAAAAAATGCCTTACTCCTCAGAGCACATTTTCTAACTCTTTCCATTTTCCTTAAGGCTCCACCCCACTTCAGCCCCTTTGCACACATCACCCTTTTTGTTTGCAGGACTGAGGTTGTTGGCTTCCAGCCCTCCCTTTGTTAAAAGCCTCCTGGGTTCTCCCCAGCCTTTCCTCTCTCCTCTCTGTTCCCTAGGAAGGCCTACGCTCCAGCCCTGATGAAATATCCCCCTCATCTTCATACTAGACATTCTGCTCCCAGAATCTTCCCCTTGTTTGTGCATCCCCTCCTTCCTCAGTACCCCAGACCCATCACCCCAGCTTATAAACAGCTTCGATGTTCCCCACACAGATAAATACATAACATTTTTTCCCAATATGCTTCCCACTCAAAACACCATCCCACCTTCCCTTTAAAGTCAGCTTCCTCTTTACCTCTTGGTTACATAATTTTGAGTTAGTAATTAATGTGCATGGTAAAAGTTGGAAATTGCATATAAGCAAAAAAGGGGGGGAACTCTTCTACTATTACATCCCCTCAGAAATAGCTCTGTTATCATCTTGGAGTATATCTTCCAAACTTTTCCCATGCATGTATGTACCTAAAATTAAACAGATTTTAAAACAAACATGAAATCATGTTCTACATCATATCCTATAACTCACTTTGCTTATTTCAGTGTTATTGGAGCATCTTTTCATTGGACCCACCCAGATAATGAAGGGTGATCTTCCATCTTTTTTTAAAAAATATTTTTTATTTATTTTTAGAGAGAGGGAAAGAGAGGGAGAAGAAGGAGAGAAACATCAGTATAGAGAGAAATATCATTTGGCTGAGAGACAACCAGGGACCTGGCCTGCAAACCCAGGCATGTGCCCTGACTGGGAATTCAACCAGTGACCTTTTGGTTTGCAGACTGGTGCCCAACCCACTGAGCCACACCAGCCAGAGCTGACCTTCCACCTTAAGAGTCTTAACTTAATCCCACCTGCACAGTCCCTTTTGCCCTGTGAAGTAACATGTTCACAGGCTCTAGGGATTAGTGTCTGGGAATCTTTGGGGGCAGGGGGGAATCATTCTGCCCACCTCAAGTAGTCACTAGCCTAGGGAAGTGGAAGGCATTGGAGAGGTGTGTTGGAGATTCCAAGTACAGGGAACAGCAGAGCTCTGATGTAACTACAGTCTTCCCCCATTCTCCAAAGCTTCCATGCCTGTAAATATAGATCTGCACTATCTTTTTTAAAAAAAACAAGTTTGCAAATATGATGGACACGTTTTTTCTTGGGGAGGTGGTCAACTCCTTCTTACTTCCTTTTGGAAGATGACTTTTCCTCGTAGCACATGATTCCAGTGGGTTTGTGGAGGAAGGCACAGTCCCGTGCCCTTTGGGCACAGCAGTTGGCTGAGGGATGGGCAGGAGAGCCAAGGAAGGCCAGCAAGATAAGGAGCAGGGGCCGATCTGGATGCTGAGACAAGGAAGTCTTCTTTCTTGAGGAGACTGTGAGCTCTAGAAATGCTGGACCCACCAGGGGCCACCCTTCCCGTCACATACAGAGATCCTGTCTAAGAATAAAGCCTTCCCAGAAAAGAAGAAAAAAAGGCACACACAGAGAGAGAGAGAGAGAGAGAAAGAGAGAGGGAAAAAGAGAGAAAGAGAGAGGGAGCGAGAGGTTCCAAGATCCGAGGATATCATCTGAGTATTTAGTTTCAGACCTGCTGAAAGCGAGACAATTTCTGGACACTTTAATTAAATCACTCAACAAACTCCTTTTTTCTCTCTTTGCTTGAACTAGTTTGATTCAGGTTTCTGTCCTTTAAAAATAAAGAATCCCTACTAATATAGCATTATTCCATAATATGGATAAATTAAAATCAAATTGACCAAATACTCTAATATTTTGCCTTTGGAGTGTTTCAAATCTGTACTAGTACTATTTTATAAATAATAAAGGATGTTCATCATAGTGAACATCCTTTACATACATCCCTATGCATATGACTGATTATTTAGAATAGATTCAAAAAATACATTTGTAATACATTCTAATGTATTGTTGAGAATACATTCAAATAAATCTATCAATTTAACTTACTGCAATCTGCCTGCAACTCCACAGCTCTGCTTAAATTGCCCTTTCCTAGGTCACCAAACATCCAAATGCTGAACGATGCCAATAATTCTTTTCTCCATCCTCACCTTACGCAGCCCTTTCTCACTCCTTCCACTTAGAAAAGCACCTTAGATTTCTATGAGTCTCCTTACTTCTCTTCCTACTTCTGGACTGAACCTGGACACCAGTTCAAAAGTATTGGTAGGACTCTTGGGAGTGCTGGGTGAAGATAGACATTTGAGCATGTGTGATCAATTAGCAGTGTTTACCAGTGCACTGAGGCCCTGGGTGGGAGGGGCTGTCTAATGCAGGAAGTGGAAAAGACTGTAGCATGATGGTCAAGCATTTGCTATTGCTGTAACCCGATGTTCTCAACCGGGAGGAAATCAATCAAGAGACTTCCCTGGGAATTCCAAAGTGACCCAGGAGCTTCACAAATCCCTTGAAGTTGAGGGCAAATATTTGTGATTGTGCATCTTTCTGGGAGGAAAAACCATACTTGTATTAAATATTCAAAGGAATCTGGGACCCAAGAAAAGAGGAAGAGCCACTTCTGCAGGCAGTTTCCTAACCTGTGTTTTCCTCGAGTGACCTTGTGGAACTCATGGTTTGGAGAAGGAGAAAGTCAAATCACCCAGCAGCCATCAACCAGCCTGACACAGGCAGTGATGTCATGAGGAGGTTCCTGAGAGATTCTTCAAGGAGATACAGAGGGTCCACTTCACACTGCCCTTTGGGCCACTGAAAACAACTTAACCCTGTCTTACTTCCTTTTGGGTGGGGAGGGCCAGCAGGCAAGTTAGGAGGTACAGCTGCTCTCCATGATACAAATTCATCCCTTAGCCTGTCCCCCCAACCCTCTCCTGTGCTGCTCTGCTTCTGCTTCTCCCAGCACTGCCCCCAGCTCTCTGGTACCAAAGCCAGCCTCTCTCCAGCTGTGCCCCAAAGCACAGAAGTTGGGGACATCTGGAAACTTGAACTTCTGGGAAACAGTGATCAGGACAGCTACCACATTTTATTTTCAGTATGATTTCCTTCTGAAATACTGTCTGTCTATTGCAGGTCTCTTAAATCATGGTGACTCTGTCCAGAGCCCCATTATCTTAGGGACTATCTATGTTTTGAATTCCTTGCTTCCCCCCGACCCCGCTCAAGTTTAATGGGAAGTGTTTCCTGTCAACATTTTTTCCTCTCCTCTCTGGTAACTTGTCCAGCAATTTTGTTGTTTTCAGGGCATTTCACTAAAAAGGGCTGATGGCCCTGTGTTCCAAGATCACTAGCAGAGATATAAAATAAACCAAGATTGACCCTCAGGCTCTCTCGCATTCTCTGGAGAGTGTGTGTATTTCCCTTTAGTTCATGGTCATAGTTCTGCACTGGATTCCTTGACAGACCACCACATTGGATTCCTTCCAAGAATACACTTTCTTGAGGCCAATTCAATATCCCATTAAAATGTTAATCTGCCTCTTGTTACCCATAAACATTTTTGACCAATGCTTTCCAAACACCATTCGATCTTCCACAGAGTATCTGTGTTGCAGATATTTTCTCCCCACGTGACTGCATGGGGCACTGCTGTACACAAAGGGGGGTCCGTGCATCTCACTCCGGCATTCAAGGCTTGACGAAGTGACGCCTTTCCCTTTGAGATGTTTGTCCCCTACAGGGACATGACTACGGACTCAGATGACCTACATTCAAATTCTGGCTCTTACATTTTCTGACTTAGGCAAGCTAAATAGCATCTCTGGGTCTCTTTCCTCTGTCACAGAGTTACAGGGAGGATTAAATGCTATAACACATGGAAAGCATTTAGCATTTCTGTACCTGGCACACAGAAAGTGTGTGGTAGAAAGAATTGTCCCCCTACTCCACCTACCGTAGTATCCATGCCCTAATCCCTCAAACTGGAGAAATAGCACAGATATAATTAAGTTAAGGACATTCACATGGGGAGGTCATCCTGGATAATCTGAGTGGCCCAAATCTAGTTATGTGAGCTCTAGCAGAAGAGGTGCGGCAAAAGAAATCAGGGAGACTGGAAACAGGAGGAGGACCCACCACTAGGATGTGAAGGACAAAGTTGGCCAAAGGAGAGACTACCTGAGATTCTCCGTATCACCTACATCCTGCTTCCCCCAGTCCGGGAAAGTTCTTTCCCTGAATGAAGCAGCCACCTTCAAACTCACCTCCTCCGTCATGCCTTCATGATCCTTCCATGAGAATCAATGACTCTTGAGCTTCCAGAGAAAAATGTTATCTGCTTCACTTCTTCCAAAACCTGCTTTTTTTTAGAACTACTTACCTACCTACTTGCCAAGAACATGGTGACTCCTGTAGGAAAGTCTCCATGACGTAGTCATCTATAGTTTGCCCAACGCATTTATCAGACTCCCTCTGAGGTATTTGGGGCAGGAAATGGGAACTAATACTCTGAGTTTTTTCTGTGTTCGGCCCTGTGCACATAAAACTAAATTATTTTATTTAATTCTCGTAGGAACCCTATGGGGTAGATATATACATTCCAGTCTTTTCTTCTCTCTTTTTTTAATCCTCACCCGAAGGGATATCCATTGATTCTAGAAAGAGAGGAAGGGGCAGAGTGAGAGGGGGAGAGAGCAAAACATCTACGTGAGAGAAACATTGATTGGCTGCCTTCCATACATGCCCCAACCGTGAACCAAACCCACCGCCTAGGTGTATACCCTGACCAGAAATCGAACCCGCAACCTTTCAGAACATAGTACGATTCTGTAACCAACTGAGCCACACTGGCCGGAGCCATACCTCCTTTTAGTGATGCAAACTTGCCCAAACTCTAGCAGCTGCTAGAAGAAAAGTGATGATTTGACTTCCCGTGGATTGAGGTGCACCTGATTCTAAATCTGTTGTTCTCTCTCTTGTCTTATGGCGTCATAAATACCATCTTTGCTGTCATCTCAACGGACAGCCCGATGGCCCTTCAGAAAGCAGCTCATGCTCACTCATAGCATTTTGAGCCAAGTTTTATTGTCCTAATTTTAAAGATGAGAAAATTGAAGCTCAGGGAGTTTAAATGTTCTGCCCAAGTTCGCACAGTCCCTGAGAGACACAATTAGAATTTGAGCTCAGGATTTCTGACTGCAAAAACACTTCAGTGTTCTTTCTACCATACCACAGCTAGCTCCAATCAATGTTTACGAAGTTGTGCAGCTCTCTCTCTTTTCTAAAATTTCCGCCTGCAAGGCAGTATTTCTCGCATCTCTGAGTCAGATTTCTGTTGTTTCTCTTTCTTGATTATACATGCCACACTTCCCAAGGCTGGGTCAGCTGCAAATTGCGTTTATGTCACTCTGACTTCTTCCAACTTACACACCCAGTCAGGGAATGAAAAGATTCTGACGCCAGCGCCTGAAGTTCCAAGCCCCACCTTCTTCTCCAATGCAGGCAAAGTAGCTCAAATTCCCCTTCATGTAGAGTCTGTGTGTAAATTTTTAGCCCAAATTAGTTTTTATAAGTAAAATAGCACACCAACTGTCTTTTTTTTAATTTTTATTTATTTATTTTTAGAGAGAGGGGAAGGGAGGATAAAAGGGAAGGATGGAAATGTTGACGTGCCAGAGAAATATCAGTCAGTTACCTCTCACACACCCTTAACTGGGGACCTGGCCTGCAACCCAGACATGTGCCCTGACTGGGAATTGAACTGGTGACCCTTTGGCTCACAGGCTGGGACTTAATTCACTGAGCCACATCAGCCAGGGCTCATACCAACTGTTATTTCTAACCAGCTATTTTAGCCAACTGTTAAAAAAGAAAATAAATACCAGATTTAATTTCACTACCCAGCAAAGGACATTACCTTTCAGTTGAAATGTTTCTAAAGGGAGCTTAGGTATTCTATATCTAATACTAAAAGCAATTTGTTTGGTTTGACGTACTTTCTTTGGGAAAGAAAGAAAGGTAGAATGGAAAAGAGAAAGAAAGAGAGAAAGAAGGAAAGAAAGAAAAAGAAAGAAAGAAAGAAAGAACTCTTTATTAAATTTTACTGTATTTTTTTCTTAAAGTCTCTAAGCTTCCTTTACAAGTTTCGTAGTTGCTTCATTAATTTAACTACTAGAAACAGGATCTATATTCCTCCTTGAATATAAATCACCTTTCTGATTCTAACCTCTAGAATGGCCTGTTTTTCTTACTTTACACACATTAATGCAAATACCCATTTCTAATGCCCCTGAGACCATACATCTAGCTCTGCAGATTCTGCAAAGTTCCCTTTGCTAAGTGCTCCCCAGCCTGCTTTTCATCAAAAGTTTCGACAGTGTTTTCGTTACCTGCTAGTAATGCTCTGTACTCCTGGGCTCTGGGCTCTCCATGAGCGGAAGCAAATAATAATCAGTGCCGTGGCGTTTTCTTTTATTTCCACTCTTTCTTCATGTATAGAATTTGGCTTACTGCATGCAGCATTTTCTGGTTTTGTAATTATATATAATAAACATTTTCTCAAGGCTCTCAGCCTCCTGCTATGGACTTCCTCATTTTTTCGGCAATTTCTGACCCTATTTCAGGATGCTTCAACCTTGGTTACTGGGTTTTCTCAGGTGTCTCCTTTTCATCAGGTGAAGGCATTGCTTTCTTTGCACTAACTTCATAGACATGATCACTCTTCAATTACCTGAAAAGTGAAACATTTAATCAAATTTTATTTGTAGAAGATGTGCCTAACTGTTCAGTCACAATAGAGTCTATTGAATAGGCCAATTGATATTTATTGATGGTCTAGCTTATTTATTATTTGATTAATTATTCCATGAATATGACCTATATGCATAATAACACTAGTAATAGCATTTTCTGAGTGTTTACTCTGTTTCAGGCATCATTCTAGCACTTAATATTGTGAATTTATTTATCACAATAAGTTTGTGATAACTGTCTTTTCAAATAAGGATGCTGAGGTGAAGAGATACTACCTGTATTTTGGGGGCTGTAAGATGCACTTTCCCTCCACCCCCAAATTTGGGAGAAATAATGATTGTTAATGTTGTTGTTGAGTTCTGTTTACATTTACATTGGTGAAATATTATGTTATTTATGTTATTAAATACTTTACTACATTTTTTGCTTCAAAAATTTTTCCCTATTTCCCTCCTCTAAAACCTAGGTGTGTCTTATGGTCCAAAAAATATGGTAAGTATCTTGCCCGAGGTCACACAGCTAGTAAACGACACAGCCACAATTTGTACCCAGGAGTCTGTTATGGGTATATCAGTGGCTATCTAGGAATACAAATTAGGAAACCACTATCTACTGAGGATCACACCCTTGACTTTGCCGGCGCTGGCAGTCCTGCCCTGATCTCAGACATCCCTTGACAGCCATCTTATCCGAACTTCCAACCTACTGGCCCCCTCACTTGTCTGCTACCCTTCACCCCATCCTCACGTTCTTCTTACCAAGTTTAAACAACCGCTCCTGGCAATCACCCTCGACTCCCTGCTCCCCTCTGTCTCTGTCCCTCCCTTTCTCTCCCCATCACACTAACCTAGAAAAACTCCAGCAGTCATTGAGTCAAGTGATCTGCCTTTTCTGTGGCGGTTCTCAAGGAGCTGAGTATTCCTGGGAATAAAAGAATGAAGACTGAGCCCATGGGTTTCTCTTTAAATTCATGCCCACAAACCCTGACTGAGAACTGTCTGAAAAACTTACTGTGCTCCTCTAGCGAATTTATTTCCTGCTCTCGAAGACAACTAGCTCTCACCTTTTTCTTTCTCTGAGAACTTCTCATATCTAGCCTTAGCATGTTTCCTTCTTAATCAAAGACCTTGACTAATACTTCACTGAGAAAGCACATGCTATCAGAGATGAACTGCCCCAAATTACTCCTGACAAAGCAATTCCTTCTGGCCTCCCCGCCTATTGAAATGGAAGAACTGCCACTCTCCTATCAGTGCCCCACCCTCTACTGTGCTCTCACCGCATTCTCTCGGGCCTTCTTAAGGACTACGGTTCTGTTAGTCCCTACATCAGCATTTCCCAGCGTGTGATCTGCAGACTTCTGCTGGTCCCTGAGGCTTTCAACCCCATTCTTCCCCAAGTCCTTCCCACCCTCCCATTGGTAGTCAGTTAACAGCACCACCCTAAAACAGGAATCGTCCTTGACTCCTCCCTCCCCTCACCCCTACTTCAAATGTGTTGCTAACACACACAAAGTCTTCTTCCATCATGAGCAGGTGTCTGACCTCTCCTATCCACCTCTAGTCTAAGTCATTAGCGTCTCTCCCCTGAACCGGTGTTAATACTCACCTAACACGTTTCACTGTTTCTGTTCATATCCCCCATAATCCATTCTCCACACTACAGCCAGAGTGATCTCATATAACACTGTATCAGAACATGTCATTCCCCCTAATGAATCAGTTGATAGTTATCCATTACTCACAGAAAAAACTCGAGGTATTACAAGCTGTGGCTCCTGCCTACCTCTCCAACCCGATGACATTTTATGTACAGAACACAGACACTTTTCCTTCCCTCCTTTGGAGCCCCCTGCTCTTTCCACCTCCTGGGTCTTGCACTTGTTTTCTCTGCCTGGAGTGCTTGTCCGCCAGCTCCTCAGACTGGCACATTCTCATTCTTTCTATCTCCATTCAAACATCTTACTCAGAGAGACCGTCCCTGACAATCAGATCTTGAGTGGCCTCTTCCGATTACTTCCTATCTAATTACCCTGTTGTTTCCTTCATGACATTCATTATAACCCACAGTTATTTATCTGTTTTCTAATTTCTGCTCTACTTCCCTAACTAGACTGGGAGCTCCATGAAGGCAGCGGCCTTGATTCTCTTGGTCATCCCTGGATTTGCAGCACAGAGAACAATGCTTGTCGGAAAGCAGGTAGTCAAAACGACATGTGTTAAATAGAGAGGGGGAATGAATGAGTGTTTACCATTTATATGCTGATCCCTCAGCTATGCTCTTCAAATGCGTTTTCTCATTTAAAAACCACAACAATCTTATGAGGTATGATTACTATTATCTTCATTTGACAGATGAGGACAAAGGTTCAGAAGAGTCACACAGCCAGCAACAATTGTCCTAGTCAGCTCAGGCTGCCAAAACAAAATACCGTAGACTGGGTGACTTAAACAACAGAAATTTATTTTCTCACAGTTCTGAAGGCTAGAAGTTCAACATCAAGGTTCCAGCTGATTCAGTTTCTGATGCAGCCTCTCTCCCTGGCTTGAAGATAGTTTTCTTATATGTCCTCACATGGCCTTTCCTAAATGCTTGTGCACGGAGGCAGAGCCTAAGTTCTCTGGTATCCTTCTTCTAAAGAGACTGATTCTATCAGATTGGGACCTCACCCTCGTGACGTCATTTAACCCTAATTACTTTCTTAGAGGTCCCATCCCCAAATATAGTTACGATGGGGGTTAGAGCTTCAACATATGAATTTGGGTCGGTGGGAGGTGACGGACACAAAACATTTAGTCCATAAAACAAACAGAGCCAGGATTCAAACCCAGACTTGTCCAATTCAAAAGTGCACACTCTTTATTTCTGACTCATGCTGACTTCAGGCCACGAGCCCTGCCCCTATCCTCAATCTCTCCATTGCCAGCAGTTGCATGTCTGGTTCTCTCCTGATGCACACTTTAACTGGCGTTAGGAGCCCAGAATGCAAAGCGTGTCTTCCCTCTTCACCACCTTAATGACCTGGAGCCAATAGCCTAGCAGCCCTGGATGTGCCTCAGTTTCCGTATCCATGAAGTATGGGTAGTAACAGAAGGTATTTCTAGGAAATTCTGCGAGGTGGTGAGAGAGAAGAATATAGTCATTATGTGCATCTGCTGAATGTTTTGGAGCAGAAACACTGCCTGATTCCCAGTTCTTGTTGTTACACCTATTTCCCTGAATAACACTTATAGCTGCGTGGGCAGGGGTGGGAGAAAGCTGTCTCTGCCCCAGAGTGGTGATACAGCCCGTGGGGAGGGCCCTTCCAAGGTTGTGACCAATATTTTCTTCTTCCTCTTCATGTTAAATCATCATGCTTTGTTCTGTTTGAATTAAGTGTTTTTGGCTTATTTGCTCTACAGGCTGGGAGGGATTGCCCCAGAGGACTCATTCAGGCAGGTAGCCCAATCACACTGGGATGGGTGTCACCCTGTCTGGAAGTTGTCAGGAATGTAATTTATCTACTCAAGATCAATGAACTTCTGATGGTAAAGTAAATAGCAATGACAGTAACAACCAGAATAGCTAACATTTATACAGCACTCACTGTTCTAAGTACTACATGGATCCACTTACTCTCCACAGTACCCATACCTACAAGTAGACAATACTACTAGGTAGGTACTATAATAATCATGACCATAGCTAACTAGCAGCTACGCTGGGATTTGAACTGGGGGACTCTGGCTCTCGAGCCCATGCTCTGAGCCATAACAACACAAGGCTCCTTCTGTTATCTGTTGTTCTTCTCTGTCTGTTCTGTAGTCCCAAGTGCTGGCAGACAGAGCCACCTCTGAGGACAGGGAAAGGAGGTGCAGGACACATGAAAGGGGAAAAAGTCAGGGAGCACCTTTCTAGAATAAAAAGCAGAAGTCTGTGGGTACAGTGACCACCTAGGGGAGTTGGGGTTGGTGCTGTCCCAGGGTTCCCAGATCACCCTTGCTTTCCCCTTCTCACCACTGAGCAGCCTGCATGGGGACTGTTAGCTCATTATCGCCTCCAGGAGGCAGTGAGTTCTCCAGGGGAAGTTGTCTAGGTCAGCTCCGTGGTCCCTCGGTAGCAGCAGGGCAGGATCCTGGCCCATCACTGAATGATGTGACTGACCCTGGACCTGAAACAATGCACTCAGGGGACAGGTATGCATTCGAGGGAGTAGATGAAGGCCAGCAGACACCACAATGCGCACTGGCACCATGGTTTTGAATATCTGTAATTCCTTCAACTTCTGCGTATTTCCACTTAGTGCAAAGGCCCTGAAATTTGAGTTACCTTAAGAGTTTGGTAAGAATGCATGTTCCCGGTCCTCAAACCCATGAGCTTCATTTGTTTCAGGTGGGTTTTTTTTTTAAAAAAACACTTTATTGGAATATAGCATACAACTGGAAAAGGAGACATAAGTGTACAGCTTGCTGAATTTTCACAACCTGAATATACAGATGCACCCAGACCTAGATCAAGAAAAAGGTGTTATTAGGACAGTCGTGGCAGTTTTAAGTAAATAGTCCTGGTCTTTCTCATGCCAGCCTCTGAGCACTGAGAAACACTGCAGGACTGATTAGCAGTAAAACTCTTAAAACAAAAACAATTTGCGTGTGCATGTTTGAGAATAACAAGGGCGACAGAATTGAGAAGGATATCATTCCTTGGTCACCAGAACCCCCAGGGACACCATGGGTGGCACTGGTCTGGAGGTTGGGAGGGCAGAAGGTCAACTGAGTCACCAACTGGTCTTCTGGCTATAAGCAAAGCAGGGTTTATAAACTCCCGATGCCTGAAGCGGGGCCCTGAAGACTCAGTGGGAGAAAAGTCCATGGATGCAGGTGCAGAACTTCTGGTTACCAAACCACTAAAGCAAACAAGTTTTCTGAGCAGAAAGAGAGGGGCCTCATGGACCCTAGTCACTGAGTCACCTGTTTCCAACAGGATGAGTGTCCCTCCTAGAAGGCCTTCAGAAATTCAGTCTCTCTCTCTCTCTCTCACACACACACACACACACAACCAAGATTTGCTTTGGAATGCTCTTTCTCATGCTCCAACAAGGTCTTTCACTGTGGATCAGACTCCTCTTGATTCTTGAAATACCTCTATTTTTTTCCTCCTATTTTTTCTTTCTTCAATTTTTTTTTGATTTTTGGTATTCAGACTTAATAACAAAACTAGAAGTCATGAACCTGATCCTCCACTGAAATAAAATAAAAATAGCGGGCAGTGGAAAGAAAAGAGAAGGCATTATCCTGATTCTCATTCATTTTCATTCTCATTCCCTCTCTCTCTCTCTCTCTCTCCCCCTCTCTCTCCCTCTCTCCAGATCCTGCCTCAAGTTTATCTGTACAAATAGCACAGTGGGCCACCAACGCCATGCAGACAGCAGCCCAGGGGTCATACCAGTCCTTCTATCCTCGTGTGGGCAGACAGAGGCCCCTACTGTGGAGTTTTATCACCCATCTACAGGTTCAGAGACATCTGAAATCAACCCAGGTATCCAAGCTGTATCTTAATATTTCCTCCTGCCTTTAACATCCTCCAGATCCTAACCTTCTAACTAGTACAGCTATAGGTAGGGGTGAAGGGAAGACCTTAAACAGTTTCTCTAGTTTTTATTGTTAAAGCACCAGTGACTTCTTCAACTTTTAAATGTTTTTGTGTTGTATATTCAACAGAAGGTTGGACACTTTTTTTTATGTATTGAACTTGGCTCCTGAATTCTTTCCACAGAACTTGTTTTCTGTGGGAAAAGAGTTTGAAGCATTTCAAAGTAAGTTTGGAAAGGAGCTGCCTGGGACAACTGAAGATTTAAGATGAGTAAGATGAGTAAATTTTCTGCATAACTCTTGGTTTCCCAACCCATTAGTAACCAAAATTCCAGGCTCCACGAAAAGTTCAAGTATACCCACCCACCACCCCCAGAAAAGTCACACAGAGGGAACTTTTCACAATCTGCTCTTCATTCACCCAAATCACTCCTTCGTTCACTCACTTACTCAACAGATTGTTATTGAGTGTGGACTATGTGTCAGGCACTATGCTGGTTCAATCTCCCTTCTCCCATCCCTCCTCTTTATTTCTTGGTGGGGGCACTCAAATGAAAGAAGAGAATACACATCTCTAAAATCATCTTTCCTTTCCAGCTGCCTCCAGTCTCCCCAGCCCCCAGTTAGAAAGCTACACCATTGAGAAAAAAATAATCCCTCCCAACTTGGATCTTCTCTCAGTGTCATCGTTAATTCTTGTGCTTCTATCAGGGGGACTTTTAAGAGCCTAATAGAGGGCCAAGAGGTTCCCTGGGCTTTGCAAATCCAGCTGAAAAACTGCAGCAGACCCACGGCCTTGAGGGACCTGCTGATTGTTGGCTGGAGGACCAGAGCTGGCCCTACCAGGGCACCAGCCTGCTTTGCAGAGTAAAACTCAAGTGCTCCACCCAGATTGTCTTTTCTCATTTTCAAACTTTTGATCTCATTTCAAATTACATGTTATAGCAATTTGCACCAGCAGGCTGACGATGATCACCCTGGAAAAGCTGGAAGAGCAGCTTGGCCGTATGTTGACCAATGTGCACGCAGCAGTGTGATTTTGGTAACGACTTCATTTGGGCTGCATTTATGCTTCTGACACTCTCCCAATTGACATTTTCTTCTTCATAAAAACGGACCCCAAGTATAAAAGTCTCATAAAGGGATTCAACATTTTTCCTTAATGCAGTTCAGGTACGTGTACCTGGCTTTAAAGGAAATGCAATATGTGAGAAAGGATGTGCACTCATCAAATCAGGGGTCAAGAGACTTGCTTTACAGATTGATGGATTCACTTCACAGAATGATTCTTTTCTTTACCAAAAGGATGTCCACTGAATTGTCTGAAAACTACATGCTTTCCTTGAGTACCTGAACACTTTGTAAAGGTTTCATTTAAAAATGCGGCTTAGGCATCACATACACTGTGGTAAAGAGCAGACTGCTCAGGTCAGACAGATGCTCCCATGTCATTTCAGCCATTACTCCACTTCAAATGGGATTCAGATAATTTTGTCAAAATCAGGTTGTAAATCAGTGCCCTGCCGAGATGGTTCTGAAGCAAAGCATATACTTGCTTCAAGACTTAGGCCAGTAGTTACTCCCTTCCTTCATGCAGCCTTCTCAGATGACTCACTGCTTTCCCAGATTTGAAATCTTTCTGGCACTTTGTAGCATTTTGTACTGCCCAAATTGAATAGTGTCCTAGAAATGGTCATAGTTTTATTCATTTTATGAGTTCAGCTATGTTCCAGGTCTTCAAGACACTTGCCTAAAAAATAATTGCAGTTGATGAAACAGAGTGAGAAGGAGCTATCACTGTTCTGAATCAGTGTCTTCTGTTTAGCAAGAATTCATAAGACTCCTATGTTCATTGCAGCATTATGTACAATAACCAAGATTTGGAAGCAACTCAAGTGTTCATCGGTAGATGACTGGATAAAACAACTGTGGTGCATTTATACAATGAAATACTACTCAGCTATAAAAAAAGAAGGAGAAAAAGAAAATTTTACCCTTTGCAACAGCATGGATGGACCTGGAGAACATCAGGCTAAGTGAAATAAGCCAGTCAGAGGAAGACAAATACCATACGATTTCACTCATATGTGGAATCTAATGAACAAATTGAACTAACCAGCAAAATAGAGACAGACTCATAGATGAAGAGCAGGATGACAGCTCGGGAAGGGAGGGTTGGGGTGGAGGGATTGAGCCGAAAAAGAACAAATACTCATGGACAGCCACAGCGTCGTGATTGTGGCGCAGGGGTGGGTGGGCGGTGGGAGGAGGTAGAAAAGGGGATAAGGGGGATAGATAAATTGTGATGGAAAAAAAACAATAGAAAGTAAACTATTAAAAAATTAAAAATTTTTAAAAAGAATTCATCAAGCCCTGGCTGGCGTAGCTCAGTGGATTGAGCGCGGGCCTGCGAACCACACGATCGCTGTTTGATTCCCAGTCAGGCCACATGCCTAGGTTGCAGGCCAGTTCCTGGCAGGGGACACCTGAGAAACAACCATACATTGATATCTCCTTTTCTCCTCCCCTTCCCTTCTAAAGATAAATAATAAATAAAATATTAAAAAAAAGAATTCATCAGATGGGATCTGATTCTGGTCACTGGGCAATGTTTCATAGCGACCTATAGTTGGCTATCTTCATGGACAGATTATTGAAAAAAGGGATAAAAGAATACACACGGGTCTAAGCCTATCGGCAACAATCCCTGCGGCACAGGCACTGCGTCAGGCGTGTGCAGCGGGAAGCAGACCCAGGATGCGTGTTGGAACCGATGGGGAGGCTGGCTGGACTTAGTCAGACAAGCTCCCTTTCCGCTGGATTCAATCCTCAGCAAATAGAAACTAGCACGCTCTAGGGGGCGCCCTGGAGGGAAATCAACACAAAGAAAAACAGTGTTAGAGAAACCCAAGTTCTGATGGCGCCATTTGAGCTCTGGGAGCCAACAGTGTCTGAGGCTACTCCGATTCAGGACTTTTCAGTTAATTGAATAGTAAATTCATTTATTTAGTTAGGCAAGTTTAGGCTGGTTTTTTCTTGTCTGCAAATGAAAGACTCCTGCACCCCCCACCCCTACCTGTCTGATATTTATGTCAATTACCAACACCTGTGCTTTCTCCATCGACAATCCCTCCTCTTCATTGGCTCATCTCCATCTCCAAGAACGTAATTTAGTTCAGGGTTCTCATGACCTCTTGCTCGACTCTGAATTTGTCTCTCAGCCTCCACTATCCCCTCTCCTGTCTATCTTCCCAGAAGCTCTCCTCTTAACACTCCTCAGGGAGCGCGAATATGACGAAGGCACTCACTCCACTCCCCCAAAACTTTCACTGACCTCCCGCTGCCTAATAAACTTAAAAACCTAGTCTTTGCTTCCTTTGTGTCTCCCTCACCACTCACACTGAACACTTTACTTGACACTTCTGGTGACCAAATGTGGGTTTTCCCTACACCAAGCAATTTGGGATGACACCAGCCCGGTGTCTTACAATTTAATTCAATTCTGACACCATCTACCTAGAAACGGTACCAGATTCCACAGATTAACTCCTGTCAGTTAAGGTTGCAGTCCTCCAAGGCCCCCCCCCCCCCACTTCAGATGTCAACTGCAAGTGGCAGGTTCCCACTGCCCAGAACTCCTATGCCATTCAGCTACATATCAGAGGTTCCCCGGACCCCCTCCTTAAGTTCGTTTAATTTGCTAGAGTGGCTCATGGAACTCAGGAAAATATTTACTTATGTGTACCAGTTAGTTCATGAAAGGATATGATAAAGCATACAGATGAATAGTCCAATGAACAGACACACAGGGCTAGGTCTGGGAGGTCCCTGTGGAGTTAGGGCGCATCACCCTCCTGGTATGTGGATGTGTTCACCAGCCCGAAGGCTCGCTGAACAGCACACTTTGGGGGAATTTATGGAGGTTTCACCATGCAGGCATGACCAGTTGTTAACACCACATCCAGCCCTTTCCCCTTTTCAAGAGAATTTTGGGGGTGGGGTGGAAGCTGACAATTCCAAGCTTCTAATCATGGCCTGCTCTTTCCAGTGAGCAGCCTCCACCCAGGAGCCATCCCTGAGCCCACCCAGAGTCACCATTAGAAAAAAAGACACTCCTGTTGCTCAGGAAATCACAAGACTTTCAGAAGCTTGTGTCAGAAACCGGGGTCAAGATCAAGTATTAAAACAAAAGATGCTACTAGTGTTCTTATCACGTAGGAAATTACAGGGGTTTTAGAAACTGCGCCAGGAACTGGGGACAGATTTTTTTCATTTTATATATATTCATTTTATATATTCACTTTATATATATTCATCTTATATATATTTGTTACTTTTCTATTACTTCACACCTACAGAATAAAAGTTGAAATTCCTTTGTCTGATATTCCAACCCTTCTATAATCTAGCTGCAATCCTTACCTTTCCAACTATTATTTTCTGCTATCTCTCCCATGCAACTTATACTCAAGGAGTGTGCATCCTGGCTGGGTATTCAAGGTCCAGAGCAGGTCAGATGCAGAGCCAAGGTGAAGTCACTGTTCCCCCGTCCAAACCCTCCAACCCTCAGGTCAAATACAGCCTTGTCCTCACCTTTCTAACCCCGAAGTTGGGAGCCTATGGAACTCTCACAGCCTATCACTTCCTCTTACTTTTCTGCATTTTACTGTAGCTACTCTTAGATCTGTTCTCTGGAGTCTGCTCTCCAGAATTCCTCCCTACTAGTAGCCATTCCCCTCCAGACAGGATACAGTCCACATTCACTTTTGAGTGCAGCTGATTCCCTCCCCCTCATAATGTTCCCCATAAGCTTATTGGATTGGTATAAATGAAGGAATGAGAAAGGCTGCTTAATAAATTTTTTATGAGACTTGCTTTTTGATGAATATAAAAAATAACATAAATAACCCATCTGTATATAAACAGATACTATTAGAGTTCAAGGGGATTTTTGAAAATTGCCTTTCTTCTTTTTTTGGATATTTTATTTATAGCCCAATCAAATTTACTGTTTTTTTAACATCTTGGCTTTAAGGAGGCCAACTTATCTATAATACCTTACTATGCCCCTTTTTAGTTTATTTTAAGTCAGATAATTATTATGTATGATATCGCCTTTCTTAAGTTCTAAACTTCACACTTTCCCCCTATTTTTGCACTATTACTTTTCAAACACAAAAGTAAAATTTAGGTAAATCTTTGTCAAAGCATCAAAAATTCTAAACGATGGTCAAGCATGGAGTATAAGTGATTGAAAAACCGTCTCATGACCAACGGTCCTTGTTGAGACATGTCAGCAGGAGCAATGACATGCATCTCAGTCGTGTTTCAGTTTACAAAACATGTGTACAGACACTACTTCATTCCTGTTCACAGCCCTGGGAGATGGGCAGGGCAGGAACCATCAGCCCTGCTTTGCCAACCAGGAAAAGGGAAGTTCTGAGAGAGGCTAAGCAGCTGGCCGGGTTCCATAACTATGTAAGTAGATGATGAAACTAGAATTAAAACCCAAGGCTTGTGACCCTGAATCCAGAGCTCTTCCCGTTATTCCATGCCACTTCCCTTAGGCTGACAGACAACTCCATTCCCTTGCTGGTACGTGACTCAGCTAAAGACTTAAGAACATTGAATCCTGGCCCTTGTGATAGGAAGAGGGATCTGGGGGAGTGGGATAATCTTGTTCCTAAGTGAGAGACTTAGGGAAAGAAGCCTCCCCTTCTCTTTCTCCTGGGTGTCACTGCACTTGTTATTTGTTTGTTATTCCTCCCTCCCGGTTGCCACAAGCCTGAGGGTGGCGCCAGTGCAGAAAAGGGCAGAACCAAGAGAAGCAGAGCAGGAGCCTTGGGTGCCCCTCACCTGGAGACTCCCCATCCTCCAGCTTTTTAATATGTCAGCTAATCAATTTTCTCATTATTGTTTACGCCAGCATGAGTAAGGCTTTACTTGTACCTGAAATTACCCTCACAGAAAAAACATGGACAACTTTACGATCTACGGATTTCAGGGAGAGAGACCTGGATGTGAATTTCCTTTCTAAGACTTCAAACGGGAATGTTACTTAACTGTTTGGGAGCCTCGGGTTATCAGTAAGGAGAGGGATTACCGCTCAGGGCTATTTGGTTAGATGCCATAAGTGGCGGGGGGTGTCTGGTACGTGGTAGATAATAAGTAGCTGTCATTAAAATGAACTCTTAACTATATCAATGTTGCAAGTATGTCTACAAGAAAACATGCTTTTAAAAGTACAACTTAACCCAAAACAACGTAATTGGCTCACGCATCCTTTCTCCTCCAGTCAGCCAGGTATGTATGCAAAGGTGGAGTCCTGTCAAGCTTAGATCAAGAGCATCCAGCCTCTGAGTGAACTTTCTCTTGAAGCTTTGAGGTCATGGGCAGGGGATGAAAAGCACCGATAATAAAATTACGACTGAAGGTGAAGTGTGGAGGCTCCTACCAAGACTGGAATTTGCCTTGAAGTCAGCAATGAACCCTTCAAAGGGTGGACTTGTCACTTATTTGTTTTTAATTTTTTTTTTGCAGAAAGGGTCATAAAGATTTAAAAGTTCCACCTTATTGCACTGTTGAAAAGAGAGAGATTGCCATCTCTTGTCCTGAAAGAGCAGATAACTGGGATAATCCCACTTTACCAATGTGCTATTTATACAACTGTGAGTTCATAGTGGTTTAGGGCTGGGTGAGGCCTTCCTGGATCTTCCTGGGTTCCAGCCAAGTGCCTTTCTTGTTTCCACATTACAGAAAAAATAATCCTGTCCTTTTGGAATGCTGTCACATTGCTAGGAGGAGTTCATTTTCATTGACAGCATAATTCCCAAACTGCTCTGTTACCTGTTCTCCATCTGTTGGGGAGGTGGACCCACTGCGCACTTGGAGAAGACGCCCGCACTCCCGCTGCACGCTCCTGTCCCAGCAGGGCCTCGGCCAGCCTTGGGCAGAGAGAGGCAGTGTCTGCGTGCCCCAGCCAAAGCCGGGCCCGCAGGAGGGTGTGAGGCTTGTGGACATTGACTTCAGAGGCACTTATTTACAGTGTTGGCTTATGCCTTGATTTGCTAGGACAAGGCAATAATGTGAACAACTACTTACAGACACCACGGGATGCAGTGTTCTTCTCACTAACAAACCCGGATAAAATGTCACTCCTCCTTGAAGGACGTCCCCACCTGCAGCTGCTGGTGTCAGTACTGGGATCTCCTCCCAGCGTGAGCTTCGTTGCTCTGTCAGGGTGACAGGCTCCCCAGAGCTGTCACTCTCCACACTTGCCCCTCCTCTAAGGGCACAAGCTGCGGTGGAGGGCCCCTGTGCGGCCGCCAGCAGTGACATCCACCTGCCTTCATGTGGGTAAGTCCCACCTCAGCCCCACAGCCCCTGTGAAAGGGCGTCCTCTCAACTGGCCCATCGTGCAGGTTCGAAGTGGACAGAACATGGCCGATGATTCTGGTGGTTTCCCTAATCTGTGTCCCCAGGGCAGCAGGAGCCAGGGGAGCCTGTGTCTGAAATAAAACAGGTGACTGGTCTGAAAGAGCAGGACATACTTTGCTCCTGTAGACACAGACCTTCCTGCTTCACCCTGGGGCTAGCGTCCTTGCTTTGTTTTCCAGTCTGAGAAATCAGCGCCCTTCCAGGGACAGCTGTGTGGGTGCTCGTCCTGGGGAGCTGGCTTGTTTCTGAGTAACTGAAACTTCTTTCAAGGTGAAGGAGAGCTAGAGGCTTCCAGCTATGTCTAAGAAGTGACCAAACAATCTGCTGAAAACTAAAAATAGGTCTCAGATTTAGCTCATTGTTGTCTGTTTTCAAGGTCGGATTGGCTGAAGGTGCCAGTCAAAACAGCCAACCCTGCTTCCCTGTTACCTCTGGCTAAAAGGGCTCCCATGCACCTACAAAATCTGGGGCCTTGCTGTGATGAGCGGGGTTTTGTGCTGGATGTGTAAGGACTACGAAATAGCCAACACATGAGACCCTCCTCAATCAGCTTTTACACTGGTAGCTATCCATAGAGTGGCTATAGTAAAAATAAAAATAACAGTCATGTTGGGTAGCTAACAATTAGAGAATCGGGCACCATAGGACATGTTAATATTTTGATGCATTTCTTAATTGTATCCTCGCTATAACCCTGTAAGGAGCGTATTGTCACTTTTCTATGTTGCAAAAAGGAAGCAGAGGCTTTCCCAGTGGGCCAGCTGTTGTCCATCTGCAGTTCTCCACCCTTCATTGCCCTGCTCTGTGCACGGGAGGCTGAGCCTTGCAGACAGCCAACCAGGCTCCCTTTGAGCTGATTTTGGCAGGCTCCAGAGATCAGAGGGTGGAAGAAAGGGTCCGGCTGTGTCTCTCCCACTCCCTCCCTCCTCGACACCGGACTTCCCGCAGTCGCTGCATCGCTGCCTGGACTGCACAGCTCTTGGCCACCAGCCTCTTCTGCACCCCTTTCCTTCTCCTCTTCTACTTCCTGCCCTCACAGCAGCGATGGCTTCCCGATGTTGCAGGTGCTCTCTGCCCTTGTTTGTGCCCTCAAGGCTGTCTGCCCCCACCTCCATTGGTGGCCACTTTGTTAAAGTCTCTTCATTTGAACCCATCATGGGCCAATTGTGTACCTGTGAAGACCCCGATTGATACATGTTGGAAAAGAGATGCAAATCAGAGATTCAAATCCGTAACATTCAGTAGTAGAAGAGGAAAAGTAAACTGATAATAAAGTAAGTAAAAGAGAAAAAATGAGAAAGCAGTACAAAGTGTTGTGAGAAATAAAAGGCCAACAAAAATACTTTGCTGAGGATGTGACATTATTAGGCCTTTTAAAAACAAGTAGAATTGAGACAAGTGGGTATGAAGGAAAGAGTTTCAAATATGGGCAAAGGCACTGAAGCAGTAAGAGCACAAACCACATTTGGGAACAGAAGTGGTTCGGTTCCAGATGTGGAATAAGCTTACGGATGCTGTTTCTCAAACTGCACGCTAAAGAACTCTGCTGTTCTGTGAAATGCTACTACCACATTGGGGGGGAAAAAAAGGAGTCCACAGTCAAATAAGATTGATCAGATATCTTTGAGATCAACAAACTTCAGCGGGTTTCTCCACTCGGACTTCTCAGAGCATCTGAAGGGCTAACATGCATATTTGACTACCCTTCTTTCAGGGATGGTCTGTTAGCCTCCTCGAGAGTGTGGGAGGAGACAGTTTGGGAAACACGTAGAGTCCTTAGGCCTCCGCAATTTGGGGAATCCTGGCAATGTGACTCAGAACACACTGTGGCAGCTGTCACTCAGAGAATGTTCCAGTTGCTCTGCAGAGAGCCTGTGGGAAGGTCACAAGCCGTGGACACATGGTGCCTGGCACGCCGTCATGCAGCCGTAGCGTGCACAGCGAGGCTCGGTTAGCAGGCCCAGGGAAAATCAACTGTCATGCTGACACGACCCATACGGAAACAGTGGTGAGTGGACGAGACAGCCACTGAGGTTTATATCTTAGAAAATATCGGAGCCCCAGTGGTACCATTTCATATACAATGAGCCCTGTCTCTAGTGGCTGGCAAGTCAAATTACTTCACATCTGATAGTGTAAGCTAAATGAGTCAGGCTCTCTGCTAGATTATAAGATCAGACAATAACTATAAATATTTAAAAATCTCTAAAGACTAGAAGTCATAAGGATTAGAAAGAAGAGCAAGGCAGAGATTCTACTTGGACTGGACGGTGGCCTGAGGCACTGGACCACAGAAAGAGGTGAGCTTGGATGTGACCCACTCGAATCACCTGGAACCATCGCCTGCGTCCGTGGAAACACTGTCGTCCACAAAACCAGTTCTGGTGCCCAGAAGGTTGGTGACCACTGTAAAGAACTCTGGACAACTTGAGGTTGAACGGTTAAATATATAACTACAGTGTAAGGTATGACTTCAACACAACTCTCTGAAAACAGAGACTGGACTTACACTTCTCGCACTGGAGGGCTTCAGAGAGAGCTTGACGGGGGAGTGGAGTTTGCCAGTGAAAAACGGAGAATCCTCACAATAGATGCTAAATTTAAATGCCCAGACTGCCACATATAACTACATGAAAGCTTACTTCACATAGTAAAGAGAATCCAATATTTGTGAATAAATATAGACATAAATTAAAAACAAAAGGATATTACAAAGATGCCTCTTAAAGTTATGACGATGTGGTAGAAAATTTTATAATATAAATGTAAAGAGCATATCAAAGGTTATTCAAGTCCACTTTAAGGCAGCAGCTCTGCTGCTTCTCCCTAAGTTAAAAGAAGAAAGAAACATCTTTATTTTCCCTCCTGCTCTTGTTCACGAGACCCAGTACGCAACTTGGAGTACTTCAGAGAGCTCCAGTGGGGGCCTTCGGAGACTTTCTGATGTTGCCCAGTTATTTCAAAATGTTTCTAGTTTTTCCATTTGAAATGATGCCCAAGGTGCACAGGAAATCGCTAGTGCCAAAACCTGTTTTTCTTTCTAATAATTTTAGACGCTATATTGTTTTAAGTAGGATTAAAGCTTTCTTTGCTGTGCAGTTTTTTTTTAAGGCGCCATATGTGACAATTTAACTGTACAATTACTTTATATATTGTTTTTATGTATTATACCCTCACATATTTATATTCAAAGTGTACTGACTACTTTGATTTCCAAACACTTAAAAGAAGTAATCTATACTTAACAAGAACAACAAATTTTTAGTCTTAAATGTCATACAAACACATTTTTTAAAAATGAAGTGCTGTAAAGGCTTTTCTCATGGTTCTTTTGGCCAACTTTTGAAAAAATAATTATGGGAGCTTGTCATGGTTTTATTTTTTTACTGTGTAATATTTTAAAGCTATCATCATGAGGAAAAATTACGTTTTACCCTTAAAACACTGATAAATACACAGATGTGCCAAGATAAATGGTCCAATAAATGCTTATGGAATAAAAGAACAACCGATGGTACCACAGGTGGAGATGAGAAGACAAAAATGCAACCCTGGCTCCCATTCGAATCCATAATTTTTCCTGAATTTAATACTAAGAAACTCTTTGTTGCCCACAGACCAGACCTATGACAAGAAGATTTTGGGTTGAACAGGAATCCTGAGATAAGTTTTTCTTAGAAAATCGAGCTTAACTTTTTGGCCTTGATGCTAGAACAATTTCATTCATTCATTCATTCATTCATTCAACAAATGTTCAAACATTTCTGGAGCATTCACAGTAGTAGCAGTAGTAGTAGTGATACTAATAAGCGGTGATGCCCCCTCGGAACCTACTTTGTGCCGAGCCCTGTGCTGTGTGCTTCGTACTGATTCACTCACACGGTCCTTCCAACAGCCCTCAGCTCCACTCACAGATGAGAAAAGCGAGGTGCAGAAAGTTGCAAAACTTGCCCATGGCCACCCGGTCATGGCATGAATTCTAAGTTGAATCCAAGTCAGTATGAATTCTAAACTGGATTCACATTCCATGCTACCCCGGGCCCCCATGGTAGGGATGCCCAGAGGTATGGGGATTATCCTCCGAAAGTCTTACAAGGCCATAAACTGAAGGACTGTGATAGGTCCTCCAGGCTCTTTTTTTGCAGAGGTGGCCTCGAGGCCAGGCCAGTGAGGTGACTTCCCTAGCGTCACAGAGACAGGTATGAACTGCCTCCTCCCAGCCCTCAGTGTTGTCACTGGGCCTATTTCTGTTTTCACTCACCATGTGACTCTGAAAACCCCCTCACTTACTAATAAACCACTGGGTCTGTATAATTGTGAAAATAAGAAACCATATGGAAATGATCTTTAAATACGTGATTTTATCTCCTTAGAAATAATCCTCACTGGTTGATAACTTTCAAACAGAAAAATTTGTGAGGCTGCATATGGATCTTGGCCTCATGGAAAATAAGCACTAAAACTGAGTTTAGCAGCTCAGGGTTGGCGCTGGGCCTCTCACCTCCCGGCCTCCCCACATTTCCAGTTATCTTTCAGCCCCATCTTGCCTCAGGCTCTGAGGCCATTTAACAGGCCATTACCCAGCGATTGTACAAGGGAATAGAAGCAACGTAGGATCAAAAGAATGTTTAGAGCTGCGGTGACAACAGCAACTGATTCAACCTCCTTACTGTAAGCCCAAAAAAGGCGGGTCTGGGAAGCAACATAACACAGAACGGAGCCTGGTAAACGAATGGAAGAGATTGAGTAGAAGACCCAATAGTACAGCAGTGAGTGTCCTGTTCAACCACTTTACACCTCAGTCTTCTCTTCTGCAAAATGGATGATCATAGTCCCTAGTCTTCTGTTTGCCTTGAAGATTACTTGTAATAAAGTGTATTGTACCCTACATGGCACACAGCATGCATTCAATAAACATAGTTGTAATTACAATATTACAGTCCAATCCCAGTTCTACCCTTTCATGCACCCACTGACGTTCTCATTTCTACGGAGGAGGATGTGTGTTAAAGCTTTGCTCAGACCTTCATCCTCTGACTTTGAGCTTGACTTGTACCACCTGATGGAAGCCATCAGCCCCTACCAGCGTGGGAATTATTAATTCCCTCTTCCATGCTTTTTAGCTGTGGCCCGATCAGCCTTTATCTCATTTTCTCCCATCTATGGTTTTGCTTTGTTTATATTCATAGCGTAGATTCCTAAAGGTGAGATTTGCCCCTGTACACCTAGTTACTTTATACAGAGCTGGTACTCGGTGAATGTGTGGACCTTGACCTGCACAGATTTTTAACAACTCAATGGCTATACACGTGGAAAGTATTTGAGAATTATGATTATGGCGTTGAACTGAATTCTTGATAAGCAGTGAGAATGTCGGTTTCTTGGTTTGGTTTGTTTCTTAGGGAGGGGAGTGGGCAAATACAAAAAGAAAAGCAAATATCTAGGCTTGGTCCAAGGATACCTGCCATTTACACAAGGCATTTCTGTTGGAGGTCAGAGGACTCTGTACATCTGTTCTCAGCATTGTCCTTGGGGCAATCACAGTGACAACCTTAGAGCCAGGTGGCATCCTCTCGCCTACCACCCACAGCTCCAGGAAACAACAGAGGCTGTGGTACTTGTTCAAGCCCCCAGCTCCCTTTGATCAGCTGTAGCTAGAGCCCCTGTCTGGAAAGGGAGCACTGGGCTCCAGACAGGCTGTGGGGACGGCTGCAGGGGCAGGATGTGCTCTTGGGTCCTTCGGTGTCTTGGTTTCCCACTCTGTATGATGGCAGTAACGATCTTATCCTCCGTGATTCCACCTCCCCGAATTGGATACAACGTTATTTTTAAAACTGCCGGGACAAATGAACAGTGAGTAAGAGTGTATTGAGGTGTGCTGAGAAGCGGGCCTCCAAAGCAGAGCTCAGGCACATTCTCCCTGCAGGGCAGATAAAGTAATAGCCAGCACTCGTTAAGGGCTTTCCGTGCGTCAGGCAGTGTGTTTACCATTTTAGGTGTATTCATTCACTCAGTTCTTCAAACAGCCCTATGAGGTAGTCTGCGTTTTACAGAGGAGGAAACTGAGGCCCAGAAAGGTAAGCCAAAGTTGCACAGCCATTAAGTGGCAAGAGCTCCCAGAGCTGAGTGCCCTGGCACCCTCTTAGTCGTGTCCTGGTCTGTCTTCCTGTGGGTGTCTCTTTCATTGGGAGCCTGGAACAAACTTTTACGTGTAATATGTGCTAAATGACATTTGTTGAATTGGAGTAAAACTAATAAAACTCGAGCGTAGTTTGGAAGTCTCTCCCTTCTCCTCCTCCTTCCAACTCCACCCTCAGCTTCCCTATTAAGTAATTTGACTTTCAACAATGTGTCTCCAGTTAAGAACTACAGACCTTTAAAGATTCATTCTTTTTTCCTATTTATGATTTAAAAAAGAATGCGAACACAGTTTGGACCAATGGGATAAATGGCTGGTACCAAGTGCTGCTTTGGACTTCAATGCCTGTGAGTGCTATGCAGTGCCACCAGTGGTTACCACTTCGGTTCTTACGGTAACAACAAAGGAACCAGTGCAAAGCTCGTCTCTGAATGATGTATTAGACTCTAAGGCTGCTATTACAATGGCGCAGAGTGTAAGGAAAGGAGGTGTGACAGCTGCAACAGGAAAGAGGTGAGAGAATTGGGTCAGTTCAGGACACCTCACACACCGTGACCGCGGTAGACTCGCACAGAACTCAAAGGTACCCGCCCTACACAATCTGTACTGTCATGCTGGTAGCTGAGTAAACACTACCAATTTGCATTTTACATTTTATAATTCTTGTTTTTTAAAGATTTTATTTATTTATCTTTAGAGGAGAAGGGAAGGAAAGAAGGAGAGAAATATCAATGTATGGGTGCCTCTTGTGCGTCCCCTGCCAGGGACTGACCTGCAACCCAGGCATGTGCCCTGACGGATCCTCCTAAAGAGGATTGAACCATGATCCTCTTTAGTTTGCAGGCCTGCGCTCAATCCACAGAGGTACACCAGCCTGGGCTTGGGAGGAGATTTTTATACTTAATTTATACATTTGTTTTGGTTTTATTCCAGAGTTGTTTAAAAGCGATGCCATCAGGTTATGGCTGGTTTTATAATATGTCTAATTGCAACATTTTAAAAGAAAATAATTTAAGCCAATACTGAGGCGGCATAAAAAAATTTGCCCTTAAAATAGTGCAGAATGTCAGTTTCCCTCACATTTCAGAAACACTCCATAATAACATGTATTTGAGGCTTTGCTGTTTCAAACAGATTACATACACAAACATACTAGATATGCCGTTAACACTTTGGTGTGAAATGGTATGTGAGACCCTCCCTTTTCGAGACCAGGCTTTGATGGGAGAAAGACTAAAAGACTTGATAGAAAAAATGTGAACGCAGTGATCTGAGGTAAGTCGTTAAACCTCTGTAGGCCCCTGGGCTCCTTATCCTTAACAGAGCGGTAATCTGCGCCTCCTCCATCACAACCGCGTTAAGTGTAAAGCTGATTCTCCGAAGGTGCTCAAAGTGCTCAGTAAATGGTCATTTAAATACAATACTGATGTATTTAGGAGACAATAGGAAAGCTCTACCACTACGTTCTTAAATGGCACAGTCACCCGCCTGGTTGGAGGGAAGACCCCGAATTGTGGACCCCATGGAGTGGCTTTGAGAAGCAAGCCCACTGGGCGAGGAGGTGGCTCCACCAGCTGGTGCCACGACAGAGAGCCGAAGCCCGTGGGCTCGGGAGCCGACACCCGGAGCTGCCATGCCCCTGTCCTGCTCCAGCCCCCATGCAATGCAGGAGGGGAGGCAAAGCTTTGGTGGTCGTGACGCCAGAATTCGGGATTCCGTTCCTTGGAGGCACCTGGGTGAATCGGAAAAGAACTCGGTCGTCTCTCCAAGGGTTTGTGGGGTGGGGAGCGCAAAGGGTTTTCGCCAGGCAGAGGGGCCTCCTTGTGCACCAGGTGTGGCCCACGTCCCCAGATCGGTCGACTGGGGGAAGGGGGAGCGGTATCTGTCTCTGCGAGCAGGCAGCGATTATCAGTCTTTGTGAGCAGAAAGCGGACTCCGCCCGCGGCGGGCGCGGTGTTGGAAGGGTGAAGGCGCTTGGGTCCTTGGCAGAGCGGGCCCTCTGCGAGAACCGGCGCTGACTGGCGCCGGGAGGCCGAGACCGGCGAGCGCTGCTGCGAGGCAGGGACCCACCTGCGCTGGGCCGCGCCGCCTCGCTCCGGGCCGCGTCCGGCTGCTGGGGGCGGGGGTGCGGCCCGGGGGCGGGTGGCGGACGCGCGGCTTCTCCGAGGGCGGAGGCGGGTCGGGCGGGCCTCGCGAGGCGCGGGGGGTGGGGGCCGGACCCGCCTGCTGCCCGCACGGCCCGCCTGCCCGCTAGCACTCGGTCGCGCCGCGGGGCAGGCATGGGAGCTGAGCGCGCCCTCCCGGCGCCCACACCTGTCTGAGTGGCGCGAGGAACCCCTGCCCCGGCGGGCAGCCAGGCGCGGGTGAGTGCGGGTGCGGCCCCAGGCGCACTCCCGGACACGGAGCAGCGCGACGAGGGGAGGAGCGGGACAAAGGGCGGGTGCGCACGGGGTGGGGTGCCTGCGTGGGGTACCCGAGACGTGGCCCGGGCCTCCCTCGGGGCTCGATAGCTGGGACCTGCGGCCTGAAGGAGCTGTGTGGAGAGTCAGGCGTTGCTGGGCACTTGGATTCACGCACTGTCACCCGTGGAGCGGGTGCGGAGAGAAGCTCCTGAAAACTATCTTGGATGCCGGGTGGGAGTGGAGAAAGCTGGCTCTGCGCAGGCTCTCCTCAGGCTGGACGGTGGCAACACCCGCACCTCCTGCGAGCACGCACGCACCGCCATCACCACCACTTATTTTCCTTGAGTTTTGCGCATATGTGTGCCAACAACAGGACCTGAACATTAATTTTTAATCCTGGGCACGTGATTGTGAATACACCTTAGCAAGCAAAAAAAAAAAAAAAAGTGCAGGAAACCCAGTTTGGGAAATAGGATCTTTTCTGTGGAGTCTTAAGTTGATGACCGTGTGCTTCCCTAAGAAACTAGTGTCTGTGAACAACGGTTGTTGAAAACAAATACTTCTTCAGCCCGTGGACACTTATCATGAGTTAACTTACAAGTAAAAGCTTGAAAAAAATTTAAAAGTGTTTCAAAAGAGGAAAAAGAAGAATTGTTTAGGTGAAGGAAAATTGCCACTGCCCTTCAGGCTGCAAATCTGGTTTGCATGAGGAGAAAACAGCTGATAAAAATCCAGTTTGTTTTTTTCTGCCCTTTGGGCGACACCCAAGAGACTTCAAAAACAGCCCCTAGTGGGTGGAAAGCTCCCAGTTAGTGTTGGCATGGGGCTGACTTCTCCCAGCTCCTGAAATTGAACTTGAGGGGTCCCAAGCACTTTTTAGGATCAGATAGGCCAATGTGACGATCATTTTTTGCGTGGTGGTGTAGGAAAGAGTGAAATTTATGGTTTGAAGTTAGCTGTGGCCAAAAGCTGAATGGCAAATTAATATCAGGATATTTAATGCATTTGTTTCAGGATCTTATTTGTGCATAAGAGCATTCAAAATAGACCTTATCTCTGTGTCTCTCAAGAAGCCTCTTAGGAGTGGATTGGAGGTTGAGTTGGGGAGAAGAAACTTAGGAAATGCCACCAAAAGCCATTATATTTACTCATGAAAGTGTTTGTGATCATATGCACACTATCTGCATTTGAGTAAATTGTTTCATTTGCTTTTGTCCCACGTACATAAAGTGAAGAGATAATCTGTCATGCTGTCTTGGGCCTGAACTGGAAAGGAAGCATTTTTCCAAGGTAACTAATATGGACCTCATTTTGTAATACTGGCAGCTTATTCAGGTAGATGGTGAATGGTGGGTGCATTTTTCTGTCTGTAGCATAAATGCCAAAGTGCCCATTAGTGGACCTGAGAGCACAGTTGGCCCCGCTCTGCAGCGTTTAAGAGTCTCAGGTTCTCCTGCACATTGCCTCTCATACATCCCCCAGGATTCAATTCACCAGGCATTATTCATGCGTAACTCCCACTGACTCTGGGGAATTTGTTTCTCATGGATTCACCATTGACAGTTTTATGCACTCCGTTCTTGTTCTTCTGCCAGGTTTGTTCCAGGTCACTGGGATAGTTCATTTTGCCTAAAATCTGATAGAGAAGAACTTAAGCTTCGTTGGACCACAAGATTATGTGTAGGGAGGCTGGACTTGGAAATGCCCTGCATTTCTTTCTTGCACAAGTTTATAATTCTTAAACCGTTATGTGATCAGGTCTGTGTTCCTTTAACAGATTCCGTAACTTCAGAAAATGAGAGCAAGCCTGGCTACAGAGCTTTGTCCATTTTTAGGTATTTGCTTTAGGAATTAGCATGGTTTGACTGTTCACTATCCCTGGCCGCAGATTCCATGGAAAACCCTTTGTCATTCTTCCAACTGGTGTTCAAAACTTTTATCTTCACAAACTTTCCCACTGTTTCTTTCTGTTATCACTGTTTATAGTGGTCACAGAAGTTCATAGGTTGTGCAATAGTTTATACATTGTCCTATGAATAAGATGTTCCCTCCCAGCACTTACTTGCTATGGGAGTTTTTCATTCTCCCAAACACTTGCCCTCTAGAGGAAACCTGTGTTGTTGCAGTTTTGAAGACCAGGGTGCAGAACTAGAAGAGGGCGGTCTCGGTGCCCAGTCTGCAGGCAGACCGAGTGTTGTTTGCGCATGGGATAATGTGCATTGTTCCTCCCCCGTGAGGTTAGTAGTGGGCATGTGAAGTGGCAGCGTCCTCATAAGGTGTCCATCGTTCTAGACAGTGGACAGTGGCACAGTGGTTCACACGGAGTGATGGAGTGTGGAAGGTATAATCCTCTTGTGAGTCAGATACACAGAGATGCAAAAGGAATACAGTTTCCATATTACTAAGCATGGTGAAAAAATATTTGCCTACCTTAGTTCTCCATTCTGCTTTGCTTTTAGGTGAAATAATGCATGAAAATACTCAGTTGAGAACTTTAAAAGATAAATATGTATGTGAGGAATTCGTACCCTGTAAAGGCTTATTCCTAAAAAGTAAATGTTATAGACCTGAATTTTCTTCATCCAGATTTAGATATAATGAGATAAGGCTTGGAAATCTTCTTTCCTTTTCTTAAGGTGTGAGTTTTCCAGACAGTTCTATTAGGGATAATGTGATTCATTTGTAAAGAGAGAGAATTTAAAATTATATACTCCATTTAGTTACCTTCCCAGTTGTGAGCTTATGAATGTGTTTATTACATTCTGGAGTATTTATACTTAAATACTTCAATGGGCATGGCACAGGCTTACCTGCAGTTTATAAAAATGGAAACAATAATTATTTGTCTCCTGGGGAATTCATTCTATAATCAGGTGAGCCGAGAAATTGATGCAAAGCCACCTGGCTAATTTTAAAGCGTCTCAGTTACCCTCGGTGTGTTATCGCTGAGGGAAGGGGTCAGGGAGAGGTGTAAGCGCCTCGGGGGAGCTAGGCCCGAGGGGAGCAAGCAGTGGGGTCATTTCCCTCTCGGGCTTTCCTGCAAGCGTTCACACCCAGCATCCTCCCCTCCACTCCTGAAAGCTGCCCTCTGCTGGAGGCCTCTGTTCCCTTTAACGACTGATCATGGAAATCTTGTCCCCCAGATAAGAAAGAGATAAACATGATAAAATTTCCTTTTTCTTTTCTCCAATGCTGCCACCCTCCATAATTTCATTAGTAAAAGCTCCTGCCTTAAGCAGTAAAGGACAGTTGTCAGAAAACAGCACAGTGCTTGACCTGGATTTTTGTGACCCTAGAAAATTGTAAAATTAGAGAATCCTGGACCTGAAAAGACCACAGCAGAAAAGACTAAAGAGAATGCCTGGTACTCATAGCAGTTTTTAAACCGCCCTAAACACACAATTGGTAAAGGAGTGAGCAATTTAAGAAGCTGTAACTTTAATATAGTGTCAGTTTAAACCCATCTGGGGACCTGAGAACACACAACTTTATTTCCCAGTTTCTGGTCAGGTATTTTTAAAAAATGAAACAGTTTGGAATAATTTGACCTGCATTAATTTCTAAATGTGAACTAAAGTGTTTCTAAAATCCAGTTTTGCAGCTTTCAGAGTTATAGATAAACTTGAATCAAGATAGAAAATGTTGGGCCCTGGCTGGTATAGCTCAGTGGATTGAGCACGGGCCTGGGAACCAAGGGATCTCGGTTTGATTCCCAGTCAGGGTACATGCTTGGGTTGCAGGCCAGTTCTTAGCGGGGGACCCACAAGAGGCAACCATACATTGACATTTCTCTCCTTCTCTCCTTCCTTTCCCCTCTAAAAGATAAATAAATTTTAAAAACTCTTTTAAAAAAGAAAATGTTGTTAGAACAAGATTGTACCCCACAAGTTAATGAATAGATTTAAGCAATAATAGAAGGAGAATCACTGTTTTGGGAGGTATTTCAAAAGCTTATTCTTAAGGGATTAGAACTTCACCTTGCCCTCTGGTTTCACAGTTCTTTTTTTAATAGATGGCTGACACCTTAACTGGCTAAACAACCAGAAGTTAAGTTGTAAGACTCTGAGTTGGTAACATCATCTACTACCCATTAGGTAATATTCTATCTAGAACAGCAATGTTCTGTGGTGGGCTCTGCAGCAGCTCTAGCAGACTGTGTGGTGTGTAAGGGGCCCAGGGGTGCCTGACACAGTCCTCCCTCGTTCTGCTGAAGAACACATCTGACACCCTGCATTGCGAGGCTGGAGCGAAGGTGTGCCTAGCCAGCGAGCCTCGCTGATCGCCCAGCGCCGCTCACACCCCGGGGAGAGACTTGTTCTCATTTCTCCACGCCCACTAACTCTCATGGGCTGGTTTCTAGGAACATCGTTTCTTTCTGAGAGATAGACATTAAGAGATGAACAACTGAAGTGAGATGAGGCATGCTTTTAGGCCTTGGGAAGCGTTTTTTTAAACAGACAAAGCACTTGGAAAAATGGAATTAGAGTTAATTTTTGCCTGAGAGAGGGTTAATTCATGAACACAAGTCTCCCAGGTAGATCCTAGTCTCTAATTTCCTGCCATTCTCTTCCCTGACACCCTTGCCCATGGACTATTTCAGTGTTTGGACAAATGGATGAAGCTGAAGACAGATGCCACTGAAGCGAGTCTGCCATAGTAGATAATTCACGCTCTATATTCCCTGAATCCAGTTAACATATAAATTTCAGGTTTGGGATTTTAAAATGCGTGATCTGGAAAATTAATTTGAGCATATTTTAACTGTCATGTTCGTCGTCCACATGGAAAATGCTATCTACAGCTTATGATAATACATAGTATAATATTGTTTCATCTCATTTCCTCTCTTTCTCCTAAGAGTCATACAGTATTTTGAAAGCAGGAATACCTGGCAGCTTGCATCTCTGTCTGAATTCTGTGTTTTCTGTCTTAAGATGAGCTGAAGTAAAACTCGGCTGTACGAGGTCCTTTTCCAGGACCTCGTTCCTTTCCTTTCCTATCCCTGATCTCCCTGATGGAAGTAGAGTCAAAGAGAAAGAGACAAGCAAAAGGATCCAAGAGGTGGGTGAGGCACCCACAGGTTTGAGAAATACAGCGGGTGGATATCGGGGTATAGATTGGCGTGCTCAGCTGGACTAGATCAGCTCAGTGGGAGTCTTCAGTGTTCTGTACAAGAAAACAGAAGGCACCCAGAGTGGCCAGCGGGTCTGTCCTGGCGAAGAGGGAGAGGGTGAGAATAACGAAACGTTTTTTCCTGACTCCTGCTAGCCTCCACTGGCCTCCTGAGACCTAACCCCTCCTTGCCCTCCTTTTGGAATTTTTGGTTATGAATGAATTGCCCTGCGGAGACAGTTTCTCTCGAGCAGAAGGTTCAGAGCTGGTCAGAGCCGACCGATGCTTGAACATTCGTGAAAGTACTACTTCCCATTTCTTTTTCTACTTTTACTGCCACCACTTTTACTTTCTACTTCTACTACTTCTTTTTTGTTGTTTTCTTCTAGGGGAATGGATCTCTCTTTAAATATACCTTTCGGGATAAAATCCAGACTCCTTCACTTCGTACCCATAGCCCTTCATAGCCCAACTCCTGCCTGTTGCCTCTACCTCTTCCTCTGTTCCACCCCGGCTGAGCTGAGCATGATTCCGGAGATGACTCGTGCTGTGGCAGGTCTCCCTGGGCTCACAGGCTTGTTTCCTCTCGGAGTCCCCTTCACTCTGTCTTTTGTTATCCAACTTCTGTTCAGCTGCAACACCCGTCTCTGCAACGCCTCCCTCTTCTTCCAGCCGACTTCACACCTTTCTCTGAGCTACCACGTCATCCTCATTCACCTCTGTGTGCATCATTCAGCAAAAGTACTTTCTGAGCCGCCGTAATCCCTCACTCATTCTTCCACTAATACAGTCATTCATTCAACAAATCTGTGTCGAGTGCTAGCCTAGGTCCGAATTCAAGGCATTTAGACTAGCTGGGACCACAGATGCAGAGACCTGAATAGGTCACCAACAGTAACAGTCATAATGGGACTGACCCTTGACAAAGGTCCTGGTTGTGTAAGACAGAACCCAAAGGAAGAAGAAATGTTTTGACAGAGGCTAGACTACTCTGGCACTAAATTTCTGATCGTTAAGGGTGTTCTAAATTGAAAACAAACAAACAAAAAAAAGCCTTAGCCTCTTCTGAATGCACCCACTATTTATAGACAATGGGAGTCCCAGTACGTGTGACACTGTGGAACTATCCCTTCATGGTGCCTTGTCACTCAGTAAGCTAAGGAATTTAAATCTGTCCTCTATGTGAGCAAGTTGCTCTGTAGATGCTCCAAGTTCGTGCTATAATGAGAATGAGAGGGAAAAAGGAAAGGAAGTCAGGGGGATGAGAGAGGTAGGAAAAGATGAAGGTTTAGTATGAAGCACCAAAAAAAAAAAAAAGAGGCTCAAAATTACAGGGAAATTGGGGATGGTCCCACAGTTCATTTGGGAATTAATGCCCCATGCACGCTGCCCTGCTGTGGGCCGTCATTTGGAGCATCTTAAACATAGAAAGGAATGAACACCAGATTTTGTCTTGGGCACCTAGCCACGGGAATGCTCCAAGGTCAAGCCCTTGCCCTGTAAGTGAGACCATTATCTGGGGATTCCTCTCCACACCCTGATTCCCGAGGAGGGTTCGCAGACTTAGAAACAATGACAGGCATGCTGCTGACTGCTTCTGTGGTAAAAAAGAGTGCTGAGGCCAGCGTCCAGCCCCTTGCCCACCCTGACCTTCTTGTCTTTGTTCCCACAGAGTGGTGCTCAGCATGGCGGGGATCCCAGGGCTCCTCTTCCTCCTCTTCCTCCTCTTCCTCAGTGTTGTCGGGCAGGCGAGCCCCTCCGGTGCCCACTGGAAACCCACCTGGCCTGCCTACCGCCTCCCCGTCGTCTTGCCCCAGTCCACCCTCTACTTACCTAAGCCAGACTTTGGGGCCAAAGCCAAATTGGAAGTGTCCTCCCCGTGTGGACCCCAGTGTCATAAGGGAACTCCACTGCCCACTTACGAAGAGGTCAAGCAGTACCTGTCTTATGAAACACTCTATGCCAATGGCAGCCGCACAGAGACTCAGGTGGGCATTTATGTCATCAGTGGCGGTGGGGCTGAGTCATCGGGCAAGTCTCGGAGGAAGCGGCAGATTTATGGCTACGACAGCAGGTTCAGCATTTTTGGGAAGGACTTCCTGCTCAACTACCCCTTCTCGACGTCAGTGAAGTTATCGACAGGCTGCACTGGCACCCTGGTGTCCGAAAAGCATGTCCTCACGGCTGCCCACTGCATACACGATGGGAAAACCTATGTGAAAGGAACCCAGAAACTCCGAGTGGGCTTCCTGAAGCCCAAGTATAAAGACGGCGGTCGAGGGGCCAGCAACTCCAGCTCCGCGGTGCCTGAGAAGATGAAATTTCAGTGGATCCGAGTGAAACGCACCCACGTGCCCAAAGGTTGGATCAAGGGCAATGCCAACGACATTGGCATGGATTATGACTATGCCCTCCTGGAGCTCAAAAAACTTCACAAGAGAAAGTTCATGAAGATTGGGGTGAGCCCTCCCGCCAAGCAGCTGCCAGGGGGCAGAATCCACTTCTCTGGCTACGACAATGACCGACCCGGCAATTTGGTGTACCGTTTCTGTGACGTCAAAGATGAGACCTACGACCTGCTCTACCAGCAGTGTGACGCCCAGCCCGGGGCCAGCGGGTCAGGGGTCTACGTGAGGATGTGGAAGAGACAGCAGCAGAAGTGGGAGCGAAAAATTATCGGCATCTTCTCAGGGCACCAGTGGGTGGACGTAAACGGCTCTCCACAGGATTTCAACGTCGCGGTCAGAATCACTCCTCTCAAATATGCCCAGATTTGCTATTGGATTAAAGGAAACTACATGGATTGTAGGGAGGGGTGACACAGTAGCCTTTCCTGCTGCACTTAAAGGTCTTTATGTCCTGATTTTAGCAGAGGCCAAATTGTGTCATTGGGGTGTGTGTGTGTGTGTGTGTGTGTGTGATGTGTCATAGTATCTTTTACCTAATTTTTTAAAATTTCAAGATGACTGGCTTTATTATTTGAAAATGGGTTTATGTATCATATCAGTTAAGCGGTCCGAAGGCATCCTTTTGCATAGAAAGAAAAAGCATACTGATGTTTGGGGCAACAGGGGCTCGTTAGCCATTGAATTAATCTTTTACTTTTTGAGAACTATGATTTTTATTTCATCTGAACTTGTTTCAAAGGTTTATATTAAATATGCGGCATACAGGAGGTACAAATTCTCATGTGTGTATTTTCCCCTGAGAGTCCTCTTATTTTTTTTTAAGGCCTACTCACTAATGTTTTCAGGTTGCGGTGTTCCCCAGCACATACGACTGTTTGGGACTTTTACAATACTTCAGAGACAGGCAGTTACAACGTTTCAGATCTGAGGCATTTGCACAGTAGTCCTTGATCAGCAAAATAATTTGTTGACTATTTTGGTACACATATTAAACTCTATTTTACAGCCAGTCAGTCAGTCCCCAAGCTGTTTTTAGTTTTGAAATAGTTTCCCTTCCAAAGACTGTTGCTGTACTTCTGGGGAAGACTTTGGGTATGGTTCTGCCAGCTTCGCCGTCATACCGGCGTCAGCGAGATTGTTTCTGCCAGCCCTTCCATTTCGCGGGATCTCACTCACATTTCTTGAACTAGCTGTTTTCCAGGAGACAGTAATCAGGGCCTAATTAGAACAGGCTGTGGTGCTTCCCAGCTAACAACGCGGTCACACTAAAAACAATCACTGCATTTTACCCCCGGAGGGTAGCACATCTCCTGTTTTATCATTTGGACCGAGTAATTGAAAATGAATTAAATTCCAGAGAACAATGGGCGCATTGCTTGGCAGATGTCACGACAGAAGAACCGCTTGTTCGGAGCCTGGCACAGTCACGCAGTCCCATCAAAGTCGTTCCGCGTGGCCTTTGGTGCACTTTGGGGAGCTGCACGCTTGTACAGTTGGGAGACTTTTCTCGTGTGCTTTACTTATTTTAGAGTAAAACTATTTGGAGGGTGCTTTAAGAAAAAAATGACTTTTTTTTTACTAGTGTAAAGGGGCCTGTGTTCCTGGACTACTCTAAGCTACAGGCACATGTAGTCAAGTACGGTAGGAACAGGGACAAGCGGGAGAATGCGAAGGAATCGGAATCACCACCCCAATAAATGCCTTTACGAACGTTTCTCAACATGGCAATCATTGTGTATGAAGAAAAGAGTCTGACGTATATTTTCACTTTTCGCCTCTCAGCCTGAACGCTTCTTTCTCAACTGTATTACAAATGGGTTACAAGGCAGAGGTTTGCTGTCTCTGCACCCCGGGGAGTTTCAGCCGGCCTGTGAGGACTTTTACTTGCGGCGCTGATGCCCACACCTCCTCCAGGGGGCTCTTGGCTTGTGTGTCTCTTGAGCTTTCTAGAAGGATAATCCTGATAAGGTGCTCAAGAGTATAACCACAGTGCTTTCTTCAAATCTCGTAAGAAATCCTGTGCAAAGCAGCGAGACACAGGGCCGCCAGAATCTTCTGAGGTCCAGTGCAGTTGCTTTGGAATAGGGCAAGAGTCCAGCCTGAGGAAGAAGAGCAGTCTCCAGCTCCACATCTGGTGTTCGAGGGTTCTGTTTGCGTTTGCTTTTGCTTTTGCTTTTGCTTGCGGCAAAAGATGTCCACTGAACACGTGGAAAAGAAGTGATTTTTTAAAAAAATAAATACACCGTGATGTATTTTCATTTTCGCAAAGTTTAGACTTCCCTCACCATGGGTAGGTAATGACACAAAGTCAAAATAATGTCAATGTTTAGATGTACTTTACCAAAGAATTGTAACCACACGCTCTGTACAGCGTGACTCATAGGACTGTAAAGTCATTCAACAGGTCCGTCTTTTCAGTGGGAGTAAAAGGAAGCGTGGTGTTAAACTATCGTGGAAGTTGGAATAAAAAGGAGAAAGGGCTCATGCTATTTTTAATATAATTAGTGCCTTACATGTGTTGGTTCTGCATTGTAAGGATATATTCCCAGTAAGACGAGTAGGACGTTTCCCAAAGTATGTGCCTTAAGCACTCATCCCTCCAGATTTTCTACCAGAAATGAAAAGGGCGCCATTGTCAAGGAGGAGGCAGGTGCCTTTCACTAGTCCCTCTCTGTCAGGGAGTCACATGCTTGTTTGCACGTTAACCACTCCAAGAAGTCGTGTACTAAAGAGACATGTTACTATTTTAAAATCTGCATTTCAATAAACATTTCTGATCACTGAACTCTTGTTTTCTCCAGCAATGCTTACGAGCAATGTAGTGTCCTAAGAAATACAGTTGGGGATCACTGTAGCAGCCTTTGGGTCCAGGCGATGGTGCATGAGGTCTGATGAGCCCCCCCCCGCACTGTGAGGTGTCGGTGCCTTTGGGGTTTAACCGGAACCCTGGCGCAGGTGTGAAAATGCTCAGAGAAAACGGCAGAGAAGAAACTTAAAAATCACTGGTTGCTGGGTCACACCGGAAGGTTGTGGCAGAATGTGGGACACTCTTTTCCCATAGACTTTATTTGGAATTTTGAATGCTGTAAAGGAGCTAGTTGCCCCCTAAAATGGGCAAAAGGGAGTTAAAGAGGTAAAGAAATATGAGCCTGTCAATGACAGAGTTGTACATATATTCTTTCATTCCTTTGTTTGGACCAGGATGGATTTTTGAAAACCTGGAGAGGAAGTGGAGACCCGGAGGCCAAGCCTTTCTCTGTGTGTGACTCACCTGCCCTGTGGCAGGCCACGCCCCAGTGGCCGCTGGGTCCGTGTGTAAGGTGGTGGGTTCTCTCTATCACCTCCAGGCATCTTCGGTTCAGAGCTCTGGAGGATGACAAGCCTGCGCTAGAACAATGCCTGTCTAGTCTGCCGATCACGTGCTAACTGAAGGGTAAATGACAGCCACCCAGGGTGTCCACAGGAGTTCCAGCGGCAGTCCTCAGCACTTCCTCTCTGAGGCAGTTGCAGCTCCGGCCCAGAGAGCCCAGCGCACAGTCCCTGCACTTCCCTTCTTGCTGTGTCTGAGTTTTACTGTTTGGGTCTGCCCTTTTCTTAGGCCTCATCATGAACCAGCTCCAGCCTGCCTCGAAGTTGCCTCTTTCAACTGAGTTCTATGGATACTTGGTAGAGGGGCCATTTAATGTATTATCCAGAATGGGATTCTTTTGAGACCGACCGGAAGGGAATTCTGTTAGCAGAGAGCTAGGACAGCAGGTGTGCACCAGGTGTGCCCTGGGAAATCCAGCGAGTCTGGTCCCCTTCATCGGTAAACCCCTCAAAGCACAGCAGGGAGTGCAGGCCGACAGGCAGCCTTGTGAACCCAGGAACAGTGGCCAGGCTGCAGCCAACAGCTCTTTCTTCGTGAGCTTCTCCGTGTGGTTCCTCCCGCATGTCTTCTTCACCTGGACCAGCCCTCTGAGGGCCTCCAGCAGGGGAAGGGAATTTACAAATTCCTTTTCGTGAGATGGGGTCTAGAGTACAGAGGCAGAAAATACAACCATTTCTAGCAGATGAACAGCACACCTGTGCTTAGTCCACTGGTTCCCAGAGAAGGAAACAAAGCAGCTTCCAGGACAGGAGTAAACGCAGCTGCAAGCTAGGGCAGCAGACAGCTGTGAGAAGATGATGGCCTTGGAGTTGGGCAGACTCCTTTTGTAGTTGTGTTTCCTTTCGGTGAATAAATCTCAGTGTCCGTTAATTTAAAACTGTAAACCCTCCTGTTTGATTCAAAGGTCCTCTCTCTCCTGGGTTCCAGCTCCTCCAGTCAACTGGGGTAGAGCAGAGGAGGAGAGAAAGGGCCAGCATCATGTCCTCTCCCCAGTGGTTACCACCTCTCAGGTAACACTAGCTCTTCCATCCTCCTTAGCTCTTATCACTGGTGATGCACCCCTTTGCCTCCTGCTGTTGGGCACCCTTGCCTGGCCAACAGCCCCCTGGAGTAGTGAACCAGCAAAATGCCCCAAATCCAGCCATCGTCTGCCATGCTGGCATTGCCCACTGGAAACTCACAGGTGTGCTACCCCTGACTGGGAGTCACCTGTTGAAGATTTGGTGTGTGCAGGGTGGAGAGATGCTCCGGGCTGAGGGACTGGAGTGCAAGGGCCCCTGGCAGGATCAAACTTGGTCTGTTTGAGAGATTCAGTGGGCAAAGGGGTTAGAAAGTTAGGAATATATAGAATAAGTCATGAGATGTAATGCAGAGCATGGTGACGATAGTTAGTAATCCTGTATTGTACATTTAGAAGTAGCTAAGGTCTTAAAGTTCTCATCACAAGAAACTATTTGTAACCATATGGTGATAGGTGTTAATGAGACTTTTGCTGATCATTTTGCAATTATGCCAATATACAATCATGGTGTGCACCTGAAACTAAAATTATGAGGGAGGACCCAAAGACGTGGAATTTATTTACAAAAAAATTGTGTATTGTTCTTATATGTTTAAACTTCATTCACCTTCAAAGTACTGTCCATTTATGCAACACACCTATTGAGATGTTTTCCCACTGCTCAAAACAGTTTTTGAACTTGTCGATTTTGATGCCTTTCAGTGCTTCTGTCATTTTTTGTTTCACCGCAAAATGTTTTCTTTTGAGGATGTTTTTTCATCCAGGGAAACAAAGAAAAAGTTGTTGGGGATGAGCCTGCGTGAATAGGGAGGGTGGGGCACCGAGGTCATGCCGTTTTTTGGTCAAAAAGTGTTGAACACTCAGCATGGTGTGGTCGGGTGTGCTTGTAAATCAGCCATCCGACTGATTCAGCCTTGCAAACGGGCAAATTTGCCCTTGTAAATGGGCAAATGCATTGAAAGAGTCTTCAAAAAATTCACTGAAGCTGAATGCAGCCTCTCACAACAGCGTCAGCTGGTACACTGATACAGATGGGTTCCCAGAACACTCACCTAGCAGGGGAAGCCTGTACTACAAGGGGAGTGGACAAGATATTTTTGGTTTTTGAGGGGGTTCCCCCTCATATATGTCAATTATATCTCAAATTTTTTTATAAAAGAAAAAGAGTACACCCAGGTTTTGATCTGAGCATCCAGATAGGTTCCAGGGGCCAGTTGCTGAGACAGGAAAGAAGACTGGGGAGAACGAAAAATCAAGACTTTTCACATAAGGTTTGAAATGCCTAACAAACAGCCAAGTGGAGACACGGAGTCAACAGGCAGGACCTCCGATTGTAAAGCTCACAGAAACAGCACGAAGGTGACATGTAAAGCCACAGAGTGAGATAATTATCACTTGGGAGGGAACAAGGAAAATGAGTCTTGAGGCGAGGAGAGGGCTGAGGACAGGATCCTGTCCGCCATCTTTAGAGGTGGAGTTCACAGAGGAAGAAGAGGAGGAGGAGGCAGCAAAGAGGCTGAGAAGCAGCAGCCAAGGAGGTCAGAGGAAAGCCAGGAATGTGGGCCTCACAGAAGCCAAGGGAAGAAGGTCTGAAGCCAAGTGGGGGTGGGGGAGGGCAAAGGGCAGGACAAGAGCAGGCCGTGTTGAGAAGGTCCCTGTAGGTGCCCTGGGCAATGTGGGCAGAGGGTAGGAGACCAGGAGGGGTTGCCTAGTTCTCTGAGCAGAGCCTCACCTGTGCCTCTGTGCGCCCACTACAGAGCACAGGCTATGCCCGTGCCTGCCCGCCCGCCCGGCCGGCCCATGACTATGGCCTCCTGTCCAGCCTTGGGACAGCTCGGCCAACAGCAGGGCTTCTGCCTCCCTGGGGGAGCCCAGGCTTCTCAGGTCCCTGACAACGTTGGCTCAGGGAGGCACATGGCCGTCCCCTCCTGTCTGGCCTGAGGTTTTCTGAGGGCAGAAAGAGCAAGATGACTCTTCAGTGCACTATGTGTATGTGTATCAAGTATGTAAAAACACTGAGCGCTTCTTAGTCTTGATTTATCACTGCCCCTTGGCCGCGGACTCAGAAAGGACTGAGGCTCTCTCTTCCGCAAAGAGCCAGGACAGTTTGGAGGAGTGTGGAGTTCCCATCCAATGAATCAAGACTGAAGTGTTTGCACTGGAGGGAATGAGGAGAATCTCAGGAAATGAAGTAAATGGAGCAAGCGGCTGGAACTGGAGAAGCAGCCGTGGGAACGGTGGCTCAGGGTCCGTGGCGCTCTCTACTCGGGAAGGCCTTCCTCCGCGCTCTGCCCTAACAGTCAGCCTCCCCAGCCCCTGCCTGGGAGTGTGCTGACCTCCCTTCCCTGCTTTATTGTTTCTGCTTAGCACTAGCCATGATCTCACATAGTCCATATTATATTTATTTCTCTTGATTGTCCTTCTCCGCCACTAGAATGTAACTTCATGTAGGCAGGGATTGTTGTCTGTCTTATCCCCACCCTTGGACCAGTGTCTGACACATAGGTCTCAATACACAATGGTTTTTCAATGAGTGTTTGAGCAAATGATCCTAGTAGCTTTATACAAGCCATAATACCTATAATATTTCTTGGGCTTGGATATTTCTTGTGTCCAAACACATTCCAGAGTAAAACTCTTGTTTTGTCTTGTCTCGTACCTATTCTGTTCTCTTCTGTTCTACTCGACTCGACTCTGTTCTAGTAGGTATTGCGTTTCTGCTGTTGGATGTGTGTCTGCCTCCCCCACTCCGCTCTGTGCCTTGTAAGAGCGGGGACCGAACCCTGCTCCCCCTGCATCTTCATTGCCGGGCCCAGGGTCTAGAACAGCAAGTGTTTGGTGAGAAAATGAATGGGTGTCTGTTTTGACTGAGCCTGTGACCCAGGGATGCTTTCCTCTCCCACATCTCAGGTGTCATCAGGCAACACGCCACTTAGATGCCCGCACTGCGCAGCTCCTCCTTCCCAGTTCCTCCGGCCCCTTCTCTGTCTCCTATAAACTATCACAGCAGAACCCAAACTAAATCCCGAGCCTTCCAGCTCACCCACAGCTGCCCCAGGAATGTTCTAAAGCAAAGCCCCGAGCAGGTCACTGTCTGGTGCGTCCTGTTGACTAGACCCTGGCCACTAGAGGATAAAGCTTAGTTTTTTTAGCCCTGGACCCACCACCCATCCAAACGGTGGTCAGGTTTGCCCTCCATTGCTCCCCAGCCCCGTGACCCAGTCTCCAGCAAGTTGTTCTGATTGCATCTGTATTTCCAAGCCTCTCCTGCTACCCAAGCTCTCCTCCTCTGCCTAGGTTGCCTTTCCCCCATCCCTTCAATTACTCAGTCATTCGGTTCTTCACTCGGCGACACATCCATGGTGCCAGTCACTGTGCTCACACTGGAGCTGCAGAAACAGACGAGACACATCCCTGGGCTGGAGATGTCCCTGCTCTTCTCCCTTGAGGTCCCTGTGGTCAGGACTCTGCCTCTGCCTCCCAGGGCATTAAGGCTCAGTAACAATGAGCCTTAACCCTCAGTAAGGGTTAACCCTCACTACAGAACTCTTCTGGTGTCAGTGAAGTGGGATTGCCACTTTGTAAACTGAACTAATGGAATGTTCCCCTCATATTTTAATGAATTTTTGAGTTAGATTGTCCTGCCTGGTTAGTACCTCTCTTTTCTGGAACTTAACACTACTTGCTCTACATCCACTTCCCTCAGGGAAATTGCCATGTTTGGTAAGCAAATATAACTGAAGCATGACTAATGTCTGCCATGGATAAGCTGTTCTGAGGCATAGGACATTGTCCTTTAAAAGTGACACATTTAACCACTCCAGGACATCTGCCAGACCAGCCAAACACGGGGTTAGATGGTCCCACAAAACTGCCACTAGCTTTCTAGTCTCATGGGGAAAATGTGTTTTGTCGATCAACTATGACACATCAGAAAGAATGCATTCAATTCCTTCATTAAATTTGTATTGATCAGCTGCACATTAAGTTTTTCAAGTTGCTTAGTGGCCCACATTCTCTTCATTTCCATTCATTGGAGATTTCAAAAATGAGAAAATGCTATGGGCATTCATCTGGGAAAAATGTTTGACTCAAAAATCTAACTATTTCCCTGGCTGGTGTGGCTCAGTGGATTGAGCACCGGCCTGCGAACCAAGAGGTTGCTGGTTTGATTCCCAGTCAGGGCACATGCCTGGGTTGCAGGCCACATCAGGGCAACCAGTAGGGGGCACATGAGAGGCAAACACACGTTGATGTTTCTCTCCCTCTCTCCTTCCCTTCCCTTCTATCTGAAAATAATTTAAAAAAAAAACATATAAATCTAACTATTTATAATACCCACTGTGTCAAATGATAAAACATGTAATGATCACATCTGAGTCCACAAATCTGTATATTAACATTTATGATCAGATTTCTATTCAGTCCATATTTTTCTTAAATTTTTTTAGATATTTTTTATTTACTTATTGCTTAGAGAGAGGGGAAGGGAGGGCGAAAGACAGAGAGAGAAACATCAATCAGTTGTCTCTCACGTTCTGGGGACCTGGCCCACAACCCAGGTCCCCATGTGCCCTGACTGGGAATCAAACCAGCCACCCCTTGGTTCTCAGGCCGGTGCTCAATCCACTGAGCCACACCAGCCAGAGTGCTCCATATTTTTTCAAACAGCCCATTTGTGTTTGAAAATAGAGTTCTTTGGAGGGAGAAAGAGCCTTCGGTTTAATTTTTAAAATTGCATTCTTACTGTGAGTCTCTCTTTCCCTAGATATTTCCTATTTCATTTATAATGTACCTTGGATCATGTTTTTCTTAACTCTGGGGTTCTGTAACTCCTTTATTTAGTATTTCTTTTAGATGCCATTTAAAAAAGTCTTTTCTTTCAAAATGTTATCAATCTTTCTAGAGAGTCAAGTTAGTTATTTGGCTATTTTGAAGCTTGTTAAATAGCTACAATGGAAAAGATGAACATCAAAGCAAGAAATACTGAGACTACAGATAGCATTTTTCTAAGTGGCTGGCAATTTGAGACAAAACTCTGTGATTTTATTAAAGTGCTTATATTTCTGGCTCACTGATTGTCACCATATTCTAGAGGAGAGACTAAGAAGCTTGTCTGATGGACCTGAACACCAATTAGAGTTCTTCGTAGAGGGTAACCATTCGACAATCCTGCTTGCCACCGGCTCACTGACTTCTTATAGCCAGAAAAGCCCATGTAAGGATTCTGCCATTTCCTTGTGAGTTTGTTCTTCTAGAGAATTTACATTGGTTGAGCTGAGTGTCAGGTCATCACTCATGAAATCAACAAGCATTTATTGAGTGCCTGAAATGCCAGACATTATTCTAAGTGCTTTACATATATTATTCCTTTACTTCACACTATAAACCCATGAAGCAGGCACCGATTTTTTCTCCATTTCAGAGATGGAGATATTGAGGCGCATGGAAGTTAAGTAACTTGACAAAAGCGCACGGCTAAATTGGGATTCACATCCCAGCAGCCTGCCTCCAGAGTGCATGCCCTTGTTCTACTTATAGCAAGGTGCCGTGGGACTGCTGAGAATGCAGCAACGAACCATATGTCCTGGGGGGGGGGACCTCAGGGTACGCAGCACAGAGCGGGAGATGTTTGATCCTTGATGCAGCTTCGGTGTAATCCCTGTGAGCAACTGGTTAGCATGTACCGAGTCATCTGGAAAGATGATGCGCTAGAAAAAACCCATGCAAATATCTGCAAAGTTGCATTACGTACCTAAGAGCTTGTAAGCTCTGTACAAGTATAATACAAATCATGCATGGTTCTATTCATTTATATGCCAGTGAATACTCAGATTTTCTTTATATTCTTTCACATCATGTGTATATTGTCAATTAAAATCTGTTTAAGGCGGCCAACATTCAGAAGTGGCTCAAGTGCCCTGAAGGAGGGCTCTAACTGCATGGTATCCGCTGTTCTAATTTTGGTGTTTGTCACGATAACATCATCCTGAACAAATTCTAATTCGTGAGTGTTTTTGACCGTTTAGGGAGACCTTTTCTCTCTAAGTCAAAAAAATAACTACCCAAATTAAATAACAGTTTGAAATACCACCTTGGACTGCAGATTCAGACTACACGATCTCGGATTTCTTCAAGCTTTGAAAAATACACTGTGAAAAATCTCTCCCCAAGTGAACTTTGCTTTACCCACTGTGCTTTTTGCACATTCTTGGATTGCCCCCTAGTGGTTTATTTAAGTTATGACTATTTCTAGGATACTGATAGGTAACTCCTGGTTGGTCTGGATGTTTGTTTTTAGTTTTGTCCCTTCCACATCTTCTTCCATTTGTACAGAGAGAGCTTCAAATACAACATCTTCAAGTGCAAACTAAACAGTGTGCACATTGACCAGGACATTCGATGGTGATCAAGGCATGCTTTCTTGGTGGTCATAAAATCCTTCAAGGTTGTGTGACTGCTTTCCCCCTTTGTGCTATGGTACCATGTTTTTGCTTGTCCACCCATCATTCTCTTCCCTGTGTCAATATCCCGCTGGATAAGTGCCAGGTAATCTAGAGACACAACAATAGCTTACAGGCCATGCTGAGCCTTGAAAGTGCCATGGGCCTGTCAAATCCTCCTGTGCGGGAGCCCCTTATTCTCAGCCACACAAACAAGTCATCACTCTGAGGCCTCGGTCAGTCCCCGACTTCTTGGCTCCTGCTGGGCAGCTGGGGCTGTGATTCGCTGGCCCAGCCACTCGAGCATAAGAAATAGCACAAGAAATGTTGAGGTTCGGCAGGAAGTCAGGGAGAGGCCCAGCCCACATCATGGACCTGGCTGCCCACAGCGCCGGGTCCCAGCTCCCCGCGCCTGTCAGACCGGAACCAGGAAACTCGGCGCAGCACGCATCATTACTCCAAATAACGTCCTTCAATAAGCACAAGGCCAACACTTGGCTGGATTCCAAAAGTAAAAGTACCGATAACATTTTTTAAGTTAAATGGTTTTTATTAAAAGATTTTAAAGAAAAGAACATTGCTTTTATCTAAATTTTAAAAGGATTTATACCAAGATGAGTGAAGAAGAGAAAATCCTTATTTATATGTAAAAAAGTCTAAAAAATGGGATGAGTATTCCCAGCACAACTGCTGTGAGAATTAGAAATAATGGGTAGAGTGACTAGTGACCTGTCCAGGATATTACAGGGGGCCCACCATTCAGAATATATTATTGAGCATCTGTGATGTGCGAGGCACTCACTTAGGCAAAACTGGGAAGGTGTATGCCCTTATAAAGCTTACATGGCAACTTCTCATCCTGTACCCCAAACAGATAACTTAGGGGAGAGATGACCACCATCTTAGGGACTTTGGGGGTCATGTTGGAGAGGAACTGTCATGTTCTGTGAGGTTGTAGAAAGCAGAACCAGGACCAGCAGATGGACTTTCAAGGGTGCATGTCTTCACTCCATGAAAGGAAGGGCCTGGTTTTAATCAGCGCTGACCAGGACTGGGATCCGGCTGCCTCTGGAAGCAGAGAGTGGGGGCAGAGAGGTCTGGGGGTGTTCTGTTGGTAGAAGTATTTTGTAGGATATTTAGGACCTAGTGTGAGGGATCTCAGCAGTGTGGGCAAGGTGGGAATACACAAAATCCGTGTTTCCTCCTACCTCTTAGTTCCAAGATGCTGGGAATCAGATGGTAAGCCAAGGTCACTGGCCAGACCAGGCTGAGACCAAAAAGGTGAGTCAGGGAGGGTAAGTGCAAGGTCTGTGCCGGCCACAGATTCCTGCCATCTTCTGGCTCCAAGAGCCAAGCACCTGGGGCTGGATCACCTTGGGTCTGGTTCTGACCAGGCTGATGGTGGGGGGACCCTGTCCATAGATAGGGACAAATGACTGTTCTACAAGAGTCAGGATGGCATGTCCAGTAACTGGACACAAACATGGAGGGAAAGGGTAATAATAATGGTTACACCTACAATTAATTCAGTGCCTATTTCTCTCACTCTCACCTTTCTAACCTGTAAAAACATCCTGAAAAAATAGGTATAGGTAATCCCATTTTATAGAACTGAAGCTCTGAGCTAACTACATAGCTAATGAGTTGGGAATCCAGAACTTGAACTTGCTGCCCTGCTCTTGCACTCCTCCACAATGTCGCACCTACACCTGCCCCGACCCCATTAAGGGGAATGAGCACTGGGCTGAGGCAGGAGACCTGGGCTCCACTCCTGCCCTGGACCTCATTTCCTGCACTTCAGTGAGAGGAGTGGGGTTAACAATTTCTGCTTTAGTTCTGTGATCACCTCGTGACTACTTATTAGGCTCCAAGACCCAGCTGGAAGCAAAGGGACCGGGATAGAGAAGGTGGTGGTATGCCCTCATGGGAGAGTAAAGGAGGTCAGTTCATAAATAGATCATTGCAAAAGACTGTGCTTAGTGATGCTTACGTCTGTTCGTGCTTCCACGCTCTGTGATTCATTTTACTGGAGCGCAGCTTGTCGGGAAGATTTCATGGAGAATTCAGAGCAGCGGTTCTCTGGCAAGAGAGGCTGAAGCTAACAGAGGGTCCTGCTTAGGAGGAGGGCTGGGGATTGGGAACAGTGGGGCAGGGCCCCTGAGTTCTGAAACTGGGAAGAAACCCACTCTTTTCTCTGGAGTTCCTAAGCCCACAATACCCAATGGACAATGGCAAAGGGCCATGTGTGACTCCCTGACCCTAATTTGGAAGTGCCTAAATTATTCACTTCATTGTGATTTCAATCTCACCTTTTTCTACATGTCTGTCCACTCATCTCCTGCATTGAATCTGAGTGGGTGCTCAGTATGCGCAGTGAGTGGAGACAGAGACGCTTACCAGTCCTGCCAGGGGGTAATTGCATGTGGCTCTCTGACCTTGTCTGTGGTCCAAAGTGCTGCTGACCCAGGGCACCCATCTCGCTGAGCCTTTGCGGAGTGGAGAGGGGGAGCCAGCCCTCCCCTCTGTGGACGTGAGCAACCGGATCTGAGGCTACAGTTAAATGTCTGCGTGGACGGGACAGCTCTGCACACAGACTGGCAGGACGCACAAGTTTCCAGAACAGGAGAAAGTGCAAACGTCTCCTCCGCCTCCGTGGATGGTGGCCCGGATTCCTCGGGGGAGTCACAGCTCCGTGGCGTCGGCGAACCTGGAATCTAAATATTTGCTGTAGAAGGTCATGGGAAGGCTGTTCAGTCATAAATGACGCCCTGGTTCTGCACTCTCACGTACGGGTCTCTCTGTGTGTTTGTTGAAACGGGGGAGGGGTGCTATGTCTCTGTCTCTCTTCATTCCCTAACGTGTCCTTGTCTGCTCATCATTTTTCTTAACTCGGTGTCTGGATTTTATAGAATACTTTACAATTTGACACGTCTTTTGCTCCTCTCCCATAATGGCCCTGGTCATCACCTTCATAATCGTATTTTCCTACAACCATATATTGCTCTTCACAGTTCATAAAACACATATTCATGATCTCATGAATCCTTCAAAAGCCCCGTGAGACCAATAAAGCACTTGCTATTCTACACATTTCACCAGGGGAAAAACTGGGGGCTAAAGAAGTTAAATGATTTGCTCCAGGCCGCCAAGCTCCGTGGTGGGACCTGGAACAAAACCCAGCCCCCCGACCCCTCGCTCCAAGCTTCAGCCTGCACCTTACGCCAACGTCCCACACTGGGGCCGTGGCAAACCTTTTTTGGGGAGCGGGTCCTTTTTCCACAAAACTTTTTAAAAGTTTAAACAAATCATGTGATTTATAAGGCAAAATGTATTAAGAGAAAAACCACATATTTTGATGCTAAAGGAACATTTTATGGTGTAAAATACCTCCCCCATGGGCAGTCTCCAACGTGGATTAGCATCGTTAGCCACTAGGTAGCACTATGCAGTAGGTGCTCAGTAAGTACTTCGTTGGGCGGATAGGTGGATGGATACAGGGCTGGCCCCATTCTGGGTCCTAAAAATGCACATAGGCAGGTGCCCAGTTCCACATCCCTCGCGGTCAAGTGAGGAGACACATCACCCACACAAGGTCTGATGAGGGTGATAATGCTAAGTGTTAGCATTGTTCTAGCGGCGGGGTCCTGTTGGGGACATAAAGGCTGAGTAGGACGTGTCCAGAGGAAGGAGGTGGCAGGGCCATCAGGGAGGGTTCCAAGCAGAGCACACAGCATAAATAGACACTGTGAAGCTCCAGAGGTGAGGGAAGTGTTGCGTATTTAAGGAACTTAGAGAATTTTAATGCAATAAGTACTGAGTAGCAGATGGGTGGACAGTGAGGTCAGGTGGGGCCGGGGAAAGGCGGGGCCAGGTCAGCAGGGCCTTGTGGACTGTTGTGAGAGCCAGGGCCATACACGGAAGGGCCATAGGCAGAGGTGTGAGTTGATCCTGTTTGTGTTTTGGGAGTGTCACTGAGGAGCACTAATCAGAGAGGGACAAGACCAGAGGCCGGAAAGTGCTGGATCAATCACAGCTTGTCTTTTATAAAAGCAGGGGCTTTGGAAGGAGGGGCTGGGAAATGGGAGGGGGAAGATGTGCCCAGGGCAGGAGCAAAGGCACAGACGGAGCAAAAGTCCAGGGAGTTCTGGGGCAGGAGCGCAGGGTGCTTGAGTGTCAGTACAGGGAGGACGACAGAGCACGAGGCACAGCGTGAAGACCCTGAGTGCCAAGTTAGGCTCGTTCGGGCTTCGTTGTGTAGGAAACAGGGAGTCGCTGCAGCTGTGTGATCAGGGTGGTAGCACAGTCACGTCTGTGTGTGGCTAATAGGACCCCAAACGTGAGTTTTCCCCTGCATGGTGTACCCCCACATTTCCATGTAGTCGACCTCATGCAAGGCACACCATGACCCTGTGTTGTCAATATCTTTTGTAATTATTAATAATAGCTGCTATGTACTAAGTGCCTGATATTTGCCTGGCACAGAGCCAGACAGGGCCTGTGCACATATTAGCTCAGGGACACCATTTCTTTGTGGTATTTTTGTCCCAATTTTAGATGAGAAGGTTGAAACAGGAAGACTTCAGTGACTCATCCAGGGACTTGCAGCTTAGTAATCACCGAGCTGGAAATCAAACCGAGTGGGCGGTTCGCTTCGTCAGGCCCGAGGGCACGAGGCCCACGGGCCAAGGCTTTGCAGCACTAGATGGACTTGAACCCTGTGAAACAACAGACACAAGGCACGGGCTCCAGAACACTGCAGGGCGTTTGCAAAACCAACAAGATCGAAAGTCTACCTATCTCTGAGAGGTAAAATGTCAACTTTATTAACTCGGATTTATTAACTTTTTTCTTATTATGTGCTTGAATTTTCACTACATTTGAAGACCTTTTAAAGTTAGAATTTCTCATGTCACACGATTCCCAGAGGATGCACAAGGCCTTCCCTGATGTCACAAGCAATCCCAGAGTAAATAAGTAACACGACCAAATAACTTCCAAAGCACGATTATGAAGAGACCTTCACAGCACTTACACGATTTCTATGTGCATTTAGACGTGGCTGACACCAGCTACCCACAGCAAAGTGCCCGGCTCTGCACAGAGAACGGCGCTGAGCGGGAGCTGCCGGGTTCAGAGAGCCCCTGGGTCTCTCTGTTCAGGAAAGATATTTATAAGACGGCCTCGGAGCCCAGAAAACAGAAAGGAGGGAGGGGAGGAGGGCTGAGAGAAGAGGTGAGAGAGGGAGAGAAAGAGAGAGAGAGGGAGAGGGAGCCATTTTTGAAAAGTTTGGCTTGGACAAGCCTGCTGCCCTCCGTGGCCATTTGTATCTTTGCCAAGTCGAAAGAAATGAGCTGCTAAGACACGACTTTGTCCTCAAACAGCTACGGCAAATACGTAATTTACTGTTCTTAGCTCCTGTGCAGGATGCCCTGGCCACTCAGACACACCCCCGGGGCACCTGAACTGCAGCCCCCAGGGCCGCAGCGGGGAGAGTGCAGCGCCGGGATTTGGGCCCTGAGTCCTTTCGCCCCGACTGAGAACAGGCAGCGGGGACTGGGCGTCCACTCGGTGCAACCTCGAGATGAAAGGAGACAAGAGGAGTAACAACTAAATGCCATGCCTAGCCCTGGATCCCCTCCTCAGCGCGGAGGGAGCGGCGGGGTAGTCATAACGGACGTTAGTAGGGCCATCGGTGACTCCGGGGGAGTCCAGCCTGCCGCCCGCGGGCCTCCTGCAGCCAGGGTGGTGGCTATGAATGCGGCCCAACGCAAAATCGTAAATTTATTTAAAACCTTTTTTTTTCTTTGCTCATCAGTTTTCATAAGTGTCTGTGCATCTCATGTGTGGCCCAGGAAAAGCCTTGTTCCAGTGTGGCCCAGAGAGCCAACGGGTTGGACAGCCTGGGCTGTGATTTAGAACATTGCAGCAATGTGAGTTTCCTTATTTTGATGGAGAACACTGTGTCCTTGTTTCCTGGGAAAGTGCGCTGCACTACTTAGGGGGGGGACTGGACCTGTTTGTTCCTATAGTGATAATAACACTAATGATGATAATGAGGGTTCTTGTGAGAACACGGACATCCTCTTGCTGGAGGCTGAGGACACGGTGAATACCTCTTTGTGTCCCAGGAGGCTCCCCAGAGCCTTCTGTCTCCACAGCTGCCAGAGAGCAGACTCGGCAAGTCCTCATTCCCCTCCTAAGGTAACTTGCTGATGAGGAAAGTGGGTGGGGATGTTCCAGAATTTGAGGAGCGGCGGCCAGAGAGTCAGCATCCAGGGCAGTAAAAGTAGGTAGTCATTTGGCCCTAACAAGGCAGGGTTTGTCTGCGGCGGGGACTTTTCTGGGAGAGACAGAACAGGCCATCTTAGGTGGCATACTCTGTAAAGGGACAGCAATCTCAAAGTTATCTTTTTTTATTTTTAGAGAGAGAGATAAGAAGGAAGGGGGGGTAGAAAGAGAGAGACATCAGTTTGTTGTTCCACTTATCTACGCATTCGTCGGTTGATTCTCATATATGCCCTGGCTGAGGTTCAAACCTGCAACCTTGGTGTTTATCCGGATGAAGCTCTAAGCAACCGAGCTACCCAACCGAGGCCATCATTTAAATTGAAAAATGCATGTTAACTCACCCTGCTTAAAGGAGTGAGACATAAGGGAACTAACCTTTAAGATCACCTATGGCCAATATAACAGTTCATTTTATGTGCCAACCTGGCTAGGCTGAGGACTCCCAGACAGCTTGCAGACATCATTTCTGGGTGTGTCTCTGAGGGTATTTCTAGAAGAGATTAGCATTTGAATAGGTAGACTGAGCAAAGAAGAGCTCCCTCACCAATGTGTGTGGGCATCAGCCAATCCACTGAAGGCCTTTGTAGAACAAAAAGGCAGCTGGGACATTTGCGGTCTCCAGCCCTCAGACATCACACTTTGGATGCAGACTGGAGCTACACCACCAGCTCCTCCGGGCCTCCAGCACGCAGACGGCAGGTCAAGGGACTTCTTAGACACCATATCATGAGAGTCAGTCCCTCATAATACGTCTCTTTCTTTCTATACTCCATTGGCCCTGTATCTCCGGAGAACCCGGAACGAATAGCCAGGCATTGTTCTAAGCACTTCCCATGCATATCACTTGATCTTGACAACCTCTTTTCCAGATGAGGGCACAGAGGCTCAGAGCACTTAAGTAACTCACCCAAGTTCACACAGCCAGGGGAGAAGGGGGCAAAAGAGTGTTCTAACCCAGCTATGTCAGACCTCTAGAGATGTCATGTGCAGTGAAAAGCAAGAAGTGGTCAAATGTACAGTTGAAAAACAGCCTTCGAGTACCATGACAGGGACCCAGAAAGTCCCTGGAAGGAACACAGCTGGGGTTGCACTTTCAACTTTGCAGACTGTCTAGAACTGAGGCTAGCAAATGGAGGCCACAGCGACTGTGTCTCCTTGGGAGAAAACCAACCCCAAACGCTGGCTGAGGCTGCTTGGAGGACACCCGAGCAAACAGAGAAGATGAGAACTCGGGCAGGTGCTTTTGCTTGGAAAGACAGTGAGTGCATTGTCAAAAGCACAAAGTCTCACTGTCCCACCTGCCTGTCCTCTGAGAGCTGGTGAGGTTCCCTCATCACCAGGTCCCCAGCAAGAGGGTCAAGGATGTCAACCATGAGTAAGCTCTCCATCATTTTATTGTGTGGTCAGCACCTAACCCACTCCCCTGTGTTCATCAATACACTCAGCAAGCCTTTATGGAGAGCCCACCGTGTGCCAGATGTTGGGACAGAAGCTGGTGTGAAGCAAGGCAAGACCTCGCCTGGGGCCTTTGTGTATTTTTCGGGGTGTGGGGCAGTAATTACACCAGGTGAGAGTCAGATTTGAGCTGTGATGCCGTAACAACAATAGCTGCATTTGAAGGGCACACTGAAGCCAAGTATTTGCTAATTAGTGATACATGTAGACAGAGATTACTGCATAATGGTGTAATTTTATTAACATATCATTTAATATGTGAACTTCCCAACAGCACTCTCTGTTATCATCCTTAGATGATATTATCATAGTTAGGTGCTGTTATCATCCTTAATTTATAAATGCAGCACTTAAAACTCGCCGAGTAAGCCTAGTTTTTTGCCCCAGGTCAACAATTGCCTACCAATAAAACAAAGACTTAAAAGCAGGTCCATTTTCTCCAAAGCCCAGGCCTAACACTATACATGTGGGGCTGAGAGAAAGCAAAGGGCAAAATAGTATAGCCAGTATGCTGCTTTGTGTAAGAAATAAGAAAAAGCATGCATGTATTATGTTTTTCTTTTAAAGAAAAATAACAAATCGCAGGAAAGCCACCAGAAATCTGTATAAGATCCCGTTGAATCTGTAGCTGAGCTCTAAGCCATGCATGTGGAGGGAGAAATGGAAGAGGCAGGAGGAACACAGGAGAGACTGGAGCATCTTTTTGTGCCAGAAAGTAACGGTGTGCTCAAAATAACAGTGATGGGCAGACCAAAGAGACAGCAGTCATAAGACTGTATGCTCTTACTTATTGTCATTCTCAAGCTGCCAAATCTGGGGCACTTTGAGGATCATAAGAACTGAGGACAGTAAAAACTTGTAATTTATTGAATAAATAAGAGTCCATGAGTTCATGCTGTTCATAAATAGATAATAAATCAACTAAGTAATAAACAGGAAGAAGGGAGAGCTCTTTCTTGTCATATAAGCTGAATGCCAGTGACTGATAGGGAAGGAGGGGTGGAGTTGGGGAAGAGTCACCATGTTACAAACATCGCGACAAAGTGTGGTTCAAGCAAGAATCATCCACAGATTCTACAAATAGGAAGAAAAGTTTTGAGACACAAAATAATTGCTCAGTTACAAAGTGCCTCCCATCGATTGCTAATTAGTTTCGAGGGGGAAAATAATTTTATAGTAAAGAAACCGGACAACATTGTGGGCGGGTCCTCAGTGTTTGTCTTACAGCAAAGGACAGATGGTACTGACCTCACCAGTGAGAGACACATGGATATTGACCTTTCAGTGAAGAATGGATGGGTACTGACCTTTCAGTGAGGGACATATGGGTACTGAACTTTTGGTGAGGAATGGATGGGTACTGACCTTTCAGGGAGGGACAGACGGGTACTGACCTTTCGGTGAGGAATGGATGGGTACTGACCTTTCAGTGAGGGACAGACGGGTACTGACCTTTCAGTGAGGGACACATGGGTACTGACCTTTCAGTGAGAGATGGATGGGTACTGACCTCACCAGTGAGGGGCAGACGAGTACTATGCACCTCCAAATGGGAGACCCAGGAGAACAAGTGACCTAAGAGGTACATACCATGCAAATCTAATCTTGAGAAAACATTAGGCAAAGTCTAAAAAATTTCTATAAAATAACTAGACTCTATTCTTTAAGAATGTCAATATCAAGACAGACAAAGACGGGACTTCCGGCCAAGATGGAGGCATAGGTAGACACACTGTGCCTTCTCGTACAACCAAAATAAGGACGACAACAATTTAGAAACAAAATAACAACCAGAACAGGAAGAAAATTGAACTGCATGGAAGTCCACAACAAAGGAATTAAAATAGAAACAGTCATCTAGACTGGTAGACAGAGCAGAGTCAGGTGGCTGGATGAAGAGGGGTCATGACACAAAAAGCAATGGCACTGGGTGCACAAGGCAGCAGCTGGCGGACTCCGGACGCAGGGTTGCAATGGGCAGACCCACCGGGGTGGCAATTGTGAAGCAGGACACAGCATGCAAGGCAGCTGGGTGACCAGGTGGTCCCACATTCACGCACAGATAAACCAGGCGAAACTGGAGAGCGAGACAGACCGAGCAACCCAGGGCCCCAGTGCCAGGAAATAAAGTGCCAGGGAATAAATGTACAGGGAACAGATAGTGATGGGAAGAAAACTGGGACTCAAGTCAATGGAGTGGACCAGAAGGAAGAAAGAAACAACCAAACAGAAAAGAATGAAGAAAAAAGAATTCACAAAAATGGAGAGAGGCTTAGGAACCTCCAGGACATCTTTAAATGTTCCAATATCCAAATTATAGGGGTACCAGAAGAGGAAGAGGAAGAGCAACAAGTGGAAAACTTATTTGAACAAATAATAAAGGAGAACTTCCCCAATCTGGCAAAGGAAATAGACTTCCAGGAACCAGGAAGCTCAGAGAGTCCCAGAGAAGTTGGACCCAAGAACGAACACACCAAGGCACATCATGATTACATTAGCCAAGATGAAAATGAAGGAGAGAATCCTAGAAGCAGCAAGAGATAAGGGGACAGTCACCTACAAAGGAGTGCCCATCAGACTGTCAGCTGATTTCTCAAAGAGACTTTACAGGCAAGAAGGGGCTGGAAAGAAGTATTCCAAGTCATGAAGTCCAATGACCTACATCCAAGATTGCTCTATCCAGCAAAGCTTTCATTTAGAATGGAAGGACAGATAAAGTGCTTCTCAGATAAGGTCAAATTCAAGGAGTTCATCATCACCAAGCCCTTATTATATGAAATGTTAAAGGGACTTATCTAAGAAAAAGAAGATAGAAATATGAATAGTGAAAGGGCAGCAAACTCACAGTTATTAACAACCACACCTAAAACAAAAACAAAAACAAAGTAAGAGGACAGCTACATCAGGAGCAGAATCATAGAAATAGAGATTAGATGGAGGTTTATCAGCAGGGGAGTGGGGGGAAGGTACAGAGAATAAGTAGCATAGACGGTAGGTAGAAAATAGACAGGGGAGGGCAAAAATAGTATAGGAAATGGAGAAGCTAAAGAACTTGTGACACATGGACATGAACTAAAAGAGGGGAATGTGTGTGCAGGGTGGAGGGGAATGAAGGGGGAAATGGGACAACTGTAATAGCATAATCAATAAAATATATTTTAAAACTGACAAAGAGGGGCTGGGGAGTTGTTTTATTTATTAAAAGGAACCACAGAGAGGTGATAATTAAATGCAATACTGAATCCTGAACCGGGGGAGGGAAATGCTGTGAATAATGTAGAGATGACCGACATTATTGGAGTCCGTGATTAGGTCATGTGCGTGGACTGTACCTGTACAAAGCATTGCATAGATGCTAAATCCCTGACCATGATCCCTGCACTGTGGTTTTGTATGAGAATGTCATTTGTTCTTAGAAATCACACCCTTCAGTGCTGAGGGGGCGTGCTGTGGCAACTACTTCAAATCCTTCAGAAAAATTATGTGTGTGGGGCGTGTTGTAAAGAGAGAGACCGAGAAGCCAGAGAAAGACAGAGAATACTAACATGTAGAGAAACTTTTAAACTGATGACTCTAATAAAGGATATTGTGGGAGCTGCCTGCTACTTTGGCAACTTTTCCATAAGTTTAAAATAATTTCAAAATACAAAGTCAACAATAACAGAGGCAGTGCCTCTTGCCTCGAAGGGGACAAACCTGTGGTCTGTGGAGAGCTTGTGTTCTGGGGCCACAGGCTGTGGTGGCTCACTTCCTGCCCTGCCTCACTCCCTCTTTGACAGAAGTCTTCTGAGTCACCACACCTTGGGCATCCAAATCTGTGGCTCAGGCCCTGTTTCTAAGGACTTTATCGACAACCTCCGTTCTGACCATCGCCGCGCGGCCCTGCCTCCTGCCCGCCCCTTGCTCCTGCAGCACCTGAATGACGAGTCCCAACACCCTGGAGGCTGTGACTGCTGGGATGGCCAATGGGGCTTTAGAGATGGGATCCAGTTAAGGACTCGGAGGTGGGGATTACCCTGGACTGTCTGGTGGGCCTGGTGTACGGACCAGGGTCCTTATAAAAAAGGAGGCGGAAAGGCAGACAGGATCCGAAACCAGGTTACTTGGTGTTGCCAGTGCTCGTGCCACGTGCCGGCCCCTGGGATCAAGTGTGGAATGAATGGAGCAGAGATGGTGTGCTCTCAGGAGGGAGCGAAGCAGGACGGGGGGCAGTGTGGTGACATAAGCAAAGACCGGAGCAACGGGCTTTGCAGATGGAGGAAGGGGCCACAGAGGGGGGCAGGGCAGCACGAAGACTTCCTCCCACCAGGACGTAAGCTCCATGGTGGCGAGGGCATGGGTCTGCTTCGCTCTGTTCGAGCACCCTGACCCGTGCTGAGAAGGTAGCAGGTGCTCAGTTCGTATTGGTTGACTATCTGATGCACATGCCTTTCCACATTGCCCTCCTCTCCCTCTATCCAAATGCAACCTTCCTTCCAGACTTAACTAAAACCATGTGCTCTGTGAAGGCTTCCCTGCCCTCTTCCAGTTGAACACTTCCTGTTCCGTTGATTCACACCTAATCCCAGGGGCCGGCAGCAGGTGCAACCAGATAACCTGGTTCCGGGTCCTGAGGTCATCACTTACTCCCTGGGAGACACCCCCAGGCAGAGGGCAAGCATGTGGATGAAAGAGGCCCCGGGGCAAACTGCTCAGCACGTAGGAGAGGTCCCATTCATGTCAGTCCCTGAAGTAGGCACCCGACAAACGTTGCTGAGAATATACTTCCTGCCTTGTGGAGTTTGATGCATTGTCTCTGTTCCTTTCTTATACCCTTTCCCTTCACCAGATCAGGAGTTTCCAGAGGAGAGAGCCTGGGCCTCACACACCCTAGGGCCCTTGAAGCCCCCCAGCAGGGTGCAGGGGGTGGCACCCGGTGCTCAAAGAGCCAAGCAAGGCAGCCAGAATCAGGGTGGGGGCCAGGAGGCTGAATGGGTCTGGGCAAATCAGCCCTCTACACCCACTGCTTCAGAAAGAGGACCCCCAGGGAATATGGACTAGTTGAGGTCACAGGGGCACCCCTCATGTGGCAGAATCCCAACTTTCAGAACTTAGAGTCTTATAGCAGCTCCAATGCCTCCACCACGAAGTCCTTTCTCTCTATTCTCCATTTACCAGACGTTGCTAGACCTGTGCTCTCGTCCACAAAATCCCTTCACAGACTTCAAATACCACAACAACCACCCCCAGCTAGTGCAAAGATTTTTACTTTCTGATGATTGACATTAAAAGAAGAAAGATACAGCCACCAGCTATGGGTAGAAAAAAATCCAAATTCAATTCCGTATTACAGAGCAAGCCAGCACTATAGTCCTGTATCGCAGTGCAATGCCTGGCTCGAAGGAGTCATGAGCTCTCCAAATGCCTGGCTGGGTATTAAGCCTGAGACCACTCTGGAGCGCATGTCCATGACTCACGTTTCAAACGTGTAGTCATAACAATGACAGCAGGCATTTGGGAGAATTGACCAGGTGTCTCTCACTGTGCAGTGTATTTTGTGTGAATCAGCTAAGTTCTCCACACCAGAGCTCCGTGAGGTACGTGTTCCCACCCTCACTTTGCGAATGACCTTACTGGGGCTGAGATGCAGAAAATCCGGCCTTGAGTCTGTGATCGCAGCCGTCAAACATGCTGCACAGACCGTGGCAGTGATTATTTTAGCTGGAGTTTTTCTCCGAAGCCTGGTGTTTCTGACCTGACACAGGGGCTGGCAAAGGTGGAAAGGAGAAGGTGGACGGGCCAGTGCTGGAAGTCCAGCAGCTTCAGTGGGCTCACTCCAGGCCAGTAGAGGCAGGGTCACGGAAGGAGCCACGTCCAATACTGGGAGGTTCCTGAAGGCTGGGCAGCAGAGGGCTGAAGTTGTAGCCCAGCAGGGGTGGCATGCCTCTGTGCCTGGGAAGGCTGGCAGGTAGCGCCACCCATTCTGGGCAACGACATCGGCCTCTCTGGCTGCTTCTCACAGTCACCAGCTCTCATGGTGGCTCCTGACCAGCAGTGACCTTCAAGCCACCTCTTGTCATCTGACAATTATTGATGTTTTCCAGGGTGTGTTAGTTTCTGATCACTGCTATAACAAATGACCACACACTCAGTGACTTATACAAGTTTATTATCTTATAGTTTTGGAGGCCAAAAGTACAAAAATGGGTCTTATAGACCACATGAAGGCCTGAATACCGCTGTGTAACGCGTGGAAGCTCTAGGAGAAAACCCATTCCCTTACTCTCCCAGCTTCTTGGAGCTGGCCTCACTCCTTGGCTCACAGGCCCGGACTGCATGCTCAAAGCCAGCGGCACAGCATCCTCCAGCCTCTCGGAGTCTCCTCCATGATCACGTGCCTCTTTCACCGTGACCTCTTACAAGGAACTCTTGTGATGACGCTGGGCCCACTTAGTCTGGGATAATCTTCCCATCTCACCATCCTTGACATGATCACACCTGCAAGACCCCTTTTCCACGTGAGGTAAGATAGTCCAGGTTCCAGGGATCCGACACGGCCATGTTTGGGGGTGCATTATTCTGTGTGCCACACGCAGGAAGCAGCAGGAGCTCAGCGGATACGTTTTCACTTTGAAGCTGGCCCTGCTGCTTATCACGGTGCAGAGGGGAGGCCGTAGGCATTGGAGCCAGGCAGACGCAAGATTGCATTTCCAGCTGCATGGTCTACGTGGTCTTGGGAAAGTTACTTTACTCGACTTCTCTGCACTTCAGGGCCCTCTTGTAGGAATAACCATAGTACTTAACTCGGTACTATGGTACTAACTCCCAGGGCTACCGTGTGGCTCAGAGACGAAGCAAGCATAGGACTGAGTTGATACTTAATGGGCTGTCGTCATCATCAGGCTGAGGTTGCTAAGCAACTTCTGTGAGTGTACTGACAGACGCTAACCCCACATGACCTAAGGCAGGACGGCTGCCTACCTGGGCCTTGTGCAAATGCCACAATAGTGTTTCTTCACTGAAAGACAGGCAAGTGGAGTAGTAGGAGTGGGGTGGGGAGCAGTTCTACCAGTCTCAGGATGTAGTCTGAGTCTCTGGTCATCCGTTGGCAGGTCTACCCTCATGCAGTTGGTAGTTTCTGCTCAGGGGGCAGCTCCTGGGTGCGGCCTCACTGAGGACGTCGTGGACAGTGCTGACCGCTCAGGCACCTCCTCCTCCCCAAGTTGTTGCCACATGTAGTGGAAACAGGGGTTGGGCCAAGAAGATGGCTGATGGCAAACTTCTTTTCCATGCATGGAACAAATAGGAACAAGCCAATGGTTTACACATAGTCCTTTGAGTTGCAGGTATCAGCGCGTCTTAGAGAAGTCCACATGGTGTTCAATGACTACAGTCATGGCTGGGGAACTGGTCGCCAGACACCACTTCTTCCATTTTGCAGATGAGCCAACTGGGAGCCAGGCCCCCTGTCGCTGGAACAGACGAGAAACCTTCTCTTCTCTGCCTCGGTCTGAAATGAGCTGGAAGGTTTGAGAACCGGCCTGGTGGTTTTCTATGTATTTCTTTTGTGTTTGAAAACAGAGCCCCGAGAGACTGAGATCTAGTCTCTCGAAAGTGGCAAACTGTCCTGTAGTCCCCACTTGAGCAGGCAGGGCAGGCCCGTAGAGGGTCCCCAGTGTTGCAGCCACCGCACCCAGAGAAGCACGTGACCAGAGGACTGTGAGTGAAGTGACCACAATCCCTTTGGGGAGCTGTGACCACAGATCTGGGAACTATGGTCAGTGGGAATACCCGTAAGGTCCAGGAGTTGGGGTCAATGCATGCAAGGTTGGAGAGATTAGGAGAGACTGGGCTCTTATAACTGCACAGAGAATTCTCTGCACATTTGAAAAATATTGCCCTACTACCAGATTCATTTGTGTAAAGTTCACTCATTTGTTCATTTTTAATGAGCTCTTCAACATTTACTGGGCATCCTCTATACGCCAGGCACTACATTGGGTTCTGGTCACGTAGGAGTGAGCAAGACACCCACGGTCATTGGCACCTTACAGGAGAAGACTCAGTCCACCGGTGCTGGGGCACCTGCAGAGCCAGGGGAGCTCACCATCCCTCTTCCCCGAGCGGAGATGTTTGCACACGCACTAGCGAGTTTCTGTGCCTTTGCTCGCCACATTCTCACCACCTTCCCCACAACGTCTCTGTGATAAAATCACCTTCGTCCTGCACAAAGCCCCCTTCTCCTTAAGGCCGCCTCCAGCTTGCTGTCAGAACCATTCATCAATCTCTCTCCCCCTTTCTCCTGTCCTGCATCTAGCCTCCTCCCGCATCTCTCCTCCCTCACCTCTTTTTCCCTCTCTGGACACAGACACAGGCACAGGTACAGGTACAGACACAGACACAGACACAGGCAGAGGCACAGGCACAGACACAGGCACAGGCACAGGCACAGACACAGATACAGACACATATATACATGTGGTGCAGCCCTAGGAAAGAGTGTAGGAGCCCCAGAGAGGAGTACCAAGAGATTACAAAACATGAAAAGCCCAAGATTCTAATGTTCTTCGCCCCCACCAATTGTTTTTTCACACGACATACTATGCTCCATCAAACCAGCAGAGGGCGGGCTCGGATGGCCGGAGCATCCCAGCCTGGCGATAAACATCATCTGAGCCTTGGATCTGCAGAGATGATGGGTTTCTTACAAGAGAAGAAAAACCACTGGGACTAAAAGCCTTTCCCAAATTATCTCACCTGTATCAATATCTCCTGTCCTGTTTCTATGGGGTTATCAATAATATAATTGCTCTTCAATAGATGAATAACGGAAGGAAATGTTTTCATGAACCAACTTCCTTTTTCTGTGTACAGATCCTGAAGCCGGAAGCCTAATCAGTGAACTAGCTGGGAGCAAGAAAAGCTGTGGTTATATCTTTAATTTAGAAAATTTGGACGGAAGGCACCTTTTAAAAATCACTATTTTACTGAGGACTAGAAAAATTCGGCTGACCACACCTCGCAGGGCAGGGCAGGGATGTGATGCCTGGTGGTGAGTAAGGCCGATGACATTAGCAGCTAACAGTCACTGAGTGCTTACTTTTTGACATGCATTGTGCTAAGTGTTTTACATGTTACTACATCTGCGCAATAGGTGCTTTTCAGAGTGTCACCCCGCAGTGACAATTTTCCAAAAATTGCCCTCAGCTGGAAAGAGCTGCTTCAACTCAGTCACACTCCTTATGGGAAGGGGATAGCTTCCTTCCAGCGATGGGTCAACGGAGGAGACTTCAGAGTTGCAAGGCAACTCAAGGCCCCGCCCCTGGGATTCAAACTGTCCTGCAGGATTGGCTGAGGCCTTTGTCAAGACTGGATTGCAGCCCAGCTTCTCCCTCCACCCGAACCTGCTTCCTTCCCTCCCCTCTACGGTTCAACCCCAAAGCACGCCGTAATTAACTTCCTGCCTGCTCATCTTCACGCCAGAATCTATTTCTTGGAGAATCCAATCTGTAACAATCCTAATGTGAAGATTAAATGATGTCACCACATGAAGTGCTTTGCCTATGGCCTGACAGACAGCAAATATTCAAACAACGGATTAATTATTATGAGCCACCTACCTAAAAAGGTAGGTGCTATTGCTGTCCCCATTTTACAGATGAAGAAATTGAACTTTAGAAAGGTTAAATAACTCACCCAATATTTCCTTTCGAAGTACCTGTCTGGAGACTGTCTCTAAGGCTGTATTTGCAGGAAGGCTCATGGCAGGTGGAAACCGGGTTGTTGACCTCAAGTTCAGGACCATCCAGGTTGGTCAAGAACTACAGCGAAGTGCGAGCTATGCCAAAGGTGTGAAACCACCAGAAATGGGACTGGAAAACAGTGAGGCACAACCGAAACATGAAAGTCTTGGGAGAAAACTAAGACTGTGTCGGGAGAAACATTTCACAGCCCCGGAGGCCATTGTGAGGGAGTGGGGGAGAAGGTTCAGGAAGTATTCCCTGCAAGGGCTTGGAACCCACCATTATAGAAGCACCTAAAAAAAGTTAAATATGCCTGACACCCACTGTTAAAAAAACCTGAACTACGAATCAAATTCAATTCCGCATGTGATATTTATTGTTATAATGTAATGATGTTACCTACAGGGTCCCTGTCTTCGGGGAGCTCATCGTCCAGTGTCCTGGGAGTGGACAGGACGCAGGCACACAGAGCAAAGAACCACGCACTATACGACGCCACTGCGCCAAGTGAGCGAAAAGAACGGCTGCCACGGAAGGCGTGGTCAGTTTTGCCCAGGAGGACTCTGCGAGGTGACATTGGAACAGGGCCTTGGGGTACCAGGGCCGTCTGCAGTCAAGGAGAATGTTTAAAGGCTAGACTGTTTTCTAAGGGGAAGGAAGGATACAAGCCATCATCCACTTTTCTCCAGAAGGTAGAGAGCCCTCCATGAGGAATAATCCCTGGATTGTCTTGTAGTGGGCCACGGGCACTTGGTGCTTTCCATATTTCAACAACTGAGGGAAATCACTGTAAATCCAAGCTCTTCACCCTTTGAAAAGCTTGTCATGGGGCAAAAGAAATGGTCCTTTGAATTTGCCTGTCATAAAGCCCCAGCAGGAGCCACATGTACAAAGGAAGGCAGCTGAGGCTCGGTGGAGCGGCACGCAGGAAACAGATGTGCCGCTGTATTTGGAGAGCTTGTTGACCATTCCTGGGAGATCGCTCCATCATTTCTGAGCCGCGTCCCCCCAAGACTGAAAGGACGGCCCCGTCTGCAAGCTCCAGCAGCTGCGTTGTGTCTAGACCACAGGATTGTATCCTCGGGCTCTGACACTGGGCCATTTGAAACCAGAGAGGGAAGGTAGCTTTATGCTGATAGCAGTCACCATCCAGATGTTTAAAGCAGGGGATCCGCCCGAGCTGCTTCAGAAGAAAGACCCTCCCGGTTCCCAGGGTGGCCTCACAGACGGCAGCTCTGCACTTGGAAACAGGTGCTGCCAGGATGAAGTCATGTCTCCCAGCAGTTACGGTCTCATTGTTTCCACTGAATGTCCGTGTGATGCGTGGATGCACCCTGGACAGACCCGGTCACTAGTGGTAGAGGCAACTGGGCCTAGGCTTTGGGAGGGAACATTTTCAGGAATTAAAAAGAGGTAGAAATGGCACGTTCAGCTCATCTCTGTTCATAACTAGCTGAGGTCAGTTAAGTGGCCACCCGCCACTCAAACGAAATTGGTGTGGGGAGTGGGCACCGCTCCTCGCTACTTTTCACCCGGCAGTGGTGGGTCAGCACGGAGGCCCAGTCAGCTCCTCCTGTGCCTGTCACACCAGGGCCCTGCGCCCCAGCGGTCGGGGCAGTGGGCCCCTTCTGCTCAGACTCTGGGGAACCACCAGAGGGCCCCGCGTATCCCTCGAGGCCGATGCATCAGACGAGTTAAAACCCGGGTAGGACCCTCCTGGAACAGGAGTCTCCCTTCCCCTGTGAGTCTTCCTCTGACATACAGGGGCTCTGCCCATGAGAATCCCCCGGGCAACCTTTTTAAAATCCCAGTGTCAAGGGCCTTGCCCCTGAGATTCAACTTTAATTGCTCTGGCGTGGGGCCTGGAAAATCCTCTGATTTTTAAAGTGCCCCAGATGAGTCTAATGGGTGGTAAACTTACGAAGCATTGCCCTGGAATCTCATACTTTTGCATAAAGCATATTTTTAATCCAGTTTTATGCCAGAATGAAAGTTTGTATCAGTTGTTGAGAAAATCACCAAAAAACCCCATTATTAATAATAAATGATTAAAGCGTACTGGCTAGCAATCTATAGTTCACCATCCTCCGAATGGCCGTAGGCTCAGTAAAGGGAGTAGCCAACCAGGAAGCAGGTCTTTCGCAGCAGAGCCTGGTCTAAAACGCCCAGGTTTTCTAATTGTTTGAGCTCAGCCCCTTCCCCTGTTTCTCCCTGGCTTCTAAATTACTCGCCTGTTTTCAGTTATCAGGCTATTTGAGGCCCGTGAGACATTTACAGCTGGCCCTCCCCCACCACACTGAACTGGAACATTGAGGTAATTATCTGAGTAATTCAGGCAATGCCGTTTATTTTTCCTGAATTACCTGGATAATTACCTCAAGCCTAATAAGGTGGAAAGAAGCCAGAGCCATATGTTGATGGTTTTATTGCCCCCTCAACAATGCATTCTTGTATGGAATGTCCTGATTGGAAGGAAGAAGCTGCTGAAGCTTGAGTCTTCCTCCTGGGCCCCAGAGAGCCGTTAGTCACAGGACGAGATAGCGGTGTGTCAGGTGCGTGTACCCTGAGGCTGTGACGGGGCCTCCGGGCAGAGGAGCACAGCTGCCCTGGGCCCCTGACCAGTTCTCTGCGGCTCCCGGGTCCCCACCTGAGCTGATGAGGTGGTGACAAAGAGGAAGGCTTCTGGGCACTGGGGTTTTGTTTCTGCTTTCCTACGTTGCTTTTTTAAAAATTATGTTGAACTTTTAAAAAAATATATTTTATTTATTTATCTTTAGAGGGGAAGGGAAGGAGAGAAGGAGAGAAATATCAATGTATGGTTGCCTCTTGTGAGTCCCCTGCTGGGAACTGGCCTGCAACCCAGGCATGTGCCCTGACTGGGAATCGAACCGCAATTGTGTGCCTACTTTGCTTTCTTAAACCACGTACTGAACACCCTGCACTACTTTCTGTCTTTCTGCGCTGGACTTGGCCTGATGTGCAAAGTGGGGCACCTTCCGCATGCAGCAAGGCCTGGCCTTTCTCACCAAGGCTCATGTCCAGAAATCGTAGAACCTCTCCCAGTTACAGGAGCTCCCTGCTTTCTGCTGCTACCTCCCCCTCTCCCGTGACAACGACCAAGTGTCTCGCAGGCAGAGGTGTCTGTCCTACTAGCTATGGGACACTCCTCCTCCTGGGCACTTGGTCATCTCTCCAGAACGGCGTGTTACCAGCTGTTCCCTCTCGTTCACGTCCCTTCAGGCTTTGCTGTCTGACGGCTCCCATTCTGCCTACAGACGGGGTTCAGCCTTTGCCATGCCTGTTAGTAGAAAACGAGGAAGCAAGTGAGGCTGGGTGGGAGCAAGCCACAGACAGGACTCGATGGGGCCACAGCGTTAGGAGAGAGGAAGAAGGAAAAACGGGCCTGAAAATGGAGCCAGGTCAAGGACACTCAGATCAGCGCAGTCATCTGAAAGCCAAGGCAGCCAGAAAGTTCCAAAGAAACATGTCATGGTGCAAAAACGCATGTTCGCATGGAACTCTGGCTCCTTCATTGTCTGGCTGTCTTTAAAACTGGGATGCTACTGAAACCCTCCTTCTCGGGTATTACGAGGTTGAAATGGTTTACTATTATTACTACTGATTATTGCTATGATTACTAATATCATTACAGTTGTTACTATTTAATGAATGATTACTATTTAATTAACGATTACTGTTATTATTCCAAAAAGGGGAGAGTTGGCCAGCAACGCTGAATGCCTCTCTGCAATCAGAACGGAAGTGTTTGTGGGGTTTTCTATTCTGTCCTTTAAACTTTTGAGGCCTCTTCCCCTGATAAGAAAAATAGTATACATAGTGATCAAAAATACATATTTATGTGTACAATGCCCCTAAAACTTAAGATTGTAACTCATTAACTAGTGAAGGAACCAGTAAGATATTACTTTCCAGTTCAATGGAGAATTCAAAGTATCACACTTACATAGGCCAGACAGGAGTGCTGAAATGAATTTACAAATAGATACAAAACTGGCTTTTTCCATGAGGCAGGAGTGCAGGAGTGAAGAAGAGGGAAATTGTTGTACCCCGCTGGACAGAACTTGTTTGCCTATGGAAAAGAAAGACTCATTTGCACCTCTGTCAGTTCCCTAAGCGTGTGGGCTTGTGAATAATTCAGAGACAGGACTGGGGGAGATCACGGGGCTGGGTAAGACCCTCAGGACACCTGTGGACGTTATCATCGCTCATTTCAAGTTCCTTCCGTTTTTCCCGACACTTTCATATCGTAATGAGGGTGGGGTATTCTAGAACCACTGTGGCAGCACCCAGTGCTGGGGGACCAGCTCCTTCCACCTTATTTATCCCCCTTCCAACCCCAGGGTGACACTTTCTTCTGTGTAGGCCAAGAGGGCCCATCAATGCCACAGTCACATTCCTACCAACAGGAAGAGGGGACAGGGGAGTGTCATCCCCTTTCTCTTTGAGGGTATAACGCAGAGGCTGCATGTGTCACTTCTAATCATACTCTGTTGGCCAAAACTTAAGTCTTAACGTCCATTCCTTGCTGCAAGGGAAGCTGGCAGATGGAGGTTTTATTCCATATGGCCATGTGCCTGGCTCAAAACTGAGGGCTCTCTTCCAAAAAAAAAAAACACGGAGAGAACAGATATTAGAGGACAATGAGTGGTCTTAGCGGGCTAAACCAGGAGCCTGGGTTTAAGGATTAGTAAGTGATAAAGAAATGAAGACAGAACATCCAGATGATCTTTTGAGAAGTTTGGCGATGGACAGAAGGAAAGGCAGGCCAGGGATAGGAAGGAAAAGTCAGACTGGTGAGAGGAGGGACTCACCTTTCCTGGGCTTCTCGAATCTGGAAGCTCGTAGGATGAATGCCACTGTCTCCATGCAGGATGACTTCATTACCGGGGCGAAAAATCTCGTTCTGCCCTAAACTCCCATATCCCTTGATGTATGTTTTTTTTTTCCATTGTCGCTATTTCTGTGCCTGTCTTGTCTCTCCTGTAAGCTCTAAGCACCTCGTTTATCTTTTCAACCCTTGCAGCTTCTCGGGCTCTACCCTGCCCAGAGCTGACTGGCATCTTTCTTATTTGCCGCCTCCCCCTGTTGGTTTCGCTTCAGTCTGGAGCAAAAGAAAGAGTCTGCTGTGTCCCCTCCCCTCCGAAGAGCACCGAGCATTAACAGTCCCCTTTGAATGGCGCTCTTGCCATTTCTCACTCACGATGGACGACCAAGAATGACTGTTCACAGCCCCCGGTGGTGCGAGCACTGTGGTTCCGGGGTGACCAGCTGCTGAGGTGGAAGGAATGAGTGTGCTTCCTGTGTTCCTGGCGCTCGTTTCTGTTTGTGAGGGATTTGTCAGGCAGCTATTAAGGTTCTAGGACTGATTAATGTGCGCCAGATTCTTTTCCGATAAAACTGGCTATGCTCTGGGGGGAAAAAAAAGGGGAGACTTCAGATCCTGAGTTTGCAAATCATGACTTGGAATTCGACTCCATTGTCATGTATTGGTAACACATAAGGTACAATCAAAGAGTTAAATGCCTGTTCTACCCAGAACAATCTAAGATGTTAGAACATGAGAATTTTGAATACCAAAGACAAATCCTGGTTCTGCAGCTTGCTAGAGTATGTGACTTTGGGCAAGTTGCTTAACCTCTCTGAGTCTCTCTACTTTGTCATCTGTTAAATGGGGGCAATAAATCCACCTTGCTGGGTTATGGTGACACATAAGGCGATTTGTACATAGTGTTTGTCATAAATTCAATGGCATGCATGATTATTTAACACTAAACAGAGTATTTGGATTTTTACTGCATTCATCTTTTCAAACCAAATGTGTGGTGTTGTTATGTAGACACAGCTACAGTTAGCAGAAGGCAAGTCCTATTTATAACAATTGTGCACTATATACAAAGATGAATGAATAGATGCTTCTGCTCAGCCCATCAGTTGTCTCAGGCAGATCATTGGGAGGTATTGCAATAATTCACATGCCACAACCAATGGTTCGTCTTCCGTGACGTGGCTGTGGCAGGGATGGGCTTATGGGAGCAACTGCACGGCCTCTGAGCTCCACCTCAGCTTCCTACTGCCTTTGGACAAGGGGTCTTTTCAGATGCCTTAAAACATTTAGAAATTCCCAGAGACCCCAATTAAAACCAGCAATTAAGTTTGTATAGAAAACCTTTCCCTTTCAAATTGTACCTATAGGGCAGATATTTCAGAATGATTATAAGTGGTGGTATGCTTAGTAATTATGTTGAGCCTCTAGGTACAATATCAAATACTCCCCATTCCTCCCCATTGACAGTAGAAAAATGGGGAAGATGGAGTGGAATGGCTTAGCCTTCCTGTTCTTTACTAAGGCATTAACCTTTGTCAAAGAAAACACATATACTCATACACATAAACGAGGACCCCTGTTTACCTTCTTTTCGCATCTAAATGGTAGTATCTGGTCATTCGTCTTTGTCATAATCTGCCAAACAGTCTTGCAAGAACGCTTCTCATAAACAAGCTCCCCTTTCAGTATCAGCCAGGAAGGTTAAGGTTTAGATCCTGAGCCGTAGAAACCCTTTCTCTGATTCTCCCCGAAACATCTGTTCAGTCGCTCATCATTAACATCTGTCACCCATTTCTAGGCTCGACCCAGACAAAGCTCTGTTTTTCTAGCACACTCCATTCCAAATTGTTACCAAGTGATTCCTACGCAGACTAATCTTACACAGGGATTGAGAAGGTATCTTATCGGATCAAATTCGTCTGCTGCAAATGCAGCATCTACTCTGCAGCTTTGGCAGAAACCCAGCTTCCCAGAGAAGGGAAATTCCTCGAAACACGCTAACACTTTCCTGCCTCAGTTGTTACACGGAAAACTTCTAATTCTCCTTAACCCTTCAGGGTTAACAACCCCCCGCCCCTTACACATCCTGTCATTTACCCAGTTTAAGTCCCAGGGGGTTGCTTTGCAAACTAACTGAAAAAGAACATATGACGCGTTTTCTCATATTTAACCCAATTGTTTGCATTTAAAAAGACAGGAAATGTTGGCTCATTTGGGAAGATAGTGTAGAAGAATCTGAACTGAGATCTTGGAAATAATCACCCCTAAGTCAGCCTACCTTGGTCACTTGAGCTAATAATCATGGGCCCTCCTCTACTTAATGGGAAAACGGGGACCTCATAGGGTTCTGCGAGTTAAAAGGGATATTGCATGTACGGTGCTTGACACGGTGCTGCCACAAAATGAACAACTTGGTCAGCGGGGACTCTTGCTGTCATCACCATTGTCATCACCCTCCTCAGCATCACCGTCACCATCACCAGCATCATCACAGGCAGAAAGAGAAAAAGGGCAGATGGCTTTGCCTTGATCTTTGCCTCTCAGCACATCCTTTTCTTTCTGTTCAGATGGGATCTACTGGCAGCCCCTCCTGGGTTCGATCAGGCACGGGTATCGACATCGATGAAGCAAGCGAAGGCCTCGGCCTTGGGGAGCACCCCTCCCCCCCGGAGTGGGGCGGGGAGAGCGGTGCACAGGCCCTGCGCTTCAGATCCCACTGCGTGAGTGTTGCAGTTACGAGTCAAGCTCCCCGTGGACTATTTGAAATTTTCACCAAATCTCTGATGTTTTTCATTAGAACACTTTAACTGGGGCTCGTCTTACACAGTAAGTCGGGAATTTAAACCCCAGGGCAGACCTTTCATTTCAACAGGGGCCTACTGGTTATGATGGAGGCTGATGTTTCCAATGTCAACAGTGCAGTGAGGAGGAGGAGAAGGGCGTCGACCTCTCGGTTCACAGATGTTCACAACGCTAATGATGAAGACGGCCCCCAGACTGAACCACGTGGGGCAACCGAGTTGTTCTTTTACATCTCCTTTTGAGAAGGATGGTATACAAAGATTTCGGAACGCTGCCGTGACTCACTAAAGCCAGACTGATATTGCAAGGGTGTCATCTGCACACACGTCTGTTACGTGGGAGATCAGAGCCTCGCAGGGCTCTGTTGTCCATTGAACACAGTCGGAAAGAAAGAGCCCCTCTGGGGACTCCTTCCTGACCACACCTGTGGCCCCTTGTCCTCAATGGCTGGGG